>NC_140579.1:852494158-853094158 GCF_964204655.1 Triturus cristatus | reverse complement strand
GGCGGTGGGTCAGTGAGGAATCCACAGGTCGATACTGTATCCACCAGAAAAAGCGTTACCGAAGGTAAGTAACTTGTTCTTTTGATGGATACATTTGCCAGTGGATTCCTCACCTTGTGAAAAGATTCCCACAGCAGTCCCACTCCCCGGAGGAGGGTGTCCACCCTTCTATACCAGAAAATCCTGAAGGACAGAACGAGCAAAGTGTCCGTCCCTCCTCACCTCGGAATCCAAGCAGTAATGCTTTGCGAAAGTGTGGAGGGAGGCCCAAGTTGCCGCCCTACAAATGTCCTCCACAGGAACGCCTCTAGACAAAGCAGAAGTGGAAGACTTAGCTCTAGTAGAATGAGCCCTTAAACCCTCTGGAGGTTCCTTACCGGCCAAAGAGTAGCATATCTTGATGCACAAGACAATCCATCTGGAAAGGGTGCGCGTGTGCACCGCTCTGCCTTTCCTGCAGCAAACAAAGCCCACGAAGAGCTGGTCATCAACTCAAAAGTCTTTTGTCCTGTCAAGTTAGAAGCTCACCACCCTCTTAGGGTCCAGACGGTGCAGCCGCTCCTCCTCCTTGGAAGGGTGAGGGGGAGGATAGAAGGTAGGGAGGGTAGTGGACTGCCCCAGATGGAAGGGAGTTACCACTTTAGGCAGAAAAGCAGCCCTGGTCCGGAGTACCATCCTTTCAGCATGAATGATCATGAACGGGGGTTTTGAACTCAGAGCTTGAAGCTCACTTACCCTCCTTGCCGAGATAATTGCAATATGAAAAACCGTCTTGAAAGACAACAGTCTCAAGGGACACTTGTGTAAGGGCTCGAAGGGAGAACCCATCAGATAAGTTAAGACAAGATTTAAGTCCCATTGAGGCACAATAAAAGGAGTAGGAGGAAATTTATTTGTAAGGCCCTTTAGAAATCGTAAAACAATAGGCGATTTGAACAATGATGGTTGATCCGGCAAGCAAAGGAATGCCGACAAGGCTGAAAGATATCCCTTTACAGTGGCTACAGCAAAACCTTGCTGAGCAAGAGAAAGGGCAAACTGTAGAATGTCAGATAAACAAGCCCTCAAAGGATCAATTGACTTCTCCCCACACCAGAGCACAAATTTAGACCACCTATAGGAATAGATAGATTTGGTGGAATGACGTCTGGCAGACAAAATATCTACCCCATCTGGCAGGAGAGAAAAATAATTCAGGTTGCCCTGTTCAATCTCCAGACATGAAGGTGTAAGCTCTGGAGGTGGGGGTGTAGAACCTGCCCCTCCGAGTGCGAGAGGAGGTCTGCCCTGAGAGGGAGACGGAGCGGAGGGCACGAGGAGAGGTGGAGAAGATCTGTATACCACACCCTTCTTGGCCAACTCAGGGCGATCAATATGACTTGGGCCCGGTCTTGGCGAATCTTCCTCAGAATCTGAGGAATCAAGGGTATGGGAGGAAACGCGCAAAGGAGATGTGAGTCCCATCTCAACTGAAACGCGTCCCCCAACGCTCCCTGCATCGGATACTGGAGACTGCAACATGGTGGGCAGTGAGCGTTCTCGTGAGTGGCAAACAGATCCACCCGAGGAGTTCCCCACATCCAAAAGACATGACGAACCACCTCAGGATGAAGTCTCCACTCGTGGTCGGCGGAGAACTGCCGACTGAGACAGTCTGCACGCATGTTCAGAACTCCGGCCAGATGATTTGCCATCAGACAAATCTGATGATCCTGAGCCCAGGACCAGAGGCGCAGAGCCTCTCTGCAGAGACAAAGAGACCCCACTCCTCCCTGCTTGTTGACATACCACATCGCGGTAGTGTTGTACGTCAGGACTTGAACCGACAGACCGCGAAGGGAAGGGAGGAAGGCCTTGAGTGCCAAACGTATCACCCGCAATTCCAGAAGGTTGATGTGAAGCAACCTTTCCTCTGGAGACCAAAGACCTTTGATCTCCAGATCCCCCAGATGCGCACCCCACCCTAAAGTGGATGCATCCGTTATCACTGTGGCCACCGATGGAGGTAGATGGAATGGCTTTCCTTGAGACAGATTGCCCTCCACTCGCCACCAAGACAGATCCGCCGCAGCTTCTCTGGAGATCCTCACAGACTCCCTGAGATCTCCTTTGTGCTGATACCACTGCCTGCGGAGGCACCACTGGAGCGCCCTCATGTGCCAGCGTGCATGTTTGACCAACAGAATGTAGGAAGCAAACAGACCGAGCAGGCGAAGGACCTTCAGGACTGGAACGACCGCCCCATTGTAAAACAAAGGAATAATTTCCTGTATGTCGAGAATCCTTTGCGGAGGTGGGAATGCTCGACACACAGTAGTGTCCAGTACTGCCCCTATAAACAGGTTGCGCTGAGAGGGCGAGGGTGAGATTTGAGCACGTTTATCGAAAAACCAAATTTGTACAACAGTTGAGCTGTAACCTGCAGATAATGAAGCACCTTCTCTGGCGACTCCGCTTTGATCAGCCAGTCGTCCAGATAGGAGAAGACTGAAATCCCCGACCTTCTGAGATGGGCTGCCACCACTGCCATCACCTTGGTGAAGACTCGAGGTGCAGTAGTAAGACCGAAGGGAAGGACCGCAAACTGATAGTGTTGCGACCCTACCATAAACCGGAGATACTTCCTGTGCGACTTCAGGATGGGGATGTGGAAATACACATCCTGCAAGTCGATCGACACCATCCAGTCTTTCTGATTCAGCGCCTGAAGAACCTGCGCAAGGGTGAGCATCTTGAACTTCTCTTGCTTCAGATAAAGATTCAAGATCCTGAGGTCCAATATCGGACGCAACCTGACGTCCTTTTTCGGAATCAGGAAATACCGGGAGTAGTATCCCTGACCCCTCTCCTGCTCTGGGACCACCTCTATCGCGCCTTTTCTTAGTAACGTCAGGACTTCCTCCTGCAGGAGAAGACGGTGGTCCTCCGAGCAAGCACCTTAATAAGGAGGGTAATTTGGAGGAAAGTCCCGAAAGGGAAGGGCGTACCTATTTTCTACAAGATCTAGAACCCAAAGGTCTGTAGTAACCAATTCCCAATCTTGTAGAAAATGGGTAAGCCGGCCCCCACAGGACCAACATGATCCAGAATGGTGGATCTAGGGCTGCTTTGCGGTGGTGGGAGGGGCTGAGGAGAGGAGGAGTAGGAAAAGGAGGAGAGCTGTCGACCTTGAGAGCGACCCCTGAGTCTACCTCTGTAGCTCTTATACAAAGTGCCTTGTTGCTGTTGCTGCTGCTGGGGCTGCCTGTAAGTACGAAAGGTTGACCTTCCGAAACCCCTGTACCTCTTGAACGAACCCCTTGCCTGTGATTGAAGGCCCAAAGATTTAGCCGTGGCCTTACTTTCTTTAAAACATTCAAGGGCAGCATCCGCCTTCTTGCCAAAGAGTCCAGAGCCATCAAAAGGCAAGTCCAACAGCGTTGATTGGACATCAGCGGAAAATTCCGATGACTTAAGCCACACACTCCTCCTAGTGGCAACAGAAGATCCCATGACTCTTGCTACCGAGTCAGCTGTGTCCAATCCACTCTGCATCACCTGACGCGCCGCCGCCTGGGCATCCGAAAGGACCTCATTAAAACCAACCCTTTCCTCCTCTGATAGTTTTGGGGCTAGCTGCTTCGCTGAGTCCATGAGAGCATGTATATAGCGTCCCAAGAGACAGGTGGCATTCGTTGATTTAAGGGCCATGCTGGCCGAAGAAAAGACCTTCTTGGCCGACTGATCCAGTTTTTTAGCTTCCCTGTCACTCGGGACCTGGGGAAACGAACCTGAAGATTTTCTTGAACATGCCGCCTGAACCACCAGACTCTCAGGAGACGGGTGAGAAGTTAAAAATTCTGGGTCCCACGGAGCTGCCCTATACCTCCTGGCAATGATTTTAGAAACTGCCGGAGCAGAAAAGGGCTTACGCCACACCTCCATCACTGGCTCTATGATGGCTTCGTTAAAGGGGAGTAAAGGCTCAGAAACAGTAGTGGGAGAGTGCAGCACTTCCGTTAAGATGTTCAGTTTGAATTCTGCTGAAGGCAACTGCAGATCTAAAAGTTCAGCTGCTTTTCTTATAACCGCATGGTATGGCACCACATCCTTTGAAGGAGCATCAGAAGGAGGAGTAATCTCCCATTCAGGAGATAAGTCCAGGCCACTAGCCTCCTTTAACTCCTCAAAAACATCGTCCGATTCCATGAGCTCCCCTTCATCTACCTCCTCCATTAGGTATCTTTGCTCATCCAGCACTCTCTGAGACTCCCTCCTAGACCTGATTCTTACAATCGGAGTCGGCAGCGCCGTGACCGAATCTGACGGCGCCGGAACCGGCGTTGAACGTGGATCCAAAGGGATAGCCAGCGTCGAACAAGGTGGAGTCGGCGCCGGTGAAGAAGGGAGCGGCGTCGACATCGTCGGCGCCGTTAGATGCCAAGACGGCGACTGCATGTGGGGAACCTACCGCTACACCATCTGTCCAAATTTACTGCTGACGACTCCTCTGCTGAGCTGCGGTGCTGGATGTCCGACTTCACCCGGAGGTCGGGGTGAGCGCGTCGCGCCGGATGTTGGGATGCGCCTTCTACGCAGGTCCGGGGCGTGTTCGGCCCGTTCTAGGCCTCTGGTGACGCCTGTGGCTGCGGCGCGTAGACAGCGGCGAGGGAGCACGGAGATCCATACCTGCCCGGTGTTGCTTCCTTGAGTGCCCCGCTGACCCTGGGTTTGCCAGTGAGAGGGCCTGCGGCAAGATAGGAACAACGAGCGTGGACGCGGGGCGGCCTGAAGCGGTACCGGCGGTTATACTCTTCAGCGCCAGGACCTAGACAGCACTATTGAGTGAGCCGGGGCCGGACTCTCGCACCCCCGGTCAGTGACTGAAAATTACCGGCGCAGGGGGGGGGACTGCCTGTGCTGCGATCTCTGGAGGAGCTGCACAGATTCCCCCCCCCCCGCTGAAAGGCACGTCGGACTGTAACGGGGCACTGGAGAGGGCTGACAAAAAGCTTAAGTCCCCCAGTCGTTGTGTCACCAGCCATGTGTGGAACACCAAGACCACATTAAAAAAGAGAATACAGACAAGTGACGAATTGCTGAATACCTGCATCTGCAGCGGAGTGTCAGTGGGATATTGCTGTTGCGCCCTGGTGACTGTGGTCGGATGGTGAGGGGTCCTGTATATAGGGGCTAACTCACCCCTGCATTGCTGCACCCTCGGGTCCATCTTTCACACCTACAGGTCGGCGTTCCTAGGAACTGTTGCTCACCTGGAAAACCCTGGGAGTGTTTAGCGCTGAATATTATACTAAGAGCCCCGAAAAGTGTGCCTTAAGGTCTCTAGGTGCAGGGCGCTTGACGGACATTGTGCGTTATCAGCGAAGCTGCTTTGCACCAAATCAATACGGCCTCTCCGCATATCTTATACCAATTGGAATGCCGGCTGGGCTGCCGCTGGTGGACATTGGTGTGACACGCACAGGGCTATCCTACTCTTGATTGCAGCGGCACCAGGGGTCACTCGCACACTAACAGACGGGGTGACCGTGAAGGGGCAGTGAATACCAAACCTAGAGACGACGCTACTACTGACCTACCAGCTCCCAATAAAATCATTGGAAAATGAGGAAACCGGAGAAAAATCAACTAAAACTGCACTTTGAGCAGCAGCGGAAGGTGCCAGAAACAACTACTGAAACACCTGGGCGGGGCCCGATGGGTGCTACAGCCGCGACCGGATTGGATGCGACAGTGGATTTTCAATCGATGTTTGCGACGATACAAGCCACTCTATCAAATATAGACGGTAAAATTGACACCCTAACATACCGAGTGAACCGTATGGCTGAACGTCTAGATAAACATACAGAACGTTTAGACACAGCTGAGCGTTGCATATCGGACGTGGAAGACTCGCATCAGCAATTGGAACAGAAACAGACTAAAGCGGAAAAAACTCTACAGACTCTCCTAGCAAAGACTGAGGATTTAGAAGCTAGATCGCGACGTTGCAACATACGCATCATGGGAGTGGCGGAATCCACTTGCACAGGAAACATGGAACGGTACGTCGAGACATTATTAATTACGATGCTAGGCAGAGATACATTCTCCAAAGTGTTTATAGTGGAGCGGGCACACAGATCCCTGGCGCCGCCACCGATGCCTGGAGCACGACCGAGACCCATCATCGCCAAAATCCTGAATTATAGAGACAGAGATGCTGCGCTCCGCAAAGCCCGTGAATTGGGGAATCTTACCCATGAATAATGTCAATATCATTATTTCCGGACTTCACCTCGCAAGTTCAAGAGGCACGTAAGAAGTTTATGGATGGCAAAAAGAAATTACGGGAGAACAATATATCATATGCCATGATCTATCCTGCTCGCTTGAAGATCACTGAAGACGGGAAAAGCACCTTCTGTAATGACCCTAAAGAAGTCCTTAAATTGTTGCAACTGCATCATCCGCACACCTTGCGCCGTAAATCTCCAAGGGGCCAGAGCATGGAACAGGACCGCACATCGGATGTCTAGTAAAGACAAGACGGTTTACCACGGCGTAAGAAGACGCAGAGACTAAGATAGTGCTCATTAGCTGACCTCCTAACACTTTATACTTTTTTTTTTTGTTTTGTTTTTTTCCTACTTGCGAAAGTACTTAGAGCGGCCTAGAAGCACACCAGATATGTAAGTAGCGATAAATATATGCATATCGCAGACTGAATTATCACGGATGTGGTGGGGGTAATGGCACTCTTAAGATGCAGGCGATTGAACAGTAACGAGTAGGATGTGACACATACTTATAATGCTTCAATGAAGGATGTTGTGTTGAATCGGTCCCTCAGCTGTAGCACCGCTGAGGTTCTTAGCTGGTAACTACCGCCCCCCTGTGTACACCACTGCTTTTGCACCCGTTTCGTGGGTATTAGTTCAAGGGGGGAGTTTTGGGGGGAATATTTGTGTTTGTTAATTGTTGATGGGGATTGTCTTTGCCATAGTTGGGGTGGTGAAGTGGGTGGGGGGAGGGAGAGGTGGAGGTTTTGATGCATTCAAGAGAAAATGCTTGTTATGTTCTGATATCTATGTATGTATGTGGACACTTTTGTTCAGTGAGACGGGCACGAGCGCCATGGAGATTGCACAAAAATATAAGGTTTCAGGCCAATTGTACATAATGGTAGACACTGATATCACATAGTACGCCTACAACTGCGCTGATACGTTTTTTAACTTGGAATGTCAGGGGCCTAAATAGTCCAAAAAAAATCAGGCAAGTATTGGGTTACCTCGATAGACAGCACATTGACATAACCCTACTTCAAGAAACGCATTTGCCACCACACAAGGCGGGAAGGTTGGGCTTCAGATGGGCCGAGCTCACAGTGTCGGCAACTTACTCATCCTACGCCCGGGGTGTATCAACCCTTATACGTAGGGGCACCAATTTTGTATTAGATGAAACGCTAACTGATCCGCAGGGGAGGTTTGTCATAATTACAGGAACACTGCGGGGTACTAGGGTCGGTATCATTAATGTATATGGCCCGAATAGGGACGATCCTGATTTGTTTCAGAAATTATTTACTGCTCTGCGAACATTACCAGCGCTGGAGCTGCTGTGGCGGGGAGACCTAAACGTAACATTAGACACTAGTAAGGACCGATCACCAAACACCACGGAATATCACAAACGTGCAGTATCTGTCTTGAAAAATGGAATGACGGAGTATTGTCTGCGTGACATCTGGCGTGTACACCACCCCACCACATTAGAGAGTACGCACTCATCCACGGTGCATAGCAGTTGGTCCAGATTGGACTAATGGCTCCTTACTGAGCACGCTTCCACATGGACAAAGGATGTGCAACACCTTCCCCAGACCCTATCGGATCATAAACCGGTCCTATTAGCCCTCTTGATTCCAACATACACACCCCCACCATTTGTATGGCGCTTTAATGCTGCGGCACTGTTGGATCACATTTACAAAGAAGAGATACATAAGGCAATAGAAGACTACTTCGCGGATAATAGGCGCTCGGTGGATAGCGCTGGTGTGCTCTGGGAGGCATTCAAGGCGACGCTGCGAGGCGTCTGCATCAGCACAAATGCTGGTATATTAAAGGACATAAGAATCCAATTGAAGAACTGCGAGGGTAGAAAAAAAGTCCTGGAAACCGAATATGAATGCACACACACTGCACTGGCATTAGGTAGCCTACGCGAGGAGATAAGCAGGTACAATGAACTCGCAGAGGATGAAATAAAATACATTGGCCGTCGTTGTGCTGCGCGTAAGCTAGGCGAAAGTGGTAGGCCGAGTCGAGTGTTGGCACACAAAATACGTATTGAACATAAACAACACACTGTCACACGACTAGAGGACAGAAGTGGATGGGTACACTGTGACACCCAGGGTATATTGTCAACCTTTATGGACACTTATAGAGAGTTCTACAGCACTCAACATACGGTACCGGAGTCTGAAATACTAAAATATGTCGAAGATATTGCGCTGGTGTGGTTGTCAGATTCACACCGCGAACACCTAGCCCTACCTGTGACGGAGGAGGTAGTACAGCTCGCTATAAAGTCTTTGACCAATGGTAAATCACCTGGCCCAGATGGCTACACTGGAGAATTTTATAAAGCATATTCAGATCTCCTGGTCCCACACATGCTTGAAATGTACGATGAGGGTTATAACAATAAAATCCTACCTCCGACGCTGCGAGAGTCACTTATAGTAGCCTTATTAAAACCAGACAAAAACCTGCATAAAGCAGAATCATACAGGCCCCTTTCACTAATAAATACCGATGTTAAGGTACTGTCCAAAATTATCGCTACAAGGCTGCACCCATTATGTCCACTATAGTCCTGCCTGATCAATCAGGATTTATCCCAGGGCGATCGACTGCACATAACCTGCGCACCATATTTGCCTTGCTGCATCAACTGAATCCAGAGTTACAGGCAGTGGCCGTCCTAATAGATGCCGCCAAGGCGTTTGATTCCGTTGAGTGGCCCTATATGTTTGCGATTTTAAATAGAATAGGATTACCAGCTAGGCTGATCAACTGGATCGCCCTTCTCTATACTAAGCCCATTGCCCGCGTTAAGGTAAACAGACACATATCTGACGCAATACCCATACAACGTGGAACCAGACAGGGCTGTCCGTTGTCCCCACTGCCTTTCGCTATAGCACTGGAGCCATTGGCTGGTAAAATACGGCAGAACTATGCACACACGGCATTACGGTTCCGACTTAGGCCAATTAGCATATCACTATACCGCTGACGATATGATGTTATATTTGCGGAACCCTGAAGAAAATTTATCACCACTTTTGCAAGAATATATAAAATTCGGAGGGCACTCGGGATTGCAAATTAATTGGGACAAGTCAGCAGTAATACCGTTGACAGTAAATACAAAAGCACCAAATCTAGAATTTCCCCTCATATGGCAGGAAGATCCAATTAAGTATCTTGGAGTCTGGATCCACCGGGAGGTGGAAACCGTACTCCGATCCAATTATGGGGTGGTGGTGGATCGCATTGAGACGCAGATAAATAGGTGGATCACTCTCCCTCTCTCATTAGCAGATCGAATATCGTTAATAAAAATGGTGTTATTGCCCAAATTGTTATATTTATTTGGTAATATACCAATACCGCCACCCACTCCAATCTTTAATAGAATACGTGCGACCTTTGTTAAATTAATATGGGCTGGAAAGCAAGCTCGCATCAGCTTGAAAACCATGACACTCCCATACACCGGTGGTGGCTTTGCAGTCCCTGACATTTATCTATACTATCTATGTGCCCAGGCACAATACGCCTACTACTGGTATCACCCAGTAAAATACCTCCCACACCTAGCGGTGGAAGATGGCGACGCGGATCCGATACCACTACCCCAAATACTGCCGCATACACGACCCCACCTGACATCACAGGAAATCAATACGATACGCACAACGTCGCAAGCATGGCAGCGCATCAGTCAATTAGCGAACAAGACTCCTTTATATACACCCAACCTACCGCTAGCGCATCACGCTGCTATATCTGTCACACAAGAACAAAAGAGTATGAGGTTGCTGGAGCAGGTAGGAATAACGCAGATGGGTGACCTATATCCTAACGGAACTTTTATTACCTCTGACGATCAGTCGTATGTACGAAACCAGTCGCTCCTTTTTAGATTAATTTATCATAGGCTCAGAGCGGCTATAAGGGAATTATATCCTTCCTTCCCCAGAGAACCCCTTAGCCTTCAACCACTACAAACACTGATAGCTGCGACCACGCACTCCAACTTGATCTCACGACTGTATAAAATGGTGCAAACGGAAATAGGCGCAGAAACTTACAAAGCACATGACAAATGGAATAGCTTATTAGATACTACGCTAACGGATGAAGACTGGGTCTCATGTTGCACGCTCACTACATTGCTCACACCTAACGGAAATCTCCGCATCATACATTTCAAATACATGCATCAAACATATCACACCCCAGCCAAACTGTGTCGTTATGGACTACGTGATAATGCACACTGTAAAAGATGCGGAACTGATCAAGCAGACTTTATCCACCTTTCATGGGCTTGTAATAAGATACAGAAATTTTGGGAAGATGTAACCTACCATTTGGGAAGGCTGGTGCTAGGTACACTGCCATGTGTGCCCTGACTCTGTCTCTTGGGCCTTAATATACCAGTGCGATCCCAAAAAAAAGAAGCTGATAGCCATTATGTTGCTGCTTGCAAAACGCAGAGTTGCGATGCACTGGGACAGTAAGACATCCCCTACTCTCACAAGCTGGATTTTAGATACTGTCTATTGTAGGGATAATTTTTCGCTATATGCGGAAGAACTGCCAACCAACTCTAAGCCCTCGGACATTTGGGAACCTTTGACAAGATATTTGCGTGAGCATCCGGACTTACTTAAATCAAAGCACTAAACCAAACGCCATGTTGTTGAGAATGATATTGCTGCAATATGCGGGAGGTTTTAATATGTGATGTTGGATGCTGTGTAATGCCTGATCCCTCACTGAGCTGTAACTATGTAATCATTGCTGTGTAGAATTGTCAGAACCTTCAATAAAAGCTTAAAAAAAAAATTATTTTCAAAGATAATGCGTGGGGTCCTGACCTGGTCCTGGAAACGCAGGATACTGCTCAGGCATCACCGGACTCGGACCGACCGACGGTGGATTCAGCGGAGCCGAAGGCTCACTCGGGGCCGGAAGCTCCTCACACGGGACCGGGGATGAAGCCGGAGATGGAGCCGGCGTTGGAGATGGAGCCGGGGCCGGAGAATGTTCCGGTGAAGCCACAGGTGACGACAGGCCAATAGGCAAATACGGAACGGGTGAGGGAGACACAAAGTCCTTACGGCGTCGGGAGGGCGATGCCGATCTCGGAGCCACATCCCTATCCGAGTGACGTCAGGATGAATGCCTCCTCTTCTTCTTGTGCTTCCTGGATTTGGAAGCATGCCCCAAAGTCGACTTCGACGCCGACCTCGATCTTGACCTCGACCTTGATCTTGATTTTCTCCGGCCTCTTTTTTCTTTCTTCATCTTCGCGATGAAGAGCTTTGCTTCCCTTTCCTTAAGAGCCTTGGAACTCATCTTGCGGCAGCAAGAACATCCCTCGACATAATGGTCCGATGAGAGGCACCACACGCAGTCGTCATGCGGTTCCATTATGGACATGTGTTTCCCACATTCACGACAGGGTTTAAATCCTGACTACTTAGTCGACATTCTGCAGAAGGAGACAAAGAGAAACCAGCAGAAAACAAAGTAACTAGTATAGCTACAGAGAGAGATTCCTGAAATCCGTTGGCGTCGACGGCGCGGAAAAAAGGGAACTGACGTCATCACGCCGACGAGGTCTTCTTATGGGTTCTCCTTTCGAGCCCTTACACAAGTGTCCCTTGAGATTGTTGTCTTTTAAGACGGTTTTTCTCATTGCAATCACCACGGCAAGGAGGGTAAGTTAGCTTCAAGCTCTAAGTTCAAAACCCCCGTTCTTGACCATTCATGCTGAAAGAATGGTACTCAGGACCAGGGCTTCATTTTTGCCTAAGGTGGTAACTCCCTTCCATCTGGGGCAGTTGCTATAATCTATTGTTGTTGATGTACATCTTCCTCATTACTGTCCTGTCCCTTGCTGCTCAGCCATGAGTGATGTCACTTGGAATGTTGGTGTGTGGGACTGGAGGAGTTGGCAGTTGGAAGAGATGGGCTGAGCAGCAGGGAGGCTGCTCCTGGTGGGGCTCACATAGGATCTTAGCAGTGGCCTTTCTGGTGTTTTACTTGGACTTTGTAACTTATGGAATAAACCTTTAACTTGTTCTAAGCCACCTGTCTACGAGACATCTTTGATTATTACACTGGCGACGATTTGGAAGGACTTATGCGTGTGTTACTTCAATGGATTATGGTTTCTGATGCTTAAAGAATTTACAAGAAAAAAAGGAACTTCAAGAGAACTTACAAGCTGTGTATTTAAGGAATTTGGCACCCCTGAGCCCCACCAGTGACCACTACATCGGTCGCCCAAATATGTAAGTGCCAGTTCCAAGTGAAAGAGAACCTACATGTTGAGGGAGGATGGCTGTGATTACCCTTTCATTTTTTACTGCCTTTGAGATGTTACTCTTGCCCAGCTGTTCTTTCTACCGTCGTGGGACAAGCTACTAATTTGGTGTGGCAGTGACAATTAATTCTGGGGATCTGGCAGCAGTGATGGCTGCAGGGAAATTTGGCAACTGTGACTTTCATGGCGTGAATCCTTATTTACATAGTCTGCCACCACAGCAAACAACCCATCTGCAAAGTGTGTCAGTGTCTGGTTGTCTACTCTGAAACGTCCAGCTCATGAAGTCTGGCGCTGCAATGGATATTAAGTCTAGCGCTAAATTGTGTTCCGGCAAGCTCTACACATGAAGCGTGTGTCATGGCAGTAAGTAACTTTGTGGAGTTCTGGCGCCGCAATGGATATTAAGTCTAGCGCTCATTTGTGAGGAACCAAGTGTATATTGTCGCGCTCCATTTACAGAAGCTAGTGGTGTGTTCCGGCAAGCACTACACATGAGGTGTGTGTCATGGCAGTAAGTAACTTTGTGGGGTTGCCAGCGTATTTTGGAGGTGCATTGTGTATTTGGTATTTGACTCCCAACCACCGTTTACATTCAAAATTTCTACGCGCACCTTACCGTTTTCTTGGTGCCGCGTGGTGGCAGGGGGAATCTTCGATGACGTCCTTCTCTCTTCATTCCTCTCTACTGCCTAGTGCGCCTGCATGCAACAACGTACCGGGAGCCATCCAGCGTGTCGTCGTCAGCGTCCCGCCATCTTGTGCTTGGAAGTAGCACTTGAAGGGTGAAGTTGGTCTTAGTTGGTGTCCTGCGGTGGAGTTCGTCATTGCCAACCACGTATTCTGGAAAGTTTCTAGAACGACCCAACGTTCTTGTCGGCTGCAGCATATGTCGTCGTGGGATAATCCTTACAGACTTTCGGAAAGTGATCAAGGAGGTCTTTGCACAGTTAGCTGGTGAGGAATTAGAACTTTTGTGGCAAGATCTTGTGTTGGATCCCAACACGGATATTCGATCTGTGAACATGAACACATTGACGAGACTCGCAGGGTTGTTTCCATGATCTTATCGTACTTGGTCTCTGAGTATGTTGTTATGGCCTATGTGTGTGCTCCAGTTCTCGTTTTACTGGTTGGAGTTTACCCTGACACTGTGAGGTTGTGGGGCGGTTAGTGCCCCAGTGCTATTGTGTGGTGGTTGCCGCATGTGCTTCATTTGGGTTGAAGGGACATTTTTTTTTTTACTCATTTCACTGAGTGGTGAATATCTGTAGGCTAGCGAGTGCCCTAGTTCTCTTGTCAATGGGCGGTGAGTGAAATGTTATGTTGCAGGGAAGTTGTGGGGTGGCGTACCTGAGTGCCCCAGTTCAATTATGTGAAGTTGTGGGAGCTATGTGCTCTAATTCAAGTAGTTTTGGGAGCTATATGCTCCAGTTGTAGTTCACAGGGAGTTGTTTTCCCTATTACAGTGTGCAGTGAGTCTTTGGGAGGTGTTTTCCCCTATAGGGAGGTGTTTTTCCCCTATTACAATGTTCTGAGTATCATAGGGAGGTGTATTTTCCCTATTACAGAGTATCATAGGGTTGTGTATTTTCCCTATTACAAGTTCAGTGAGTCCTTGGGAGGTGTTTTCCCCTATAGGGAGGTGTTTTTCCCCTATTACAATGTTCAGAGTATCATAGGGAGGTGTATTTTCCCTATTACAGAGTATCATAGGGTTGTGTATTTTCCCTATTACAAGTTCAGTGAGTCCTTGGGAGGTGTTTTCCCCTATAGGGAGGTGTTTTCCCTATTACAGTGTGCAGTGAGTCTTTGGGAGGTGTTTTCCCCTATAGGGAGGTGTTTTTCCCCTATTACAATGTTCTGAGTATCATAGGGAGGTGTATTTTCCCTATTACAGAGTATCATAGGGTTGTGTATTTTCCCTATTACAAGTTCAGTGAGTCCTTGGGAGGTGTTTTCCCCTATAGGGAGGTGTTTTCCCCTATTACAGTGTTGGAGTTCATAGGGAGGTGCGTTTCCCTATTTCTATGTTATATGTTCTAGTGTGTACCATCTAATTTGTTGGAGAGTTATTTTCTTGCGACTATTGATTTGATGTATAATTATTTGCTTAATGTACTTCTTTTCTGATTTTGTGCTATCTTGATTCAATGCATATCTTTTGCTTGTTTTTCGAAGGAAGGGAGATGTGCTATAATCTATTGTTGTTGATGTACATCTTCCTCATTACTGTCCTGTCCCTTGCTGCTCAGCCATGAGTGATGTCACTTGGAATGTTGGTGTGTGGGACTGGAGGAGTTGGCAGTTGGAAGAGATGGGCTGAGCAGCAGGGAGGCTGCTCCTGGTGGGGCTCACATAGGATCTTAGCAGTGGCCTTTCTGGTGTTTTACTTGGACTTTGTAACTTATGGAATAAACCTTTAACTTGTTCTAAGCCACCTGTCTACGAGACATCTTTGATTATTACAGCAGTCCATTACCCTTCCTTCCTTCTATCCTCCCCCTCACCCTTCCAAGGAGGAGGAGAGACTTCACCGCTTGGACCCTAAGAGGGTGGTGAGCTTCTACCTGGATAGGACAAAAGACTTTCGAGTTGATGATCAGCTCTTCGTGGGCTTTGTTGGCTGCAGGAAAGGCAGAGCGGTGCACAAGCGCACCCTTTCCAGATGGGTTGTCTTGTGCATCAAGATATGCTATTCTTTGGCTGGTAAGGAGCCTCCAGAGGGTTTTATGGGCCCATTCCACTAGAGCTAAGTCTTCCACTTCGGCTTTGTCTAGAGGTGTTCCTGTGGAGGACATTTGTAGGGCGGCAACTTGGGCCTCCCTCCACACCTTCGCAAAACATTATTGCTTAGACACCGAGGTGAGGAGGGACGGACACTTTGCTCGTTCCGTCCTTCAGGACTTTCTGGTATAGAAGGGTGGACACCCTCCTCCGGGAGTGGGGACTGCTCTGGGAATCTGTTCACAAGGTGAGAAATCCACTGGCAGATGTATCCATCAGAAGAACAAGTTACTTACCTTCGGTAACGGTTTTTCTGGTGGATACAGTATCTGCCTGTGGATTCCTCACTGACCCACCCTCCTCCCCGTTGTCCATCCTTCTATACCTACAATTCTATTAATGGTATTTCAAAATGTGTTTTGTTACTGACAAAGGCATTGTGTTATATCTTTTGCCTTTCTACTTATTCTCCACACTGTGTGTGTTGCTTTGTATATTATGTATTGTGTATACTGTGTATATTTTGCTGTCGGTCCGTCCGTGTGCCTCGAAGGCACGGAAAAAAGGCCGGAACTGACGTCATCATGCCGACGAGGTCTTCTTATGGAGCTTGTGACGTCAGCGGAGTCGCGAACGGAGCCGTGTCTCTGTGACGTCGTCTTCGACCTCAGCGGCGTGGACTGCTACAAAAGTTTACGAATGTTGCTGGCGCAGGGGATATTCACAAGGTGAGGAATCCACTGGCAGATGTATCCATCAGAAGGGCTGTTAATTTTTGAGAGACTGTAGTTCAATGAGTCCCCGAGAAGTCACTAGTAGGAAAGCATCGCTGAAAGGCTAGTCTTTAAGTGTGCATTCACTCTGCTGTGGACATTTACATCATATGATGGGGATTATAACTCTTGACGGGATGGATTTATAAAGTCCTGATTGTTATACTTCATGTAAGCAGCTAATGCAGCCAAACATATCTTAACAGAGGCCTATGCTAATCCCCCATGTGCTAAATGCTGTAGGTATTGTGTTATTGTGCTCGTTATTATATAGTGCTGAATATTTTTTCCTCAGGTACCTAAAAAACAAAGCAGATCCACATCTCAGTGTAGCGTGATCTAGATGCCATTGGCTTCACTAAGCATCTCCATAAACCACTGGGGGATATGGAGAAGTATCGAAATTCCAGGAATCTAACACCAGATGGATATGTCCCAGGATCAGGGCTCAGGGTGTAGCAGGCTAACATCAAACATTAGCAACCCCCAGTACAATTGAAAGTGCTACAGGACAAATACGTGTATATTTTATCATCAGTTAGCTACTGTCGGTAACAATGGGAGGACCTAAATCTTGCAGCAGGAAAATTATGAGTGGTGGACCTTACCCCATGGTGAATCTTACCATTTTCTTTGAATGAAAAAAATTTAAAATGTAATTCTGCAACTGAGATCGTGTCTTTCTAGATATCTGACATTTTTGTAAGTACCAAGTTAAGAAAATCAGAGTGAATAAAAGATCAATAAAAGTATAATCAGCATATTGCTTATTTATGTTGCCCACTGAAAAATTTCTGCATTGCAGTGCTTTCTTATTTCAACACCTCATCCATAAACCCAACCTCTGCTACTGCTGTGTGCCCTACTCTTAATATATGTCTACTTCTTTATTCAAAACTCCCAACCCAAACTAATTTTCCAACATTGTGCAACATAATCATTCTCTTCTGCCAGGTCTGAACTTCTTTTGACTCCATAACTGTGTCCCTACTCCTTCCTGAACACTATCTTACTCTCACCCCGCCTTAGCCCCACCTACAGTCTTCCCCTAATTCAGCACTGCTCCTCCCATTACCCACTCTGCCAAAATTCCACCCAGTTCCTTCCCTAACCCTGACGCTCTGGTCCTTGCCTAATCCACCCCATGTTTAGACCCAACTCCATTTTTGCACCTGTGAATCTACTGGCAGTAAAGTGGAAAAGAACGCAGCTGACGGCCCAATATTTGTAAATGATGCATTGGTTTGAATTGGCTAGATTTGCAAAGCTGAAATAACTAGATATTGTCCCGGAGTATTTTATGTGGTTGAAATTATAAAATAATTGAAAAGTATACAACAGGTCTGTATCTTAACCCTGCCCTGGCAGTTTTTAATGGGAATCTTGTGTACATGGACGCTACTACTCTGTTGTAAATTGGCAGCGATTGGGTTAGCATTAGCGGAATCCATCTTGTATTTAGAGGCTATCTTGTCCATTTTGTGGAATCCATTTTGTATTTCTGGCAGCCATTTTGTTTGCCATGTGCTGCCACGTGCTCACCATGTGCTTTGTCCTCCCTCAGTGTTGACTGCTCTTGTAATCTGCCTAGAAACGAACTATATTTAGCATCTTCCACCTTTGCACATGCCCAGTGAGTTTTCAGCTGTCCTTGCAGCTGTTAGTAGTATGTAGGATGTGTTTACTAGCATTGGCAAACTGTTAACTCCTCCTGCTTGTCGACTGTGCATTTCTATATGACCTTATATGTACATAAAACTTTCTCCTGTACTTGTACCGCCCTCTTTTGAGCCCCTGTGTGGGTATAAAAGGACCATGCTCCTTCTGT
Organism: Triturus cristatus; assembly: GCF_964204655.1. NCBI lineage: Eukaryota > Metazoa > Chordata > Amphibia > Caudata > Salamandridae > Triturus > Triturus cristatus. The sequence continues at coordinate 853,076,209 of NC_140579.1, read as the reverse complement.
TCGGTGTGCTACTTTCATGCATTACCGAAGGGTGCTGTGTGAATGTAGTTCCACCTCATGAGGTTTATTAAACTTTGTATTTTCTATTCCAGTTTCTGTGCCAACTTCTTTCTATTGGTCTGAGGACTCTGTGCAGAGAAGGGCGAACCCCTTGCACTGGTAGGCCTAGCTGAGGTCCACTTCTACAAATTGGCGCTCAACTACGGGGCTCATCGGCGACTCGGATGCCCAAAGGATTGGTCGCGACGAAGGATTGGAATCTCGCTCTGGACGAGATCGCTGCCCGATGAGACCCGAGTCTTGGCAACCACGGCGTTTTTCCTTTCTTTCTGATCTGACCATCCAGGTGGTGCCGGTCCTCGACTGAGATCTCTTCTGTTGATTCGCCGTGCAGTGACCATTTGGTCGATTTTAGAACTTGGCAGTTGGAACCTGGACACCAAGTGATTGGTAAGAGTCGTTCTGCGGCGCTTGCTGTTGGTTTTTATGCCTGGGATTGGTATGGTAGTTTAGTAACACTTACTGCGGCTTTTGTATTTTGGAATTTGTGTTGGCAAACTTGGATTTCTATGTGATTTATATATAAATTGCAATTTATATAGGCAGGTAATGAGGAGAATTTTCTCTATCTGAATTGATTTGAACGGCACATCGTACTAATGGTACCTTAAGTGCTACTTTGAATATAATACTGCATATTCTGCACTATTTTTGGCATGCCTGTTTTTAGCACACTTCGTAGGATGTGTTGCTTTTGTAGTGGTACCAATTTGAGACTCGATGAAGCACAACCGGCTCCCCCGGAGTGGACGCCTAATAGGGATATGTATATTAAATATGGTCTTTCTTCTATAATGTACAGCACATTATGGAATAAATACACTTGTAAGGATTCTGAGTTGCGTTGGCCTATGCATGGGTCATTTGATTTACTAAAGATTGAGTATGTGGAACAATGTATGTTTAAGCGAAAGACTAGGCAAGATATGTTTGACTGTGTACGGATGTGGGAGAAAGAAGTGCATGAACGAATGAAGCGTGAGCAAGCCTTGATTGAAAAAAACAGCGAAAGAACATTTGTGCGAAAGCATTAGAGCTGAAAAACCAAGGAATAAAAGAGTTAAAAGAGAGAGAAGATAGGGAGCGCAATTTACAGGTAACTGGCCAATACGCTGTTCGGCGGCCCCTTTATCCTATACTTAATAAACCACAAGATGATTTCTTATTATTAGATCGTCCTCCACCTCCGTATACTGTTCCTTCTCCCCCTCATGAGTCAGATGAGGACTACGGTTCGGAGGAACACAAGGCATGAGAAACTCGTTCTATGTTGACCGCTGAGCGTGCGTCCCAGCTTAGATCTGCTGCTCGTAAAGCAGTTTGTGGCACTACCCCCGCCTCTGAACTTCTAGATAGTATGAAAGGGTGGCAGGAAAGGGAGCAGCTGTATTTTACTGAGGTGTTCGCCACAGAGGTCCTTGAGCTGTTTAGGAAATATTCTGAGTTAGAGCCCGAAGATGTAGCAGATAATTGTAAGCAAATGCGTGATGGTCTTTTTGTTTTCCCCCAGGTGAATGATACAATCAGGCATTTGGTTAAACTGCGTGTTGATGCAGTCCGTTTGCGAGAGGAGAAAAAGGCTGCAGACGTAGCTGCACAGACATCTCACACCGGCATGGCACAAGCTTCTATCTCCGGAACAGATAAGACTATGATAGTTCATGCGAAACCTATGCGGGAGGCCGCGCCTTTGTATGTTCCTCCTAAAGGACAGGGTACAAGTGATAAGGCTTCTATCGATGCAAAGGGTTATTTTATTTACAATTGGGTTTACACTCCTTGGAATAGGACGGATGTCATGGCACTTAAAACTGCATTGCCTGATCCGCGGAAAAATCCAGCCACTTTTTATGAGGAAGTTGAGGGTGCTATTAGCTCTTGTACTATGACTTTGCCTGATATTGATTTATTTTTCGGATTGATATTACCGCCTGATATGTGGAGAACTGTTCGTAAAATTGATGATCGTGCAGCTTTTGGGGCGTTATTGAAAGACTTAGAACAAATGGATGTAGAAAGGGAACCCGCACAGAAGCCATGTCAGTTAATTTTAGATCTTCCCGCAGCTATATTAGTTAAGTTAAAAACGATTATTCCCCCTAAAAAGATAGATTGGACTGTTTTAGCGTCTTGTAAGCAAAAGGCAGATGAATGGGTCTCTGATTTCTTTACACGCTTTGAAGAAGCATTCCACGATTTTAGTGGCCAGTCATTGACAGATGACACGGGCAGACATCTGTTTGTCGATAAATATGTCGCTAACCTGTTGCCAGGAATAGCTAGTCGCCTAAAAGCCAGTGAGAGTTCATGGACTACCTCTTCTCCAGTTTCTCTCTTGACTATGGCTCAGTATTATGAACGCCAGGAATTAGAAGCAAAGGGTAATGAGGATAAAAAGACTAAAGAATTAAAAACGAAGGTTATGTTGGCTCAAGCTTATGGTCCGCCTTTTAGAGGTAGTGATAGATGTGGACGTGGATCTTATGGTTCGTCTTTCCCTTCTTATACTCGTTCGAATTTGTCTGTTGACCAGTGCGCGTACTGTAAGAAATTTGGGCATTGGGCTTCCGATTGTCTAGCACTGCGTGCTCAGCAGTGTCCACGTGGTCGGGGACAAATGAGAAATCGTTCAGGATATTCAGGGCCTAGAGGAAGCACAGGTGATCGTGCTAGGTTTGATGCTAATATACGTGGGCAGGATGGCTTTAACACTTTTGATAGAAGGAACCAATATTAAATGTCCGACTATGTGCCGTCTGATTCTCAAGATTCTGCTTATGCATAGGATTGCCTAGGATGGGGGTAAGGAATCAGTTGAAGTTCCAGTAGATCAGAGGGGTCCCTATGTTACAGCACATGTTTTGGGTTCTACTGATCAGTTTCTGGTTGATACAGGAGCTACTCGTAGCGCCTTGTCTAAACTATTGGTTCCAAGGGCTCCCCTGTCTAGCTTAACCATTACATCGATAGTTTTCGGTGGAACACCTTCCCTTAGCCCACTGTCACAACCACTTGCATTCCATGTGGATACATTTACTGCTCAAGGTCCATTTTTGCTTTCCCCGAATACACCAGACAATATTGTGGGTCTTGATATGCTCAAGTATTTCAGGGCTACGATACGATGTTCTCCAGAAGGTGTACGTGTTATCTTGAATGACAACCATCCTGTGATGGAGAGAGCTTGTCTTGTTAAAGAGGATATTGCATTAGCTTCACTCCCTAGTACTTTGTGGGCTACTTCAGACACTGATGTAGGGCAAATGGTTATTCCACCAGTACATATTAGTGTCAAGGAGGGTGCTGTGCTGCCACGTTTGCCTCAGTACAAAATTTCACAGGAAGGCAAAGAAGCACTCATACGTATTGTCCATGATCTCATTGAAGTGGGGGTTGTTGAGGAAGTTCCTTACAATGTTTGTAACAGTCCGATTCTTCCTATTCTGAAAACAGATACTGACACTAGGATTTACCGATTCATTATTGATTTGCGAGAAGTTAACAAGATTGTAGTACCACAATACCCCGTGGTTTCTGACATAATGACACTTCTTACTTTGGTTCCTCCGACAGCAACTACATTCTCTGTGATAGACTTGAAGAATGCTTTCTTTTCGATCCCTATTAATTCTGATAGCCGATATTTGTTTGGTTTCACTTTGAATAATCGATCGTATAGATTTTGTAGAGTTCCTCAAGGCTATACTGATAGTCCTAGTATTTACAGTCAAGCATTAAAAAGACAACTTGATTCTTTTGTTTTGCCTGAAGGTGTGGCTCTCATACAATATGTCGATGACATCTTGTTGGCAGCCAATACACCTGAACAGTGTGAAAAATGTACTTTGTCCTTGCTTTCTTTTCTTGCTTCCCATCATCACAAAGTGTCACGAAAGAAATTGCAATATTGTAGACCGAAGGTAACCTACTTAGGTCACCTTCTGTCTAAGGAGGAACGTGCACTCACACCAGATCGCATTCAAGCTATTTTAGACACACCAGTACCCCGTACTCAGAAAGATGTCCATGCATTCATTGGTCTTACTTCTTTTTGTAGGCAATGGATATTAGGGTTTTCACACATTGTTAAACCCTTGCTAGCACTTTTGAATAAAGATACTCCAATGCCCCTCCCATGGACAGATGAATGTGAGACTGCTTTCCGACAGTTACGATAAGCTCTTTGTTCAGCACCAGTGTTAGGTACTCCAGATTATACGAAGCCTTTTACACTCTATGTACATGAGAAAGATGGATGCGCATTGTCAGTTTTAGTACAGACACACGGTGACAAACAGCGTCCCTGTGCATATTTTTCAGCAGTACTTGATCCTGTTGCTCGTGCGTTGCCTGGATGCTTCTGTTCAGTTGCAGCAACAGCTGTGTCAATACGTCAGAGTGAAGGGATAGTTTTGTCACATAAGCTGTTGGTGCTAGTACCCCATGCGGTTGATGCCCTTTTAAATCAGACGAAGACGCAGCATTTAACTAGTGCTCGTCTGACAGTATACGAATTGACATTGTTGGCCCCTCACATTACACTAAAGAGATGTGCGACACTAAACCCAGCCACTTTGTTGCCATACTCGGTGACTCAGTCTCAGTCACAGGAGTCTCATGATTGTATATTCCTTACTGAGGAACAGACAAAGGGTCGTGTCGATTTGCAAGACACACCCCTTTCAAGTGTTGATGGGGAACTATGGGTTGATGGGTCCTGTTTGAAGTTACCAGATGGTACAACGTCAGCTGCATATGCAATTACAACACTTCAGACTGTAGTTGAGACAGCTCGTATTCCACAGAAGTCAGCTCAGGCAGCTGAGCTAATAGCTTTAACACGAGCGTGTGAACTTAGTACTGACTTATCTGTGAACATTTATATAGATAGCCGCTATGCTTTCGGAGTGGCTCATGATTTTGGGCTACTCTGGAAGGAGAGGGGCTTTCTTACATCCCACGGGATGCAAATAATGCATGGAGAATTAGTACATAATCTCTTGACTGCTTTAACATACCCGAAGAGAATAGCAATTGTTAAATGTAGCGCACATAAGAAAGTAATTGATAAGATAGGACAAGGCAATGCTTTTGCAGACCAAACAGCCCGTGAAACTGCCATGCAGCGAAGCACCACGTCTATGTACGTAGTGAAGTCACAGGCTGAACGATGGCATGATACCAGACAGGAAGTGCTAGATATGCAGAGATCTGCTTCTGCAGAAGAAATTGAGCAATGGTCTAAGGAGGGAACATTGGACGATGAGGGCTGTTGGAGGAATAAAGAGATGAGCAAGTGGAGATTGCCTACAGCCTATTTACAACCTATGATTCATATGGCACAGGGGCCGGCACATGTTGGAGCCTCCTCAATAACGAAATTGCTCACATAAGTTTGGGAGCATCCAGAAATTGCCGGCACAGCTAAAAAGATGGTGCAGTCTTGTCTGATTTGTCTTCAGCATAACCCTGGTAAAGGGACACGAACTCCTACAGGAGGGTTTGCTACGCCAACCGCACCTTTTGAAGTTTTGCAAATGGATTACATCCAGCTTGAGCGCTGTAACAACTTAAAGTATGTTTTGGTAGTGGTATGTGCCTTCAGTAAATGGATAGAGGCATACCCTACAAAGGACAATACAGCTCTCACTACAGCAAAGGTACTTTTGAAGGAATTCTTCCCTAGATTTGGTGTGTGTAAACTTTTATGGAGTGATAATGGACCCCATTTTATTGGGCAAGTTGTCGAATATGTCCTGAAGGGACTAGGAATTAAGCAAAAATTTCACGCTGCTTTCCATCCACAATCAGCAGGGCTAGTGGAAAGGTATAACGCCACACTTAAATTGAAACTGGTGAAAATACTGGCTTCCACATCCTTGAATTGGCCAGACGCATTTACCTTTGGCACTGTTGTCCATTAGATCAGTGCCACATTCGCGATCTGGTCTTACACCATATGAGGTGGTGTTTGGAAGGCCTATGAACATTTGGGGAATTCCTAAACCACGTCCCATACATGATGTACCATGTGTATTGATGAGTGACTACCTATCACAATTGACTGACAGTTTGATTTCTATTCATCAACAGGTTCGAGAAGCCCTTCCTGATAGGTCTGCAGGTGAAGGCCATGGACTTCGACCTGGAGACCAGGTGATGATCCGATCATTCCAGAGGTCGAGCAGCTTGGAACCGAGGTGGCACGGCCCGGAGCAGGTGCTCCTTTCAACGAGAACTGCGGTCCGAGTGACGAACAGGAGGAACTGGGTGCACTCCACCCACTGTAAAAAAGTGCCGTCTACCTTGGTGGATCCTGCTGCCTTAATCGACCATCGGGACATCCTGGATACAGAGAGAGGCCAAGCCATATCACCTGACGAACCTGAGGAAGTCTTCCTGGACCACACGATTCCTGGAGTATCCCGATACCAACTGAGACCACGGAAAGAGCCTGCATCGTCGAAACCTCCCTGGGTTAGTGAAATGGAATGCCGATGTGGTAAGGGGGGGGGATCAGTCCTGTATAGTGTAGCGACACCCGTCTTGGCCCTCGGTGACGAAACCAACGGCTGCCCAGGGATAAGAGCTCCAACGATTGTTTTCAACGACAAGCTGATCATGTCCACAATGAGATCAACTGTTGCTAAGAGAAAGATCATTTGTGCTATAGGATTTGTTTTTGCTATGGTGGCTGTAGCAGTAATAACCTGGTTCGTTGAGAAAGTGGCTCCTGCTCGAGAGCTTTTGATCGCCACTACTCCAGTATCAGTTGAACACCACTACTTTACGCTTCCCTACCATGAGCAGAAGCATCGACAATCTTATTTAAATAATACCTTTATCCAGATGTTGCATCATACTCATAATGCCACAAATACTACCAACTGTTGGGTCTGTGGGATGATACCTGCACATCAAAAGAAAGGAGCAACACCTTTTATTCCTCTTCCCTTTTCTCATAATGGTTCTTGTCAAGCTTGGTATGCGCTTTTGTTTGCATCTGGAAGACGTACAGTAGGCGGGCTTCTTTTTCGCCTTAATAAAGTATGCTACCAAGATAAAGAAGGTTATCCTGGGAATGGCAAGAGTATCAACCGGACAATATTTCAACACCATATGTCTTCACAAATATGAGAACTTTTACCAGTAATGAACAATTTGTGAATTCTGTTACTAGAGCTAAAGCAGAACTATGTGGAAGCAGTATTGGGAGAATTCCAGTGGGGAAAAGCGAATGTACTGTAATTCTGACTATTGAAGGTGTAAATAACAGTAGTTTTATAGCCTCACATAATACTTACTTTGTCTGTGGTAGCCACGGATATTATCAACTACCTGCTGGGTGGTCAGGTGTGTGCTATGTGTCCTTTCTATTGCCCCCTGTGTTTCTGGCACCTGCATCATACCACCGGGACCTTAAATTATTCAATGATATCTCTAGAAATAGATTTAAAAGGACAATAAGTGCTGACGAAGTAGACCAAACTGATACCACTCTGCAAAAATATGTCGATTTTAATTTAGGTTTGTTCTTCTTTGTGGGTGCTGCATTAAACAGTAGGAAAATAAGACGATTGACTAGAGTTGTGGAAGATGTTACCAATCCGACAGCTATGGCACTTGGGAACATTACGGAGGAGCTTCAAATTGCAAGGATTGTAGCTCTCCAGAACCGAATGGTTCTAGATGTGGTTCTGGCTGATCGAGGTGGTGCATGTCGCATCATCGGTAGCAGCTGTTGCGTATTCATACCGGATCACTCACCTTCAGTATATGACGCAATATCAAAACCGCATAAAATTGCTGAAGAAATTCATCCAGAGACTGGTACTTGGACTTTTGCTGGATGGTTTTGGACTCTTGTTTCTGCTTGGGGCTGGAAGCTCTTGACTATCCTGTGTGTAATGGTTACGATACTTTTTACATGCTGTGTATGTATCCAATGTGGTCCATTTGCATCTCTGCCTGTATACCTGTCAAAAGGAATGTTGCAGAAACAAAGGCTCAACAAATGTTGAATAAAGAGGTGGCTGAAATAATGCTAATAGATGTACGGGATGCATATTTAGATTACCCCAGAGGAACGAATGTCTTCAGCTAATGCTAAAAGGGTCGTCTGTTGTAAATTGGAAGCGATTGGGTTAGCATTAGCGGAATCCATCTTGTATTTAGAGGCTATCTTGTCCATTTTGTGGAATCCATTTTGTATTTCTCGCAGCCATTTTGTTTGCCATGTGCTGCCACGTGCTCACCATGTGCTTTGTCCTCCCACAGTGTTGACTGCTCTTGTAATCTGCCTAGAAACGAACTATATTTAGCATCTTCCACCTTTGCACATGCCCAGTGAGTTTTCAGCTGTCCTTGCAGCTGTTAGTAGTATGTAACTGTCAGGATGTGTTTACTAGCATTGGCAAACTGTTAACTCCTCCTGCTTGTCGACTGTGCATTTCTATATGACCTTATATGTACATAAAACTTTCTCCTGTACTTGTACCGCCCTCTTTTGAGCCCCTGTGTGGGTATAAAAGGACCATGCTCCTTCTGTTCGGTGTGCTACTTTCATGCATTACCGAAGGGTGCTGTGTGAATGTAGTTCCACCTCATGAGGTTTATTAAACTTTGTATTTTCTATTCCAGTTTCTGTGCCAACTTCTTCCTATTGGTCTGAGGACTCTGTGCAGATAAGGGCGAACCCCTTGCACTGGGAGGCCTAGCTGAGGTCCACTTCTACAACTCAGCCCCCACCTGTTGGGAGGAGGGCAGTGTAGGAGAGTAGGATCTGTTTCTTATTGTTACCCCCACTTTTAGCTGATGTTTCACTGTTTTTCGACTTTAGTCTGGCTGGGACCCTGCTACTCAGAGCCCCAGCCTAGCTGCTTCCTCTCTAAATGGATTTTATGTACTTTAGGTACACTCCAGATTGGATTCTGGGGTACTCGTATAAGTCCCTAGTATATGGTAAACTATGTACCCAGGGCATAGGTACCCCAGAGGCCTACCAGGGGCTGCAGCATGTATTGTGCCACCCCTGGGAAGCCATTTAAAATGACACAACAGGTCTGCTACAGCAGCCTGTGTAAGGTGATGTATGCACCCCTTACTCAGATATAGGTTCCCTATATCTATCCATATCACTGCACATATAAACCTATCAGTCACCCCTATGGCAGGCCTTATCAATCCTGAAGGCAGGGTGCTGGGTTTTATGTGAGAGGGTGCCCATGCAGGAGCAGAGCCCCTCTGCAGCCTTCGGAACCTTAATTCCGGGGTTGTTTTTGATGCAGCCAAACCATATACTCTTAAGTGCATTATAACCTTGCGGTAAATACTAACTTTGGAAACATGTCGTGTTTGGTGTCAAACACCTTGGAATCATACCTCCGCACCAGTAACTGGTGTGGGAGGTATGATTCCACCCTACTAGAGGGAGAAGCATGACTTCCACCGGTATACCCGCTACCAGCTTCACAGACCCTGGCATCACAAAATGGATGCTGCCAGCCACAGACACGAGTCTGCCCTCCTGCTGCTGGACGAAACACCGGCAGGGGAGGCCTGGACAATAGGTTTCCTATCACAGGGAGGTATAACCACCTCCCAGACAGGCTTTAGTGTATTGGGGCTGGGTGGGTGCACTCCAAGAGTGCCTTGATGTCTGCACTGGGGGCACATATGGTGTCCCGGTACATAGTCCAGCTCAAACCGGTTGCAGGGGCACTCAGCCACTGCTCTGGTGTGACACTGGACAAAGGACATGGGTGTAGCCACCCTTCTGTCCTGACCCTGAGGTGGGTCCCCAGAGTTTGTCCCACCCCTTCCTGGGGTAAAAAGTAGGAACCCCTGACTACAGGACTTTAGATTTACCTGGACGAAACTCTGCTACAGAATCCCAGAACTTCTACTATCTACACAATGTTGGATGATCGAAGAATCTCCCTTGGAGTAAAGGAGTTACTCCCCTGCAAGGCAAGCACCAAAGACGCATCTGTCCGGTTTGCATCGACACTGCTCCTGAAGGACTCCAATGATTTTGCAACACAGGAGGTGGGTTTCCAAGCTTCCCCAAGGCCGATACGTGCTCTCAGCAAACCTGAGATCCAAAGCCCTCGTGGGGACTGTGCAACCCAAACCCCCGGACAGCGCGACCATTTGCAGCAGCATATGCTTCTTGGCGATCCCTGAGGCTGTGCTTTGGGCTACTTGTAGTCCAGATCCCGAGCAGTGATTCCACCGAAGATTGCTGGCCTACACTCCTCGAGTGACGCGTGGGCTGGTATCTAGTGGTTCCTCTCGGGGTCCCTTCGCGATCCCTTGTCCGTCAACTTGTGGGTCCCTGAGTCTCGCTCACTTGGGGAGTCCACAGGACCTTGCTGTCCCACACCGAAGCCGTTTTACTCTCACCGCGTGGGTTGCTGTTGCCAAGGCTTGTTGGTCTACGGACACCTACCCCCCAGCACTCGACATCCTTCATGGAACAGCTCGCCTGCAGACTGTGGTCATCGTCGACGCCTCCGTGGCAGTGGAGTCAAGCTTTGCCTCATCGCACCTGAAACACCCGACATCGGTGGGCATTCGTCTATTGTGCCCCTGGTCACTGGCATGTGATCCAGACACTGTCCCCTCTGCTTTCAGGTTCTTCACATCTTCGATCCAGGCTTGGATCACACCGGACATTTTTCCTTTCCACAGCAGCAGCACTTTGAAGCAACTCTCCATTGACGACATCGAAGATTCCCGACACCATTTGACACCTATGCACCCGGCTTCCCTGGGTTAGGTAACACAAGTACTCCGGTGCTCACGTGGGTGCTGGCCATAGAACCTTCTAAATCTTAAAGGGTTTGCTCCAAGTCCTCTCCTAAGTGTCCTTAAACTCTAAAAATCCAAACACGACTTTCCCATAGGATTGTACGGAGCTCGCGGCTGTGTTCTCCCACTGCACGAGTCCCCGTGGGTCCCCTGTGTCACTACCTTGGGTGGTTCCTTGGGGTCCCAGCAATTCTACGTGCTCTAGGCACTGTGTCTAGTCAAGTCGTGGTTCTTATACCACTTTCTTAATATATGGTTTGGTCTCCCCCTGGGGCCCATTGTATATTGCGCTATTTACTGTCGTTTTAGAACTGTATTATTGTGTGCCTTGCTCTCTAACTTCATAAAGAGGTTAGTAGAGAGTGTTTAGAAATAAATACATAGATTTTATATATATACCTTGTGTGGTTCTCCTTTCAATTAGTTATTCAAGAGGTTAAAATCTAGTAAACCAAGCTGCTTTACACTCCTTCAAGACTTAGCCTAAAGGCTGCTCTTCATAGCTACAACTAGGATAGCTTTCAATAAAGGTTATCTTAAACCTAATAATCAATAAGGGTTGTTTGGACTGGTACAAGGTGCCCACTATAACTAGTGGACAGCATACCTGGCCAACTTCTCACAGGTAGATTATATTTCTGAACACTGTGTCTCAAAAGGGACAAGGAGTGTCACTATATTTCCAGATGACCCAGCACTGTACCCAACAAACCAGAATTTCAGAAGCTAACCCTATCCGACCGTAAAGACAGGACAGGTGGCCATTTTCAGTTTTTTTATTTCCCCTGTGGCTCAGAAGGTGTTGCTAAATCGGACACCTATTATGGGTGGTAGGAGAAAACCACAATGGGTAGAGGGAAAGGAATATGCTACTTACCAGTATGCATCTGTTCTTGGCATGTAGAGCTGCAGACTTGTACACTTAGCATAGATCGCCATCTGGTGTTGGGCCCGGATGTTTGCAGTTTGTTTTTGTTCTTTGGACAGTCTTTGGAAGTCACGAGTTCGGTGACTCCTCCTTCGGTCCGTACTGCGCATGGGCTTCGGCTCCATCCTCAGATTGTTTTTCGCCAACAGGGAAATGATGGAGCGTAGTAATAACAGTGAGAAACCCATGTGTGTTGTATCTAAATAAGATGGACTGGAACGGATACAGGTAGCCGGGGAGGCGGGTGGGCGTGTACAACTCTGCAGCTCTACATGCCAAGAACAGATGCATACTGGTAAGTAGCATATTCCGTTCGAGGCATATGAGCTGCAGATTGTACACTTAGCATAGATTATATAGCAGTACCCAACCTTAGCGGCGACCACCGGTATCCGTTGCAGTGGTTTGAAAAAGTGTCTTTAGTACAGCCTGGCCCACACTAGCTTGCTGCTTGGAATGCACATCTACACAGTAATGTTTTGTGAAGGTGTGCGGTGTTGACCATGTGGCTGCTTTGCAGATGTCATCTAAGGGTATGTTCCCTAGAAAAGCCATAGAAGCCCCTAACTTTCTAGTAGAGTGGGCTTTAGGTGGAACAGATAATGTTCTTTTTGCCTTTTGATAGCAAATTTGTATACACTTTACAATCCACCTAGCTATCCCTGATTTAGAGATGGGGTTGCCTTTATGTGGTGGAGAGAAGGAAACAAACAATTGTTTAGTCTTCCTGAAGGGTTGCGTTCTTTGTATGTAGTACAGCAAAGCCCTTTTAACATCGAGTGTGTGTAAGGCCCTCTCTGCAACAGATTGAGGTTGCGAGAAAAAGACAGGTAATTCCACCAATTGATTGAGATGGAAGGGGGAAATGACCTTGGGCAGAAACTTCGGATTTGTACGAAGTATGACCTTGCTGTGATGTATTTGTAGGAAGGGTTCCTGTATAGTGAACGCTTGTATTTCACCAACCCTTCTAAGGGAAGTGATAGCTACGAGGAAAGCTGTTTTCCAGGTGAGGAACTGTAGCTCACATTTATGCATTGGTTCGAAGGGTGGACCCATTAGCCGTGTAAGAACTACATTTAGATTCCATACAGGGGAAGGTGGTGCCCTGGGAGGAATTACTCGTTTAAGGCCTTCCATAAAGGCTTTAATAGCGGGCACTCTGAACAGTGATAAATGCTGTCTGTTTTGTAGATAAGCAGCGATCGCTGCTAGGTGTAGGCGTATGGATGAATATGCCAGGTTACACCTGTGAAGATGGAGCAGATAGCATATGATGTGCTGTATGGATGCATCTAAAGGGTTGATTGTATTGTTACGGCAGTAAATTACAAATCTTTTCCACTTTGCGGCATAGCATGCTCTAGTGGTAGGACGTCTGGCTTCCATGATGATGTTCATGCAATCAGGGGGAAGGTTAAGGTATCCAAATTCTAAGATTTCAGGAGCCAGATCGCAAGGTTGAGCTGAGCTGGGTCCGGGTGCCTGATTTCTCCATGGTTCTGGGTTAGGAGGCATGGGGACAGGTGCAGTTTTTGATGTGGTACCACCGATAGCTGTAGTAGTGTGGTGTACCACGGCTGCCTGGCCCATGTTGGGGCTACCAGAATGAGTGTGAGGGAGTGCTGCTGTAGCTTCCTTACCACTAATGGAATTAGCGGGAGAGGTGGAAAGGCGTATGCAAATCTGCCTGACCAGTTCATCCATTTCGCATTGCCCTTGGACAATGGGTGTGGGTATCTGGCGGCGAAGCTTGGGCATTTTTTGTTTTCGTGGGTGGCGAAGAGGTCTATCTGAGGATGCCCCCACTGTTGGAAGAATGGGTGAAGAACTTGTGGATGCAGTTCCCATTCGTGTAGTTGTTGCGTTTGTCTGCTGAGCAGATCTGCCACGGTGTTTTGTACGCCTGGAACGTGCTGTGCCAGGAGAAAGATGTTTTGGGGAATTGCCCATCTCCATATGCTCTGGGCTAAGCGGGAGAGCTGGGGAGAGTGTCCCCCCCCCCTGTTTTTGGATATAATACATTGCAGTCATGTTGTCTGTGCGAATGAGGACTGCTTTGCCTGAAATCTGTTTTTGAAAAGATTTTAGGGCTAGAAAGATTGCCAAGAGCTCCAGATGGTTGATGTGGAGCGATTTTTGCTGTGGCGTCCATAGACCTTGCATGGTGAGGTGTAAGAGGTGCGCTCCCCAGCCGGAGAGCGATGCGTCCGCTGTTAGAATCACCTGAGGAACCGGGTCCAGGAACGGCCGCCCTTTGGAAAGGTTTGTGGTGTTCCACCACTGCAGAGAGTGATGGGTGCGGCCGTCCACCAACACCAGATCCGTCAGCTGACCCTGGGCCTGGTTCCACTGTTGTGCTAGGCACTCTTGAAGTGGACGCATGTGAAGTCTTGCATGGGGCACTATGAAAATGCAAGACGCCATCATTCCTATGAGCTTCATAAACACTCTTGCTGGAAGAGAGTGTTGAGGAAGGAATGTTTTGCGCAAGGCTTGTATGCTTGCGATTCTGGCTGAGTTTGGATAGGCAATACCGTTGGAGGTGTCTATAGTGGCCCCGAGATATTGCTTTGTGTGAGATGGTATGAGGTGGGACTTTTGGTAGTTCACCGTGAAGCCTAGCTGGTGGAGCAGTTGGATGGTGCTGTTTGTATGTTGCACACATTGGTGGTAGGACGCGGCTTTTATCAGCCAGTCGTCTAAGTAGGGGAAGACGTGAATCTGTTGACGTCTGAGGTGTGCTGCTACTACCACTAGGCATTTGGTAAACACCCGTGGTGCGGTGGTGACCCCGAAGGGGAGAACCGTGAATTGGTAATGCTGACCGTCCACCACGAACCTGAGGTACTTCCTGTGAGAAGGGTGTATTGGAATGTGAAAGTATGCGTCTTTCAGATCCAAGGTAGTGAGAAAGTCTCCCTGACAGAGGAGCGGGAGGACTTGTTGTAGGGTGACCATGTGGAAATGGTCTGAATGTATGTATGCATTGAGAGGCCGGAGGTCCAGAATGGGCCTCAGGGTCCCGTCTTTCTTCGGTATCAGGAAATACAGAGAGTAGACCCCTAGATTTTGCTGATTGACGGGGACCTGCTCTATAGCGTGTTTTTGGAGGAGGGAGAGCACCTCCTGTTTGAGTAGTGTGGAATGTTCTTGAGACATTGGACGGTGTCTTGGTGGGATATTGGGTGGGGTAGATGTTAGCTCGAGACAGTACCCTGACCGAATAATTTGGGTCACCCATTTGTCCGATGTTATGGACTCCCATGCGTGGATAAATTGTTGAAGTCTGCCCCCGACCGGAGTGGGATGGTCTGGGGGGAGGGAAGGGAAGTCATTGTGCGGGCGGGGTTGCGGAACGGGTGGTGTTAGTTTTGCCCCTGCCCTTATTGTTGTTGCCTCTGTAACCACCCCTTTGGTTGCCCTTTGAAAAGGTATTTTGAGGAGGGGACTTGTAGGAGGTAGAGGCGCTATCGGTGGAGAAGCCTCTGCCTGTGCTACGAAAGGATGAGCGTCGAAAGGAACGTTTAGGGGCCTGTGATTGGAGTGCCCCCATAGACTTTGCTGTGTCTGTGTCCTTTTTCATCTTTTCCAACGCTTCGTCCACCTTTGGCCCAAAGAGAGTTTGTTGGTCAAAAGGGTGATTTAGTATGGACGCCTGGACTTCAGGCTTGAACCCTGAGATCCTGAGCCAGGCATGACGACGAAGCAGGACACTGGTATTTATTGCTCTAGAAGCAGTGTCGGCTGCATCGAGGGCACACTTAATGGAGGTGTTTGTAATTAGTTTACCCTCCTGTATCAGGTCATGAGCCTTGCGCTTGTGTTTTTCGGGGAGATGCTGCATAAGAGCCTCAAGTTCGTCGTAGTGTGCTCTGTCATAGCGCGCAAGTAGCGCTTGTGTATTTGCAATGCGCCACATGTTTGCAGCTTGGGAGGCGGTGCGTTTGCCAGACGCGTCTAAAAGTTTCGATTCCTTGTCTGGCGGTGGGGCTTCCCCTGAGGACTGGGAGTTAGCCCGCTTTCTAGCTGTGGAGACAACTAGGGAATCTAAGGGAGCAGGGCCCTTAATGTATGCAGGGTCTGTGGGTGCCGCCTTGTACTTTTTTTCTATTCTAGGGTTCAGTACCCTGGCCCTGACAGGGTCTTTGAACACCTCTGCAGCATGCTTGGTGACACCTTTAAGCATGGGCAAAATAGACGTGGACTTGCCCTGAATGTCAAATGTGTCCAGTAGGAAGTCATCTTCCACTGGTTCGCTATGCATGTCCACCCCATGGTAGTGTGCTGCTCTCTGCACTAAGTGGTGAAACCCTAAGGAGTCCTCTGGAGGAGACGGCCTGGATGGGTATAGGTCGTCCTGAGGCATATCAGGTATGTCAGGGTTGTGGTAGTCTTCCCATGGGTCTGGGGTCCCCGGTGGAGTGGGGTCCATTGGGGCGTCCGCTGGGTCATAATGTGGATCCCCGAAGTCCGGATCTGGGGACGGGGTCGGGGAGTGATAAGGTACGGGTGGCGGAGATCTGGGAGGGGGAGGGGGTGGAGGAGGTGGAGGAGGAGGTAGTGGGGAGGGCACTCTGAGAGGAGAAGTAGCAGAGTCCTTCCGTTTGGGCGGTGGAGGAGGAGCCGGTGTGTCAAGACGTCTTTTCTTGACAACTAAAGTCAATAGCCCAGTGTTTGGATCTTTAAATAGAGTCTTTTGCAAAGGGTCTGGTGTAAAGAGATCCAGTGGCGCCGAATCGTCCGCTGGCGCCGATGTTTTCGGAGCTGAGGGTTTCGATGGTTTCTGTGCGCCATGCTTTTTTGGAACCTCCGTTTTTTTCGGCGTCGAAGGAGTTTTCGGCGCCGGAGCGTCGGTGCCGACAGATTTGTGTTTGTGTTTCGTCGGCACCGAGAGTCCAGGCTTCGGCACCGGTGGCTTCGGAGTCGAGCTGGGTATCACTTTCTTCGGTGCCGGATGGTGTTTTTCGGCACCAGGCGTCGGCTGGCTCGAGCCCGAGCTGCCGTGAGACTTTTGAGGCTTCGACACCGGGCCCGAAGGTGGGGTGATGGAAGCTGTGTGCTTGGTTTTACCCAGGCCTGCAGGCGAGGGTGTAACCTGAGTCTCTTTGGTTTTGGGCGCGGGGGTGGGAGGGGGTACAGTACTCACGACCCGCTGCGCCGGTGTGATGTCCTCCACGTCGGAGTCGTCGGCCTCGGAAGCGCTGACGACGTCGTCCTCCTGCTCGGTGTGTAGTTGCCCCGAAGCTTCGGCGTCGTCTCCGAAGATGTCCGGTGGAGCCGCGGTCGAGGAGTGCGCCATGGTGCGTCGAGCTCTTCGATCCCGGATGGTCTTTTTAGATCGAAAAGACTTACAGGCGGGGCAGTCTCTAGCCTCGTGTTCTGGGGAGAGGCAAAGGTTACACACCTGATGGAGGTCGGTGTGGGGAAATTTAGACCCACATTTTGGGCCCTTTTTTTACGGAGTCCTTTCCATCGGCCGGGACCGGAGTCGAGGAGGGCCCGAAGGCCGGTGCCGATGTACGGGATGGAGAAAAGTGCCGCTTCGAGAGATGAAGATTGATGAAGAAAACACGAAGAACGAGGATTTTCCGTCGAGGCTGGAACCGTAGAAGTTCGAAGCCGGAGCACGATGTATCACATCCGAGCCCGATGGCGGAAAAAAACAATCTGAGGATGGAGCCGAAGCCCATGCGCAGTACGGACCGAAGGAGGAGTCACCGAACTCGTGACTTCCAAAGACTGTCCAAAGAACAAAAACAAACTGCAAACATCCGGGCCCAACACCAGATGGCGATCTATGCTAAGTGTACAATCTGCAACTCATATGCCTCGAACATGTGCTTTAGGTGGCAGGTGCCCTTCCACCTGGCTGGTAGGCAGAGGAAAGACTCTCCTATAAAACACTTGTGAGACCCTATAGTTGGATACAATTTGTCTGTGGTGGGTAAGCCCTATGTGGTGGTTTCACGAGATCCCCGGCGAAAGAAGGTTGAGGTCTCACTTTCGGCGAGAACCTACTGTGAGTGGTGGTTGAGAGCTCCACCAGGAGCATGCCCTCCGAATGAAAAGGAAGACCTCAGTAAGCTAGAGGTTAAGAACCAGTTTCCGCTACGCTAGACCTCATGTTGGGACAGAAGTCCTCTATATCAGTGGTGCTTGGACACTTTTATAAGTGGGGGTACATCCATCAATGTTATACCAGTAAAACCATAGGGGTTATGTAAAATCCAAGTCATACAAAAAGAAAAATTGAAACAAATGAAGCTTGCCCAATCAGTTGGCTAAGAGTACGGAAGTAGGATGTGTCAAGAGGTGCTTTTCGAACACACTGTCCCAAATGAAAGACTAAAGCAGAGTGTGCTGGTGTCCTGCCACTTACAAAGATCAATATTTCCTTGAAATGGCCTTTTGAATTGCCAACTGAATTTGCATCAGATATGCAGCTTTACTGATAAACCTTTATGGCGCTCAAACAATGTGTGAAAAACAGTTATCTGTACATATTTGTCGTTTTCATATCATAAAAGTACAATGTTTTTGTTTTGATCCTCTTAAAATATTTCTTTCCATCACACTTCAGAATTATTTAAAAAAACAATGTACATCATTTATACTTTCCATTCCCCTGCTGATTTGAAAAACAATAGTTCATTTACTAACATTTAAATTTGGCAGTGTGTTAGACCATGTTTGCTATCTAGCAGCCGTACCTTTCACAATTCCTGTACCCCAGCAATATTGTCATAATTTGGTTCACCTTACAAAATGTCCTTATTTTCTAATCAGTTAAACAAAAAGTAAACACTAGTCTCAATTTTAAATAAACTGTAGTTTGTGAGAACACCTTGCCCGGCACTCGACCTCTGTCTTTGAACTAAAAGCAAATAGAAAAGTAAAAAATAAAATGTATAGAGCTCTTTTGAACTCAGGCAACGTTATGTTGGGAGTGCTGGAGCACTTCGCACTTCTTCCAGCGCCCCTGATCTATGTCTGTTTTTTAAAGTTCTAACATCTTACCTTCTGCATTTTTTTCTGGTCGCCTTGATGCTTTTTAGGTCGAGCCTAGCGTTGCAGCGCATGCGCTGCTCGCTCTGCGAGGCATGCTGTAGTAGGGTATGCTGTGGAAGTGCAGTGGAAGCCTCCGCCCATATTTTTCATTGACTGGTGTCATTGTCCATGGTAAATGCTGGCTTCCGATTGATAATGAGGCTATTTAGTCCCTCATTGTTACTGCCCTGTTTCCTTTTGTGACCGCCCATCAGGACTGGATCTTTTACTTGCGGCGTTACACTGTCTCCTTCATTAGTCGGTAAGCACTATTTGTTTACATTCGGCTTTTGCAAGGGCGGCCGCGTGTTTATTTTTGCATCGCGCTTTCCCTAACAATAGCTGCCGGCCAACCCCACGAGTGCTGTGTGGGGTGGCAGCTATTGCTAAAGTGAAAGCGTAATGCAAATATAAACAAGTGGCTGCCTTTGCGCAATGGCGACAGCTTGTTTATGTGATGTTATTGGGATCAATGAACATCCTGAAAGGTCTCCGATAGCGCACAGGTTGAGGCTGGCATTCTAAAGAGATGCTTGTGTAATGTAACTGGTGTCCATGTAAAGGGAGCCCTCCAATACGTTGGGGTTGAGTTCGCGCTATAGAAAACTGGAAAAAAACTGTAATTGAAAAGAAAGAACGCTAATGAGGAAAGAGTTAGACAGTTCTCTAAATGGTTATGCAATAGAGAGGAGCATGAAAAGGTGAGGATGGAGCTAAAGGGGTTATAACGCAATTAAAGAAAGGAGTTTGTCATTCAGAGTTGAAAGCGAATGTGGGATAGATAAAGCAAGAGTGATAATATAAAAAGGCTGGTGACAGAGTTGAGCAAAGAAGGTAGAGGTTTGAACATTCTTAGTTATGAGAACTAAATCACAAGTTTGGTGATGTCGTAAATCAATCAAAATAGATAGTTATGTAAATAAAACAGCCGTCACTAAAGTAGTCACATGAATTCCAAAAATGAAGGATTACCGCTCCAAGGAGACAAAAAGTGGATTTCTGCCATCCCCTGAACTAGGGGTCATTAAAGTACCCCCCTCCGGTGGAATGGCTTCCTGAAGCTTCAATAGCTCCCAAAAGTTGTCCTGTACAAAGCAACGCTCTGAATAGTGTCACATTTAGAGTTCTGGTCGTAGACCCTTTTGATTAGGTGCGCGGCATGTATGTAACCTGCTGTGAATGAGAGCTCAGTCTGACCTCTAAACGTGTGAGGTTCTCTGCCAATGATTTGCGGTTTAATCTTGTATTGAATGCACCTTTCCTGCTCACTGTGGGCTTGGTGCAGTTCACGCCCTTCCAACGCTTCGATCGCAGATCAGAGTCCGAAGGTGGCTGTGCTGTTAAGGGTGTTTAATTTGAGCCGGTGGGGACCATCGGCAGTCATGTTTGGGGACCAACATTTATATTCCCTCATCAGACATTTCCCTAAAGAGGGAAAAATTAACAAACGGGAAAGAAGGAGGAACAGAAAGATGGGAAAACCGTCACCAAGGGAAAAATCAGAAACGTGCAAGAGTGAGATGATAGGGCAGGGAGTGTTAAGAGGATGGGGCGGGGAGTGTCTAACAGTGAATTAAATTGGCCTAAAGTGGATTCAGTACTACACAGCCTCACACTTTGCCAGCTTGTAACAAGCATTGGCAAAGCCAATCGGCCACACTGTTAAAAAAAAAAAAGCTTTAGTCTTATGAAGGCTATGTGAGGCTGGATCATCACCACAAGAGGGAACGGTGGGTGGATCGGAACACTTGGAGGAAGGAAAGAGAGCAATGAACAGCTGTGATGTTTTTATTTTTCACAACTTTGACACACACACCACTTTCACATTCACATTTACTCTGCATAATTACCTCGCTAATCTGTGGGGAAAAGGTGTGCATCTAAGTGTAGCAATCACAACATCTAAAGAGAACAAGCATTTGCAATGCAATAGGTCTCACTATTACGATATTTTGAGCTAGTGGCATTGTAAATGACAATGCTTTTTATTTATATGTTTAAAAAACAACACATAAATAAAAGGCATTGTTATTTACAATACCAATAGGTTAAAGTTTATAAAACGCGAGACCTATTGCATTGCAAATGCTTGTTCTCCGGTGGACTCAACCTGTGAGCAAGCTAGACATGCTCTTCAGTTTAACAAGAGGCACTGGAAAATAAAACCCAACTCTGCTGAACAGAGACACACCCATTTATGACATCTTCACATACACAACCTGAACTGACCATTTTGATTGAACAATCGGCCTCCTCAAAAACGATCTCACTGCAATTCAAAGCCATCGATGGATGCCTCACCCTCCTAACTGCAACACATAAGAATCGCTGTTCTTCAATGATTTTAAAAGAAATATTGTTATAAAAAACCATCCCTTGGCACCCTTTTTGATGACAGGAACCCTGACTTTCCCCTCGTTGCAACCTGCCCTCTCATTATCCTCAACAATCTAAGCCTAAACTGTAAGATTCACCAGCAAAACCTCCTCCTTGCTAAATTTTGAGACGGAATGGATGATAATCTCTGTCACGAGTATTATTTCAAAGTTTCTTGCAGGTTTTCCTCCTTGGACTTGAAAATCCGCAAGCATACTGGGTGTACTCCCCGTTTCAACAAGAGGCACCTGATGACGAAACCTGGCTATACTAAGAGGATACATCCATCTTAAACCTCCAACCATAGTGAGGCTAGCCACACCCTTCTTGTTGGGCTGTGAGGTGTTTGGTGGAAGTAACAGTGAAATATAGTCCAGGTGGTACGGGCCTCTCTACCTGAACCCCGAGAGGGAAAGCTGCCGGATCATCCTCCCTATAAAGGCCCAAAACTGGGATCCTTGACCTTCTATATGTGTGAGAAGTACAGGTTTGGTGGGTGATCTTGGGTTCGACTGGTAAACAGCATGAAACATGATGGGTTACCATATGGGAAAATGTGCGCTTGGCTGCACAAGATGGTGGTTTCTATACAGGCTGTCATTTGTCAATTATTATTATTATTATTATTAATTAACATTTATTAAGCGCATAGTTACCCTTAGGCATCCTAGCGCTAGCAGCAGAACAGGGGGGAAGGTTTGATGTCTCACAAAATGGTGTTCTGGAACAGCCAGGTTTTAAGATGCTTTTGGAACGGGAGATGGTGAGTCTGAGCGCAAGTGCAGGGGAAGGGTATTCCACAGTCTAGCTATATTGTAGGAAAAGGAACTGCCTCCACTCCTCATCCTTCGGATTTTAGGGATGGCGGCTAAACGCAGGTTAGCAGAGCAGAGGCGTTTCCTGAGACGGTAAAAAGTGATACGGGAGCTATTGATAGAAGTGTTTTCCCTCAAAGATTCTTGTGGGCTACACAGAGGGGTTTAAATGTTATTCTCTCCTGGATGGGCAGCCAGTGTGAGGTCTTCAGACCTGTCTTAGCCGATTGAGTTCTAGGAAAGCCAAGCAGCAACCGAGCGGCACAGTTCTGAACAACTTGAAGTCTCCTTGTTGTGGATTTAGGTGCTCCCAAACGACATGGAGTTGCCGTAGTCCAGGTGGGAGAGAACAGGGTCCTGGACCATAATTCTCCTGGCCCCCACAGGAAGGAGGGGTAGAACTTTCCGCAGCATACTAAGAATACCATAGCAGGCTCCTGTCACTTCCACTGCTTGCCGGTCAAATTTGAGTGATTTGTCGAGCCAAACGCCTAGGTTTTTAATCTTGGATTTAGGGGTCAGGTTAGATACAAGGCAGATTGGCCAGGCATGTTTGAGGTCAATGTAAGGCTGAGTTGCCCAGGAGCATAATTTCGTTTTTTTCTTGATTGAGCCTGAGACATGAGTGTTGCATACAAGTTGCACCTTCTCCAGACAGGATTTCAGATCAGTGGGAGAATTCTGAGGATGGTTAAGGGATACTACCAACTGAGTATCATACGCATATGTGACAATTTTAATCCCATATGGCAAGATACTATCAGCAAGCAGTCCCAGGTACACGTTTAATAGAGTAGGGCTCAGAGACAAGCCTTGAGGTACACCACAACTGAGAGATAGACACCTTGAAGTTGTTTCTCCTGCAAAGACCTGGAATGTTCTACCATTTAGGTAGGATCGAAGCCAGGTAGTGGCTCCACCTGACACACTGGCAGTCCTAAATCTATTAAGAAGAATGTCAAAGTTAACCGTATAAAATGCGGAGCTAAGGTCAAGGAGGATGATGGCTACTGCTCCTGCTTAGTCCATTTTTTTCTTCGATTCTTCGACTGCAGCAAGAAGTGCAGTTTCTAATCCATGTTGAAGATGAAAACTGGTCTGAGAGTAATGCAGAAGACTATGGGTTTCTAAGAATTGAAGGTGTGACAGCCTGCTAGTCACTTTGTTTAGGGCTCCCTTGCCTTATACTGGACTTACCGTGGACTTAGGGTAGGACGGTCCACTCCAGGTTCTAAGAGCTCAGTTAAACTCCTCACATCCTGACCCCCAGGTCCTCTGCCACTGATTGTTATCTAAAAATCCCAGTTCTGTGGCTTGACCGCTAAGACATTAAACAAAATGAACTTTACTGGTTTTCACTGGCTTGATCTGAGACTTGTCGTATAAAATGGCATTTCGAGCTAAGAATTAAGGGTAAAATCCAGCTGAGCTAAGAATTAAGGGTAAAATGCAGCTCCTCAGAATTGGAGGAAGATAAACTTTGAATGAAGCTACACTGTGGTTGACCAAAGGTTACAGCCTATATCCACTAAGTGGGATGAGTCTGGCCCACTCAAGTCAGTATATTGTACTTCATCTAGACTTTGACAGTGGCGGCTCCTCCATAGGGGCGTTTGGGCGTCGCCTCACTGCTTTCTCGCGGTGCGAGAAGCAGAAACATAAAATGGCACTGCGAGAAAGCAGAAGTGCCTGGTTGGAGGCGGGATCGTGGGCGGTCGTGCTCGAGGGCAGGGGGGAGTGGCTTACCCACTGTTGTGGGTACTGACTGTTTGGTCGGCCCCTGGAGCCGACCAAACAGTCAGTACCCACAACAGTGGGTAAGCCACTCCCCCCCTGTTCTCGAGCACCACCGCCCACTCTCCCTTTTTCTCTATCTAGGAGAAAATGGCGCGGCTGGGGCGCTCTCCCCTGCGCCTCACCAATCACAATGCTGCCATTGCAGCGTTGTGATTGGCGAGGGAGGGAGGCTGCCTTTCCTTTTCCTGCTGACGAAAAGCTGCATGAATTGGCGCAGAGTCGGGAGTCGCAAGGTTTATTTCATATTTTTATTTTATTAAACCCCTCCCGCCTCCCCGCATACCCCCCCCGCGACGACCCCATTTCCACCCACCCACCCGCAATGCCGGCCGCGACTGCGTATATGTGTGAATGTGAGTATTATATGTGTGTATGTGTGAGCGCGTGTGTGTGTTTGGGGCAGGGGTGAGGGGCAGTAGACATGGAATTTCCGTACAAAATACTGGAGCACTGCCTTACCATGCAGTAGGTCAGGAGAAGAGCAGCATACACTCAGCATACTTTAGGGATGAAGCAGCGCGTGGCACCTCCGTGCCCCATGGAAGCAGGCAGAAACATCGCCCGGCGCATCTCTTCTTCAGAGCAGGCACCCACCGTGTCTCTTGGCAGCGCAGGCCACTAGGCCAGGTCCTCGTGGAGCGCACCGAAGCCCCCCCCCCCATCAGATTGCGTGCGTCCCAGAGTCACCGGTGCTCAGGCAGCCCAGCTGTGCTATGTTGAATCAGAGGTGGGAAACAGCCCCTGCCTTGCCCTCTGTGGCCCCCCATATCCGGACAGCAGGCTGCAGTCAGCTCTTTTTGGAGCACCCAGATGTGTGGGCCATGGAGCCACTGGCCCTGCACTACCACTCGATTCTCCTTTGCCAGATTGACAAAATACCTTTCTGTAGCCTAAGGTTGGTGAAATAACATTTTCTCTTCGGTAGCCACGTGAGAGATAATAATGAAATCTGCTTTCTAGATAGGCTGGTGCTTTTCACGGCTCTTTCACTGGCATCAGCAAGCCGAGATTGCTGGTACAGAATAAAAATAAAAATATGGGTTTGCCATATAATGCTTAATAGCAGAGGGGGAGACCTATCTAACAACTGTAACAGGTGTTGCAGGCTGAGATGTGGGGAGTGGCTATAGGTTGACGTAGTGCCGGTCCAAGCTGAGTACGACCAGTACTAGGTCTGCTTGAAGGAGTTGAGCAACTTACACAGCAGATCTCTTGCTTACCACTGCAGAGTGACATTGCAGGTGGCATCCATCGGCAACAGCAGGGTAGTGACCAGCAGGTCTGACATGGTCAGTCTAAGGATCAGTACGCAGATTTGCGACTTACGGCGCTTCCTCTGGATACTACATAGCACTGCAGTATGACTGGAAACTGTGGCCAGGCTAACACCTGACATGAGGGTCTCTTAAACAATTTGGGGTAAAGTGCTGCATAGACGGCTGTTTCTCAAAAAACACACACCTTGATATATTTCAAGAGAAGGGCCAGATACATCTTTTGCTGCACAGTAGTGCTTTGATATTCGAATGTGATAATTTGTTGATCTACATGTGGCACATTTTAGTACCTAACATGTTAAATCTTTTTGTTTAGATTTCGTGGGGGGTGGAAGCTACATGCTTTTAAACCGCATTACCCATTGGTATTTAAAGTAATCTAAGGGAGCATTCTTCAGAGGGGATAACGTACTGAAAGGGTGGTCACTGGCGAGATGTAAAATGTGGTGCCTTTCCATTGTCACTTTTGTACTCCCAGGTGTGGCCATTTGATTATCTTGCATAATATATGGTACTGATTACAAAAATGGCAAAGAGGACCCCCAAACCCTCCTTGTGGTGGTCAGGCACACTCTCTAGGCTCGCTCGCCTCCAGGCACTCTCCCCAAACTTTTACGCCTCAACACTTTCAAATGTCACCAGCCACCACTGGACTTTGAAGCTACCTCACATAACGCATTCACGCAGAATTGTTTAGAAATAGGACTGCCAGGGACAGACCTTTTGCTGGTACTTGTCTTCAAGTGCCAGAGGTAGCCCTGGACTTTGGAAGAATGTTTGTTGCTGTAACGAATCAGAACGGTGAGAAATGAACTACCCATTGTGAAGAGAAACTGTACCTGACCACCTGGAAGACTAGTGCAGGCTTCAGCTGGCTGAAGATCTGTGTAAGGGTAACTTTTGCAGATTGTGAGTCCCTAGGGGAGAGGTGTGGCGCAGCGGCCAGGGCAACTGACTACAGAACCCCGGGGCTCACGGTTCAATTCTCTGTGCCGGTGGTAGATCACCCAGCACCATGTGACTCTGGGCAATAGCTCACTTAATCTTCCCGACGGCCCCCAGCGCCTTGACACCCTCGTGTAATTGTTTGCGCTTCACAAATACTGGACATTTACATTTAGAGGAATGATATCTCTGAAGCCTACCTGACCACAGCCACCTAATCAAATGCAGATGATCTGTTGGACTCATTGAGATACAGCAACGCTCTCCTGCCTAAATCTGTTGTGAGTCGTCACTCTTCCTGACCTATGCGTACAATTACAGTACCCAGAACTGACCCCCATCCAGTTTCAGATGGACCCAGAGGTCTTTTCAAGTCACCCCTGTTAGTGAAGTAACATTTAATCTGCTGTGACTGCTATCAAGATTCTGGAAACCAAGTCTCCAGCACGTATGGCTCAGAGATGGTTTTAAGCCACAGCTGGGTGACCATAACCTTAATACCACCTTCCAGCTATGTCTTATCTCAGACTACCAGATCCCTAGTAACCCCACTACACTTAACATTAAAACCATTGACTAGCAGTCACCCAATCCTCCTTTACTGACTTGACTGGAAAATACTGTTTTGTTTGTGGGGTTTGGAGGGAAAGTTCTGCCAAACTGATTTTTTGTATAAAACATTTTTATTGCTGTTTACATATTAATAAGAAAAGGAGTTTTAGAGCATAATAAGCCTAAATTACTGAACAGGTCTTTGCTAACATGAACAAGAAGGAGTAGTTTCTTTTCTGTAACTCCAGTTCTGTAGTAGGGGTATCTCTGTTATAGTCATAATCTAGTGAATAGTCCCGCCCATGTGCGGGGACCCCGGAGCAATAAAAATAATCTCTTAAGTTGTCAAGCCATGCAGACCTGCATCCACACTTAAGAGAGAATTTCAAAGACAGATAATGCAGCCTATATCCACAGGCTACACTGTCCAGTACTTCAACTAGAAAATTCCACCAACATCCACAAACAGCACTGCCTGCCCAGCTTTTTCCACAGAGAAAACCCTGCCTCTACCAGCAAAAGCCTCTGGAATGATAGAGAGGGAGGAATGAACAGACAAGCCCATAGGCTGCCATTATGTGGCTCAGAACAGGATACTGTGCCTTTAAGAAAACTTTCCAGAACTTTTCCAGTATCCCAGAATGCACAGCAGGTCCCTTTTACTTTCAGTTCTTTTTGAAGGCGTAGCACGCCAGACCTGTAGCATTCCTTACATTAACATTTATCTCTCCACCGGGGAGGAGGGAGGGCGATTATGACTATAACAGAGATACCCCTACTACAGAACTGGAGTTACAGAAAAGAAACTACTCCTTCTGTAGTAGGGGATCTCTGTGTATAGTCATAATCTAGTGAATAGAATGGCAAGCCCATCCCCACACCAAAACGGCGGTGGAGAAGACTACAAAATAATACCACTACTGCGAAAACAAATTTCGCAGCGAAGCCTGCCCAACCTGAGGATTTGCCCTGGCATCCGTGTCCAGACAGTAATGCTCAGCAAAGATATGGACCGACCTCCAAGTGGCCGCCTTGCAGATTTCTGCAATTGGAACATTACGCAGCAAAGCAGTCGTGGCAGCTTTGCCCCTGGTGGAATGAGCCTTAGGTTTACCCCCTAAGGTCTTATTAGCCTTTTGGTAACACAATTGTATACAGGACACAATCCACCGAGAGATGGACTGTTTGGAGGTAGCAAGACCGGTCCTGACTGATCCATTATTTTTTTATTTTATTTTTTTATTTTTTTAAAAGACCTTTATTGTTATGTTTACCAATACACAGCTTTGGCCTACAACCCCTCGGGCCGGCCGCATAGTTGCATACATGCACTTTGTCTTATCTAACACAGCCCAGTGCCGTCAACCCGGGGGTACGGCGGCGATAGAAGGTGCAACCGTATCACCAGTTAGAGAAGGATAATGTAGGCCTCATTTTCTCTGTGTACAGCCATAAACAAACGGAGAACACCACAATGGCGCCGGGCGCCTAACGGTCAACTAATCCCCCCCCCCCCCCAAACTCCCCTAAAACCAGTCACCACTCGATCCGCATAAACACTCCGTACACATGGGCAACCGCTGCACCCACTTTCCAGCCCCAGGAGCAACAAAATCGTGGGAGTCCTATATAGCCCTTGCGTCATCCTGCTCGACGGCAGGCGGCTCGCAAATGCCACCCCGAAAGTCATTCCATTTGGACCATACTTCCCCCCATTTCCGGGGGCACCCTCTTGCTATATATACAGTCTTTTCTCGCAGCATGCACCAGTCCATGTCGCCTTGCCAGTCCGAGAGTTTTGGTGGAGTAGGGCTTCCCCAGAGTCTGGCAATGTTCCTTTTTGCCACCATTTGACCAAGCGTCACCCAGAGCCTTCCCTTCGGTGGCAGGTCCGTTGGCTCCCGTATGTTAAGGAGACACCTCTTGGCCTCCGGGCGAATTTCCACCTCCCATACCTCCTCCATACACTTTACCACCCTTCTTCAGTAACGTTGAATCTGAGGGCAGTCCCACAACACGTGGAAGAAGGTACCCGTACCCCCACATCCCCTCCTGCAAAGCACTGTGTCCGCCCTACCCATTTTGTGTAGCCTAGTACAGGAGATATAGATTCTGTGTAAAAGCTTGAGTTGGATCAGGCGCAGCCGGGCAGATATCGCGACCTCCCTAGGGGAGGCTAACGCATAGAGCCATTCCTCGTCGTCTATCTCAAGCCCGTCAGCTACCCACTTTTCTCTAAGGGGCAGCAGCAGATCAGGGGGGTTGTTAATTAGTTTTTTGTATGTGAGGGATATGGCGTGTTCTGGGAGATACCCATCCAGTAACCTATCTTCCAGCGGGGAGGCTTGCTGTGGCTTAGTTTCCGGTGGAATATTGGCCTGTAAGGAGTGCCGCACCTGCAGGTATCTAAAGTATTCAGTGTGTGCCAGCTCATATGTGTCTTGCAGTTGGGCGAACGTGCGGATCCCCGTGGGGCCCCAGATGTCTCTGATTTGGGAGATGCCGATCAAGTCCCAGTTTCGGAAGCCCTTTGTGCGTCCAAGATTGCCCAGTTTTTCAGACGCCCAGAGTGGCGTGGCTAGCGTTAGGACTCCCGCCCATCCGAGCTTCCTCTGGGCAATGCGCCAGACTTGTACCGAATGAAGTGTAGGGCCCGTGAGGTTATGGGCACCTCGTTTGGAGTAGAGTGCTCTCTCATAGTTCCCGCCGGGAAGCAGCCACCTATCCATACCGAAAGCTGGGTCGTTCCCGTCGCCGTATGTCCCGTGATTGATCGCTGTGAGATGGGCCGCCCAGTAATATTTACGAATGTCGGGGAGGGCTATACCGCCGTCGTACCACCCCAATGTGAGTTTAGTCAACGAGATTCGGGGCGATCCCGCCCATAGGAGGTCCCGCAGCGCTGCCTCTATCGCCGCAAAGTAGGCGTTGGGGACTAAGTCGGGATAGTTTTGTAGCGCATAAAGGAACCGTGGCAACCCCAGCATCTTGAATAAGGCTGCCCGGCCCAACAAAGACAGTGGCAGGCGCTGCCAGGCCTTGGCCTCCCTCTGCAGCCGAACCAACGGTGGCTTGAGGTTGCGCTCGTACAACAGGGTCTTGTCAGTCGTGATGAATATTCCCAAGTACCGGAAACCGTCTTCCGCCACCCTGATAGGGCACGCATCAGGGAGCCTCGGGGGGTCGCCCCGCAAGACGTAAAGATGTGATTTGGCCCAATTGATCCGGAAGCCAGAGTTACGCCCGAAACTAGCAAATATGTCGAGTGCCACAATGAGTGACATGCGCGGCCTGCAAAGGTATAAGAGAATGTCGTCGGCGTAGAGGGATATTCTGTCCTCCCACCCCTCCGTCCATGCTATACCTTTTAGATCTACGTCCTGCCTTATCCAGGCCGCGAGCGGCTCAAGGGAGAGGGCGAAGAGAAGAGGAGAGAGGGGGCAGCCCTGCCTAGTCCCTCTTGCAAGCGTGAACACCTCGGACAATTTGTTGTTAACCAGTACCTGCGCGAGGGGTTCGGTGTATAAGAGACGCACCCAGGCTATGAATTGAGGTCCAAATCCGAATTTATGCAGGACTGCGAACATGTATGGCCACTCTAAGGTGTCGAAGGCCATTGTGGCGTCTAGGGAGACCACCACTGCGTCTTCCTGCAGTCTGTGGCGCTGCCCCAGAACGCCGTGCAACCGTCTGATGTTAAGGGCCGTGTTACGATGTGGCATGAAGCCCGATTGGTCCGGATGGACCAACGAAGGAAGCACTGCCTTGAGCCTGTTGGCAAGCGTCTTTGCCAGTATTTTGGGCTCCGCGTTGAGGAGCGAGATTGGCCTGTAGGAGGCACAGGAGTCTTTGGGTCTCCCTTCTTTAGGGAGTGCCACTATAGTCGCGATGCGCTGGTCGCGGGGCAGGACCCCCATCTCCTTGCTTCGATCGAACATGAGTTTCAAGTATTTGCTAGTGACGTCTGGACGGAGTTTGTAGAGCTCTATCGGGAGGCCATTGGGTCCGAGAGCCTTTCCAGGGCGAAGTTCCCCTATTGCATGCTGCAGTTCGGCCTCGGTTATCGGGCTATCCATAGCTTCACGATCTTCTTCCGAGAGGGAGGGCAAGCGAATATCAGTTAAGAGGACCCTGGAGTCCTCCTCCGGCCAGTCCGACTCACTCCGATAGACCCGCTGGAAGTGTCTCGCAAATTGGCCAACTATTTCCCGGGGTTCTGTCACTACATTCCCAGACTCGGTGCGTAGTTCAGGTACCACCTTACTGGCTTGTTGTTTTTTCTCCAGCCAGGCTATCAATTTCCCGGCTTTGTCGCCCTGGTCGTATATCCTGCCTAGCTTGTGTTGAGCCACTGTCTGAGCCTCCTGGGTAACCAGAGCCCTATATTCCGCCGCCTTCAACTGCATTTTGTGCCTAACTTCACGATCCCCACCCTCAGTCGCCTCCCCCTCCAGAACCCCCAATTCCGCCTCGATCGTAGTAACCTGCAGGCGCCGCTCCCGTCGCCTGGCCGATATGACCGAGAGCGCCTCCCCTCTAATCACGGGTTTAAATGCCTCCCATAAGGTGACCGGGGAGTCTACATAGCCCAAATTGTCATCAAAGTACTGGGAGATTGAGTCGGACACATGTTTCCTGGAGTCCTCATGTTTTAATTGCCAAGCGTTCACGGGTACTATACCTCCCTCCCGGTGATTACCAAATACGATATGTGTACGGACAGGTGAGTGGTCGGAGATACCCCTAGGCAGGAGCTCTGTCTCCCGGACTGTCATATCAGGTTGCAGAAGGGTAAGGATATAATCTAGTCTGGAGAATGAGTGATGCGACCCCGAGAAGAAGGTAAAGTGGGTGTCCGTAGGGTGGAGCAGTCGCCAAACGTCTGTGAGTCCGAAGTTGTCAATAAATTCCGCCAACCACCCCTGCCCTCGAGGGAGGTCGCGGGGGGGCTGCCTATCTCGGGTTCCTGACACCACGGCGTTAAAGTCCCCACCCAGCATCAACTGACCCCCGGGAAGGGAAAGGAGCAGCGTACCCAGATCCGCGAAGGCCCGGGCCTGGAGGCCAGGCGGGATGTATATAGAAAGCAGGGTAAGTGTACGGCCCTCCCACCGTCCAGAGACAGCCGTGAAGCGGCCCTGCGGATCAGTTTTGATAAGGTCTATATGGAAGGGCAGTGAGCGCCGCAGGAGGATCCCCACTCCCCGTGAACCAGATGTAAAGCCAGAGTGTGCCGCCAGCGTGTAGCCATACCTATTGAGGGCCTGACAGACATTACCCATCAAATGAGTCTCTTGCAACAGCACCACGTCCGGCTGGTGCCGTTTGAGGAATTGCAGGACTATAGTGCGCTTAAGCCTGTCCCCCAACCCGTTGACATTCCAGCTGAGGACTTTTAGGCTCTTCTCCCAGCGGCTATCCATAGCCCTTGCTCCGCAGGGTGCCTCGTCCCACCACCCCAGTGTTCCGGCTGACGCAGTGATGACCTAGTTCGTGTGACCATAAATAAACCCCAACTCCCCGCCCCTCCCTGATCCCCACCCCGCGAGGGCCCTCAACACCCGCAGTCCGGGACCTAACAACCTTCACACTCCCCCCCCCCCCAACCTCAACAATCCTCAACATCCCTACCCCCCCTTGCCCAACAAACCCCCCCCTCCCTGCCCCCTGCTCCGTGGGCTCAAAACTACCCACCGCCCCAATTAGCAGAGCGCCTGTCGCCCAACCCTACCCCGGTGAGAGCCCACCGAGGAACTCTACGTGGGAAGTCCGTGGGCCAGCCCCATCCTGACCGCCCGCCCGTGGTGCCCCGTTAACGCAGCCCCCAGGCCCACAATACATCTGCTACATAAGGAGCCCGGCTCAGCAACCGCGGGCATACAGTCTAAGCACCTCATGGAGCAAGCCAGTCTCACAGTTAACAACTTTAATACGTTACTGTCCGATGGCTTCTCAGTCGAGCGTCCGTGGCTCATCTCACTGCGTCGTCTCTTGGTGTGTCCCAACGAGGACTATTCGATCTTGACCGCCAAGACCGCTGGCTCTGCTCTCCTCCGTCCACTCGCCCCGTTGCTGACCCCGGGGAGGAGTTCCCTGCGCTTCTCCACTGTGCACCATCTCGCCGTGGGGCCCCCGAAGTATCCTCCGAGTCCAGCCACTCCTGCACCGCCGCAGGCGAGGTGAAGAAATGGGATTTGCCACCAGCTATGACCTTCAATTTGGCGGGAAAGAACATCATGTACCGAATCCCGCGGTTTCGGAGCGCCGCCTTCACCCCCTGAAAGGAGCGCCTCTCCTGCTGAACCTGGAGCGTGAAGTCCGGGAAGAAGCGAACCGTGGCGCCCTCGTACTTCAAATCACCGTGTTGTCTAGCAGCCTGGAGAATTGCATCACGGTCTCGATAGTTCAATATTTTGGCAATGATTGTTCGCGGGAAGGCCCCTGGTTTAGGTTTCGGGATCGGGGCCCTATGCGCCCGCTCGACCGTGAACAGCTTAGACAGTCTCTTGGGTTTGAATTGTTGAAGGATCAAATCCTCAATAAAGAGCTCCATACAGTCCCCTTCAAGTCCTTCCGCCACACCTACCACACGGATGTTACTTCTCCGGGCCCGGCCTTCCTGCTCATCGAGCCGCGAGGCCAGCAGCCTATGCTGGTGCATGAGTTCGTTGACCCTCCCGGAGAGCCGCTTCTCGGATTCCTGCAGGGTCGCGATGTCAGCTGCATTGGTTTTAGAGCGGTCGGTGGTGGTCCCCAAGTCAGCCCGGAGCAAGTTAACTTCTATTGTGATCTTATCCATTTTCGTCTCCAGGTTGGTGCCCAGGGTTTGAATTGCGGCCATTATGGACGTCAGGGAGGGTTCCGTCTGGCCTGCCACCTCCTTCGCCGTCCCTCCAGGCTGCGCCGCCGGCTTGGGCACCGTGTAGTTGTCAAGTTTGTTTGACTGGGTCGCGGCTCCCCCTTTAGGTCGCATGGTGCCGCCGGTACCTCTGGGGACAGCGTCCCCTCTTCCTCCCTCGCTCGGAAGCGCCCGCAGGGGGCCGCGCCAGCTCCGGTCGCCCACGTGTAGTCGGGCGCAACCCTGGCACCGCCGGCACTCCCTTGGTCGAAGCTCAGGGCGGGGGGTCCCAAACGAACCTTGCGCGTCCGCTATATGGGTCGGAACCCCAGCCGCCTCCCGCCGCCGGTTATGATTCGCCCAGGCCGCACCAACGGCCGTGAAACAAGGGCCCCAAGCCGGCGGGCCACACAGGTCACCCCAAAGCAGCAGCCCCGGCTGGTCTCCTTTCCTCGCCCCTGCTGAAGCAGTTTGGAAGTCAGCCGGCCCACCTCCGGGATCTCGGCGCCATCTGTCTCAGCGCCGGAAAAGCAGGGCCCCTGCCGCCGCACTCCGCTCCTCTATGTCCGGCCCCCAGAGGCTGTGGGGGCATTTACTCAATGGTGGCAGGCAGCTGGGGCCAACGGCCCTTCGGCTCCACAGGGGAACGGCGCCGTCCTCGGCGGCGCCCCTCCGCGCGCCTCGCGCGTCAGGCCGAAGCCGGGGCTCCAGGAAGCACAGAGGCAGCACCGCAGCTCCGGGAACGAGGCACTCGGCCGCCGCCGTCAGTCGCGGCAGCCGCGTCGAGCCGTCCGAGGGTCCTCGGGGTCCGCAAAAGCGCTCCGCTGGATCACTGGGCCTTGGGGGAGCCGGGGGGCATTCACTGGCCAGCCCCACAGCTCGGATTGATGGCGGATGGAAGAGGACACCTACGGTCCCGGCAGAGCTCTGGAATCAGGCGGCCATTTCGTACGGCGCCTGGCCACGCCCCCCGACTGATCCATTATTGATAAACAATTGGTCTGACCTACGAATATCTTTGGTCTTATCAAGATAAAACTTCAACACCCTCCTAACGTCCAGGGAATGTAGAGACCTTTCGGCTGGAGAAGAGGGATTCTGAAAAAACGTAGGTAAAGTTATGGTCTGGTTGACATGAAAATCAGATATAACCTTAGGAAGAAATTTAGGGTGAGTACGCATAACAACCTTAGCAGCATGAAGTACCATATAAGGTTCCTGGCAACACAACGCCTGAAGTTCACTCACCCTGCGGGCCGATGTAATGGCCACTAGGAACGCCGCCTTCCAAGACAGGTGCTGCAACGAAGCCTTGTGAATAGGTTCAAAAGGCTCCTTCATCAATCTGGACAGCACCACATTCAATTCCCAGGAAGGCGAGGGAAGTCTGACAGGAGGGAACACTTTCTTCAAGCCTTCCAAAAAATCCTTGATCACAGGGATCTGAAAGAAGGAAGTCTGTGAAGGGCATTTCCTGTAAGCAGTCAAAGCAGCGAGATGACCCTTAATGGAATGGAAATTAAGGCCAGACTGCGCCAAATGCAAAAGGTACGTAAGGATGACATCTTCCTTACATGTCGTCGGGTCAAAGTTCTTGGACTTGCACCAGATGCAGAATCTCTTCCACTTGTAAGCATAGGACGTCCTAGTGGAAGGTCGCTTAGCCTCCTTCAGTATAGCCATACAATCTGCTGGTAGATTCAAATGGCCATATTGCATTATCTCAGGAGCCATGCCGCCAAACTCAAAGACGAGAGGTTGGGGTGCACCAACTGCCCCCGAACTTCGTGAGAAGGCCCGGCCTGCACGGCAGCGGTATGTGAGGGAGGAGAGACCGGTGAAGCAGGTCCGTGAACCACCACTGTCTGGGCTATTCCGGGACAATCCGGATCATCCGCGCCCCGGACTGGGACAGCTTGATGAGCACCGCCGGAATCAGGGGAATGGGTGGAAAAGCGTACAGAAAGCTGTTCGACCAGTCGATCCATAGTGCATTCCCCAGCGTCCCCCGCTGGTAGTACCTGGATGCGAAGTCTCGGCATTTGCTGTTTTCGGCGGTGGCGAACAGATCTACGTCTGGAGTCCCCCACCTTGCGAAGACGTCCCCTAGTACTTCGTCGCTTATGACCCATTCGTGGTTTTCCTGAATCAGTCTGCTCAGTGCGTCCGCCTGAACATTCTGCACACCTGGCAGATGCGTGGCCGTAATCGTCAGTCCTCGGGCCAGAAGCCAGTGCCAGATCGACTGCGCCTCCTGCGACAGAGTACGTGATCTCGACCACCTCTGCTTGTTGAGGTAATACATCGTGGTTGTATTGTCCGTCTGTACCAGCAGCGAGTTGGTCTGGAAGGACGGATGGAAGGCCTTCAATGCCAAGTAAACGGCTCTGAGTTCCAAGAAATTGATGTGGTACGTCGACTCCAATGGGGACCACTTTCCTTGTATCTGTAAGTTTCCGGAATGCGCTCCCCAGCCTTGGAGAGACGCATACGTCACGATCCTCTTCGTGGGAATGTCCTTGTGGAAGGGAACCTCCCTGAGGAGATTTTCCGCCGAACACCACCACTTCAGCGACTGAAGAGCATGCAGAGACAGCAGCATCTTGACGTCCCAAGAACCTGTCCTCTGATCCCACTGATCCTCCAAGCACTCCTGCAGTGGTCTCATGTGCAGCTGTGCGTGAGGAGTGAGGAAGATACATGAGGCCATCGATCCCAGCAGCGAAGACACCTTCCTCACTGTCGTCGATGGGGCGGTCATAAGAGCCTGAGCCTTCCCAAGGAGTGATAACCGTCTCTCCTCCGAAGGAGACACGCTTGCTGACAGCGTATTGATGGAGGCCACCAAGTACTGTATGCACTGGACCGGAGTCGGGACAGGCTTGGACATGTTGACGTGCAACCCCAGCTTGTTCAAGAGAACGCACGTCTTCTGGAAGTGCGCTTGTGCTTCCGAGAAGGAGGCGGCCTTGATCAACCAATCGTCCAGGTACGGGTAGACAAACACCTCGTTCCTCCGCAGGTGTGCAGCTACCACCGCCATGCACTTCGAGAAGGTCCTGGGCGCAGACTTTAGCCCAAATGGCAGTACTGTGTATTGATAATGATTGGCGCCCACTTGGAATCGCAGGAACTTCCTGTGCTTCCGTGCAATGGGCACATGGAAGTACGCATTCTGTAGGTCTATGGCACAGAGCCAGTCTCCCCGTTGCAGCTGAGGGTAAATCTGATGCAACGATAGCATGCGGAATTTCTCTCTGCGAATCCATTTGTTTGCTTGCCGCAAATCCAGAATGGGCCTGAACTCGTTCTTGTCCTTCTTGCGAACCAGGAAGAACCGAGAGTACAGACCTCTTCCCCTTTGAGACAGAGGTACGTCTTCCACCGCCTTTTTCCTCAACAGGATGTCTGCCTCCGCCTGGAGCTCTCGCAGTTGATACTGTGAGCTTACCGGCGGAATCGCTGGAGGCGGGCTGATGAACCGAAGACTGTATCCATTGCAAACAATATTCATCACCCACTTGTCCTGAGTAATTTTTCTCCACTCTGCCAGAAAAAATTGAACGCTTCCCCCCACTGGAGTGGGTAACGGTTGCAGGGGAAGTAATCGCTCAGTGCCGAGACCCAGCCGGGCCCTTGGTCGCTGTAGCGGACTGCTGGCCTCCTCTACCCTTCTGGCGCTTCTGGAAGGGTTTCCGGAACTGCTGCTGCTGTTGTTGCTGCTGTCGCGAGGCCTGCCCACGCCCTCTTCCTGCCGCCCCGAACCGTCTCTGGAATGGGCGCTTTTTCCTCTCAGGCTTCTCTAACCCGACAGCCGTCAGATTCTCTGCCTCCGTCTTCATGCGGGCCATTTCGTCGTCCACATGCTTGCCGAACAGGGTCTCCCCCGAGAAAGGCAGGTTGGCCACTCTTTGCTGTGCCTCCGGTTTGAGTGAGGTAAGGCGAAGCCAAGCGTGACGCCGTTGGTTGATGCCATGACAATATCCATGTGCCGCTAACAGAGACACATCCGCCGCCGTGCTGATAATCTGATTCGACACCAGCATCCCCTCACGCAAAGTCTCTAGAAAGTCCTCCTTCTTGTCGCGAGGCAGCAGCTCCGCGTACTGCTGGAGAGACTCCCACAGGGCACGGTCGTAGCGCCCCAACAGAGCCCCGGCACTTGACGCCTTCATGGTGGTAGAAGCCGTCCCACAGACCTTTCTGCCCGCCGAATCTAGCCAACGGCTATCCATATCAGGCGGCACTGTCGAGGAAGGAGTGGTAGCATGCTGCTTCCTTGCCGCCGTCACAATGACCGAGTCCAGTTTCGGGTCCATCCTCAGAAAGGTCGGGTCCGATTCCGGCGCCCGATACTTCTTCAGTAGCCTAGAGGGGGTTGGTTTCGTCACCGCCGGAGTGAGGAACAACTCCGTAGCGGACTCCACCAATCCTGGCACTAGTGGCAGCAGGGGGCGAGACAGGTGCTTCTGGTGCAGCGTCTCGAAGATCACGGACGTCGTAGGTGTTGGCACCGTCACCGTGATCCCTAGTTTGGCCGCACCCCTCAGTTACACCTCCTGGAAGGAGACTATATCGTCGACAGGCGATACTCCCGTCCTTGGCGAGTCCGACAGCGTCGGCGAGTAGTCCCTGGCAGATGATTGGGTGCGGGATCTGGCGCTGAGCCTCCTGCGGCGTCGCCCAGATGTCGACGATGCCCGTCCACGGCTCCGTGACCTTCCTCTCCGTCCGGAGCGGGAGCGCGATCTGCTTGGGTGCGGCCACTTCGGAGTTCTCTTCGGTGGCGTCGGATACCTAGGCAACGACACCGACCGTAGCGGGGCCACAGGTGGGCCCGACGGTGTGTGAGACGGTGAGGGCTCCCTTCGCAAAGGAGGAAAGGGTGGTGACCTCGGCTTAGGAGGTGTATACACCACCGAGTACACCGAGCCCAGTGACTCCGTTCTCTCCCTTCGTGACCCAGAGGAACTCCCGGCGTCAGGACTCCTCCTGCGCTGCCTCGGTGTCGATGAACGCCTCCTCGACGGCGAATGCCTCTTCGACGGCGAACGCCTCTTCGACGGCGAACGCCCCTTCGGCGGCGAACGCCTCTTCGACGGCGAACGCCTCTTTGACGGCGAACGCCTCCTCGACGGCGAACGTCTCCTCGACGGCGAACGCCTCGGACAGGTCCTCGACGTCGGGGATCCCCTCGACGGTGACCGTCTCCTCTTCGCCGACGGCGAACGGCGACCTCGCCTCGACGGCGAGCGCCTACGCCGGAACTGTTCTCGACGCCGATGACTCGACGGAGAAGTCGATGGCGTCGACGAAGATGCTGTCGTCGTCGACGGCGGGCTGCTCAGCTCCCTCGACGTCGAGCGTCGACGCCGTTTCTCCTCAGAGCCCTGGGGAGACGGTGAGCAGACTGCAGCCATCCCCCTCGACGCCGTAGTCGACGTCGACGGAGAATGGGGACGTTTGCTGGGCTTCCTGCCGCTGGGGAGCCCCCCAGGGGCCTCAGCATGGGCAGAATCAGCCCGTCCTGACCCACCTTGTGCCCTCAGCCTTCTTTCCTCCAGGCCTAGGAGCCTGATCTTCATCCTTTCCTTCAGGGTCCTGGCTGAGAAAGATTGGCAAATGTCACACTCCTCTGGACATGGGACTGGGGAAGGCAGACGATGCACACCATGTGTGGGTCCGACTTGGCCTTCTTTCTCTCGCACTCTGGGCACCTGTCAAACAAGCCAGGCATGTTGACCACACAGAGCACACACAAGAAGGAAGGCAACAAGGTACTTAATATAGCACTTGAAAAGTAAACAAATCCAAATAAACCCTTGAAAAGGGAGAGCTCACTGCTCCAGGGTCCTGCTAGCAGGAGCCGGAAAAAAGAACTGGAAGTAAAAGGGACCTGCTGTGCATTCTGGGATACTGGAAAAGTTCTGGAAAGTTTTCTTAAAGGCACAGTATCCTGTTCTGAGCCACATAATGGAAGCCTATGGGGCTTGTCTGTCCATTCCTCCCTTTCTATCTTTCCAGAGGCTTTTTGCTGGTAGAGGCAGGTTTTTCTCGGTGGAAAAAGCTGGGCAGGCAGTGCTGTTTGTGGATGTTGGTGGAATTTTCTAGTTGAAGTACTGGACAGTGTAGCCTGTGGATATAGGCTGCATTATCTGTCTTTGAAATTCTCTCTTAAGTGTAGATGCAGGTCTGCATGGCTTGACAACTTAAGAGATTATTTTTATTGCTCCGGAGTCCCTGCACATGGGCGGGACTATTCACTAGATTATGACTATACACAGAGATCCCCTACTACAGAACATCAGCATCACAAAGTCTCAGACTCCACCCCTAGAAACAGCAAGAGTCCCATCGAGTTTCCCATCTGTTGAGTAAGTAAATATCTTAGTATCTAAAGACCAGGGTGGACGGTCGATGCTCCAGAAGGATACCCTGTACTGGCACCAGTCTTTCCAAGTGTTATGATGCTTCAGCAGGCACCCTCTGGCCGCATAGGGGGGCATTAATAGACTCATACAGTGGTCCAATCGCCCCATCCAGCCCTCTAACAAAGAGTCATTTTAAAGTACGGCAGTGTCTCTCTTAGCAACCAGGAGACCCATCCACAACAGAGCCATTATATTCCTGTTGCTATCAAAATCAACATTAATATGTAGGAGGGTGATTCAAGGGTCTGAGGGAAGAGACCAGCCCAACACTCAAACCAAAGATAAGGGACACCCTCCCAAAAGGAGGCATTCTTATCACAATTCCAGACTGTAAGCATAAGGTCTCCTCTCTGTGTCAGCCACTGCACACAAAGTGGCGAGTCAACCCCTCCCATTTTCTACAATCTGTTTATTCTGTGTAAAATAAGTGTGATGCAAGTATTTTAGTTGTATGAACCTGAACTGTGATACTATTGCCGACTCCTGTGGAGATGCATGTGCTTCCTTCCAGTCATTATCAGTGTCTGGTGCGTTAACTACTAGCAAATGGTAAATCTGTGATATTTTGTTATTAGTCCATTACTCTCTCAAGACCCTGTCGTTCACCAGACTGAAGTCTGGGAGCTCCACCAGGCCAGTAATGTATGGTGTGACTGCATGACAGAGTTGTAAGTCACAAAAGAACAAGTTACTTACCTTCGGTAACGCTTTTTCTGGTGGATACAGTATCTGCCTGTGGATTCCTCACCTTTTGAATACCCCCTACGCCAGCATTCCGCAGAAATTCTTTCCTAGCTCTCCCACGTCGACAAGGACTTCATAATAGCACGGATCCGCTCGCGACTCCGTATGATGTAATCGGAGCCATAAGAAGACCTCGTTGGTGTGCTGACGTCAGTTCCACCCATTTTTTCCGTGCCACTGAGGCAAACGGGCGGACCGACACATTTTCACACATATACACAGTATACCAAATATATATACAAATGCATAACCAATAAAAGCATGGAAAAAGGGCAACAGACCCAACATTTCCCATTATTAAAATATAAGCATGAAAAAAAGTCACATTAAAAACCATCATGTCAAATAGTTAAAGCAT
Organism: Triturus cristatus; assembly: GCF_964204655.1. Lineage (NCBI taxonomy): Eukaryota > Metazoa > Chordata > Amphibia > Caudata > Salamandridae > Triturus > Triturus cristatus. The sequence goes on along the minus strand of NC_140579.1, from coordinate 853,035,226 downwards.
TTTTGGTAGAAACAGGTGGACAACGGGGAGCCGGGTGGGACAGTGAGGAATCCACAGGCAGATACTGTATCCACCAGAAAAAGCGTTACCGAAGGTAAGCAACTTGTTCTTCTGATGGATACATCTGCCTGTGGATTCCTCACCTTTTGAATAGAATCCTAAAGCCGTACCTCTCCCGGAGGAGGATGTCCACCTGACTAGACCAAAAATTCTTGCAAAACAGAACGAGCAAAATGGCCATCCCTCCTAACCTCCGAATCCAAGCTGTAATGCTTTGCAAAAGTATGGAGGGAGGCCCAAGTTGCAGCTTTACAAATATCAATAACAGGAACACCTCTAGCCAAAGCAGAAGAAGATGACTTATCTCTGATACCTTCAGGAGGGCCCTTCTTGGCCAAGGCAGAGCAGATCTTGATGCACAAGATGATCCACCTGGAGAGAGTCCACTTCTGCACAGCCTTGCCTTTCATTCGCCCAACGTAGCCCACAAAGAGCTGATCGTCCAGTCTCAGATCCTTTGTTCTGTCCAAATAAAAGCTGACAGCTCTTTTAGGATCCAAACGATGAAGTCTCTCCTCCTCCTTGGAAGGGTGAGGGGGAAAATAGAAGGTAGGTCAGGTAAAGGACTGTCCCAAATGGAAAAGAGTAACCACCTTAGGAAGGAAAGAAGCCCTGGTCCTTAGAACCAACTTATCTGCATGAATGGTCAAGAATGGAGATTTAGAACTAAGAGCCTGAAGCTCACTTACCCTCCCAGCCGAGGTAATGGCAATCAAGAAAACCGTTTTAAAAGAGAGAAGCTTTAACGGACAACTATGAAGAGGCTCAAAAGGAGAACCCATTAAAAAGGTAAGAACGAGATTTAAATCCCACTGAGGCATAATGAAAGGAGTGGGAGGAAACTTATTTGTAAGGCCCTTAATGAACCTCATAACTATTGGAGATTTGAATAAAGACGGCTGATCCGGCAAACAAATAAAAGCCAATAAAGCCGACAAATAACCTTTAACTGTAGCCACAGCACAACCCTACTGCGCTAAGAAAAGAGAGAAACTCAACACGTCAGACAAACGAGCCTTTAAAGGATCAATGGTCCTCTCTCCACACCACTTAACAAATTTGGACCACCTGGAGGAATACACAGATTTGGTGGAGTGCCTTCTGGATGATAAAATGACATCCACCACATCCGGTGGGAGAGAGAAGGAAGTCAGATTGCCCCGTTCAATCTCCATGCATGAAGGTGCAGGCTCTGAAGGTGGGGGTGTAGAACCTGCCCCTGCGATTGCGAGAGGAGGTCTGCCCTGAAAGGGAGACGGAGCGGAGAGTGCGATGAGAGGTGAAGAAAATCTGTGTACCACACCCTTCTTGGCCAATCTGGGGCGATCAATATGGCTTGGGCCGGGTATTGGGGAATCTTCCTCAGAACCCGAGGAATCAAGGGTATGGGAGGAAACGCGTAAAGGAGTTGCGAACTCCAATCCATTTGAAACGCGTCCCCCAGCGCTCCCTGCATCGGATCCTAGAGACTGCAGAACAACGGGAAGTGCGCGTTCTCGTGAGTGGCAAATAGGTCCAACCGAGGAAACCCCCACATCTCGAAGATGCGATAGACCACCTCCGGATGAAGCCGCCACTCGTGATCGGCCAAGTAATGCCGACTGAGACTGTCCGCACGAACATTCAGCACACCGGCTAAATGATTTGCAAACACACAAATCTGATGGCCCTAAACCCAGGACCAGAGTCGTAGAGCCTCCCGACAGAGGCGATACGACCCCACACCTCCCTGTTTGTTGATGTACTACATCACTGTAGTGTTGTCCTTCAGGACCTGAACTGACTGACCGAGAAGGAAAGGAAGGAAAGCTTTCAATGCCAAACATATCGCCTGCAATTCCAGAAGGTTGATGTGAAGCAACCTTTCCTCCGGAGACCAAAGACCTTTGACCTCCAGATCCCCCAGATGAACACCCCACCATAGAGTGAAGGCATCCGTGATCACTGTGGCCATCGGCGGAGGAGGCTGAAAGGGCCTTCCCTGAGATAGGTTGCCCTGTACACCCCACCAAGTCAGCTCCGCTGCAGTGTCTCTGGAGATCCTGACCTTCTCCCAGAGATCTCTGTTGTGTTGATACCACTGCCTGTGGAGGCACCACTGGAATGCCCTCATGTGCCAGCGTGCATGACTGACCAACAGTATGCAGGAAGCGAACAGACCGAGCAGACCTAGAACCTTCAGGACTGGAACAACCGCTCCATCGTGAAATAAGGGAATCGTCTCCTGAATGTTGAGAATCCTCTGCGGAGGCGGGTATGCCCAACACACAGTAGTGTCCAGTATTGCCCCTATGAACAGGCTGCGCTGAGAAGGCACCAGGTGAGATTTGGGTACATTTATTGAGAACAACAGTTGCGTTGTCGCTTGCAAGTGGTGCAACACCAACTACGGAGACTCTGCTTTCAACAGCCAGTCGTCCAGAAAGGGGAAAACAGGAACCCCTGACCTTCTGAGATATGCCGCTACCACCGCCATCACCTTTGTAAAGACTCGAGGTGCGGAAGTCAGACCAAACGGAAGAACCGCAAACTGGTAGTGTTGTAATCCCACAGCGAACCGGAGATACTTCCGATGCGACTTCAGGATGGGAAGATGAAAATACGCATCCTGCAGATCGATCGACACCATCCAGTCTCCCTGTTGCAGGAACCTGAGCCAAGGTCAACATTTTGAACTTTTCCTGCCTAAGGTAAAGATTCAAAACCATGAGGTCCAGGATCGGCCTCAATCGACCGTCTTTTTTTGGGATCAGGAAATACCGGGAGTAGCACCCCTAACCCCTTTCCTGCTCTGGAACCACCTCTATCACACCTTTTTGTAGCAAGGTAAGAACTTCCTGCTGAAAAAGCAGCAAGTGGTCCTCTGAACACCAACCCTGGCGAGGAGGTTAAGGAGGAGGAAACTCTAAAAAAAGGGAGGGTCTACCCATTCTCTACAAGATTTAAAACCCAGCGGTACGAAGTAATCGATTTCCACACTTGTAGAAAGTGGGACCCGACCCCCTACAGGACCAACATGTTCTAAGATGGGGGATCTAGAACTGCTTTCCTGAGGCACCAACGGTGGGGGGAGGAGAAGAGGAGGAGGACTGCTGTTGAGAGGCTCCTCTAAGACGGCCCCTGTTTTTACCCCTGTACGATTTGTACAAAGGATTCTGCTGCTGGCTCTGTTGAGGTTGTTGGTGACCACGAAAGGAAGCAGCTCTTCCAAATCCACGATACCGCTTGTAGCCGTATCCTCTATACTGCATTTGAAGGCCCAGCGATCTTGTAGTCGCTCTGCTATCCTTAAAGTGTTGTAAGGCAGAGTCAGCTTTAGTGCCAAACAGTCTTGAACCATCAAAGGGCAAATCCAACAGGGTTGCCTGAACATCAGGAGAAAATCCAGATGACCTCAGCCAAACTTGTCTTCTTGTTGCCACAGAAGACCCCATTACACGAGCCACTGAGTCAGCCATGTCCAAACCCGATTGTATAACCTGACGGGCCGCGGCCTGAGAGTCAGAAAGAGCCTCCAGGAAATTATTTCAATCATCCTCAGATAGCTTTGGGGCTAGCTGTTTGACGGAGTCCATAAGAGCATGGATATAGCTCCCAAGTAGCATTAGTGGATTTTAATGCCATACTCGCAGATGAAAATACTTTCTTTGCCACCTGCTCCATTTTTTGGGAATCTCTATCCCCTGGGATGGTAGGGAAGGAACCAGTAGATAGTTTTGAGCAAGAAGCTTGGACCACCAAGCTTTCAGTTGATGGATGTGATGAAAGAAACGCAGGATCCCCAGGAGCTGGCCTGTACCTTCTCGCAATAGACCTGGAAACAGCTTGAGCAGTCAAGGGTCTTTGCCAGACTTCTAAAATAGGTTCTGTCAAGGCCTCATTGAAGGGCAGAAGAGGCTCAGAAACTGCAGAAGATGTATTTAGAACCTCAGTTAGAATGTTAGATTTTATCTCAGCTGAAGGTAACTGCAGATCAAGTAACTCAGCTGCTTTCCTTATTACAACATGATAAGGAGCAACATCCTGTGATACCCCAGTCTTTGGAGATGAGAGTTCATATTCAGGGGAAGTATCCAATCCACTGGCCTCCTGTAAACCTTCAAAGTCATACAACAATCTCGCCCTTCTACTGTTCCTGTCTATATTCCTCCTCTTCAAGTAGCCTCTGCGCATCCCTCCTAGAGCGCTGCTTCAAAGTCGGTGTCGGCGGCACCAGACGCGGTGCCGGTGATGACGGCATCGGCGTCGATGGAGGACCTTCAGGATCAATCCTCGGCGCAAATCGAATCCGAGGCGGCGCCGACTGGACAACAGATGGAGTCCAAAGAACCGGATTGGAAGACCTCGGTGCTGGAAAATGCCAAGCCGGAGTCGTTGGCATGAATGGCACGAAGGGCGCCTGGGCATACTGATGAGGTACACCCAAATTAAAGGCCAATGGTCCCACGGGGCCCGAAGGCGCACCAGTTGGATTGGAGGCCCAGGCAAACATACCAAACATCGCATTTAAAAAATGCGTAGGGTCCGTTCCAGGACCAGGAAAAGGAGGATATGGATCCGTACCTTCCTGAACAGGTTAACACCTGAGGTTGATCTGGAATTTATGGAGCCAGCGAAGACGGGGCCGCACAGGCGAAGCCACACGAACAGGAGAGGACTCCGTGGCCATCGGAGAATTACTGGGAGCCGGAGAACCTTTAGGCGTCGAAGAGCCCCTCGACGCCGGCGAACTCGGAGCCAGAGATTGAATCGCGCCGCCCGTGGAGAAGGAGAAGGAGACACAAAGTCTTTCCTCCGAAGCCGCTGAGCCGGAGAAGGCGACCTCGATGCCTTGTTCTTCGACGAACGGCGCCGAGAACCTTGCCTCTTCTTTGACTTCTTGTTTTTTTTTACCTCGAAGTGTGAGAAGACGACAACTTCACACGCTTTCAACCCCTTTTTTACTTCGGCCATAAAGAGTTTAGCCTTTCGGATTCATCTTCCTGCAGCTTTGACAGCCTTCGATGTCGTGATCGGAAGACAAACACCGAAGGCAATCATCATGGAGATCAGTTATCAACATGTGACTGCCACACTCCCTGCAGGGCTTGAATCCGGACTTCTTAGAAGTAGCCATATCTGTAATTCTTCAAGGAAACAAAGTAATCACCAAGAAAATGGAGAGTCCCTAGAAAAACCGTTACGCATCGACGGTGCAGAAAAAAGGGAACTGACGTCAGCACGCCGACAAGGTCTTCTTATGGCTCCGATGACATAATATGGAGTCGCGAGCAGAGCCGTGCTATTCTAACGTCCTCGTCAACGTGGAAGAGCTAGGAGAGAATTTCCGCGGAATGCTGGCGCAGGGGGTATTCAAAAGGTGAAGAATCCATAGGCAGATGTATCCATCAGAAGCAAAGATTACAGTGAAGGACGCATTCCTGCCATAGGTCAGCAAATTATTTCATCACTACACCGGACATGTCAGCTGTTACAACCCCCACTCACCTGACCTATAGGCACCGCAGGAACAAAGAGAGCCTCCCCTCACACCTCCGGACCAGTCCCCCACACAGACTATGACAGTATGGGCGAGTGCTCCCAAGGGGAAAGGGAACAGGAATACACCACCCCTGGTGTGCTGGGACACGAAGGAAAGGTACTAGGAGGGATGTCAGATAGGGCGGGATCAGACAGGAAGAAATACAGATAGCGTCTGCAGGATCGCCTCGGAGACGGTAGGAATGAGTGGATGATCTGCAAGACAAAAATTAGGCTAGGACTATAAGAGAGGAATGAAAACATGGAGGAACCAGATCTTAGTTAAAACTATTGTCGAATATCAGAAAGGGAGAAAAGAAAAAGGCACACACACTCACCAAGAGTGACTCAGCATTGCGGGATATAGCACAATCCTGTTGGGCGTCTAGGAACAGATCCAGAGGTTCTAGAGCTACTTACTGAATGCAGCTCAGGAGGGAAGGATCAGGGGTGTTGGTGCCTACAGTACAGAACAAAGCGCTGATTCCTCCTAATGAACAAGTTACTTACCTTCAGTAACGCTTTTTCTGGTGGATACAGTATCTGCCTGTGGATTCCTCAGTTTGTGAATATCCCCTGCGCCAGCAACATTCGGAAACTTTTGTAGCAGTCCACGCCGATGAGGTCGAAGACGACGTCACAGAGACACGGCTCCGCACGCGACTCCGCTGACGTCACAAGCTCCATAAGAAGACCTCGTCGGCATGATGACGTCAGTTCCGCCCTTTTTTCCGTGCCTTCGAGGCACACGGACGGACCGACAGCAAAATATACACAGTATACACAATACATAATATACAAAGCAACACACACAGTGTGGAGAATAAGTAGAAAGGCAAAAGAAATAACACAATGCCTTTGTCAGTAACAAAACACATTTTGAAATACCATTAATAGAATTGTAGGTATAGAAGGATGGACAACGGGGAGGAGGGTGGGTCAGTGAGGAATCCACAGGCAGATACTGTATCCACCAGAAAAAGCGTTACCGAAGGTAAGTAACTTGTTCTTCTGATGGATACATCTGCCAGTGGATTTCTCACCTTGTGAACAGATTCCCAGAGCAGTCCCCACTCCCGGAGGAGGGTGTCCACCCTTCTATACCAGAAAGTCCTGAAGGACGGAACGAGCAAAGTGTCCGTCCCTCCTCACCTCGGTGTCTAAGCAATAATGTTTTGCGAAGGTGTGGAGGGAGGCCCAAGTTGCCGCCCTACAAATGTCCTCCACAGGAACACCTCTAGACAAAGCCGAAGTGGAAGACTTAGCTCTAGTGGAATGGGCCCATAAAACCCTCTGGAGGCTCCTTACCAGCCAAAGAATAGCATATCTTGATGCACAAGACAACCCATCTGGAAAGGGTGCGCTTGTGCACCGCTCTGCCTTTCCTGCAGCCAACAAAGCCCACGAAGAGCTGATCATCAACTCGAAAGTCTTTTGTCCTGTCCAGGTAGAAGCTCACCACCCTCTTAGGGTCCAAGCGGTGAAGTCTCTCCTCCTCCTTGGAAGGGTGAGGGGGAGGATAGAAGGAAGGAAGGGTAATGAACTGCCCCAGATGGAAGGGAGTTACCACCTTAGGCAAAAATGAAGCCCTGGTCCTGAGTACCATTCTTTCAGCATGAATGGTCAAGAACGGGGGTTTTGAACTTAGAGCTTGAAGCTCACTTACCCTCCTTGCCGTGGTGATTGCAATGAGAAAAACTGTCTTAAAAGACAACAATCTCAAGGGACACTTGTGTAAGGGCTCAAAAGGAGAACCCATAAGATAAGTCAAGACAAGGTTTAAGTCACATTGAGGCACAATAAAGGGAGTAGGAGGAAACCTGTTTGGGAGGCCCTTGAGAAATCGTAGAACAATAGGTGATTTGAATAATGACGGCTGATCCGGCAAGCAAAGGAAAGCCGACAAAGCCGATGAGTATCCCTTTACAGTGGCCACAGCAAAGCCTTGCTGAGCAAGAGAAAGGGCAAACTGCAGAATGTCAGATAAACAAGCCTTCAAAGGATCAATTGACTTCTCTCCACACCAGAGTACAAATTTAGACCACCTATAGGAATAGATAGATTTGGTGGAATGACGTCTGGCAGACAAAATTACATCTACCAAATCAGGTGGGAGAGAAAAAGAATTCAGGTTGCCCCGTTCAATCTCCAGGCATGAAGGTGTAAGCTCTGGAGGTGGGGGTTTAGAACCTGCCACTCTGACTGCGAGAGGAGGTCTGCCCTGAGAGGGAGATGGAGCGGAGGGCACGAGGAGAGGTGGAGAAGATCTGTGTACCACACCCAATCTGGGGCGATCAATATGACTTGGGCCCGGTCTTGGCGAATCTTCCTCAGAACCCGAGGAATCAAGGGTATGGGAGGAAACGCGTAAAGGAGTTGTGAGCTCCAACTCAACTGAAACGCGTCCCCCAACGCTCCCTGCATCGGATACTGGAGACTGCAGAATGACGGGCAGTGAGCGTTCTCGTGAGTGGCAAACAGGTCCACTCGAGGAGTTCCCCACGTCCGAAAGACTAACGAACCATCTCCGGTTGGAGCCTCCACTCGTGGTCGGCGGAGAACTGCCAACTGAGACTGTCTGCACGCACGTTCAGAACTCCGGCCAGATGATTTGCCATTAGACAAATCTGATGGTCCTGAGCCCAGGACCATAGACGCAGGGCCTCTCTGCAGAGGCAAAGAGATCCCACTCCTCCCTGCTTGTTGACATACCACATCGCGGTAGTGTTGTCCGTCAGGACTTGAACCGACTGACCGCAAAGGGAAGGGAGGAAGGCCTTGAGTGCCAAACGTATCGCCTGCAATTCCAGAAGGTTGATGTGAAGCAACCTTTCCTCTGGAGACCAAAGACTCTTGATCTCTAGATCCCCCAGATGCGCACTCCACCCTAAAGTGGATGCATCCGTTATCACTGTGGCCACCGATGGAGGTAGATGGAAAGGCTTTCCTTGAGACAGATTGCCCTCCACGCTCCACCAAGACAGATCCGCCGCAGCTTCTCTGGAGACCCTCACAGACTCCCTGAGATCTCCTTTGTGTTGATACCACTGCCTGCGGAGGCACCACTGGAGCGCCCTCATGTGCCAGCATGCATGGCTGACCAACAGAATGCAGGAAGCAAACAGACCGAGCAGGCGAAAGATCTTCAGGACTGGAACGACCGCCCCATTGTAAAACAAAGGAATAATTTCCTGGATGTCGAGAAACCTTTGCGGAGGTGGGAATGCTCGACACACAGTAGTGTCCAGTACTGCCCCTATAAACAGGTTGCGCTGAGAGGGCACCAGGTGAGATTTGGGCACGTTTATCGAAAAACCCAATCTAAACAACAGCCGAGTTGTATCCTGCAGATGATGTAGCACCTTCTCTGGCGACTTCGCTTTGATCAGCCAGTCATCCAGATAGGGGAAGACTGAAATACCCGACCTTCTGAGATGGGCTGCCACCACTGCCATCACCTTGGTGAAGACTCGGGGTGCAGTAGTAAGACCAAACGGAAGGACGGCAAACTGATAATGTTGAGACCCTGCCGTAAACCGGAGATACTTCCTGTGCGACTTCAGGTTGGGGATGTGAAAATACGCATCCTGCAAGTCGATCAACTCCATCCAGTCCTCCTGATTCAGCGCTTGAAGAACCTGCGCAAGGGTGAGCATCTTGAACTTCTCTTGCTTTAGAAAAAGATTCAAGATTCTGAGGGCCAATATCGGACGCAATCTGCCGTCCTTTTTCGGAAACAGGAAATACCGGGAGTAGAATCCCTGACCCCTCTCCTGCTCTGGAACCACCTCTATCGCACCTTTCTGTAATAACTTCAGGACTTCCTCCTGTAGGAGAAGACGGTGTTCTCTGAGCAAGCCCCTTGACAAGGAGGGTAATTTGGAGGGAATTCCCGAAAGGGAAGGGCGTACCCATTTTCTACAAGATCTAGAACCCAAAGATCTGTAGTTACAGATTCCCAATCCTGTAGAAAATGGGTAAGCCGGCCCCCCACAGGACCAACATGATCCAGAATGGCGGATCTAGGGCTGCTTTGCGGTGGAAGGAGGGGCTGAAGAGGAAGAGGAGGAGAGTTGACGGCCACGTGAGCGACCCCTGATTCTACCTCTGTATCCTTTATACAGAGAGCCTTGCTGCTGTTGCTGCTGTTGCGTCTGCCTGTAGGAACAAAAGGTTGCCCTTCCGAAACCCCTGTATCTTTTAAACGATCCCTTTGACTGGGATTGAAGGCCCAAAGACTTAGCCGTAGCCTTGCTTTCCTTAAAACGTTCAAGAGCAACATCCGCCTTTTTGCCAAACAATCCAGAGCCATCAAATGGCAAGTCCAACAGTGTTGACTGTACATCCGGGGAAAACTCAGAAGACTTCAGCCACGCACCCCTCCTAGTGGCAACAGAAGACCCCATGACTCTTGCCACTGAATCCGCCGTGTCCAGTCCACTTTGTATCACCTGACGTGCTGCTGCCTGGGCATCCGTCAAGACCTCATTAAGGGGAACAACCTTTACAACGCAACTTTTACAACGCACTACCATTACAACGAAACTGTTACAACGCAAGTGCATTTACAACGCATGCCATTACAAAGCAAGTCTTTACATCGACTTGTGCTAGATGGCGTGCTAACATTACAAATAGTGTAGTTTACTATCCCAACACCTTCCCTACTGTTAAGTGGACTGGAGTTGGAATAGTAAATTACACTTTTCTAATGTTAGCACGCCATCTAGCGCAAGTCGATGTAAAGACTTGCGTTGTAATGGCATGCGTTGTAAATCCACTTGCGTTGTAACAGTTTCGTTGTAACAGCATGTGTTGTAACAGCACGCGTTGTAACGTCATACATCCCCCCATTAAAGCCAACCCTATCCTCCTCAGATAGTTTTGGTGCCAGTTTCTTTGCAGAGACCATGAGAGCATGAATATAGCGTCCCAAAAGGCAAGTGGCATTTGTTGATTTAAGGGCCATGCTGGCCGATGAAAAGACCTTTTTGGCCGACTGATCTAGCTTTTTAGCCTCTCTGTCACTTGGAACCTGAGGAAAAGCACCCTTAGATTTTCCTGAACAAGCAGCCTGAACCACAAGGCTCTCAGGCGATGGATGTGATTTAAAGAACTCAGGGTCCCCTGGAGCTGCCCGATACCTCCTAGCAACTGTCTTAGAAACTGCGGGAGCAGAAAAAGGCTTACGCCACACCTCCATCACAGGATCTATAATGGCCTCATTAAAAGGCAATAATGGCTCTGAAACTGTAGTAGGAGAATGCAGTACCTCTGTTAGAATATTTGATTTAAATTCAGTAGTAGGCAACTGAAGATCTAACAGTTCAGCTGCCTTTCTAATGACTGCATGATATGGAGCCACATCCTTCGAGGGTTCATCGGAAGGTGGAGTAATTTCCCACTCAGGAGACAAATCCAATCCACTAGCCTCTTTAAGTTCTTCAAAAACTTCATCAGACTCCACAAGCTCTCCTTCTTCTGCTTCTTCCAGAAGGTACCTTCGCTCATCAAGTACCCTTTGAGCTTCCCTCCTGGACCGGATTTGTACAAGCGGCGTCGGTGGCGCCGTGTTTGAATCCGATGGCGCCGGAGCAGGCGTCGAACGTGGATCCACAGGAGCAGCCGGGGTCGAACGAGGCCGAGCCGGCGCCGGTGAAGAAGGGAGCGGCGTCGATGTCCTCGGCACCGGTAGATGCCAAGACGGCGTCGCTGGAAAAAATGGCATAAAGGGGGCCTGTGGATAGGCTTGAGGCACCCCCAAACTGAAGGCCATGGGACCCATTGGACCCGAAGGTGCACCAGTGGAGTACATGGCTCTCGAAAACACCCCGTACATAGCATTTAAATAATGCGTGGGGTCCTGACCCGGTCCAGGGAATGCAGGGTACTGATCTGGCATCACCGGACTCGGGCCAACCGGCGCCGACGGTGGAATTTGTGGTATCAAAGGCTCACCCGGTGCTTGAAGCTCCTCAACCGGAGCCGGGGACGGAGCCGGAGACGAAGCCGGAGCCGGGGATGGAACCGGCGTCAGAGATGGAGCCGGCGCCGGAGATGAAGCCGGAGCCGGAGAATGAACCGGTGAATTCACTGGAGAAGAAGGACCAGCAGGTAAATCCGGAACGGGTGAAGGAGACACAGAGTCCTTACGGCGTCGAGTAGGCGACTTCGACTTCGGAGCCCAACTCTTGTCAGAGTGACGTTGAGAAGAATGTCTCCTCTTCTTTTTGTGCTTCTTGGATCTCGAAGCATGCCCCGAAGTCGACTTCGACGCCGACCTCGACCGTGACCTCGACCTCATTCTCGACTTCCTCCTTCCTCTCTTCTCCTTTTTCATCCTTGCGATGAAGAGTTTCGCCTCCCTTTCCTCGAGAGCCTTGGAGCTCATCTTGCAACAGCAAGAGCATCCATCCACATCATGGTCAGATGATAAACACCATACACAGTCGTCATGTGGATCCTTGATCGACATATGTTTTCCACATTCACGACAGTGCTTGAAGCCCGATTTCTTTGTCGACATTTTTTCGAAAAAGGAACAGAGAAATCCAGTAGAAACACAAAGTAACAGTGAAGCTACAGATAGAGATTCCCGAAATCCGTTGGCGTCGACGGTACGGAAAAAAGGGAACTGACGTCATCACGCCGACGAGGTCTTCTTATGGAGCCGGTGACGTCAGCGGAGTCGCGTGCGGAGCCGTGTCTCTGTGACGTCGTCTTCGACCTCATCGGCGTGGACTGCTACAAAAGTTTCCGAATGTTGCTGGCGCGGGGGATATTCACGAGGTGAGGAATCCACTGGCAGATGTATCCATCAGAAGGCGCTTTTTCCAGAAGGGGTACAAAGAAAACAAAGAGAGAAACCAAACTCGTGCTCGCTTTGGACGAGGTGCTGCCAGCACCTGCATTGCGCCTGTAAGATAGAAGAGAGGTCAGGCGACCGCCCTCGCAGTCAGCGTTGGTTATAGCTCTCTCGCAGCTCCTGCTGCCGTAGAAAAAGCTTCACGGCCCTTGCCGTACCAGAGGTTAACTTGCAGCTCCTGCTGCAGTGAAATAATATTTCGTGGCTTCTGCCGCTGAAAAACAAGACTCGCGGCCTCTGCATCTTGAAAGGAAATGATTGGGTGGCTCCTGCCGCTTTTGTTTTGCACCCCCGGCTTCTGCTGCGTGAAGAAAATGTTTTCGCGGCTCTGGCCGCAGCTGTGTTGCACTTACGGCTTTGGCCGCGTGAAGACAAATGTTTCAGCGGCCATGACCGCAGCTGAGAAGCACTCGCGGCTTTGGCCACGTGAAAGCAAATGTTTGCGGAGATGTACTTGCGGCTTCAGCCGCATGAAAGTAAATGTTTTAGCGGCTCAGGCCGCAGCTGAGAAGTACTCGCAGCTTTGGGCGCAGGAGAGCAAATGTTTAGCGGCACCGGCCGCAGCTGAAAGGGAACTCGCGGCTCCTGCCATGTTGTTGAAGTGCTTGCGATGTCGCAGCGGGAAAGCAAATGTTTAGCGGCTCCGGCCGCAGCTGAAAGGGAACTCGCGGCTCCTGCCGCGTTTGTGAAGTGCATGCGATGTCGCGGCACTTCCTAGTGGAGAACTTCGGAAGGGAGAGGCACGCTCCAGCTCCCTCTCAGGATAGGAGTTTGGGAATGAAGAAAAGGAGAGGCACGCTCCTGCGTTCTCTCGGGGTAGGGATTACACAACGGTTAAGTCAAGCATCTGTATCAGGTAGGGGAGGGTCTTAAATAGTAGCCTTCCCTCAACACCTGACGTGCTGCAACCAATGCCAGAGGACAAGGAAGAAGATAGAGAACAGAATGAATAAGTCAGGACTGGGACAGGATTTGGGGAAAGTGGTAACATTACCTCCCCTTTAAAGGCAAGGCTTTGTGGGATTACAGGCATGAAACCTCCGAACCAATAGGGGTGCATGTACATATGTGGCTGGTTCCCATGTTCGCTCCTCTGGTGGGTATCCCTTCCAATCCACTAGGTAATACAGTTTCCCACTTCGCCTACGTGAATCCATAATGTGATTCACTTCATACTCTTCTTGGTTATCAACCATTACGGGAGGGAGTGGTATCATGATGTGTGTGGAGGGAACAAAGGTTTTAAGAAGGGACCGGATGGATGCGATACTCTTCCGGTAAATCCACTTTTATGGCCACTGGGTTGATAATTTGTGTTATTGTGAATGGACCTACAAAACATGGCTGTAACTTCTTTAGCCCTGCTAGTTTCACGTTTTTTTGTGGCCAGCCAGACTTTATCTCCTACGGCATAACAGGGAGCCAGGCGCCGATGTTTATCAGCGGCTTTCTTCATTTTTTCTTTGGTCGCCTGTAACTGAGAATGAGCAGTTTTCCATATTTCCTTCAGATTGGTACATAGGGAATCCACAGCAGGGACCTTATAAGTGGGTTGCAAAGGCACAGTCCTGGGATGAAAACCCATAGCACAATAGAAGGGTGACATACCTAAGGCAGAGTGGACACTGTTATTATATGCAAACTCTGCTATTGGCAATGCTTTGACCCAGTTACTGGTTAAGGTACCCAACAGGCAGCGCAAATACTGTTCCATGGTTTGGTTCGCCCGCTCCGTGTGTCCATCCGTTTGTGGATGATAAGCGGAGGACAGTCGGAGGTCCATTTGTAAAACAGAGCCTATCTCATGCCAGAATTTAGACACAAATTGGGGACCCCTATCGGACACCAGAACCGAAGGAATTCCGTGCAGACGGATCACATTTTGAATAAAGATGGACACCATCTCACTAGCAATAGGGACCTTGGGAAGGGGCACAAATGTGCTACCTTAGTAAAGGAGTCTACTATGACAAGTATCGTGGTGAGCCCTTCTTCTGAGAGGAGATCCGTGATAAAATCCAAACTTACTGTATGCCATGGATAAGGGGGAATTGGAAGAGGCTGTAACAACCCCTCTGGTGTAGTGCGAGAGGTTTTCTGTGTGGCGCATATGGGACAAGAGGAAACAAAGCTGTATGTCCTTCGCCATGTTTTCCCACCAAAACCATCTACTATAAATATCTGTGGTTTTCAGTATGCCCGGGTGACTAACCAAAGGGGAGGAGTGAACCCACTGAAGTACTTGATCCCGCAATTTCTCCGGTATATACAACTGTTCAACATGATAAAGCAAGCCGCCTGTTATATGGCATTGAGGCTGGTCTAACCAGGGGGACATGTCGGTCTCTATTAGTGTGTTTTTCAAGTCACTACAGAATTGATCAAAAGAAACATACCCCAGAATCCAACCCGGGGGTATGAATGCTTCGTGGTCGGGTTCTGTTCTATTATGAGGTAGTTACACACATAAGCGTGATAAAGCGTCAGCTTTTAATTGTTGAGCAGCTGGCCGGTAGGTAATCACGAAATCAAACTCGTTGAAGAAAGATACCCAACGCATCTGTCTTGGGGTCAGGGCTCTAGCAGTCCGGAAAAATTCCAGATTTTTATGGTCTGAATAGATAGTGATGGGATGTTTGGCTCCGCAGAGGTAATGCTTACACTCTTGGAATTCCTTCCGTATCGCCAACAGCTCCCTCTCAGCCACGGTATAATTTTGTTCGGCAGGTAATAGCTTGTTGGAAAAAAAGGCGATAGGATGCATCTGCCCATTAGAGTCTCTCTGCGATAGAACCCCCTCCTACTGCATGTTGTGATGCGTCCACCTCCACAAAAAAAGGGAGAGTAGGATCAGGATGTATCAGGACAGGAGCAGAACTAAACTCTTTCTTTAAGGTGTCAAAGGCCTTTTGAGCTTCTTTGGACCAAACAAACTGCACCCCCTTTTTAACGAGTCTGGTTATTGGGATTACCAATTCTGAAAAATGCGAAATAAAATGCCTGTAAAAATTAGCGAATACTAACAGTGATTTTAAGTCCTTGACACATGTGGGGGTAGGCCAAGACAAGATGGCCTCTACCTTCTTTTTGTCCATCTGTATCCCATGATCGGATATTACAAACCCCAAGAACTCTACAGTGGAGGCATGGAATGAGCATTTCTCAAGTTTAGAAAAGACATGATGATCTAGTAGCCTTTGCAATACTTGTTTCACATGTTCTTCGTGTTTACTGAGATTTTTTGATTATACCAGGATGTCGTCTATATAGACTATAAGGAAGCGATCCAGAAAATCTCTGAAGATTTTGTTAATGAAGAACTGAAATGCCGCAGGGGCATTGCACATCCCGAACGGCATGACGCAGTATTCAAATAAGCCAAACTTAGTCCTAAACGCCGTTTTCCACTCATCTCTCTCACGTACTCGGATCAGATGATACGCTGCACCACAAGTCGATTTTAGTGAACACCGTGGCATCCTTGATTCGATCTAATAGTACAGGGATGGGTGGTAATGGGTATTTATTTTTTACTGCGAACTTGTTATGAGACCTGTAATCTATACAGGCGCGAAGGCCTCCTTCACGTTTGGATATAAAAAAAAGAGGGGAAGAAATAGGAGAAGAGGAATGCCGGATAAACCCACATTTTAACATGTCATCCAGGTACTCCTTTAGATAGACAGTTTCAGGTTCAGATAGGGCATAGATCCGACTCTAAGGTAATACAACCCGGGTTCTAGATATATATGGCAATCAAAGCTGCGGTGAGGAGGCAATGCCGTGGCCTTTACCTTATCGAACACATCAGCGTACTGTTTGTAGACGTTGGGTAGGGATTCGGGCTCCGAACCACTACAGGACGCAAGGTCACAGTTCTCCGCACCACATCTATCCTGGGGTTATGTGTTTGCAACCAAGGTACTCCAAGAATCACTCCAAAGGCTGGAGTATCTATGAGATCGAAGGAGACTTCTTCAGAATGTCCGTTGTCACACACCAGTGTTAAGGGGCGGTATGTCTCGTAATGAGTCCTGAGGATAATGCCGTTCCGTCCACCGCTCTCACGGATTCAGGCTCTTTCTTCTGTATACAGATAATGCCAAGGGAAGAGGCTAACTGATTGTCCCAGAAGTTCCCTGTAGCCCCAGAATCTATCAAGACCAATAATGATACCCGATTGCTATTTGTCAATATTAGTGTCACACGTATGGTGAAGTGTCTCGGCACCCTGGCTACCGAGGGCACTCTGGATGTTCCGAGCAAGCGCCACGGTCTTTCTTGGGTATTCTCAAGCAAAATGGCCTCCCTTCCCACAATACAGGCAGAGGTTGAAACTGCGTCTTTTTAGGTCTCGCCTGAGCCAGCGCATGCGATGTCTCAGGGCGAGACATTTAGTAAGTGGGTTCTCAAAGTGCTACCCACGGCTTTTGCTGGCCTAAAGCTTGCGTTCACGCGAGCGTGAACGTGCACAGCTGCCAGCTTTCAGCGCCCGAGGCGCCATCTGGAGCGTAATTACTTTCACTTTTGGCGGTGCTGCGCACGCACCACTCACGTGTTTAGCGGCGCGCGTACCCCTGCTTACACTTTTGCCGTTTTTTTTTAAACCGTCTTCAAATGCAAAGCACTTTGTTCTTTGCTGGCGCGCGCGACCCCTGCTTTTACTTTTGCGGTCTTTTTTTTATGCAAAGCACCTTGTTCTTTGCGCGCGCGCACATATGAACTAAACAGTGAGTAAAGACAGAACGGGTCCATTCATTGCAGCGGGGCTCTGCGTGTCCAGAAAAAAGGGGAGGTGAACGCTGGTCATTCGAAAAACAAGTCCTAACTAAAGTCGAAAGACATCGATACAAACGGAATATTCTAAAACAGCAGCTCCATTAATGTCCAAACCGTGGAAGCGCTGGGTGGGATCTCCGCAGAGGAATGAAATGCACTATAATGTTCTAATACAATCGAATGCATACACTAATTTTTTATGCTTTTCTATATAGCGCTCACTTTTCCCCAAGGTGTCAGAGCGCTTTACAATTGAGGGGAGTAAATTACATAAGTAAAGAGAGTAACATGGTAGTAGGTATCACTACTTGTGTGTACAAAAGTTACTCGTGCTGAGAGTAACAGATTAACAAGTTACATATTCACTCAAGCATTCATACTAAGAAAAGGTGGAAAGCCTACAAATGGTGCATAACTTCCCGCATAAAGCCTTCTCAAATGCTTCTGCAGAGTGTTTGCAAAGCCGGTAAAGCATCGGCCACTGTGTGGAGAGATTGGCCGATGATATTCCTACTTTATGACGTCCTGTTGTGGCGATGGAGGTGTCTGCCGGTGGGCAGCAGGCGGGGTTGCTGTGCGGTTTGTCACGCAGGAGCGCTTTGCCACTCCCACATTATGCGACTCACTTAATCTCAAATTAATATTGATACAGTAAGTAAAAACTTTTTAGTTATTAAAAATCATAAATATTAAAGTAAGTAAGTTTATTTTATTTACACAGTTATCCATAAAACACAAATGCAATTAAGATCATGGAAAACGTCTCATCCTAACTTCCCAACACCCCCAACCCACTATAGTTCATCATTAAAACTCAGTTTAACAGACAATAAAAACCGAGCAGTTCCAGCAGCCACATCTAGATAATGCATAATAAATATGATGGTAAAAGTTAAACTACAAGACAATTTAAAGCAGTCGGAGTCAGCATACCATCATTCTGGGGATACCTCCCGCCAGAAATAAAATGCAGCGCAGATAAAAATAACAATGAAATAACAAGTCCCAACATTTATCCCATGGATTCCCATAGATCTTCCAAACTTTACTTGCAGATTCTAACAAATTTTCCAACCGCGGGGCCAAGCTCTTCTTTCTCCCACCCGGATGTGTCTCTCTCGGCGCTTTCTAGCGTGACATTATTTGAAATTGAATATTTGCTGGTTATGTCCTAGTCGGCGAACAACTGCAAGCTTTGACACTGGGGATGGAATAGGGTGTTATACGTTAGAATGTCATTACAAGAATGTTTGAAAAAGTCAAGTTAATAACAAAAATGAACACCCTAACAAACAGCTTGCAATGCAAACAGTTTAGTGCACTGCGGAGTAAGGTTTCAATATGTGCTGTTGGGTGATGCTCTGTCCCGGGCAGTGCCTGCAATGTGGGTAAGAAACACATCTCATTTCCCACTGATGTCACACACACATCAGCGGCATGGTCATTAAATAGACACATCTAAGAAGAAAGGGTTATAAATCACAGCCACGGCAGGTTACAACGCCATGGTGGTGCAAGCTGTGTCTCTGGGGCAACAACTGCTGTGTGTGGGGTGTTGCCGCCAGCTGGACAGTGTCAATGGCCAGTGTCAGAGGCATCATCCGTGCCGTGCACGCAGTTACACCCCGTAGAGTTTGAAGTGTCCTCTGTGCAGTGCTTGCAGTGTCACCTGTGTAACGTCTTTAGTATGCAAGCAGTGCCTGCAGTGTCACCGGATAGCTCTGGCAGTGCCATCCGTGGAGTCTCTGCAGTGCCGGACAGCCTCGGCAGTGCCATCCGTGGAGTCTCTGCAGTGTCACACTTGCGGTTCCTTTAGTGTCACATGAACTGTCTCTGCAGTGTCACCAGAGTCTACAGGTACACTTGCGGTATCTGCAGTGTCATTGGACAGCGCCTGCAGTGCCACTATAGGTACCCTTGCGTCTGCAGTGACAGCATCTGCAGTGTCACAGGACAGCGTCTGTAGTATGCAAGCAGTGCCTGCAGTGTCACTGGACAGCGCCTGCAGTGCCACTATAGGTACCCTTGCGTCTGCAGTGCCTGCAGTGACAGCGTCTGCAGTGTCACGTGGACAGCATCTGCAGTGCAACTATAGATAGCCGTGCGATGCCTGAAGTGACAGCATTTGCAGTGCACCTATCGTGCGATGCCTGCAGTGACAGCATTTGCAGTGCACCTATCGTGCGATGCCTGCAGTGACAGCGTTTGCAGTGCCTGCAGTGTCACCTGGACAGGCTATGCAGCGTCATCTTTGCAATGGTGTCAGCATCAGGGAGGGGAGCCTCGCCGGGCCCTATTTCATAGAAACGTTACTCCTTCAGACGGCGCGCTTGAAAACACCTTATAAAATAAAATGCACAGCACCCTAAACAAAGGCCTCTTGATTCTTTTACAAACCCCGGCGTTCCAAACACGATAGAGTACAGCTGTAGTGAAATCTGTCGTACAGTGCCATCAGAAAAGCGATTGCGCACCTTAATAAAAGTGCAGTTTTGTAGGCGCCATGTTGTGCCAGTCACTTCCTGCGTGCATAGCTCTTGCTGTAGCCGTACCACGCGGGCTCTGAGGCGGTCGTTCCATGGAACGTGCTCCCCATAACGACGTAGCAGGTCAAGGGTTCGAATCTTCCTCGGTGGACTGGCCCTCGGTGGACTGGTTCATGCTTCCAGCTCTATAAAATGATTTAGCATGTTGTTGCAGGTGACATACTCTGTTTTTCACACTCGGGCTATCTGGGCTTGGTGTAAGCCCCTCTATTCACACAACACGCCACGTGGGAGGGTACTAAGGCCTCAGATGGCTTACATTCATGCATTACTTTCTTTTGACAGCGGAATAACAATATGACATTCCTTCTATTTTATCGATTTAAACTCTTCGGCATAAGCAAAATAAGCGCCGAGGGGCAGTGCGCTGCCATGGGTCTTCTCTTGTGAGGTAAGGTGCGTGATACTAGTGCGCAGACATCTGGGAGGCAGCTGCGTGGCGCACAGTGTTCATATCCTACTCACAAGAAGTTAAAATGGATGTGGATATTTCCGAGCTGAGCTGCTCATACGGACCCCACCGCTGCTGTCCACAATTACAACAAGCATTGGCATAGCCAATAGGTCTCGCTTTTTGGACCTTATAAGTATTTAGTTATGCAGCACAATTTCCTTGGTGCAACAACATCAACTGTTGCATGGCTAAACACTTATAAGGTCCCAAAAGCGAGACCTATTGGCTATGCCAATGCTTGTTTATTTCTCCTCACAAGGCAAAGGTCCCTGATCCCCTCCTATTTGCATGGGTTCGTCTGACGCTGGTCTATGATCTTCTTTCGTAGAGCAATACGCGAGGAGTATCAGACCTCCCTTTCTCTCCATGGCGTTCACGGAGTCGATGGTCCATCTTGATTACCAAGTCAATGAATTCAGTACACTCCTCTGGGGGTTCTACTATTTGAGACAGGACATCCTTTAATTCGTCACTCAGCCCCCGGTAAAACAAGGATGTCCTCTTTTCAATGGGCCAACGAGTTTCTGCCACTAACCTATTGAAGTCCGTGACATAGGATATCAGTGGGTTCTTACCCTGCCGGAGAATAAGAAGTTCTGTGTCGCTTGCCTGCATAAAGGTGTGTTTATCGCACAGCCTTCTCATCTGTTCCTTGAAAGCTGGAAAGTTATGCAAAAGAGGGTCATCTGCCTCTACCAAGGGTATGGACCAATTGGCTGCGGTACCCATAAGATATGATATTATAAAAGCTACTTTGGCTGTGTCATCCGGAAATGCAGTGGGCCGACACACAAATTGCAGATAACATTGGTTCATGAAGCTGCGATATTTGCAGCTGTCTCCAATAAACCTTTCAGGAATAGCTAAGGGAACGGGAACAGGAGTAACTACGGTAATGCTAGTAGGTGGGACTCCGCTATCAGGTTGTGTTTTGTCGAAATGGAAGGTGGCCGGCTGTGTTACGTGTCTATGTACCTTAAGGATAGTTCTGGGCGAAGGACCCCATGCGGTTGAGGTAGCGCTTAAAGGTTTCAAAATTGTAGAGGTGCATCATATTCACCGTTAGTTGGCACCCGCACATAATGACTGTATTTTTAGTTATCTTATGTGAATCGTACTGAGGAATGTGTTAGCTATATCATCATGTAAGCGTTAGGAGATGCAAAAATATATAATGGACGTATTTAGAAAATGTAACACGATAAGTTTCTGTTTAATGCAATGTACCAGACTAAATGTGTAATTTGATTGGATTAATTCATGTATGTCGTTTATTCATGTATGTGAAAGTAAAAGCACGAATGTTAGAATGTAATTTAATAGTGTGTTTAACCTAGTAGAGGCCCAAAGTCACATATATCGTGGAAGAGAGAGGCCTGGTATTTCTTATGTTAGCTGTATGCGGTAGGCCGCAAGTGATTTATTTTAGTAGAGGTTTTAGGCTGCAGTAAATTGTAGAATTAAAGGATGCGAAGTATTTCTTCACTCTGTGATCTCACCGCAGGTGCAAGGACAGTTGGTTCGTTAGTAAAAAGGTCTTTGTTTAACAGTTGAATTATGGAGGAAGCCAGACATGGGAGTGCATTGGAATGTGCCAATCGTAACTCCTAGTGCCGACGGTGTCTGGGACTCAAGGCCAAGCTGATGGACGAGGGAAGATGGACGGAGCCGAATGGAAAATTACTGGAAGAAGACCTGGTCGAGGAGGTGTGCCAGAGGGCGTGTTCTGTGTTTTGGGGTTTCGTATTAGGGCAGCGCCCCGAGGGTTGAGCAGAGAAGAGGTAGGCGAGGAGCTAGAAGGAGCGTTTTTAGATCGAGCTCTCCAAGTGAAGACTTCTTAGGAAGTTCACTTCTGACACCTTTTTCACGGGATCCTGGGTCTCAAGGGAATGGTAAGCAGGGATGTCATCCAGCATAGAGTAGGGACAGAAATGCTTTGGTTTAATGATTCCTAATATCGACATTAGCTTAGTAGTTATCTACCTCATGCTTTTAGAAGCTTTACTTTTGTTCATATTCAGCCGTATGCGGATCCTTCGTAGAGTGGCATTTGTATTAGTACCCATTTACCTGTTGAGCCTTGTGTTAAGGTGCTTGTATCTGCAGATATTTTTCCTGATAATAAAATCCCGATAGAAATAGCAATTGACTTCCGAGTCTTCAATTATGTCAAATTGCGGAAGGTATTCTTTGATAATTGTGTTTGCTCCCACCACGCTATTGGGCAAGTAAAAAGGTTCATTCGACCAGAGTGGGTTCTTGAGATAAATGGATTCAAGAAAATTGGGCCCCAGCAGTTGGTAGCAGAGGATGGTTACTTCCAATAGCGAGGGACGATTAGATAAGATAAGTGATCCTCGAGACCCATAGACGATAAGTAATGGTGAATCATCAGATGGTGCGCAGCGGACGACGGCGGATGATGAACATAGACGGTGAGTAGCAGTGCGGCAGGAAGCAGCAGTTCGTGGAGTGAGTATCAACAGGATGAGATGTTGTAGATTGCGGTGTTGATTTGTTGTGTGATGTCTTGCGAAGTTAGAGAGAATGTTGAGTATTTGTGAGATCAGGCTGTGAGCGCGCGCAGCCCGGGAATTGCGGCGTAGAAGACACCCGTGGTAGATTTTGTTGACCACCCAAAGGAGATCGTGAGGTACCATCGATCACCTGGACCCCGATAGGGGGAGTGAATGTGTGAGTGCATGGCAACTCGACGCTGGTCGTGAGTTGCTGCATGTGGATTTGAGTATTTTTAACCTATCAGAGGCGACAGACAGTTGCCAACCGAGGTCAACAATTTCGAGAGACTGTGGACGAACAGTCAGAGGCTGTGGACGGACAGCCAGAGAAGTCATTTCAGGGTATGAATGGGACGAGTGCGGGCGTGAAAGGTAAACGGTAAGGAGAGGGAACTGCTGCGAACGAAGACAGGTGACGTCAGAGAGTGTCACGCTGTGATAGGTCGGTTGGTGTTAGGCGCGCTGTTATTGGAGGATTCGACACCAAGAGGTAAACAGTGTGTGAGATCGAATTTGTCAACCATGAAGTGTTTTAAAGTTTTTCGAGAAATGTGTAGAGGAGATAAGCATGTGGTTACTCGAGAGGGAGAAGAAGCCCCTCCCGAGGATACTCCAGCACATTATATGGCAAAGAATGTGGGTTTGCATACGATTATTTGGCTTGAGAATTGGCATAAAATGACCCAAAGTGAAGGGGAATTAGCATTCCCGAGGTATGGCTCGTTCAGGCTAGCAGTGTTGTACCAGTTGAAATCTGTAATGGCGGGGTTACGACCTTTGCCAAGGCCCACACAGTTTGAAGCACTACATGCGTGGATTAGAGCAGCACATGATAGGGATAGAGGGAGGAATCAGGAAAGAGTGAAGAAGTCGATCAGGGCTTATCAGGATGCTAGATGGGACGCAGCGGAGAAAAGATGGAGAGTGCAGGCGATAGAAAAGGAGAGACTTTACCCCTTGTTGATTACATCAGAGGGGGTAAGGAATGTAAAGTCAGAAGAAGACGATGAGAGTGAGATAGACGATGACTTATTGGAAAGGTTATTGTCCGAGAGACCACCTCCGTATAACCCAGAGGTCCCAGAAGGGACATTGGTTCAAATAGAAGATACTAGAAGAGTAATAAGCCATCCAGAAATGAGAGTAGAAGGAAGACTCTCAATAGGAACAGAGAGTACAAGGAGCCCGTCTGAGGCGAGCGTAAAGGTAGAGAGAGAGGGGAGGTTACCGGACGCCTTTAAGGTACCGGTTACCATTGGACCCATTGTTTCGATTTACCACCCAGATACAGGGGAGGGTGAAAACCCGGAGCGGCCAGCCGAGGAGGTTAGGGGAGAGGTCGCAGAAAGTGGCCTGGCGGGTGCAATGACCCGGAATCCGAACCCTCTAGAATGGAGTACACCTTTGCCAGCCATGTCCGACTCCTCAGGGGAGCAAAGAGAGCAGAGACCAGAGAGGCCGAGGTCCCTGATGGAGTCGAGGTCAGATTTATGATCATGGGTACCGCCACAGAAAGGCCAGGACCCGAGGGTAAGAATGGCAGAGAGAGAGCAGGTCAGCTTCGGAGATCGGTCCGCTCCAAGGGAAATGTTCCGAGAAGGGAGGTCGCAGGACCAGGAATGTGAGGAAGACGGTAGAGGAAGGGTGGTCTGCCGAGAGGTGCTGAAAGGAGCCCTAGGAGCTGGGATGATAGATGTAGTAAGGTTAAAAGCAGAAGTGGATGAGATAATAAGCGGAAGCTTATCTCTTGAGAGAGTGGTAACATATGGACCGGATGAAATACTTTTTGTGGCGAAGGATGTGACTCGGAAGGCACGACCTGCACATGAGAAATTGTCAGAATTGGCTAGGCGATACAAGGTAGATTTGTCTAAAACTAAACCATTGCAAGGAAGCCATAGGTTGCAGTACAGTGACCAGGAACTGGAGGAGAAAAGGGTCGTTGGATTAAGGGCTCATAGCAGAGACTTGATCCTGGCCATTCGAATATGGATGATGCTTGATAAATGGGAAGAAAAATGGTCCAGGAAGAAAAGTTCTAGAGGAATGATAGGAGGGAGCCCACCTCCGGGTGGAGGCCAGGTAAAAATAGGAAATTTCCCTTTAAGGGAAGTGCAGAATGGAGGATACGTGTACGTACCCTGGAGTAGGGGCGATTTGGCGGCGTTTACCAATGATTTTCCCCGGCTTAGGGAGAAGCCGGTAGAGTGGTATAAGCAAGTTGATCGTTTTGTTAAGATCTCAAAGGTATTGTGGACCGATCTGAATACTTTGTTCGACATCGTGGTCCCGGGAGATTTGTGGGCGGCATGTAAGACTGCCATTGATTGGCCAACTCAAGAACCTGAGAGAAATGCGTACACGAATGGTCCATCACCGGCAGTAATGAGGATGTATGATCGAGTGATTGCCTGGTTAAAGGAGAAGGTTTCTCCTCAAGACATCGATTGGGTAAAGATAGACAGGACAGTGCATGAGTTTTATGAGAGACTCTTGCAGGCTTTTACGCAGTACAGTGGTCTAGATGCGTTGGACACAAAGGATATGGGACAGTTTGTCTCAAAATTTGTGTTGGGATTGAGGCCAGAGGTTAGCCTTATGATACAGCAACATTTGATCTGCTGGCAGAATAAACCGGTTGACGAAATCTTGCGGTACGCTAGGTACTGTGCTGATGAGATTGAATCCAAGCATAGGAAATTGAAGGATAATCTGATGCTTGCCCAGATGCAAACCGCTCAGGGACAGCCTAATGGCGGAGCAGTGGTAAGGAGACAGGGGAATTATCAGGCAGGAAATCAGAATGTCCAGGGGCAAGGAAGGCCAAGACCAATAGATCCTAGGACAGGGATGGATGTGGCGATATTGAAAAAGACTACGGCTTGCCACCAGTGTCATCAGATTGGAAACTGGAGACGCGAGTGTCCCCTGAATCCATGGAATCAGACGCAGCCGGAAGGAGAGGTAGTTCTGGTCCCTGGGATGGAGGCGGTACAGACAGTAACCAGACCTAGAATGGTGAAAGGGGGGACTGGCGTCCCGCAGATGCAGGTTCCCCAGCCACCCAGAATACAGACTGTACAGCAGGGAGCTCGCACTTATTTGCAGATGCCAATGTTTGAAGTGAGTGAGGGAAATGAGATAAGCTTGTTGGCCCGATTAGGGTCTAACAAGGACGAGGACTGTATGCTTAGGGCCATTCTAGAAGTGGACCAGACAGGACCCTTTGTGGAAGCAAATCTTGACGGTCATCCTACGACTTTTTTGGTTGATACGGGAGCTAGTAAATCGACTATAAGGTCGGCAGTGGTTCCACGGTTGGCCCTTTCTGGACAAAGTATCCAGGTCGTTGGAGTGGCAAATAAGAAGCTGGTTAGTCCGCTGACGGAGCCAATTCCAATCAGGATAGGAAATTTCAGTGATCGACACCAGTTCGTGGTGTGCGACTCTAGTCCGGTTTGCCTGTTAGGAAGAGATTTACTGTGCAAACTCAATTGTACGATCTACTGTACCCCAAAAGGAGTGGAGGTACAGACGAGAGACGATGATGCGACCTTTAAAGTTGCAAATCAGAGCACGTGCGTGGAAATGTACCCAGCCTTAACGGTGGAGGAACTTCCACTCGATCTGAGAGATTCAGTGTCTATTGATGTGTGGGATCTTAGTGGCGAGGAAATTGGTCTAGTCAAGGGAGCAGATCCAGTGAAAATCCAGATTAAGCCAAACGTAGAATTCCCGAGGACACCCCAGTATAGGTTATCCCCGGTAACAGTCGCAGGGATTAAACCTGTGATTGAGTCTATGATTAGGCAGGAAATACTGATGGAGATTATGGGTAGCCCATGTAATTCGCCCATTATGGGGCTACAGAAGCCAAGCGGGAAATTTAGGATTGTGCAAGACTTGCGAAAAATAAACGAAATAGTTGTTCCATGTTGTCCAGTGGTACCGAATCCATCCGTGATCCTATTTCAGATCCCATGTGAAGTTGAATGGTTCACGGTGATTGACTTGTGTCAAGCATTTTTCTCGATTCCTCTGCATGAGGAGAGCCGATTTCTTTTTGCATTTAGGCTGGAAAATCGCGTGTTAACGTGGTGTCGTATCCCACAGGGGTACACGGAGAGCCCATCTATCTTTAATCAGATCTTGAAGAAGAATCTCGAAGGTCTTGTGTTGCCACAAAACTCTGTTTTAGTGCAATACATCTATGATCTGCTTGTTGCGTCAGAGACGGAAGACGCCTGCAGAATTGACACAGTTGCTCTGTTGAATTACCTGGGTGAGAATGGTCACAAGGTGTCTCCAAACAAACTGCAATACTGTTTGAGGGAAGTACAGTATTTGGGGCACCGAATTGAGAAGGGAAAGAGAAAGGTGTCTCCAGATCGTATTGATGCGATTTTGAGAATGCCAGTTCCCTCGACTCAGAGGGAGGTCAGAATGTTTTTGGGAATGGTGGGCTATTGCCGCCAGTGGATCCCAAACTTCTCCTTTGAAGCGAAGCCTTTACAGCGGCTGACGCGAAAGGATGTGAGTGATCCGGTACCATGGGATGACGAATGTTTAAGGTCATTCTTGAGGCTGAGGGAAGCTCTATGCACCGCTCCAGCTTTGGGGATGCCAGACTATAACAAGGCATTTGCCTTATTCTGTTGCGAAAAGGAAGGTTGCGCATTAGCAGTGTTGACTCAGTCACGGAGGAGTCCGTAGACCAGTTGCCTATTTTTCAGCTACTTTAGATCCAGTAGCTTCTGCGTTGCCCGGATGTCTCAGATCCGTTGCTGCAACAGGTGTCAGTATCGAAAGATGTGAGAGCATTGTGATGGGGCATCCGCCTACTGTTCATGTACCACATTCTGCTGAATTGCTGATGACTAGGACTAAAACACAGCACCTCACGAATAATAGGTTGACTCGTTATGAGCAAGTCATCCTTGCTGCGGACAATGTGTCATTGAAGAGGTGTTCTGTTTTAAATCCTGCTACCCTGTTGCCGATTCCAAATGTAAATGATGATGAAGATTGTGAGGACCATGATTGTCTCGATGTGACGGAACTATGCACCAAACCGAGGCCTGACATTGTCGATGAACCGCTCCCAGTTTCAGATGAGATTTTCTTTGTGGACGGTTCATGCTTAAGAGACAGTGTTGGTCGACTGAGAGCAGCGTTTGCTGTGTGTATCTTAGTCTTATGTTGGTTGTTATTAGAGGGAGAACGCTGTTTGAGGCATTCAAAATGCATATATTATGAGTATTTACTAATTTAAAATGTATGATGCTTTAGAAGTTTAAACATACTGTCTAAAATACGCTGTTTATATTTGTAGTGAACCCCTGACGAAGGGCGATGAAGCAGCCCGAAATGCATTGGGAATTATACACTACTGAGGATGAAAAATGTGGATCTCTGACATATTATCGACAGACACATTATCGAACTACACAAATATCGCATCAAATATATCGACATCAAAAATATCGACATTGTATACTTATTTAAAAAACGACACTAATATCGACACTACAATATCGTAATACAATTATATCGATCACACAAAAATCGCACACATAAATATCGCAATACTAAATATCGACATGAGTAAATAAATATGACACATGTCACAAATATCGATAACCAAAATATAGACATCAAGAATATCGTTTTTTTAAAATATATCGACAATTCTAACACTAATAAAAACAATATTTTAAACAACATAAAGACAATATTTTCCCAAAACATACATTTTTCAAATGAGATTCTACTTAAACATAAACATAACATTTATAGCTATCTCAATATTTAACAACATAATAAAAAAACACTGAAATAATTATCACATTGGCATTTCGAACACATTTAAAAAACATTCACTACACATTATAAACAATCTTTTTATATATAATGATTTAAAACTCTCCTCCTTTAAAACTAAATATACTCTTACTTAGCATTTTCCATAAAAGGAAACCAATTAACTAAAAAAAAATCAAACCATCCAATAGAAAGGCCACATACAGAAAACAACCAATAACATGGACATTACAAACGTTAAAGGCAGGGAAGGTCCCCTGGGACTATTTTAATACAACATCTTTATTTCTTCCCTTTAACCTTACTGAAAAACAGCAGTTAATGTCCATGAAAGATGCTACATATTCATTGTTACATATTGAAAAATTAGAACCGTTAGCTTTCTCTGTAGCGGAATTGGATACAGGCGTGTGGTTATTACATGGGTTGATCACTCTCCCGTTCGCGCTTTTCAAGTTTACGTCCTGTATGAAACACTATGCTCTGGGTAGATATGAACAGCTGGGCACCGCTTTCATACATGAGGTTTGGTCTCTCCCTTTTATGTATAGATGTACAAGGGACGGTACTGAGGTTTATCTGACAGGTGAGGAATGTACAACGACACCTGATCATTCTGTAGTATGTAGACACATTCAATTACACGGTGCATGCAATGTACAAGCTCCAAATTTGGCCTGCGTCCTGAAAGGTATCCCAGTGCCAGTGATTACGCCATCTTTCACGCTGCTTGCAAACGGTAGTTATTTAATTTTGAACAATGAAGCTTGCTGCGGGATGTTAGTGGGAATCCCTTACATAGTGACTGTATAGCAGAGAGTTGTCTGCTGCAATAATGTTCTATTTCCACCCCCGCATGGGCGGCTGGATGTTTCCATCTGGCCTTCGATTCCGACCTTGAAGGCAAGAGTTCAACAAGATGAGCAGAATAAGGGCGCTATTGTCCCAAAAGGAGGTGCCATTGACTTCCTCCGGTGAAACATTTGTCCTTCACGTTGCAAATACGCGTACTGAGGTACAGGCGCTTTTGAATACTGACCTCCCCCTACATTTTGGTGCTTTGATCCAAACAATTTTCAATGCCTCGTCCACGACGGGCCTGGCTCATTTTTTTAAGCTTGTGGGCTCGGGCCTCGTGACCTCTTTCCAAACTATTTTTGGTGTGATTCCGGCATTTTTTCATTCTATTTTCTCGAGCATCTTTGGAGGTGTCCCGCTGATTCTGGCGCTTGTGGCAGGAGTGCTGCTTTTACTTTTCATACTGCGAAATGGCTGCTCTTTCTGTGCCACACGACAACCTGTCCCGTCTGCATCTTCTTCGTGACAGGATGCTTGAATATTATGGTACGCTGCCATTGGCGACTTTGGATTATCCTTCCGGTATTCCTACTTCACCTGCGTACAGCCAGTCTTTCACTGCCTAGATTGTCCCTTTGAATGGCCTTTGGATTTGTGCTTAACCAACACGGTGTCTCCGGTGCCGGATTATGATCGACTGATGAGGCCCTTAGTGTCTCACGAGTTTGCCTGTTCTGGTGTTCGGATTATGGCCTGTGGTGCGGCGCATGGTATCCTGGGTAATTGGGACATCGCAAGAGCAGCCTATGATTTCTTGAATATGAGCTATCTGGAGGAACAATTGGGTTGCCCTCTGATTGTGCTAGAGGCTCCGCTCATTGAAGAACATGTATGTTCCTTTTCTTTGATTAATTGGATGGCTAAAACTTTTCGTGGCTCTGCAAACGATTTCTTGTTGGAAGCAGTGGCCACGTATGCTGCATATACGTTCATGGATTGAGTAAACTGTGGTCCTCTATGTTTTTTCTCCCGTGCCTTTGGACTGCTGTCCACAGCAACATATTTTAATTTTTCCCATCACACGTTTGTGGTTTTTTTCTCCCCTTTTCGGTTTTCATGTTTTCGGCTTTTGCCTGAACTATAAATTGTTTATTAATTGAATACGCCTTGTTCTGCTCTGTCGAGACTGAACTTTGCATTCTCTTTTTTCTTGCCTACTGTATAGTGCTTAGATCAAGGGGGCATGTAGTGAGGACTCCCTTAATACGTACATACATTGTTAAGTTAGCATAACCGCGTTAGATGTTAGAAAGCCATCTTGCCGCTTTTGCGCACGACACTGCGTTTACATGTTATTGCTTAAACAAACTGCTGACTCGAGCTTTGCCTCACACGGAAGCAATCTGTTGTTACCATCACGAGCTCTGCGCAGCGACCTTGGTCTGTACATGGCGTGACAAAACAGTCTGGTTTGTTAGACAATGCATGATTTCTACTCTAGATTGATCGACCCACTATTTAGACATAACACACAGGCAGCTGTAAATACCTGAAAGTTGGTGCTTTTAATAACACAGACATCATGATTATTATTCAGACCGAAGACGAGCCTTCCTGCGAGAAGACTCCTGATGCTCCTGTGATGTGATTTCACTAAGCTGATCTTTGAGGTATGGGGTCCCCTATTGAAGCCTAAGAGACCTTCTATTAGCATAATAATAATATTAGCTTCTTAGTAAAGGGAAGGTGGTATTATCCACTGTCATTATAATATGATCACCCCTTTTATATTCTATGGTATTGTAACGATGCTGATGGTTTTGATTTTAATCATTTGTCTGCTTGTATTAGCCAAACTACTGCATCTTAGGACACGTGGTCTATAAAAATAAACTCTTTTTATTTTCACCGTGTCTCTGTTGATTCTTGTTGTGGACTGATGTGAGAATAATATACGAACAGGTATTTCCGATTCCCACCATTCCTGAGAGTATACTGAGTCGCTTGTTCTGGGTTGTCTTTTCATTGGGATCTCTGAGCCTAATCTCGGATAACGAATGGGACACTAATACTAGCCGGAGACTGGGTTCTGGGTTCTGAGGTGAGTTTCTGGTACACCACAATTCACTGAGTTGGCAGTATGTGCTGGACACAGAACTTAATTAATTTACTATTCCCACTCCAATCTATATTTAATTAAGATAAGTGCTGGACACTGAACTTAATTAATTTACTATTCTCACTCCAATCTATATTTAATTAGAATAGATGCTGGACACTGAACTTAATTAATTTACTATTCCCACTCTAGTCTATATTTAATTAAGATAAATGCTGGACACTGAACATAATGAATTTACTATTCTCACTCCAACCTATATTAAATTAGAGTAGGTGCTGGACACTGAACTTAAATAATTTACTATTCCCACTCCAGTCTATATTTAATTAAGATAACTGCTGGACACTGAACTTAATTAATTTACTATTCTCACTCCAACCTATATTAAATTAGGGTAGGTGCTGGACACTGAACTAAAATAATTTACTATTCCCACTCCAGTCTATATTAAATTAAGATAAGTGCTGGACACTGAAGTAAAATAATTAACTATTCCCACTCCAGTCTATATTAAATGAAGATAAGTGCTGGACACTGAACTTAATAAATTTACTATTCTCACTCCAACCTATATTTAATTAGAGTATGTGCTGGACACTGAACTGAATTAATTTACTATTCCCACTCCAGTCTATATTTAATTAAGATAAGTGCTGGACACTGAACTTAATTAATTTACTATTCTCACTCCAACCTATATTACATTAGAGTAGGTGCTGGACACTGAACTTAATTAATTAACTATTCCCACTCCAGTCTATATTACATTAGAGTAGGTGCTGGACACTGAACTTAATTAATTAACTATTCCCACTCCAGTCTATATTTAATTAAGATAAGTGCTGGACACTGAACTTAATTAATTTACTATTCTCACTCCAACCTATATTTTCTTAGAGTATGTGCTGGACACAGAACTTAATTAATTTACTATTCCCACTCCAATCTATATTTAATTAAAATAAGTGCTGGACACTGAACTTAATTAATTTACTATTCTCACTCCAATCTATATTTAATTAGGGTAGATGCTGGACACTGAACTTAATTAATTTACTATTCCCACTCTAGTCTATATTTAATTAAGATAAGTGCTGGACACTGAACATAATTATTTACTATTCTCACTCCAACCTATATTAAATTAGAGTAGGTGCTGGACACTGAACTTAATTAATTTACTATTCCCACTCCAGTCTATATTACATTAGAGTAGGTGCTGGACACTGAACTTAATTAATTAACTATTCCCACTCCAGTCTATATTTAATTAAGATAAGTGCTGGACACTGAACATAATTAATTTACTATTCTCACTCCAACCTATATTAAATTAGAGTAGGTGCTGGACACTGAACTTAATTAATTTACTATTCCCACTCCAGTCTATATTTAATTAAGATAACTGCTGGACACTGAACTTAATTAATTTACTATTCTCACTCCAACCTATATTAAATTAGCGTAGGTGCTGGACACTGAACTAAAATAATTTACTATTCCCACTCCAGTCTATATTAAATTAAGATAAGTGCTGGACACTGAACTAAAATAATTTACTATTCCCACTCCAGTCTATATTAAATGAAGATAAGTGCTGGACACTGAACTTAATAAATTTACTATTCTCACTCCAACCTATATTTAATTACAGTATGTGCTGGACACTGAACTGAATTAATTTACTATTCCCACTCCAGTCTATATTTAATTAAGATAAGTGCTGGACACTGAACTTAATTAATTTACT
This sequence comes from Triturus cristatus, assembly GCF_964204655.1. NCBI lineage: Eukaryota > Metazoa > Chordata > Amphibia > Caudata > Salamandridae > Triturus > Triturus cristatus. The sequence goes on along the minus strand of NC_140579.1, from coordinate 853,001,993 downwards.
ATTCTGACTGAAATCTATATTTAATTATGGGATTAGTAAAATTCTAAATTATATTTAAATTTTCTAAATAATTATTTTTTCAAATTTAAAAATATATAAACATTTTAAATTAACTTCCCAACCTTATCCCCTATAACCCAACATTCCGCTCCTAAAATTATTTGTAAAATTCTAAATTTAATTTACAATTTCAAAATAATTTTTATTAAAAATTAACAAATATATAAACATTTTTAAAACACTTCCAACCCTTATCCCCTATCAACCAACATCCAGCTCCTAAAATTATTTGTAAATTTAGAAATTTAATTTACAATTTCTAAATAATTTTTTTTTTAAATTAAACATTATATAAACATTTGTAAAACACTTCCCACCCTTATCCCCTATAAACCAACATCCCGCTCCTAATAATATTTGTAAAATTCGAAATGTAATTTACAATTTCTAAATAATTTTTTTTTAAAATTAAACAATATATAAACATTTTTAAAACACTTCCCACCCTTATCCCCTATGAACCAACATCCCGCTCCTAAAAAAATTTTTACAATTCTAAATTTAATTTACAATTTCTAAATATTTTTTTTTTTATATTAACAAATATATAAAGATTTGTAAAACACTTCCCACCCTTATCCCCTATAAACCAACATCCCGCTCCTAAAATTATTTTTAAAATTCTAAATTTAATTTACAATTTCTAAATTATTTTTTTTTAAATTAAACAATATATAAACATTTTTAAAACACTTCCCACCCTTATCCCCTATAAACCAACATCCCGCTCCTAAAATTAAATATACATTTCACATTTTAAAAAAAAAATTCGAATTAAATTTTACAATATATTAAAAAAATTAATTAACTTTTTTAAAACACTCCCCACCCTTATCCCCTATAACCCAACATCCCGCCCCTAAAACAATATAAATATTTCTCATATTATATACATTTTAACTATTTATACAAACAACTTCAAAATATTTACTAAACATACAATGACGATATTTTCACATGCCGATATTATTACTAACGATATTACTTACATCGACATATAAGTAAAAAAAAAAAACGATATTTTTCACATCGATATTATCTATTTCGGAGATTTTTTTTGGGAGGCAAGATGGCGTCTGCGCGAGCTTTCGTGCCGGCTGTGTGAGCTGACTCTCCTCTGTCCCGCGGCTCTACAATAATATGCTGTGTGCCACCTGCGGTCTATGAGAGCGGACTATCTATCTTTCTTTTGAGAAAACGCCTTAAGACAAACTACTGCTTTATTTACCTCCCGAATCCTGACTTACGGGTATGCTGAGGATCTTGTGAAACGCCGATCTCCTCTTAAGTATTGATGCTGGAGGCGGTCACCGCTGTAGCCGCGCTGTGGAGGTTGCGAAGAGCGTGGTGGGCGGTGACCAGCACAGGTGTACCGGCTTGGCTTCGCGGCGAGTACTTCGCTAGTACAGAGACGGATTTGCCGAGGAAAGGTGAAATGGCTCCAAAACAAGCTCGAAAGGGTCGTGGACAGGAATTAAAGACTTCTATCCCCGCAACGAAAAAAGGTGAGAGAGACTCTATCGTTCATCCGCCTTCAGGGAAAGTCAAACAAACAATTATGACACTGTTCTCCAACACCGAGCAAAAACGCCAAGGGATGTCTACTAACGAGCTTTTATCGGTTAATAGCTGTCCTACATCTCAGTTTGATGTTTCCGCCGCAGACGAAGCTCTGAAAGAAGCGGGAGATGATAACGTATTAAAAGCGGTGGGTAGAAACGAAATTGGAGAGAAAGAATCGAGATGCTTATCTCCTTCCGAAGTCTTAATTGTTACTGATAATCTAATTTCTGAAGAGCCTGTTAGGCTTTTGCCACCAGAGGCTGAATCCGGAGACTTCTATTCCGTCTCAGAGAACTCGGCATCCTCATGTGAGGATTTGGTTACACAATATACGAGACAGATGTCTATTGAGGGGGAACGTGAGTCCTTTGAAGATGAGGTGAGCGCCAGCGGGGAGCTTGGGGAAGAGGATACCCCCATCACAGTAAGAGGCCGTGATACACCTTTAGCTATTGGCACTGCTGATTCTCAAGAAAGCCCAATAGCGGACATTACTCTCACCACAATCTATCAAACTATTCTGAGTCACATGGACAAGACCGCACTAGATAGTCAGAAGATACAAAACTCCTGTCGGAAGCTACAGGGCTCGATTAGGCGGCTTGTGAAAGCACAATCCGATTTTGGAGAACGATTTACAGAAGTCGAAACACGAATATCCAATATTGAGGATGATATGTCCGAGCAAAAAAAAGCCACTGAGATCTTGAGTAGCAACAGAGATGATGTGCTTTGGCGAATGGCCGACTTGGAAAACCGATCTCGTCGCAATAACCTAAGGGTAATGCAGATTTCTGAAGGCGACGAAGGGCAAGATCCACGGAAGTTTGTTGTGGATCTCTTTCAGAAAGCTTTTCCTGGCTTAAACAAATGGGACTGGGACCGAGAAATTGAAAGGGCTCACAGATTCCCTTTTAATGTTCAGCCTCGCTCCGGGCAAAGCATAAGATCCAGACCGAGGCCGATCCTTGTCGCCTTCAATAGCTTTCGAGCCAGAGAAGATGTTTACCAGCAAACTCGATTAAACAGCAAATCTATGGCAGAAGGGTATACTTTTTTCGCGGTACCTGATTACTCAAAATACACAATGGATACTCGTTGGCAATTGCGACAATTGGTGGATTTGTTTAAAAAAGAGGGTGCGCAGGCCTACATCATGAATCCTGCAAAACTCAAAGTGACTTATAAAGAAAAATCAAGATTTTTTACTAATGTCGCTCTAGCAAAAGAGTATTTACACTCTCTGAAGAACCCTTAAATGAACTTTTTTCTGACAAGAAACATTCCGATACATATTGTGCCTAGATATGTTCAGTTATGTTTCGGGGGGTTAGCCTTTGACTAGGAACGAGAGTAAAGACCAGATTAGATAAGATTTTGGGGACACATAGCAGGTAGGGGTTTTCCCCCAAGACTTGGTTTTTTTTTTTTTCTTTAGCAATAAAGTAGATAGAGCTGTCGGGGTTGACAGAGGGGCTGACGCTCACTCCCATCCTTAGGACTGCGTCCTAAAGCCTCGATTAAGGGAGGGGGGGAGGGGTCACTGGGGCTGGGGTTGGGGAAGGGAAGAGGGGGGGGACAGGGGTAGGTGGTGGGGGTGAGGGGGGAATAAGGGGGGAAAAAAATTCCTTGGCGGGTCCAAATGACAGTTTTGAAATGGATAATTTTGAACGATGTATGTATGTCAAGAACTTATGTTTGTATAATCCTCAGTTTGATTGGAATAATATTGTATTGTGGAGATCGATTCCCATATCAATTTTGAGAATTATTCTTAATGTCTCGAAGTATAAAAATCTGTTCTTTTAATGTATCCGGGCTTAATTCTAGCAATAAAAGACGGCAAATAGCAGCAGAAGTTCGCTTTATTCAACCTCATATTCTCTGTTTACAGGAAACACATCTCTCTTGGGATAATAGGTTTCTAATAGCTGATTTAGGCTATACGTTGAATGTAGCTTCTCAACAAGCCAATAATATCAGAGGGGTCATGATCTTATCTAAACCTGGATACTGCACAGTGGGTCGCAAACTAGCTGATAAATGGGGTAGATGGGTGATTGCTGAGCTTATAGTGCGGGGTCGGATCTTTACAATCTGCTCCATATATGGATCTAATATGGACGAGCCTGAAGTTTTAGAATCATTAAATATTGAGTTAGCTAATTGGAGAGCACCATTAATCTTATGTGGAGATCTGAATATTAACTTAAGCACTACAGAACTAATGAAAGGTCTAGCATACTATCAGGGACGAAAACCACGCGTTTTCAAAGCTTTATACAATCTAGTTGAGGATCATGGCTTAGTGGACATTTGGAGTAAAAAATATCCCTCACTTCCAGGATACACGTATTACTCTGCACCCCATAAGAAACTTGTCCGATTAGATTATTTTTTTATATCTTCAACCATTCACACACAGACAAGGATACAGACTTTTCCTAGAGTTACTTCGGATCATTCTCCTCTTATGATTGACTGTTCAATCCTGGCCGAGATAAATATTTCAAAAGGTTTTTCATTTGATAGGAAGCTCTGTCTTGATACACAATATAGAAATTATATAACCGAATGGATGACAGAATTCTTTAGTATTAATTTAGGTTCGGCCAATATTGTAATAGTTTGGGATACATTTAAGGCCTGTTTTAGAGGAGAAACGACAAAATTTGGATTATATCATCAAAATAAATTACGATTACAAATGAGGGGGTTCTATCTGCAATTAGAGGCAGCGGAAGTAGGTCTTGCTAAAGCCTTGACTAAAAAAGATAATTTAAATCAGATATTGCTTATGGAAGAAAAAATTGCACGATGTAAGGCGACCATCACAGGAGTATGGGCCGAAGAGATAGCGCGTAAATATTTGGCAAATAGAAGACATATTTATGAATATGGGGAATCTATAGGCCGTTCTTTAGCTTTGAGACTAAAAATGAAGTCCACTTCTCGGGTGATTTCAAGAGTACGGGATCAACTCGGGATAATTCGGGAAGCCCCTTCGGAAATTTTAGAGGTATTCCAACAATTTTATTCGGAACTGTATACTCGGCAATCAAATTTCACCATGGCTCAGATTCCTGATGCTGCCGTTATAAACCAATTAAATAAGGTAGAAGCAGATATTTTAGATAGCCCCTTTACCATGGAGGAACTAGAGGAGGCGGTTAGTCAAATACCTAATGGGAAGGCAGCTGGCCCTGACTTTATTCCTGGGGAAGTCTATAAATGTTTCTTTGAGCCACTGAAGAATGTTTTGTTAGCAACATTCAGGATGGCACAATTGGGAACAGCACCCGCTACTTGGAACGATGCTTCCATAGTCATCTTCAGTAAAAAAGGGAAACCTCATATCGTCCAATATCTTTACTTAACTGCGACAGCAAGTTATATTCCAAAATGATTGCCAATCGTATGTCTAAAGTTATATCTTCATTAGTCACCATAAATCAGCATGGTTTTATACCAAAAAGAGGAACGGTTTCCCATATTAATAAAGTCATTACTTTATTTGATTATGCAGATGTTAAAAAGAGAGACTTAGCCTTGATACTTCTTGATGCTGAAAAGGCTTTTGATCGCGTAGAATGGGTTTATTTGTGGGAAGTGATGAGACGGATGGGTTTTGGAAGTGCTTTTTTAACGGCAATTCAGGTATTATACAATGCACCAATTGCCAGAATCACAGCCATGGGTCTAAAGTCAGAAAAGATCAATATCACCAGAGGAACAAGACAAGGGTGTCCTTGTTCCCCTTTACTTTTTGCTTTATATATTCATCCTTTTATCATAAGTTTACAGAATTCTCCATGCATCAAACCTTTTTCAGCTGCTGGCATTTTATATACAGTATTTGCATATGCAGATGATATTGCCATAGTGACTACTGATCCTAGGGAGGCTATGGCGGAGATCGAATCATTAGCCAAAAATTTTGGGATTATGTCTGGGTATAAACTAAATGCTGAAAAAACCCAAATTCTCTGCACAAAGAACATACAACTTAATGATTCTCGTGTTACAAACGAAGTAACCTACCTAGGCATTCAGATTAAAACCCAAATGCATGAGATTGTTGAAAGTAATTGGGAAACGATTATTGCTCAAATTAAACTTTCACTAGATAAATGGAGTAGACTTCAATTATCAATAATCGGAAGGGGGAATATAGTCAAGATGAATATATTAGCTAAGATTTTGTATTTATTTCGAAGTATACCTCTGGAATTTCCATCTAAATATATACAGCAATTACAAAATATCTGTGGGAAATTTGTATGGGCTCCTGGTAAACCTCGTAGAGCCATGAAATGGCTCACATTACCGGAAGAAAGAGGGGGCCGTGGTTTACCTGATTTTCTTTCTTATTATTATATTTGTTTTTTACAAAAAATGGGCTATATATTGACAGGGGAACCTCCAAAAAACGAGGCGGATACCCCATCTATTTTCTTTTTACTTTTAGGAGAACAGGCGAAAGGCTGTTTATTGAAAGAATTAGAGGGCAACTATTACAAACACACACGATTTAAGGTACTTGCTTCAGCATTTAAAGTGTGGAGAAGCGTCAAGAAAATAATTAAATTAGGTAAAATTACATATTACACTCCTTTTGATGCTTACAAAATACTTCCTTCTGTGTTTTGGGATGACAATGCTAAGATATGGTTTAGAAAAGGGATTTCAAAAATTGGGGATTTATATCATAAAAATGCTATATTCATAACTTATGCTGAATTATCGGATAAATACCAGCTTTCACATGTGTTTTTTTTTAAATACCTTCAAGTTCGCGATTTTTGCTTGAAAAATCAGATTGAGGTTCTTCCTAATGATTTAATTGAGGGAATCCGTCTTCAAAAAAGGATCGGTCCACTATATGCGATCTTAAACGAATACAGGAATGACGACATGCAAAAATATAACCAGTATTGGATTAGCCAATTGGAAGACCCTCAAATTGACATAGGGAAATCTTTATGTCTTGCAAAGGAAATTTGCTTGGCAGCTAATTTAAAGGCACAAGTTTATAAAACTATTTTCAGGTTATACTATACTCCTAAACGTATGGCGACTTGGGGAGATAAATATGATGGTAGATGTTTTCGGTGTGGAGAACAGGAAGCAGATATGTTGCATATCTTTTATAACTGTACAAAACTGTCGCACCTTATTGCTGAAGTTGAAAGATTTATATCCTTGGTATTAGGTTGTCCTTTAAAGATTTCTCCGTCACTTATGATATTGGGTAGATGTCAAAAAATATATAGCCATCAGGTCTTAAAAGAACATGCCTATTTTCTATTTCTTGCAATGACGGTCGCTCGATTATGTATTGCAACTGAATGGTTATCACCCGAGCCCCCGACTTTTGAATTCTGGAGAGCTAAGTTGTATCGTATGTATGAAATTGAATTGCATTTATATGCCTTAAAAGGAACAAGGAAGAAACGTTTAGGCATGTTGATTTGGGGTGCCCTTATGAACTTCCTTTCTGATGATATGAGTACATCGTAGTATTTGTGTTCTGTTTTTCTGTTTGAAGTTTTGTATGTTTACAATTGTGGAACTGTCTTGGAAACAATAAAAAAATTAAAATATAAAAGATATTATCTATTTCGATATTTTGTACATTCGATATTTTTTACTCGATTTTTCTGTCCCTCGATATTAAAAAGTCGATATATAGACTGCTCACCGAAAAATGTATATGTCCTGCTTTAGTGAAAAGGCCTGGATGGGCATACCTACTGCATCAGATTTTTATACATTAAATGAATTTCATGTGACAAAACGAACTGAAAAGGAAAACGAAAAGATTGGAATAACGTGAATAAAAACTCTTTAACGGAATTCATTGTGGCATAATTTTTGCGAAACCACAGCAGTGCTTCCGGTTTGGGAGCGAAAATACGTTCCCAAACAATCATTTGCTAGGACTAAGACACAGCACCTCACGAATAATAGGTTGACTCGTTATGAGCAAGTCATCCTTGCTGCGGACAAAGTGTCGTTGAAGAGGTGTTCTGTTTTAAATCCTGCTACCCTGTTGCCGATTCCAAATGTAAATGATGATGAAGATTGTGAGGACCATGATTGTCTCGATGTGACGGAACTATGCACCAAACCGAGGCCTGACATTGTCGATGAACCGCTCCCAGTTTCAGATGAGATTTTCTTTGTGGACGGTTCATGCTTAAGAGACAGTGTCGGTCGACTGAGAGCAGCGTTTGCTGTGTGTACCATCACAGGGGTGGTTGAAGCCGCCTGTCTCGAAGGAGTACACTCCGCACAGGTGGCTGAGCTTATTGCGTTGACCTGTGCCTGTTTGGCTGCTGATAAGATCCGTGTAACGATTTACACAGATAGCCAATATGGGTTTGGTGTAGTGCATGACTTCGGACAGCTATGGTCCCAGAGAGGGTTTATGACATCTTCTGGTTGACCTTTCAGAAATGGGGATTATGTACGACAATTGTTAGAAGCCTTGCAAAGCCCAGATGAAATTGCTGTTGTTAAATGTTCTGCACACACTAAGGGAACCGATTTTGTGTCATTAGGTAATAATTACGCAGATGAAGTTGCTCGATTTTGTGCAGAGCAGGGATGTAATTATACTGAAAATCATGTTGTGGAAAGCGAAGAGAAAACGGATTATACTGTGATGTTAGCTATGGCAGACTCATGGGAAGAACTGAAGCAGTTGCAAGATGGGGTCCCCGACCAAGAGCGGGACAGTTGGATACGAGCGGGATGTGAGAAAGGAGATGTGGATATATGGGTTTCGAGTGATGGACGTGCTGTGTTAACGGAATGTTTGCTGAGTCCCATGGCGAGACTGACACATGGTGCTGTGCATCTTGGCAGGGATGCAATGATGCGAGTGTTTCGCCAAACGTGGTATAATCCGAAGTTTCGGACAGTAGCTGAGGCTGTGTGTCAGAGGTGTGTTACCTGTCAGCAGATGAATGTAGGAAAGAGAACCGCTGTGACGTTGAGTCACATAGGTAGGTCAGGTTGACCTTTTAATAGGATGCAGCTAGATTTTATTGAAATGCCGAAGTGTAATGGATTGAGGTACATATTAGTTATAGTATGTGTCTTTTCCAGGTGGGTGGAAGCTTACCCAACACGTAGGTGTGACACACTCACCGTAGCTAAGTTGCTATTTAGAGAATTAATCCCGAGGTACGGGTTCCCGACCTCTTTTGAATCAGATAGAGGGACTCATTTCCATAGTGAAATCATGAAGCTGCTTTGTGCTGCCTTAAATGTAGACCAAAGATTGCACTGCAGCTACCGACCAGAGGCTTCTGGGATTGTGGAGCAAGTTAATGGAACTTTGAAAGCCCGAATGGCAAAGGTATGCTCTTCGACATCCTTGAAATGGCCAGATGCATTACCTTTAGTTCTCATGAGTCTCCGGAGTGTACCTGATAGGAGGACTGGATTGTCACCCCACGAGATAATAATGGGGAGGGCGATGCGCTTGCCAGCAATACCTGCTACTGCTTTGATTAACATCACTGATGACATGATTTTGGACTATTGTAAAGGCCTGGCTGACGTGGTCCGTTCTGTGTCTCAGCAGGTGCAGACAGCAACGGTTCCCGCCACAAGCGACCTGTGCCACGACCTGTGCCCAGGCGACTGGGTATTGGTGCGCAAACACGTGAGGAAGAGTTGCCTGGATGCTCGCTGGCGCGGGCCATACCAGATAATCTTGATAAGGAATACAGCAGTGAAGTGTGGGGGACTGCCGAACTGGGTACACGCCTCCCATACCCGTAGAGTTCCAGCACCCTCTTGAGAACGAAAACCTAGTTGAGGTGGCAGAGCCATCTGAGAGGGCAAGTCAAGCTGTAGGGGTTGCTGACGCAGCTGGTTGTGCACTGAACCGAGAACGCGAAAATAACGCTGAGAGAGACTCGGAAGAAGAAGAGAGAGCTGCATGGGGCAGTACCGAGTCGGATTCTGCTGAGGAAGAAAGCAGTGCACAGGGTACCAGTAGGGAGCGCGGAGATGCCACAGAAGCAGGAAAAGTTTAGCCCGTGAGGCAGAGGCGGGAGACCTTGAAACCAGCACCCAGAACAGATCTTGCCCCAGTCTCTGAAGAATCTGAAGCAGAGCAAGAGGACGTAGATCGACCCCAAGGTGCTCTGAGAAGGTCGAAGCGAACCAGAGTGCCGAGCCAAAAGTACGCCTCACCAGAGTGGGCATACGCAGTGACTGATGCCAAGCTTACTGAACACGGAAAGATTGAGATCGATCACACTGGTCAACAGTCTCCCGTTTCCGAGAGTGGAAGTGTTGTTGAAGATCCCAGGCTTGGAGATCGAAGGAGTACTGACCATCAATATTCCGAATCCACCATTCTTGAGTATCATCCGTGGTCTGATTTTGGAAACGCTAGACTTCCCAACCCTTAAGCTTGAAATACTGCAGGCGGTCCTAGAACTGTTGGGATCAGCAGTTATTCTGGACTGATTGTGAAGTTGTTGTACATAAAGTTTGAAACGAAGATAACCTAGGCCCGAGAGGAAGAAGAATAAATTTAGGGATTTTCCGTTGAAGAGCAAAGAAGAGTTAGGGAAGTCTTCCCGATCAGAGGGAACGAGAAATTGAACATTGCTAAAAGTTCCCTGGTTCGAGAGAGCAGTTGGATTGAACTTCTTGGATGAGAAAGAGACTTGTGTCCGCAGAGACTGTACTGAACATTGAGAACATTTTAGAGATGGCGGAACCTGGGAATGCGCATCGTAGAGCTAAAATAGTGATAGGCACACTGTTAGGAGTAGTGATAGCGGTCATAATTGCAGTAGTGGTGACTTCATACATGGTGGCCCATAGACAGGAGGGGGAGGCTCAGGGAGCACCCACACCTACCACTCCAAGACAGGGAGGGGTCACTGTCAGGGATCAGAGAGCTCAGACGCTCGAGGAGAACCATATGTTCCACATAGATTTGTCCAGAGCCGATTTTAAGCTTAATGCTTATGCGAAGTTGTTGTATGAATATGTGGACGCGATGAATGCGAAAGATTGTTATGTGTGCATGCAGTTGCCGGCTTCGGTAGATGAGGGTATTAGGTACCATCATCTCCCACTGACATATGGGATCTCTTGCAGCCTATTGCTTAGTTTGTTTTATGAAAGGAAACAGTTTGAGTATTTCTTCTCAAATTATGACACAGTACTTCCCGAAGTTCCGGCATACAAGCATTTGAATAAATATGACTATTATAAGGCAGAGGATAGGCTTCGGAAGTATTTTAGGCCGACTGCGAAGCTAGATACAGCTTATGCCCATAGACATAATTTGACATGCTGGTTGTCCGAAACGGAAAAGAAGTTCATAGGCCAGATAGAGGATAGGTATAGAAAATTGACCCAGACACGGGATACAGGAGATAGTCCAGTGGATTGGACGGATGAGGAGAGATGGCATAAATCCAAGGGAAGTTCTGGACCGATTGCACTGGATGAGGTACAGAGGGGGAAATTGTGTGTTGCCCGGCTTCAAACTCCCAAGGAGAAGGTTTTAGTGGGGCATAGTACGTGTGAACATAACTTTACCATGGAGGACTCGGCTAAGGATTTCTTGCAGAAGTCGATACAGGTGATTCCGACTGTGTATTATGTGTGTGGGAGAAATGCATATGTGATATTGCCTGCGAATTGGTATGGTACGTGTTACTTGGCCATTATATTCCCAAAGATTTACCATACGGAAGATTTGAAATTGTTAGAGATGGGAAGTCATTCCAAAGTGCGGAGAGCTGTGAATGTAGGAATGGTGATTGGGGACATATACGGAGTGACGATACCTAGTTTGGGTGTGGTCCTGAATGATGTGAAGATAAGAAGGTTGGCGACTGTGGTGGATGAATTGTCAATGAATTCGGCGAGGTCATTGCTGTTGGTGAATGGAGAAATGTTGTCGATACGGAATATGGTTTTACAGAATCGACTTGCGTTAGATGTATTATTGGCAAAAGAGGGTGGAGTCTGTAAATTACTGAAGGTCCAAGAATGTTGCACGTATATTCCAGACAACAGTAAGGACCTGGCGAAGTATATCGTCAACATCACCACGATCCATAAGGAAATAGAAGATTTGACGGAAGAGAATGTGTGGGAAAAGATTAGCCAAGGATTTGGTCGAGTGGGGACTTGGTTTGCGAACTTAGGAATGGGATTCCTGGGTTCTGTGTTGAAGCCAATTATAATTGCCGTGGTGTGTGCGATCTGTTTGTGGGGACTCTTAAGGGCCTGGAAGTGGTATAGAGGGAATAAGGCCGAAAGAACCCTCAGAGCAAATGAGCAGCGAATGGAGAGATTGCAGGATCGTCAGTATCAGAATCTTAAAAGAATGGAAGGGATTCGACATGGTGGGATGGTAGCAACTGCAGTTTAAATCAACTTTGTTCCAGAAGAAATGAGAATGATGGTGTGATGACAGTTGTCATCAAAGGGGGGAACTGAGGTAGCGCTTAAAGGTTTGAAAATTGTAGGGGTGCATCATATTCACCGTTAGTTGGCACCCGCACATAATGAGAGTATTTTTAGTTATCTTATGTGAATCGTACTGAGGAATGTGTTAGCTATATCATCATGTAAGCGTTAGGAGATGCAAAAATATATAATGGACGTATTTAGAAAATGTAACACGATAAGTTTCTGTTTAATGCAATGTACCAGACTAAATGTGTAATTTGATTGGATTAATTCATGTATGTCGTTTATTCATGTATGTGAAAGTAAAAGCACGAATGTTAGAATGTAATTTAATAGTGTGTTTAACCTAGTAGAGGCCCAAAGTCACATATATCGTGGAAGAGAGAGGCCTGGTATTTCTTATGTTAGCTGTATGCGGTAGGCCGCAAGTGATTTATTTTAGTAGAGGTTTTAGGCTGCAGTAAATTGTAGAATTAAAGGATGCAAAGTATTTCTTCACTCTGTGATCTCACCGCAGGTGCAAGGACAGTTGGTTCGTTAGTAAAAAGGTCTTTGTTTAACAGTTGAATTATGGAGGAAGCCAGACATGGGAGTGCATTGGAATGTGCCAATCGTAACTCCTAGTGCCGACGGTGTCTGGGACTCAAGGCCAAGCTGATGGACGAGGGAAGATGGACGGAGCCGAATGGAAAATTACTGGAAGAAGACCTGGTCGAGGAGGTGTGCCAGAGGGCGTGTTCTGTGTTTTGGGGTTTCGTATTAGGGACAGCGCCCCGAGGGTTGAGCAGAGAAGAGGTAGGCGAGGAGCTAGAAGGAGCGTTTTTAGATCGAACTCTCCAAGTGAAGACTTCTTAGGAAGTTCACTTCTGACACCTTTTTCACGGGATCCTGGGTCTCAAGGGAATGGTAAGCAGGGATGTCATCCAGCATAGAGTAGGGACAGAAATGCTTTGGTTTAATGATTCCTAATATCGACATTAGCTTAGTAGTTATCTACCTCATGCTTTTAGAAGCTTTACTTTTGTTCATATTCAGCCGTATGCGGATCCTTCGTAGAGTGGCATTTGTATTAGTACCCATTTACCTGTTGAGCCTTGTGTTAAGGTGCTTGTATCTGCAGATGTTTTTCCTGATAATAAAATCCCGATAGAAATAGCAATTGACTTCCGAGTCTTCAATTATGTCAAATTGCGGAAGGTATTCTTTGATAATTGTGTTTGCTCCCTCCACGCTATTGGGCAAGTAAAAAGGTTCATTCGACCAGAGTGGGTTCTTGAGATAAATGGATTCAAGAAAATTGGGCCCCAGCACGGTGTTTGTCTGTCTACTGTGGAGCATGGATTTCAAGGAATCGTTCTCCTGTCTAAGGGCCTGAGCCTCAGTTTGCAGCGCTACTAACGCGGCCGCTAATTCCTGGACTGAGGGAATGGGGCTGGAATCCGCAGAAAACTGGTCCTCACCAGTCCCCTCTTGCTCCATCTTCGTTCGGGCGGTAAGTATATCGTGGGCTTGACTTTTTGTTACAACCCCCACTCACCTGAATTTCCGCTAAAATGCTGGCGCAGGGGGTATTCAAAAGGTGAAGAATCCACAGGCAGATGTATCCATCAGAAGCAAAGATTACAGTAAAGGACACATTCCTGCCGTAGGTCAGCAAATTATTTCGTCACTACACCGGACATGTCAACTGTTACAACCCCCACTCACCTGACCAACAGGTACCACAGGAACGAAGCGAGCCTCCCCTCACACAAACGGACCAGTCCCCCACACAGACTATGACAGTATGGGCGAGTGGTCCCAAGGGGAAAGGGAAGAGGAATACACCACCCCTGGTGTGCTGGGACACAAAGGAACGGTACTAGGAGGGATGTCAGATAGGGAGGGATCAAATGGGTAGAAATACAGACAGCGTCTGCAGGATAGCCTCGGAGACGGTAGGAATGAGTGGATGGTCTGCAAGACAAAAATGAGGGGAGGACTATAAGAGAGGAATGAAAAGATAGAGGAACTAGATCCTAGTTAAAGCTATTGTCGAATATAAGAAAGGGAGAAAAGAAAAAGGCACACACACTCACCAAGAGTGACTCAGCATGGCGGGATGTAGCACAATCCTGTTGGGCAACTAGGAACAGAGCCAGAGGTTCTAGAGCTACTTACTGAATGCAGCTCAGGAGGGAAGGATCAGGGGTGTTGGTGCCTACAGTACAGAACAATGAAGTCAGCAGTCTAGCGGTTGGGGCGGGCGGACCGAGCTGGGAGGAAGGGAAGAGGAGGAGTCAGAACAGGAAGGGGGCAGTAAGAGTAAGGACAGGGTCGAGGCTAGAGGCATGTAATAAAGCTCCCGTTACACCCACCAGTAGTGTGTGTGTGTTTACTTATAGCGCGATGCTACAACTGGCGACGAGGGTGGGATGACCAAGCCCCACTGATCACAGACCCCCAGAGACCGTGAGGGAGCTGAGAGCGGCCACGAGAACAAGCGCTGACTTGCTTGAAGGGATCTAAGTCGATCGCGCTGAAGCGCGACTCACGCCAGAAGCGTGTGCCTCGAGTGAAGCTGGGATGCGCAGACGTCAGGAGCCCACCCCGACCCTGCCTCGCACCCGAGAGTGAAGGGGAAGTGCCCCAGTGGTGAGGACGTCGTCCCTGAAGACCCACTGGTGAGCGTGGTCGAGCGCCGTGAAGTCCGGGCCTGAACGCCCGTAGACGTCGGAGGACCTCACGCCGGATGCGTGAGCATTGGCACGGTGGCGCGAGGAAAACGCGGGAAGCTGCAGGATAAGGCGGGAGCCCACCCCAACCTCAACTGGTAGTAGCCGCCGTTGGGGGGAAGCAAGTCCTGGTGTATGCTGCCCTCTGAAGCTGCCCGCCGGTGAGTCCAGCGTGAAAGAGGACCGAGTGAGCCATGAGAGAAAGCCTCGTGTGCATGCAGTGGCAGCGGCCATCTTGAAGTCAGGCATCTTTCAAGACAGACCCCCTTGATTGTTGTAGAGCGGCCATTTTGAAGTCAGGCTTACAGTAACAGAAACAAGCACTGACAAGAACAAGGAAACAAGCATTGGCAAGAGCAAATAAACAAGCATTGGCGGAAAGGAAAATAAACAAGCACTGACAAGAACAAGGAAACAAGCATTGGCAAGAGCAAATAAACAAGCATTGGCGGAAAGGAAAATAAACAAGCATTGACAAGAGCAAGTAAACAAGCATTGGCAAGAGCAAATAAACAAGCATTGACAAGAGCAAATAAACAAGCATTGACGAGAGCATATAAACAAGCATTGGCGAGGAGAAATAAACAAGCATTGTCAAGAGTAACTAAACAAGCATTGGTGAGAATACATAAAGAAGCAGGCACCAACAAAGGGGTGGAAAGAAGACAACGGCACAATGGCGGCCTCACCACAGCGGAAGCTCCTTGTTGCGGGAGGATCACACCTGCGAGCTCCGGAACCTCTGACCGTGACCACGGGAGGGAGTATGGGCCCCAAGTGGCAAGAATGGTTAGAAGACTTCGAAGATTACATCGAGGGATCCAAAGTGACGGAAGACAAAGAGAAGTTAATTGCCCTCCGCAACCTAGCAGGCCGGGAAATAAGCAAAATCATCAAGGATTTTTCACCTGCAGATACTGGAACCTATGACAAGGTGCGTGAGGCACTGAACAAAAAGTTTCTACATAAAAGAAACGTGGACTATGAGCGCCACGAGTTTCACCAAGCGCGTCAAGGAAAAGAGGAGGCAATGAGTGCATTTATCACCCGGTTACGACGGCTGTCGAGACACTGTGAGTTTGGAACCTTCTCGCCTGACGCTGCTATCAAATCACAAATCATAGCTGGCTGTCACTCAGAAGCTCTCAGGAGACGGCTACTGAGGAAACCCCACGAATTGGAAGAGATAGAAGAAATGACTCGTATATACGACGAAGCGGAGGAACACGCCGCCACCATTGAAACGGGACACAACGGCCGTCAGAAGCAAGCACACCGTGTTCAAGATCAACCTCATAGCAGAAGGAAATACGCGCAGGAGAACCAATGGAGACCCAGGCTGTCGTCTCGCCAACGACGCCCGGAGTACAGGAGAAGGGAACCAGGGCGAAGGGACCGAAAGCCAGAAAGGACTAAACGATGCTATCGGTGTGGATATGAATATCCCCATATAGACACCTGTCCGGCCATGGGTCAGCGATGCAGGAAATGTGGGCGATCCAACCACTTCGAAGCAATGTGCGGGGATTATCACAAGGAAAGGCGAAGTGAAACAACGGGATCGTCCTGCTCAGACACAAGGAAACATCACATACGAACTGTTCAAGGAGAGTCCATGCAGTCCCCAGGCTCATCAGACTCCAGCCGGGAATCATGCAGGTCACGATGGGAACGCCGTTCCCCATCTCGGGACTCGAGATCATCTTCCTCCACAGACTCGATCTACACTGTGGAATACGTGAACATGATTGCGGACCCTGATCAACTGAAAAAGTATCCACGCCTAGACATTAGAGTGGGGAATCACGACACCAAATTCGTATTGGACAGCGGAGCCTCGCTGATCTATATTCCAGTCACGGAACACGAGAAAATGGTCCCGAAACCCCCACTAACGTTTGCACCAGTCCGTGTCTTCACGTGGATGTCCAAAAAACCACTACCCTGTCTGGGTAAATTCCACACAACTCTCACCCATGGCGACATCACCGTACAGGCGGTTATACATGTCATCAAAGGGCCTGAAGCCAACTGCCTACTTAGCCTCCCCACCGCAGAGCGTCTTCATCTGGTAGAAGTCTTATTCAAAGTCAACGACAATCAGAACTGTGTCAGCAAGTTTGTTCACAAACCGGGGAAGGTGGAGAACCCGGCTGACTACATGTCCCGCCACTCTCAGCCGTCGTCAGAATTCAAACCATCGATTGCTGAGGAGGTCATCCACTTCGTGGCTGACCAAGCATTGCCACCGGCCATTCCCATGGACGCCATCCGGGAAGTCACCGCCCAAGACACTATCCTGCAAATGGTACTCCACCGGATCCAAACTAATAGATGGAGATATAACCCGCAAGAAGAAGACACAGACTCTACAATCCGGAAAGAGATTAAAGCATTCCGGCACGTCCGCGACGAACTGTCGGTCACCCCTGATGGAGTCATCCTAAGAGGTCAACGACTTGTCATCCCCAGTCAACTACGGCAAGGGGTTGTCGATCTGGCCCATGAAGGCCACAGAGGAGTAATATCTACGAAACGAGCTCTACAGGAACGCGTCTAGTTCCCCTTTTTGGACCAGATGGTGGAGTCTACACTAGCTAACCAGCAAAAGCAATCCACTGGCACCACTACAAATGAACACCCTACCCAGTGGAGTTTGGCAAGAACTTGCCATGGACTTTTATGGACCGCTGCAGTCTGGAAAATATGTGGTTGCCATAATTGACGAATATTCACGATTTCCCATCGCACAAATAATATCGTCCACAAGCGCCTCCTGCACTCTCAAGGTGCTAGATGAGGTATTTGCAATATGGGGTGTCCCCAAAGTAATCACAACGGACAATGGGCCCCCATTCAATGGACACGAATTCAGTGCCTTTGCGAAACACATGGACTTTAAGCACAGAAAAGTCAAACTTCTGGCCCCAAGCAAATGATACCATTGAAGGATTTATGGCCATGATCAAAAAGACATTTCAGCAAGCTACTGCTGAGAAGAAAGAACTGCAGGCAGCTCTGACTGGAGTTCTCAGAGCTTACAGCACAACCCCCCACTCAACCACCGGACAATGCCCTGCGACCCTCATGCTAGGGCAGCCAATGAGAAATCGCATCCCGACATGGGAAGGTGCCTTGCAAGCGGTATCACCAAATCAAATCCATCAAGAAATGGCTGTGACTGACAAGCACAACAAGGACCGAATGAAATCGTATGACGATGCCAAGAAGAGAGCGAGGTCTCCATCTTTGCAAGAAGGAGATCATGTCTTCATCAAACAAGAGCAGCCCAGGAAAACTGATTCCCGATTCCGTGACGAGCCGTTGTTGGTTACCCAACAGAAGGGCACTATGCTGACGGCGGAATCTGAACAACGCAGAGTCACCAGGAACGTCTCCCACCTCAAGAGGTGTCCGCGAGAAATTAAAGGACCCGGGATGAATCCGACTGGCACGCTCGCACTTGAAGAATCCGACCCTGGTGATACAGAAGGCAGAGGTCAGCAGAGTGAGCCCGTGCCACGTGTGCACACTGGGGGCATGTCATTGCGGCCACGTCGTGATATTCAGCCACCAAAGAGACTCATTGTAGAGATGGACTGAAGCACTGTTTGTTTATTTTATTAAGAAAAGGGGAGATGTAATGAAGTCAGCAGTCTAGCGGTTGGGGCGGGCGGACCGAGCTGGGAGGAAGGGAAGAGGAGGAGTCAGGACAGGAAGGGGGCAGTAAGAGTAAGGACAGGGTCGAGGCTAGAGGCATGTAATAAAGCTCCCGTTACACCCACCAGTAGTGTGTGTTTGTTTACTTGTAGCGCGATGCTACAGCGCTGATTTCTCCTAATGGTGCTTTTTCCAGAAGGGGTACAAAGAAAACAAAGAGAGAAGCCAAACTCGTGCTCGCTTGGAGGCGGTGCTGCCAGCACCTGCCGTGCGCCTCTAAGATAGAAGAGAGGTCAGGCGACCGCCCTCGCAGTCAGCGTTGGTTATAGCTCTCTCGCAGCTCCTGCCGCCGTAGAAAAAGCTTCACAGCCCTTGCCGTACCAGAGGTCAACTTGCAGCTCCTGCTGCAGTGAAATAATATTTCGCAGCTTCTGCCGCCGAAAAACAAGATTTGCGGCCTCTGCCGCTTGAAAGGAAATGATTGGGTGGCTCCTTCCGCTTTTTGTTTGCACTCGCGGCTTCTGCTGCGTAAAGAAAATGTTTTCGCGGCTTCGGCCGCAGCTGTGTTGCACTTTCGGCTTTGGCCGCGTGAAGACAAATGTTTGCGGCTCTGGCCGCAGCAGAGATGTACTCGCGGCTTCAGACGCGTGAAAGTAAATGTTTTAGCGGCTCCGGCCGCAGCGGAGATGTACTTGCGGCTTCAGCCGCATGAAAGTAAATGTTTAGCGCTCCGGCCGCAGCTGAAAAGGAACTCGCGGCTCCTGCCGCATTTGTGAAGTGCTCGCGATGTCGCGGCACTTCCTAGTGGAGAACTTCGGAAGGGAGAGGCACGCTCCAGCGCCCTCTCAGGATAGGAGTTTGGGAATGAAGAAAAGGAGAGGCAAACTCCTGCGTTCTCTCGGGGTAGGGATTACACAACGGTTAAGTCAAACACCTGTATCAGGTAGGGGAGGGTCTTAAATAGTAACCTTCCCTCAACACCTGACGTGCTGCAACCAATGCTAGAGGACAGGGAAGAAGACACAGATAGAGGACTGAATGAATAAGTCAGGACTGGGACAGGATATGTGAAAAGTTGTAACATCAACCAGTTTAGAGGTGTCACTAACATCCCACTGTTTGAAACCCTGCAGTTCAGTCACCTAAAGAAGCTACTTCTCGCTTATAACGGGGTTACCTTTGTTAACCTATGTGTCCGACCCAAAGCTCTAGCGGTATCATCCCAGACCTGGAATACCATTTGAGTAGCCGAAGGGAGAGGAAGATGAGTCAATTCACCATATAATGAGTAATCTGTGTTCTCTGCATTGCCCATCTCTCAGACACAACGGCAGGGCCACCCTGCATACCGTACCACCTCTCAATGAGGATGGCAGAGGGTGCCGCCTTACAATACGAAAGGGTATCAGTTGCCAACCCTCCCCAATCAAAGATGTAATTAAAACATCTTGATAGGGCAATTCTGAGTGAGCCATTATTCCACAGCAGGGGTCTCCAACCTTTTCTGTAGTGAGATCTACTTCTGATCAATGAAAATCGTCGTGAGCTACTAAAGGCCGAGCAACTCACGTATTTTTACAAGAGATTCTCCCATGCCCAGCTTTATTGACTTTAAGCCTAATTTCTTTGGAGCTCATACAGTGATTTGAACAACATGCTCATTGTAGCTCCAATTACCTTTTGGCCTCACAAAATTAAAGCTGGTGTGGGCAACTAAAGGGGAGCACAACAGAATACAGAGACGGCATAAATAAATGTGCTTAATAGGTGCCTCTTCTTCGTCAGGGATCTTATCCTAAGGTAGTTCTGCCTAATGATTGTCATCATGTATTCATTCATGCATCTGTATACTGGAAAATGTGTAATACATGTCATTTATTCGAGGGGCTTGCAGTGGCCAAATTTAGACACAGAGCCGGGTTTCATCTTTTTTATGTGGTGCTGATTCCTTCAACCTGTGCCAGAAGTGTGAAACTTCAGCCTGGTACCACAAAAGGCACTTTGAAAGTGTATCCTTAGTTAATTGGTATGCAAGTGTTTTTTTTATTCCTTTGAGACTTAGTCACTTCTGCTCTCACATCTACAGAATAAAGCACTACCTTGGCTTCAAGTTAGCAAGCACGGAGTCACCTTTTTGATTAAAGAAAATGCTCTGCTAAAATTCATCTGGCACTTTAAATAAAACTATCAAAATTATTTCTAAGTAAAATCCCACCCACTCCCCACCAATAAACCAATTCTTAGAAGAAAAAAAAATATTTTCTGCCTCTGTCACATGACCAGACAGTGCATTTAGAAGAGTTTCTCCTACTCTTTTCAATCTCACAAATAAAAGAGATTTGACAGGCCCAGCTTTAGCCCACTCACTATTCTTAAACTTGGAAATGAAGATAGTGAACACCGAGCTTTACATTTAGTAAAGCGTAGTGGCAGCAGACTCTAAAATCAAAGGGCATTGCCTGCGCCAAGCCGCTTTCAATGAATACTACATGAAGGCAGATAAAAAGTGCAGTGTAGTTAGTGAAAGCGGCTCGGTGCATGCAAGGCCCTTTGATTTTAAAGTCGGCTGCAACCACGTTTTACTATGGAAGGCAGATCTAAAGCGCGGTGCCAGCCAACGGTAAAATCAAGCACCTTGCATGCGTGGGGCCGATTTACAAAATATACAGCTATGGGACCAGTAGTTCACTTACCGATCTGCTGCTCTGCTAGGCGTAGGATCAAAAGGCAGATCTCTAATCATGCCGCAAGCCTGGAAAAGGCAGGTAGTGTGGTTCCCGCTTGTGCCAGACTTCAGGAAGAACGTCATGTTCTTCGACTTGCCCCGCCCCAGCTAAGTTCAGCTCAGCCAATCTGAGCAGCTATTTTGAGTTAGGGTGGGCAAACAAGGAAAACAGGATAAAAAACCTAAAAAGACAACGAAGGGCAAATAAATAAATGCTGGGCCTTCGAACAAAGCCTTAATTATCAGATGCCAGCACGAGCTACTCCCAGGGGGTCGGCAAGCTACCGGTAGCTCGCGATCGACTGGTTGGAGACCCCTGTTCCACAGTAAGCCCCTTAAGATTGACTTAATACAAGTAAAAAAGGTGAGGGGAAATACTGTAAGAAATTGGATGCTGTTTCGGGTGGGTGATTACCCACCTCAAGGAATATTCAAAAACCTTGTCAGGGTGAGCCCTCAAAGTTACTAAATTAACCTGAGCTCCACTCCCTCATAGCTATGGGACACAGCAGACAGGCTTAACTTATGGCAATTTGTAAGGTATTTGTGCTGTCCCAAAACAGTAGTAAATTCGAAATGCAAAACAATAAGATGTCCACACTGAATTACAGAAAAAAGTACAATTTAATAAACAAAATGACATCAAAATACGGGGGACTTGAAATATGAATGTTTAAAGTATATAAATTGGAACAGCACAACAAAGCACAAAGTGCCAATTATAGTCAGTATGGAGCGCAGCTCGGATACACTAACCGTGTTCATCCTGGTCATAGATTTTCCCTTCTGACTTAGTGCTTTCAGTCCCAATGCACCACAGGAGTACCTTTTTAAAAAAAAAAACAGGAGCTCACAAGAGGCACCTACAGACTCACAGGGTGTCAGGCAGAGGCCAACAGTTGGGTCCAGTCGAGGTCCAGTTGTCACTGGTCAGTTAAAGGAAAGGCCTCTTGTAGCTTATTGCATCGCTGTAGCTTGAACAGAACGTCAACCTTATGAGCCTTGCAGTCCACTTATTTGTCCTGGCTACAAGAGCAAGCAGGTCCAATCAGGTCACAGACAGCAGGTCCAGTCCTTTTCTGATATTACGCAGGTTCGGGAAGTATTCTAAAGTGCGTGCCTAGAGATACCACATTTATGCCTGGCACAAATAAGAGGGTGGTGTGACTCCTGGCCCTCCCCCTAACTAATGGGGTAAACGTTTCGGGCCAACCCTACCCACCTCTGGGCATTTTCAAGATGGCAAAAGTCTTCAGCCACATTAAACTTGGGATCTGAGGACTGGGGGGCGGGGGGGTAGTGCACTATGGTAATCCTATTGTTCTCCCACATCTAACACTAAAATCCAGTTTGAGGCAGCCACTGGGCCCACAAGAAACCCAGAGACAGAAGTCTGGTAGGTAGCACTAGTGGTATTTACCTTCCAGCGCTGGGTGCATATTGTACCATATGTTAAGGTCTTATAAGTAAGTTAAATATACCAATTAGGAATATGCCACTTTGACCATGTTTAAATGGGGAGTACAGACAATTTACTACTGGTTAGTAGGGGTAAAGTGCACAGAGTTCTAAAATCAGCAAACATAGGGTCCAGTAAGAGGTGAAAAATCCCAGGTAACTACTCAGAAAAGGCACATTTCCTACAACTGTATATGGGAAGTTCTGAAACTGGTACAACAAATGTGGCAGATCACCATCTTGACGATTGCAGAACGCCCCACTGAAGTGAAGCGCCAACCAAATTTTCATATCCCACAGCAGTCTGCCTAACTGTGGTTGAATGTTTCTATCCCATGTCGACTTGGAGATCACAAGTCCAACCAAACTCTTGTGGGAGATGACCAATCAGGAACACAGGTGATTTGGCTCTATTTACGGTGAGTCCCGAAAATCTTCCAAAATATTTAGGATCTAAATAAAGAACTGCCAAACTGACTTTTTGAAGGTTCGCAAATCCACTGAGCAGCCCACTTTGCACCCTAGAGATGGAGTCATGTCATACCAATCTTGCTGTATTGTATGTTTCTTTCTAACGCCTCTGTCCTGCTGACTAGCTTTCTTTGCAAAAAGTGGGGTAAAAAAAAGCCTTTGTGTCCCAAAGATGCATTTACAATTGTGAGTAAAGTGCATAAACACTATGCGTTCAGGTTATTTCTCGGTTGCTGAAGTAGGCCTGGAGTGCGTGGTTTCTCTACCTCTGCAGAGTCAAGTGCCTAAAGGGAGTGGTTATCCAACTGGAGTGCTATAGTTTTGTGGCTTTGGGACACTAGTCTGGTCTGGGTTTGCTTGGGTCCCTGTTCAGTTTGAGCTGAACTATTCTAGATAGTACAGGCCCAGGGCTAATTTACATATGGCTGGTCTCTATCTGAAGTGGCATAGTGGGCAAAAAATGATGGGCTGGAATATAACCCTGAGCGATTGCCAGTAGCGGAGACTTCTGAAACCTTTGTATTTTACTTATTGCCTAAAAACATCTGACTGACACTGGACCACAAAAAAGACCCCACAAAACCCATACTTACCTCCCTTGTGACCAGCGAGTCTTTCCCCAAGAGGAGACGGTGTAATCAATTTGTGGGTGACAGGCCAGATGCCCCCATGAGTGGTGGGAGAGATCCCTGCCAAAGTGTTGGGTGACGATAGACTATTCCCAGAAACCCCTTCAACTGGAAATGATTCGGGACCTGCAGCTCCGGAGTCTAGCTTTCATCCTCAGACATTTTCCACTTTTATATTTTTTATGCACATTTCTCAACAGAGGCGCAACTAGAGCAAAATTTCGGGGGGGCTGAGCAAAAATTTCGGGGGGGGCTGAGCGGGGGGCTGAGCAAAAATTTCGGGGGGGCTGAACTTTAAGCAATAGGCAGAGTGGAGCTGCAGGGGCTCTTAGAAGGGGTGAAACAACAGCAAGGCCTCATTAACATGCAAATGGTCTTTTAAAGACCTGTGAAGTGCTCGGGTGCGGCTGCTTTTTTGCCCGGGAAGGTGTCTCATCCCGGGCTGCCACACACGACGGGGGGGGGGGCTGAAGCCCTTTGAGTCCAATGAGTGTTGCGCGCCTGTTTCTCAACAACTAACCCATTGTGACACGACTTGCAGGACAGGTTTTTAGGTCGAGCCTAGCGTAAGACTGCGCACAAGCGCAGCCTCGCTGGCGAGATTTAATGATTTAGGGTAAGTGTCAGCATCTGGCTTTAAGCCCCGCCCCTCTTTCCCATTGGCTGGCGTCACCGTTTATGCTAAACGGCGGCCAGCCATTGGGAAAGAGCACATGCAGATGTACAGTTTTCTCTATTTGAGCCATCCCACTTGGACTGGCTCACTTGACTTACTGTAGTCGCAAAAGCTTTGTTATATTTATGGGGCCATGTGTTTCAAACACATGGCCCCATAAAGATAACAAACCTTTCACAAAGGAGGAAAGTGAAAGTGGAACGTGCTTGGATAAGCTTGTGCCGTGGCTGTGAGTGACAAGTCAATCCAATGGCTGCGCTTCGAGTTGCGGACGGGTTCCACCAGGGGAAATACCTTCCTTACTCATTGATTTTCCTATACGTGTCCTCATGTCCGTGCGCTCTGCTGCGCGTTTCTCAATTGCTGACGGTATCTGTTTGTGTGTGTCTATTTTAATTTACCATATAAATAGCTAAACATGCCCGCGACGCTGCGTAGTGCCGACTGAGCTGATGTGGAGGGGAGAATGCATGCCCGGGCTATCTTTGAAAGGGCGCCGCGGCTGAGCCAGGCGCAACTCAACATGACAGTGACTCTGCCCCGGGCCAAGTGGCCCTCAGAGACGCCGCCCATAGGTGGGTGGCTGCACCGACCCTACTAACAATCTGTCGGAGTAAATAGTCTGTATATACTACTCTGAGTTATCCCAAAGGCTGTGATGTCATCTGGGCGCACTGCTTTATTGCATTCATTCATTCATTCACTCACGCACTCGCTCTGGCATGTAGTCAACACAGGGTCTAAGGGGGCCTGTCACCTTACCTTTCATTCACTCAGGTGCTGCGTCTTGTAAGCCTGGGACCCACAGAAGGTTGCCCCATTAAAACCAGCGTACTGTGATGTTTCACTCAGTCCTGTCTGGATTCCCCAAACTGTGCTCTCTCGCACCATTACCTGACAGGGCCTTCCCGTCTCCCCATGCTGTGCCCTCTTGCCCTCTTGCTCTCACCTCCTCTCTATCTTTCCCACTCCCTCCCTTCCCGTAAGAACCCTTCAGGCGCTCCGCTAAGTGCTGTCATTCATTCCAGAGCGGTTTGGGGGAAGCTGGCCTCATCAAACCCCCATCCTCGCTTTCGAGTCCCCGCCTGTATCTTTTCCATCCCTCCTGCCTCTCCCGGTACGTTATATTCTCCATAGCGCCATCCAAATATTCAACATAACAATTAAACGCGCGCACCAGCCCAAGGGCTATCAAAAAGTGTTCCAACTGTGTCAGGGGGTGACTGTACCCGTGCTTCTAACAACGTCACGTGAAACAAACTTACTTCTACCCGGCCCTCTCCAGAGTTCACGGGCACCAGCTGCCAGGAGGATATCTCCCGACTCCCCTATAGCGCCCAGAATAAGTTTATGCGAGCTGTACAGTAACATATGTATTGATTTAGACGTCTGTCAATCACATTAAAACTGTGTCGAAGGCTTTAATCATAGATGTGTATGTTCAATGGAGTTGGAAAAGGTCCTATTTTGGGAGAACACGTGCTGTTTGCAGAGATAGTCATCCTAAAATACCAGAAAAGCAGAGACACGCAACAGATTATGCAGAGCGCGGAGTTGACCAGGCCCTTGGGGAGAGGTGTTATTAGCTAAACCTTTATGTCATCGACCTCGCTGCCATGAACATCTGAGTCGGTTCTGCAGAAATCATCGACCTCCCGTTTGCACCCATAGCCCAGAAACAACAAACTGCCTTGAAACCCGCTGATTTCTAATCTCAACGTTCCATAACATCAGCCTTGTGATCTTGGTAACGGGTTCTGCTCAAACTTTAACTTGATTTACTGAGTTAAGCGCCCGCTGCCGAGGTGTGTGTGTAACTTGTAACTTGTAGGTCACGGGTTCGGTCGGGCAGATGAATAGCTGACTCACCTTTTAAGTGGCACTACGAACGAACGAAAAATATGTTAAACCAAGCGCTGTGAAATGCACAGAATCTATCTCACCGTCCCTCTACATGTTGTGGAAAAATAAGTAGCGCTTAGATGCTTAGCGCAAAGTTTTAAAAAAATGGATTTCTCAAAAATGGTTTCCAGTCTTTTTGGGCGACCTTATACACTCGTTTGCTCTGCCTATGTACTCGGTATGTAAAAACTGAAAGACAAATACAGCGAGCTGACAGAGCAGGACATTCTATTCACGTGATAAATCGAGCATTTCTAGTCAAACAGAGGCGTCAAGTTACCGGCGCGGTGAACACTTACCGACTCTGACGCTTAGGTGGCGGTGCCGGGGGTAAGGAATAATATTTTGGGGGTGCTGCCTCCTGGGGTCCGAGGAAAGAGGTCCGCTCACGTGCGCTTTGCTATTGCGTGGGGTGTTGAAATCATTGCATTTAACATGCCCTAGAAATAAAAGCCTTTTACGCAATGCCCATCTGCACATTCAAAGGTAGAAACGGGCGGGTCCTGTTTAAAACACTTTCTACAGGTGAGGGGTTTATGAGGGCAAAATAAGAAACAACACACACGAATCCACAAGGCGATGTTGCTCCAGCGCTTTCAGTGGAGGAGAAAGTCGCCGCGCCCCTCCAGCTTCAACTGTAAGTGGCAGGAATTTATCCTATTTCTAAACGCTTCCAAACCGAACCACGATTGGCCCGGATCACACAATGTGGTCAGGAGAAGAAGATGGGTTTTGAAACCACATTGTATTACTCCGCAGTGATTAAAGTGGCCACCAGACCGTAACCCACCACCACATGCCACCCCCACTGACTGAACGCAGCCGGGGCCATGCCCACCCAGCGTGCTCCTTTGTGTTCCCTCGTCAGTGACTAGATCTCCAGTTCTTTGCAGCCTGTACTTATGTGTGGGAGAGGATTGTTTAGTGCGGACATAGAGTAGGCACCTGAACTGCTTTGCAACACGAAATGAGGGGGGGAGGGGTCACGTTTTGGTCAGAGACTGTGCTGAATCCTTTTCTCCTAGGGGGAAAGCCCATCGATCTAGACTGGGATACGTGTGGTGTGTAAGTGACACACCAAGGAGGTTCCTCCTACCCAAGCAAGTTCTGCTCAAGGCACCGTGGGAGGCTGGTTGATTGGGGCTGCAGGCACATTAACCAGGGAGCTGGATTCTAATGGTACCCATGCCAAGATATTAACAGGCACAATGTGGACGAGGCCTTTAGATTGCCCTTCAACTCCGCCTACAATGCAGAACAAGGGAATATAAAACTTCACAACACTTGCATTACATAAGTAATCTCAAATATGTTAATAAGGGTAAATAGTAGGGTGGGTTTTGTTGTACCGAGTAGGACAACCCCAGCGGCTGAGCTGCATATAAAGGGGAACCCCTATCCCATAAGTGACATCACTGAAGGGGTTTTGTCCTTTTTCTCCCAATCTAACAACTGCACCCAGCAGCCCGACCACCCAACGATAAGGGTAAAGAGGATGGAAGGGTGTACAGCCGGGCAGGGGAATGCTGCACTTACACTAAGATGCTACCTGCCCAAATTGGTGCCCTGCGTAGGACGCAGGCAGCCACATAGCACAGATGTTCCATAGCTAGGCGCACGCACAGACAATAAATGCATGCAAAGGAAAAGTCTGCAGGTGAATAACTGAGACCACAGCAGTTTTGTTTGGAGAAAGATATGTTGCAGGTTTGCTTGATAAGGTAATGGTTTACGATCCAAAGGCAGCCAGCGACTAGATGATCTAAGCTGGCTGCCTGCCTGATTAGCCAATGAGGACCAGGAATACACAACATCTGGTGCTGAACCTTTGCGGGCTCACCCCACATTTGAATCCCATAGTCCAAGAAAATAACTTGCATAGAGGCGGAGCGTTAATATACTGAGTACCATTAAATTAGATAGTAGCACGTCCTGTTAGTTACATTTCTTAGTAAAGGGTTAACCATTGCGTACTATATAACACACACTGTGAGAGACTTACACTGACCCACATTCTCCCTTCTTCTGTATCTCGCTACTTCCACCGATTGCCTCCATTTTCCACATGTAACTAGCCGCTACCACCTCACTCTCTCCTTTTTCCATTGGCGTAACCATTTTGCAGTGTAACTAGCCCTTCAATTCTCTTTTATGTCCACCCCCTCTGTAGTCTCTCCCCCCTTCTCTCCATCATGTATTTAATAAAAGAATCAATGTACTAGATATAGCAGAACTCTCCATGTTGAATCTGTTTAGGCCTCCTTCCACAACTTGAAACGACTCTCAGTTAAAGTGCAAAACAATGTAGCAGTGTATGTTTAGTGTACAGGTGAAGATAGCCGGACTGCCACTTGACATTCAAAAGGCGTGTTCTACACTCAAGAAAGATTTGCAGAAATATTTTCGTGTGTGTAATTCTCCTATAGAGAGATGGGTGTTGCACTAGAGGGAATGCCATGAAACTGTGAGCGCAACCACCAATGCACATTGGTATTCAAATGCATTTTCCCTGGACTATTTCTAATCTGGAGAAGGCATATAATTACTAGAGGTCACACTTAAACTGCTAATAAAAAAAATCTAAAATAACCTCAAGTATAAATAGCAGTAGCAAAAGATTAACCTCTGCTTCAGCCTTTTTTGTTGCTTTTCTTGCTCTCTGTTCTGAACCGCCCACCACGTCCTAATTTGTTTCCCAGCGCTGCACTACCACCTGCTTTTCCTGCTGCCCACTCCAGTACTGCCCCTTGCCCCCGGAAGTCCTTCCTAGTCACGTTGCTACTTAATTTCTGCTGCAGCTAACCAGCCATTAAGCAGACACTACCTGGCCCTGCCTGTCCCACTTAACTGTGCCAAGTACTTCGACTAGACCTAGCTCCAATACTGTTCCAGGCCCCAGCCTCATGCACTTGCTTACTTCCTCCATCTTGAATCTCTCTTTTACTCTTTCTTTCACTTCCTATAACTCTTGCTCTCTCACTCTACTCTACTTTTTGTCGTGCTCGAAGACTGCTTTCGTAACATTTTTTATTATAACTTTTCAACATGGTGTACAGAAGTCGCAATGCTCTACAACATAGCTTAAAGACATTTGCAAAACCAATAGCTCTGGCTAAACACATACAAAGTCCCAAAGGCGAGACCTATTGGCTATGCCAATGCTTGTTATTACAGCAGAGAGCGAGGGTTGGTTCGGGGAGGAGGGAAACGGGGTCATGGCAAGGGCTATAGATGCGAGCAGCATGTGGGCCGCAGTGAGCTGTCAACACCCAGCCTGTAAACGTGAGCAGGGTAGGGGTGGGCGGAATTTGCGAAATTCACTTTCGCAAATTATCGCGAAAATGTTAAAAATCTCCGCAAACACGCGGAAATATCGCGAAGATGCGGAAGTTTTTTTCCCGCCCGTTCGCGGTATTTTCTGCGTGGTCGCGGCTCGCCAACTTACCCATGCGGTTGCTCACGGGCGCGGCCATCTTGTTTTCACTTGTCTCGCGGTGCATGACCGCGAGAAGAAAGACGTGATCGCGCGACGAATGACGTTACTGCGGGCGCGAACTGTCGCGAGACAGCGCAAATGGCTACCAACAATCCAACATCTCGTGGAGAACGCGACTGGATCGGGAAAACTTGTCGGCGAACGCGGGGATTCAGGTAAGGCGATCGCGCGCACGCGAGAATGTATTATTTTACAGCGCGAGCAAGCAAAACATTTCCGGTAAAATGCGGATTGCGGAAATTTTGACATTTTCGTGCTCTCCGCGGAACGCAAAAATGTCAAATTATCGCAATTTCCGTGAGCGGAACGGAATTTTAGCCCAGGCCTAGAGCAGGGCCCCCACTCCGCCCCTTAGGGCGTGGCAGTCACAGAAATACCTCCTTGTTAACATCCACCATTTGCAGCTGTAAACGTACATAGGCCTCTTTCCTCAAGTGCCTGTTCACATGAGCAGGTATGCGCGCCGAGTCGAGCGATATGCACAGCTGACAAGTGGGAATGTGAGAGTGAACCGTGGGGCTGTGTCTTGCGCGGACACAGCAGTCACCAGTAAAGGAGGGCACATCCACTTCTAAGACCCACCGTCAGGCCAGGAGTGCCTAGAATTAAATCTGCGACTGTTTATGGGTTATTAATTACAAGCTTTCTGGCACTTTGCAAAGTTTATTTTGCACGTATATGGAAGTATTCATTTTCCCTAAATACCTCTCCGATTCTAGGAATGAAAACTAGTATTTGTAGACGGTCTAGAAGAGTAACTATATCAGATGTCCGTTTACTCCACTGCTAGTTCAAGGTAAATCGCCCTTTTCATAGAAACTTGCATTTCAAGTGTGCCACTTCCCTAGAACGACTCTTGTCCCTTCAATTCTCTTTTTATCTCCATCTCACTCCGGAGGTGCCATCGTGTTTGACCCAGCCCCGAACCAGAACTTTTCTATGAAACACCAGACACTTAGCAGAGGGAAAATCTTATGACACAGGACTAGTTATCCAAGTGTATAACAAAGACAGCTCTCCTTTCCTCAACATGACTGACTCCTGACTGCAACAAATGAATACAGGCGGGAAGGATGGAACACACACACACGCACGCACACACACACACTCCGAAAAAAACAGAGGTTACAGGGACGTTATACTTGGGAAATATAATTAAAAAACCTTAGAAATTCACTGAAAAAAACAAAGAAGGGACATTATAGTTAGGAAATATATATATTTTTTAAACTTAAAAATTCAATGAAAGATGTAAGACGCATTGCATGTACTGTAACTATAGACGCATTGACGGAAGTAATGTACTGATACGTGTGACGAAAGGATACTATTGTAATATACGAGGTACAGATTTATACAACATGACCACTGTTTCTCTAAGTTAAATAAACAGAGTTTAAAAAAAAATTCAATGAAAAAAGCAAAGGTTACAGAGATGTTATAGTTAAGCTCAGATTTCATTCGTACACAACCATGGAAATTTACCAGTTACAGTTAACTGAGCTAACTACAACTTCCACCCCTGCAATACACTGCTTATGACCTCACATATTACATCACGCATGACATGGTCAGTGACAACCCGGGGCTTCAGCCTGCTACTAGGAGTAATCACGGCCAAAACAAGCGGCCCCAAGCAGGACCTGCCTCAACTCACCAAGGAAGCACTAGCATACGATCAACTCCAGCAGAGACAGCCACAGAAAGGGTAGAAAGTACCCTAACTGTGGGTGCACCAGCAGTTGTGTATGAGGTGGTCCTCACACCGAGATTCCTTAGCATGGGACAGCATGACATCCTGAATTGGAGCAACATTCTATGTCTCTTCAAACATCTGGACACCCTAGACAAGATACAAACAGGAGACCTAGAATGGGTAAAATTCCTGAGCATGAAGGAAGACACACATGGCGACTCATCAGTGGTGGGTCTGAAGAACAAAGAAATACAACAAGACGTTGTGAACAATTCCACCCTACTCGCTGAGTGGGGCATCGAAGTTCAGATGTTACCACACCCAAAATACCCACACGTCTTGGCCCCAGACATAGGGGGCAAGGCCAACCGGTCGGTCCTGCACAGGACAAATAGCTCAGGACCCTCGGATAGAAGCCAGATGGGCCAAAGGGGCCTAATGGGCATCAGGATCTCATGCCAAAACAATCATCGGGTTATACGCACCACCTCCCCTATCACTGATCAAAAGGGACTCGCAAGAAGGAGGCCACTGTATTCCTAACTACGACAAAAGCCAGCCGGTCAGAGGAGATGCTGGGCCAGGACTAACCCATAAGCAGCAATTAATTATAATTTCCTGGAACATAGCACGGATTAGCAAAATCTGCAAAAACGAAAATCTGAAGCGGTTCCTGGAAAGCGGGGACATAATTTGTTTCCAAGAAACATGGGCCTTGTCCCGCACTCCTCTGGCAGGGTACTACGAACATCAGGTCCCAGCCATAAAACAGAACCTCTTTGGCCATCCAGTCGGTGTTTTATCGGTTTTCATAAAAAATGAATGTGCCCTTGCAGCCGCAGCTATCAACTCGAACTCTTCTGGACTACAAGCCCTACAGATCAGAGGTCTGAATTTTAACAAACATCCAACACGCCTGTTGTTAATAAACTGCTATATCAACCCTGCACAGACCCTCATGAAAGATCAGCTGGAGGCAATGCACAGAACCTCGAAGACTTGCTAAACAAATATAAATCACATCAGGTTATCCTAGCCGGTGATTTCAATCTGAAGGATCTTGACAAAACTGAACCACTTCCTCGGGGTTCAGGCAGGGCAGCTCCCTTGCACAACCTTCAAAATAATTATAAGCTGACATCAACCCATGTACTAAAAAAAAGTTTGCTCGGCCTCTTGGCATCCTCAGCTCACCTTCCGGGACGCGTCAAGAATCGACTACATCATGGCCAGCGCAGAGATGGTGCCAGAATGGAAGACTTCGAAGTCGCAGACCGGAAGGAAAGAGATCACAGGCCATTAAGAGCAGCGTTTCAGCTAGAATTTCCGACAGCTACCATCTACCAACCCATCTGGGAGACCAGTGGGGAGGAAATACATAGTGTCTTGAGGAGGATCAAGTGGTCAGACAAGACCGGGAATACACTTCAAGCTTGGTTGGCCCAGAAACAGGAAGGGAGCCTGCTCACCGAGCCCTCACCCATAAAAGGATGGGAGAACATCATTGAGGACCTACAAATCAAGTGCAGGAATTTCAAGACCCAAAACCCGAGACTGAAAGGGCAATTGAGACCAGGAAACATCTGTCCAAACAACGAAATACGAGAATGCAAAAGACTTCTGCGTAAGGCCCTCACAGTAAAGAAAAGAGGGGGTAGTCAAACAGAGGTACCATCAATCGCATCGCTGAGGTTATCCTTAAGGAAGAAATAATGGGAACACAAAAAAGCCAACATGGAAAGCGAATGGCTCAAAGTCTTTTCCTTGCTCAAAACAGGAACCCAGCACAACTCTGGAGATACATTAACCAGCGGAGCAAACGAGGACCCTCAAGAGAAAACGGAGTGTCTGAAAAAGAATGGTAGCTACACGTGAAACAACTATATGTAACAGCGCCTTCCAACAGAGATCCAACAAGTGGTAGGGTGGACCTAGCCGGGCAAGCCGAGCCAGCTAATATAAAGTCAGGAGTCATGATCTCAAGCCCAGGCAAGGTCCCCATGGGCAATAGATCCCCGGCCGAAGCCCATGGCCCTTTACCAGCCCAAATAAATGCCCAACAGGTCATCAAAACCATCAAGAGTATGAAAAATGATGGGGCCCCTGGGCCTAACGGGATTCCAGCACCGGTCTTTAAACTGGCAACAGAATTCTGGGCGTCACTCCTAACCCCAGTCTTCAATCACACCTATTCGACCGCCTTAACCCCGAAGTCTTGGAGAGGTTCCATGTTGGTCCCCATTTTCAAAAAAGGAGACTGCCTAAAGCCGTCTAATTATAGGCTCATTGCCTTGCTCGATTTGGAAGCTAAGGCATACGCCCGCCTACTACTGATAGACCTGGAGAAGTGGGTTGAAGA
Organism: Triturus cristatus; assembly: GCF_964204655.1. Classification (NCBI taxonomy): domain Eukaryota; kingdom Metazoa; phylum Chordata; class Amphibia; order Caudata; family Salamandridae; genus Triturus; species Triturus cristatus. Next base: position 852,968,123 of record NC_140579.1, on the reverse strand, counting down.
GAGAAACATAATACCCTTGCACAAGACTGACTTTAGGCCACAGGCATGAACCATGGACAATGTTCTGGCGATAGCGTACCTCTGAGCGCAGGCAACCCTGAAGAATCATCCCCCACTCTTCGTGGATTACTGCAAAAATAACTATTGATGGACAGAATGCAGAACAATGTCATACATTCACACCAGTACAGAGATCTTGGCCTAAATCCCTCGTTTTTTTGCTCACCATGCCATTCCAGTTTGGACCCAGCCATATGCAAATCAGTCTTGACCCTGTGCTTAATGGGAACAGTCCAGCCCGAACTGCCAGGCCAGGTCCTTCCTGGACTGGAAACAAGCATCCTAGGACCGGTTTCGGGGTTTCACCCCTCTTCAGGCAGGATAGCTTGAGTCCAGTGGCATGGAGAGCATGGGACTCACGTCTGAGCATACTCGTCCCACTCAGGGCGACAAATGCAACAAGCATTGGCATAGCCAATAGGTCTCGCTTTTGGAACCTTCTAAGTATTTAGTTATGCAGTACAATATCCTTGGTGCAACCACCAACTGTTGCGTGGCTAAACACTTATAAGGTCCCAAAGGCAAGATCTATTGGCTATGCCAATGCTTGGTGTGGTTGTGTGTGTGGTTGTGTGTGGTTGTGTGTTGTAGTGTGGTTGTGTGTGTGTGGTTGTGTGTGGTTGTGTGTGTGGTTGTGTGCGTGGTTGTGTGTGGTTGTCTGTGTGGTTGTGTGTGTGGTTGTGTGTGTGGTTGTGGGTGTGTGTGTGGATGTGTGGTTGTGTGTGTGTGGTTGTGTGTGTGGTTGTGTGTGTGGTTGTGTGTGTGTGTGTAGTTGTGTGTGTGTGTGGTTGTGTGTAGTTGTGTGTGGCTTTGTGTAGTTGTGTGTGTGGCTGTGGTTGTGTGTGTGGTTGTGTGTGGTTGTGTGTGGTTGTATGTGTGGTTGTGTGTGTGGTTGTGTGTGTGGTTGTGTGTGCAGTTGTGTGTGTGTGTGGTTGTGTGTAGTTGTGTGTGGTTGTGTGTGTGGTTGTGTGTGTGTGTGGTTGTGTGTGTGTGGTTGTGTGCATGGTTGTGTGTGTGTTTGTGTGTGTGTTTGTGTGTGTGGTTGTGTGTGTGTGGTTGCGTGTGTGGTTGTGTGTGTGTGGTTGTGTGTGTGGTTGTGTGTATGGTTGTGTGTGTGGGTGTGTGTGTGGTTGTGTGTGTGGTTGTGTGTGTGTGGTTGTGTGTGTGTGGTTGTGTGTGTGGTTGTGTGTGTGCGGTTGGGTGTGGTTATATGTGTGTGGTTGTGTGTATGGTTGTGGTTGTGTGTGTGTGTGTGGTTGTGTGTGTTTGTGTGTGTAGTTGTGTGTGTGTGTGGTTGTGTGTGTGTATGGTTGTGTGTGTGGTTGTGTGTAGTTGTGTGTGGCTGTCTGTAGTGGTGTGTGGTTGTGTATGTGGTTGTGTGTGGTTGTGTGTGTGGTTGTGTGTGGTTGTGTGTGTGTGTGGTTGTATGTGTGGTTGTGGGTGGTTGTGTGTGTGGTTGTGTGTGTGGTTGTGTGTGTGATTGTGTGTGTGTAGTTGTGTGTGGTTGTGTGTGTGGTTGTGTGTGTGTGTGTGGTTGTGTGGTTGTGTGTGTCGTGCGTGTGCTTGTGTGTGTGGTTGTGTGTGGTTGTGTATGTGTGGTTGTGTGTGTGTGTGTGTGTGTGTGTGTGGTTGTTTGTGTGGTTGTGAGTGTGGTTGTGTGTGTGGTTGTGGTGTGTGTGGTTGTGTGTGTGTGGTTGTGGTTGTGTGAGTGTGGTTGTGTGTGTGGTTGTGTGTGGTTGTGTGTATGTGGTTGTGTGTGTGGTTGTGTGTGGTTGTGTGTGTGTGGTGGTGTGTGTGTGGTTGTGTGTGTGGTTGTGTGTGGTTGTGTGTGTGGTTGTGTGTGGTTGTGAGTGTGTGTGTGGTTGTGTGTGTGGTTATGTGTGTGTGTGGTTGTGTTGTGTGTGTGTGTGGTTGTGTGTGTGTGGTTGTGGCTGTGTGGTTGTGTGTGTGTGTGGTTGTGAGTGTGGTTGTGTGTGTGGTTGTGTGTGTGGTTGTGTGTGTGGTTGTGTGTGTGGCTGTGGTTGTGTGTGTGGTTGTGTGTGGTTGTGTGTGTGGTCGTGTGTGTGTTGTTGTGGTTGTGTGTGTGGTTGTAGTTGTGTGTGGTTGTGTGTGTGTGTGTCTGTGGTTGGTTGTGTGTGTGCTGTGTGTGTGATTGTGGTTGTTTGTGTGGTTGTGGGTGGTTGTGTGTGTGGTTGTGTGTGTGATTGTGTGTGTGTGTGGTTGTTGGACAGGCCACGTGAAGGGCTTGCTCCCTCCCCGCATGACAGGGCCCGAGCCCCGGCCCTCCAGGTGTTACCCACAGAAACAACCCGCACCCCGTCCCCAGACGGGACTCCTGCCCCCGGACCTCTCTGTATCATGGGGCCGAACCACTACCGGCTCCCTCGCCCGGCCCGGCCGCCATCTTGGACACTGCACCACGAGGCCGCGTGGCCTCAGCTCGACCCTAACCCTGGGCCTGGCCAGGCCCCGACATCCCGGCACCACCATCCACCCAGGAGGTGAACGGACCACTTGGCAGGTCGATGGGAGAAAGAAGTGTCGATGGCTCTCCCCCGCCAGGTGCCGATCGCCCCCCAGCTCCCCCGGGCGCTGGCTCCACCCCCCTGCTGGGTGTCTGGACTCCCTCATCCCGGACCTCCCGACCTCCAAGTGCGAGGGTCCGGACATCAAAGGGCGCCAGACCTATAACTGGGGCAGCTCCAGAGCAGGAAGGCAGTTGTATCCTGGAGTCGAGAGACACCGAGAAGAACTCATCCTTGACGGACTACCGGCGCTGCCGTAGCCCTGCCTTGTGAACTATCATCCTGCCTGCTGGCGCTGCCGCGGCCTTCTGTATCCTCCATCCTCGTCGGGACCTGCTGGCGCTGCCGCGGACCGTTGTAACAACCACCTTCATTGGGACCTGCTGGCGCTGCCGCGGACCGTTGTAACTACCACCTTCGTTGGGACCTGCTGGCGCTGCCGCGGACCGTTGTAACCACCACCTTCATCGGGACCTGCTGGCGCTGCCGCGGACCGTGTAACGACCACCTTCACCGGGACCTGCTGGCGCTGCCGCGGCCCGTCCAGCTAGAACACCGAGCTCGAGGATTGTGAGCTATCCATCATATCATCGCATCTACCAGTTTGGTAACAAGACTGTCCCGCTACCCCCTTTCCCAACCAAGAGACTAGAATCGAGGGGACCCCTGAGTCCTGACCTCCTTGTACCCTTCTATCATACCTAAAGATTGCTTATAAAGAACGTTAAACCTTATCCTTGTGTGGTGTACATCTGTGGGGGGGAAGTTACTCGTCTGTACGATCGCTGGAGACGGCTCTCCCCGGAGACCTCTCCCCTTGTCCTCGGCCGACCCTCCCGGTCCGTCTAACATTGGTGGCCAGCGGCGCGATCCGAATCAACGCGTAATCGTACAGAGAGTAGCTCACCCCACGACGAAACCACAATGTCAACCAAAGAGAGCGGATCCACCGAGAAATTCCAGATGGAGAAATTGGAAGAGTACAACCATCGTGAATTGAAACAATTCTGCATTGAACTAGGCATTGCTACCACCGGCCTGAGCACCAAAAACGATTTCAAGCACGCCATTGAGTCGTGGGCAGAAACCGGGGCCGCAAGATCCCCGGACCAAAACATTGCAGCATCAGAGAGGAACACCACGGCTCCCGAGGAGCGAAGAACGGGTCTCTCGCAGGAAGAGATCCAAGAGAGAGAAAAAAGCAGACTACATGAGCTAGAAATGGCACGGCTCAAAATGGACGGTGAACTAAAATTAGCCGAACAAAAACTGAACCAAGAACATCTGCGGCTCCGAGAAGAACGGGAAGAAAAACAGAGGCAGAGAGAGCTCGAAGAAAAGAGATTAGCGTACGAACACGAGCGCAAACTGGCAGAAATAGACCTACGGAAGCAGAACAAAGAACTGGAGGTGCCCGAGCGACCGCGCACCCCGGGAGCGACAGAAAAGAAAGTCCACATCCCCAAGGATGTCGTTCGAGAGTATGTCCGAGAGGACGACATACAACAGTGGTTCAAGGCCTACGAGATCGCCATGACCTCCCACCGGATCGATCGAAGTGACTGGGGAGCCGGTCTATGGGGGAGGTTCGTCAATGAAGGCCGCGATGCCCTGTTACAGCTCCCAGACCATCTGATGTCATCCTATGACCACATGAAGGCTGCCCTCCTCACCCGATATGGGCTCACACCCGAAATGTACCGCCAGAGGTTCCGAGACTGCACCCGGATCCCGGGTACAACTTGTGTGGAATATGTCAACTATTTCAGCCGAGCCTTCGAGGGTTGGATCAAGGGAAGCCACGTAACGACCTACGAGCAACTTTTTAATCTCATGGTGTGGGAGCACCTCTCTAACAACTGCTTCGTCGAGCTCAGGCAGCACCTCCTCGACAGTAAATTGACTGACCCACGGCAACTCGGCGCCGAAGCTGACCGGTGGGAAAGCACCCGAGTGGGCCGGAGAGGGCCGCACGAACAGAACCAGAACAACCAAGGTCAGCACCGTCCCCGAGGAGGAGGAGGAGGCCAGGGACGAGGAAGAGACACCGTCCCGGCCGCTCCCGCTGCCAGCACCCCGCCCTCGGCCAGCCGGAGCAACCCCCCGATGCGCCCGGGGTTCCGAGCCAATGTCACGTGTCACCGATGCCAGCGAGTCGGCCACTACGCCAATGACCCGAACTGTCCACAGAACCAAACTCCGAGACCCCGCCAGGTAGCGGCCGCCGCCCTGGGGGGAGAACAAATCTCCGAAGAACAGGAAGAATACGAGCAGGAACAACACAAGTGGGAACCGGCCGCCATGGTTCTAGCGTGCCTAGGGGGAAGAGACATGGTCCCGCGGGCTCCCCTACCCGCCAACACCAGAAAATATAGTCAGTGGGTGAACATTAATGGACGCCGGGCCGAAGCACTACGTGACACGGGGGCCAGTGTGACGGCCGTCCGCTGTCACCTGGTAAAACCAGAGCAGATCCTGCCGAACATTCTCTGCCCCGTCCGTTCAGCCGACAATTCGGAGAGTCTATGTCGGATGGCCTGCGTCCCCTTCGAATGGGGAGGAGTCTCCGGCATGTTGAAGGTGACGGTCCGAAATGATGCCCCCGTGGACTGTCTCCTGGGGAATGATCTTGAGAGTTCCCCGTGGGCCGCCGTAGAAAGAAGAGAGCACCTGGGGATGTTGGGCCTCCCGGACTGGGCGTGCGTAACCACCCGGTCCATGGCCGCCCGTGCCATCCACCGACCAGAAGAACCCGAATGGCCAGCACCTCCTCCCCCGATCGCTCCAGTAGAGGACACCGACCATACCGACCCCCCAGAGCAAACCCCCGAAGGGCTCGCTCAGCCCCAGGACCTTCCCAACCTGGCTCAGTGGCGTCAAGAAGGGGGGCCCACCCAGGAACAGTTCCGTCAAGAACAGAAGACCTGTCCTTCCCTCGAGGGACTCCGCCAGCAAGCCCTCGCCCAGAGCGCAGGGGACACCACCGGAGCCCATTGGATCTATTGGGACAACGACCTATTGTACAGTGAACAGAGAATCGCGGAGTTAGGGGCCAGTCGAGTGCTGGTGGTGCCCCTCCGTTTTAGAGACTTCCTGTTAAATTTGGCCCACGATGTCCCTCTGGCTGGGCACCTGGGCCAGGACAAAACCTACAGTCGCCTGGTGACACACTTTTTCTGGCCAAAGATGAGAAACGACGTCCTCAACCACTGCCGGTCCTGCCCCACGTGCCAGGCCAGCGGGAAGAGCGGCCGCAAACTCAAAGCACCTCTGCAACCCTTCCCAGTTGTCACCACCCCGTTCGAGAGGGTGGGAATAGACATTGTGGGGCCCCTGGACCCCCGTACAGCACAAGGACATCGGTTCATCCTGGTACTGGTGGACCACGCCACCCGCTACCCCGAGGCTGTGCCCCTGCGAACTGTAACAGCCCCGGTGGTCGGCCGGGCCTTAATGGGGATCTTCTCCCGGGTGGGCTTCCCCGAGAAGTCGTCAGCGACAGAGGCACAAACTTTATTTCGAAGTATATGAAGTCCCTCTGGCAACAGTGCGGGGTCACCTACCGATTCACGACCCCCTATCACCCTCAGGGAAACGGACTAGTCGAGCGGTTCAACCGCACGCTCAAGGGAATGATTGGGGGATTGGAAGAGCCCCTCCGTCGCCAGTGGGATGTACTACTTCCGTGCCTCCTCTTCGCCTATCGAGAAGTTCCCCAGAAGTCCCTCGGCTTTAGCCCTTTCGAACTCTTGTACGGGCACCCTGTGCGAGGGCCCCTCAGCCTAGTCAAAGAAGGTTGGGAGATGGCCCCCCTAAAGACCCCTCCAGACGTCTTCAAGTACCTCCTGACCCTACGCAATCAGACCAGGCGATTCAGAGAAATGGCGAAAGCGAACCTTGAGGCCAGTCAGGAGGACATGAAAAAATGGTACGATCAAAATGCCTCCTCCATCGAATTCGAACCTGGCCAACAAGTGTGGGTGATGTCCCCCACCGAACCATGTGCCTTGCAGGACAAGTGGACGGGGCCCTTCAAAGTGGTCGAACGCAAGAGCCCCGTCACCTATCTCATCGATATGGAATCTCCACGGAACCCCCTCCGGGTCCTCCACACCAACAGACTCAAACCCCACTTTGTGCGCTCGGAGCTCAGCCTCCTGATGGCTACAGACAGTGGAGCGGAAGAAGACTCCGAGCCTCTCCCTGATCTCCTGAAGACTCGTGAGAAAGATGGTTCCGTGGACGGGGTCCGGCTCTCCGATGCCCTCACCCCGGAACAGCGCCAAGGCTGCCGGGACCTCCTGCTGCAGTTTGCTACCTTGTTTTCCCTCACCCCAGGGGTCACCCCCTGGTGCTTGCACGACGTGGACACTGGGGACAGTCCCCCTATCAGACACCGGGCGTACCGCGTACCAGATCGGGTACGGGCCTGCATCCAAGAGGAGGTATCAAAGATGCTCACGCTCGGGGTCATCGAGCCCTCGGACAGCCCCTGGGCCAGCCCGGTCGTGCTGGTCCCCAAAGCTGCTGCCCCCGGCACCACTCCTGAGCTCCGATTCTGCGTCGACTATCGGGGCTTGAATGCTGTCACCAGAACCGACGCTCATCCCATCCCCCGAGCGGATGAACTGATCGACCGCATGGGGGCTGCCCGCTACCTCAGCATCTTCGACCTGACAGCGGGCTACTGGCAGATCGGTCTCACACCCCGGGCCCAAGAACGATCCGCTTTTTCTACCCCCGATGGCCACTACCACTTCAAAGTCATGCCCTTTGGCATGAAGAATGCCCCAGCTACCTTTCAGCGACTGGTGAACCAGGTCTTGGCGGGGCTCGAGGAGTTCAGCGCCGCCTACCTGGACGATATCGCTGTGTACAGCCGCCACTGGTCCGACCACCTCCACCACCTCCGAGAGGTCCTGCAGGCCCTCCAACGGGCCGGCCTCACAATCAAGGCCAGCAAGTGCCAAATTGGTCAGGGGTCCGTGACCTATCTCGGACACCAGGTGGGAAGCGGTCGGGTGACCCCTCTGCAACTCAAAATCGCTGCCATCCAGTCCTGGCAGCCTCCAGTCACGCAGACCGAGGTCCGAGCCTTCTTGGGGCTCACCGGCTACTACCGGCGGTTCGTGAGGGACTATGGCAGCATTGTGGGGCCCCTCACGGGACTCACATCCAAAAACCACCCGAAGAAGGTCAACTGGACCCCAGACTGTCAAGCGGCCTTCGAGAAGCTGAAAGCCGCCATGTGCACTGCCCCTGTGCTCCAGGCCCCCGACTACAGTCGGGAATTCATCGTACAAACAGATGCCTCCGACCATGGCATCGGGGCGGTCCTCTCCCAGCTGAACTCCGAGGAACTTGACCAACCGGTGGCCTTCATCAGCAGACGAGAACAGCGCTGGAGCACCATCGAGAGGGAGGCCTTCGCAGTGGTGTGGGCCCTCAAAAAGCTCCGGCCCTATCTCTTCGGTACCCACTTCCGGGTGCAAACAGATCATCGACCCCTGCAGTGGCTAATACAGATGCGGGGGGAAAACCCCAAACTATTGCGTTGGTCCATCTCCCTGCAGGGGATGGACTTCACTGTGGAACATCGACCGGGCCAAGACCACGCCAACGCAGATGGCCTGTCACGCTTTTTCCGCCTCGACGAGGAGAGTCCCCAAGAGGATGGGTGACTCTCCCCGCCTTCAGCTGGGGGGGACGCATGTTGGACAGGCCACGTGAAGGGCTTGCTCCCTCCCCGCATGACAGGGCCCGAGGCCCGGCCCTCCAGGTGTTACCCACAGAAACAACCCGCACCCCGTCCCCAGACGGGACTCCTGCCCCCGGACCTCTCTGTATCATGGGGCCGAACCACTACCGGCTCCCTCGCCCGGCCGCCATCTTGGACACTGCACCACGAGGCCGCGTGGCCTCAGCTCGACCCTAACCCTGGGCCTGGCCAGGCCCCGACATCCCGGCACCACCATCCACCCAGGAGGTGAACGGACCACTTGGCAGGTCGATGGGAGAAAGAAGTGTCGATGACTCTCCCCCGTCAGGTGCCGATCGCCCCCCAGCTCCCCCGGGCGCTGGCTCCACCCCCCTGCTGGGTGTCTGGACTCCCTCATCCCGGACCTCCCGACCTCCAAGTGCGAGGGTCCGGACATCAAAGGGCGCCAGACCTATAACTGGGGCAGCTCCAGAGCAGGAAGGCAGTTGTATCCTGGAGTCGAGGGACACCGAGAAGAACTCATCCTTGACGGACTACCGGCGCTGCCGTAGCCCTGCCTTGTGAACTATCATCCTGCCTGCTGGCGCTGCCGTGGCCTTCTGCATCCTCCATCCTCGTCGGGACCTGCTGGCGCTGCCGCGGACCGTTGTAACTACCACCTTCATTGGGACCTGCTGGCGCTGCCGCGGACCGTTGTAGCTACCACCTTCGTTGGGACCTGCTGGCGCTGCCGCGGACCGTTGTAACCACCACCTTCATCGGGACCTGCTGGCGCTGCCGCGGACCGTGTAACGACCACCTTCACCGGGACCTGCTGGCGCTGCCGCGGCCCGTCCAGCTAGAACACCGAGCTCGAGGATTGTGAGCTATCCATCATATCATCGCATCTACCAGTTTGGTAACAAGACTGTCCCGCTACCCCCTTTCCCAACCAAGAGACTAGAATCGAGGGGACCCCTGAGTCCTGACCTCCTTGTACCCTTCTATCATACCTAAAGATTGCTTATAAAGAACGTTAAACCTTATCCTTGTGTGGTGTACATCTGTGGGGGGGGAAGTTACTCGTCTGTACGATCGCTGGAGACGGCTCTCCCCGGAGACCTCTCCCCTTGTCCTCGGCCGACCCTCCCGGTCCGTCTAACAGTGGTTGTGTGTGTGGTTGTGTGTGGTTGTGTGTGTGGTTGTGGGTGTGTGTGTGGATGTGTGGTTGTGTGTGTGGTTGTGTGTGTGGTTGTGTGTGTGTGTGTGTGGTTGTGTGTAGTTGTGTGTGGCTGTGTGTAGTTGTGTGTGGTTGTGTGTGTGGCTGTGGTTGTGTGTGTGGTTGTGTGTGGTTGTGTGTGGTTGTATGTGTGGTTGTGTGTGTGGTTGTGTGTGTGGTTGTGTGTGCGGTTGTGTGTGGTTGTGTGTAGTTGTGTGTGGTTGTGTGTGTGGTTGTGTGCGTGGTTGTGTGTGTGTGTGTGGTTGTGTGTGTGTGGTTGTGTGTATGGTTGTGTGTGTGTTTGTGTGTGTGTTTGTGTGTGTGGTTGTGTGTGTGTGGTTGTGTGTGTGTGTGGTTGTGTGTGTGTGGTTGTGTGTATGGTTGTGTGTGTGGTTGTGTGTGTGGTTGTGTGTGTGTGGTTGTGTGTGTGTGTGGTTGTGTGTGTGGTTGTGTGTGTGCGGTTGGGTGTGGTTATATGTGTGTGGTTGTGTGTATGGTTGTGGTTGTGTGTGTGTGTGTGGTTGTGTGTGTGGTTGTGTGTAGTTGTGTGTGGCTGTCTGTAGTTGTGTGTGGTTGTGTGTGTGGTTGTGGTTGTGTGTGTGGTTGTGTGTGGTTCTGTGTGGTTGTGTGTGTGTGTGTGGTTGTATGTGTGGTTGTGGGTGGTTGTGTGTGTGGTTGTGTGTGTGGTTGTGTGTGTGATTGTGTGTGTGTGTAGTTGTGTGTGGTTGTGTGTGTGGTTGTGTGTGGTTGTGTGTGTGTGGTTGTGTGGTTGTGTGTGTCGTGTGTGTGCTTGTGTGTGTGCTTGTGTGTGGTTGTGTATGTGTGGTTGTGCGTGTGGTTGTGGTATGTGTGGTTGTGTGTGTGTGGTTGTGTGAGTGTGGTTGTGTGTGTGGTTGTGTGTTTTGTGTGTGTGGTTGTGTGTATGTGGTTGTGTGTGTGGTTGTGTGTGGTTGTGTGTGTGTGGTGGTGTGTGTGTGGTTGTGTGTGTGTGGTTGTGTGTGTGGTTGTGTGTGGTTGTGTGTGTGGTTGTGTGTGGTTGTGAGTGTGTGTGTGGTTGTGTGTGTGGTTGTGGTTATGTGTGTGTGTGGTTGTGGTTGTGTGTGTGTGTGGTTGTGTTGTGTGTGTGTGTGGTTGTGTGTGTGTGGTTGTGGCTGTGTGGTTGGGTGTGGTTGTGTGTGTGTGGTTGTGAGTGTGGGTGTGTGTGTGGTTGTGTGTGTGGTTGTGTGTGTGGTTGTGTGTGTGGCTGTGGTTGTGTGTGTGGTTGTGTGTGGTTGTGTGTGTGGTTGTGTGTGTGTTGTTGTGGTTGTGTGTGTGGTTGTAGTTGTGTGTGGTTGTGTGTGTGTGTCTGTGGTTGGTTGTGTGTGTGATTGTGGTTGTTTGTGTGGTTGTGGGTGGTTGTGTGTGTGGTTGTGTGTGTGATTGTGTGTGTGTGTAGTTGTGTGTGGTTGTGTGTGTGGTTGTGTGTGGTTGTGTGTGTGTGGTTGTGTGTGTGTGGTTGTGTGTGTGGTTGTGGGCGGTTGTGTGTGTCGTTGTGTGTGTGCCTGTGTGTGTGGTTGTGTGTGGTTGTGTATGTGTGGTTGTGTGTGTGTGTGTGTGGTTGTGTGTGTGTGTGGTTGTTTGTGTGGTTGTGTGTGTGGTTGTGGTGTGTGTGGTTGTGGTTGTGTGTGTGGTTGTGTGTGTGTGGTTCTGTGTGTGGTTGTGTGTGTTTTTGTGTGTGTGTAGTTGTGTGTATGTGGTTGTGTGTGTGGTTGTGTGTGGTTGTGTGTGTGGTTGTGTGTGTGGTTGTGTGTTGTTGTGTGTGTGGTTGTGTGAGGTTGTGTGTGTGGTTGTGTGTGTGTGTGGTTGTGTGTGTGGTTGTGGTTATGTGTGTGTGGTTGTGTGTGTGGTTGTGTGTTTTGTGTGTGTGGTTGTGTGTATGTGGTTGTGTGTGTGGTTGTGTGTGTGTTGTGTGTGTGTGTGTGGTGGTGTGTGTGTGGTTGTGTGTGTGGTTGTGTGTGGTTGTGAGTGTGTGTGTGGTTGTGTGTGTGGTTGTGGTTATGTGTGTGTGTGGTTGTGGTTGTGTGTGTGTGTGGTTGTGTTGTGTGTGTGTGTGGTTGTGTGTGTGTGGTTGTGGCTGTGTGGTTGTGTGTGGTTGTGTGTGTGTGGTTGTGTGTGTGGTTGTGTGTGTGGTTGTGTGTGTGGTTGTGTGTGTGGCTGTGGTTGTGTGTGTGGTTGTGTGTGGTTGTGTGTGTGGTTGTGTGTGTGTTGTTGTGGTTGTGTGTGTGGTTGTAGTTGTGTGTGGTTGTGTGTGTGTGTCTGTGGTTGGTTGTGTGTGTGATTGTGGTTGTTTGTGTGGTTGTGGGTGGTTGTGTGTGTGGTTGTGTGTGTGATTGTGTGTGTGTGTAGTTGTGTGTGGTTGTGTGTGTGGTTGTGTGTGGTTGTGTGTGTGTGGTTGTGTGTGTGTGGTTGTGTGTGTGGTTGTGGGTGGTTGTGTGTGTCGTTGTGTGTGTGCCTGTGTGTGTGGTTGTGTGTGGTTGTGTATGTGTGGTTGTGTGTGTGTGTGTGTGGTTGTGTGTGTGTGTGGTTGTTTGTGTGGTTGTGTGTGTGGTTGTGGTGTGTGTGGTTGTGGTTGTGTGTGTGGTTGTGTGTGTGTGGTTCTGTGTGTGGTTGTGTGTGTTTTTGTGTGTGTGTGGTTGTGTGTATGTGGTTGTGTGTGTGGTTGTGTGTGGTTGTGTGTGTGTGGTTGTGTGTGTGGTTGTGTGTGGTTGTGTGTGTGGTTGTGTGAGGTTGTGTGTGTGGTTGTGTGTGTGTGTGGTTGTGTGTGTGGTTGTGGTTATGTGTGTGTGTGGTTGTGTGTGTGTGGTTGTGTGTGTGTTGTGTGTGTGTGTGTGGTTGTGTGTGTGTGGTTGTGGCTGTGTGGTTGTGTGTGGTTGTGGTTGTGTGTGTCGTTGGTTGTGAGTGTGGTTGTGTGTGTGGTTGTGTGTGTGGTTGTGTGTGTGGTTGTGTGTGGTTGTGTGTGTGTGGTTGTGATTGTGTGTGTGGTTGTGTGTGTGGCTGTGGTTGTGTGTGTGGTTGTGTGTGGTTGTGTGTGCGTGGCTGTGTGTGTGGTTGTGTGTGTGTGGTCGTGGTTGTGTGTGTGGTTGTAGTTGTGTGTGGTTGTGTGTGTCTGTCTGTGGCTGGTTGTGTGTGTGTTGTGTGTGTGATTGTGGTCATGTGTGTGGTTGTGGTTGTGTGTGTGGTTGTGTGTGTGTGGTGATGGTTGTGTGTGTGGTTGTGTGTGTGTGGTTGTGTGTGTGGTTATGGGTGTGGTTGGGTGTGGTTGTGTGGGTGTGGGTGTGGTTGTGTGTGTGTGGTTGTGTGTGTGGTTGTGTGTGAGTGTGGTTGTGTGTGTGGTTGTGTGTGGGGTTGTGTGTGTGGTTGTGTGTGTGGTTGTGTGTGTGGTTGTGTGGTTGGTTGTGTGGTTGGTTGTGTGGTTGTGTGTGGTTGTGTGTGTGTGTGGTTGTGTGTGGTTGTGTGTGGCTGTGTGTGTGGTTGTGTGTGTGGTTGTGGGTGTGTGGTTGTGTGTGTGGTTATGGTTGTGTGTGTGGTTGTAGTTGTGTGTGGTTGTGTGTGTGTGTGTGGTTGTGTGTGTGTGGTTGTGTGTGTGGTTGTGGTTAAGTGTGTGTGTGGCTGTGGTTGTGTATGTGTGGTTGTGTGTGTGTTGTGTGTGTGTGGTTGTGTGTGTGGTTGTGGCTGTGTGGTTGTGTGTGGTTGTGGTTGTGTGTGTGTGTGTGCTTGTGAGTGTGGTTGTGTGTGTGGTTGTCTGTGTGGTTGTGTGTGTGGTTGGGAGTGGTTGTGTGTATGTGGTTGTGATTGTGTGTGTGGTTGTGTGTGTGGCTGTGGTTGTTTGTGTGGTTGTGTGTGTGTGGTTGTGTGTGGCTGTGTGTGTGGTTGTGTGTGTGATTGTGTGTGTGGTTGTGGGTTGTGTGTGGTTGTAGTTGTGTGTGGTTGTATGTGTGTGTCTGTGGTTGGTTGTGTGTATGCTGTGTGTGTGATTGTGTGTGTGGTTGTGGTTGTGTGTGTGTGTGGTGGTTGTGTGTGTGGTTGTGTGGTTGTGGGTTGTTGGAAAGGTGTTCGCCGGAGGGGGGTTCGATACCCGTCTTGCCCACCCCTTTGACCCACCTCTCCCAAGTAGGCCGAACCAGGCGCGCACACCCTGAGTTTACACTACGAACAGAGTGACACCACACGTATTCTTTGTAGGACGATAGGTTCTTTTATCAAAGGTTTCAAGGGATCTTTATGATCCAAGGTGTAAGGAGTACATCAGCGGCTCAAGAGACTACAAATCGGTGGTAGGGGAATGGGGTAGCGGGACAGTCTTTGAAGGTAGTGTCTCTGCAAAGTACCCCGCGGATAGCTCACAATCCTCAAGCTGGAGGGTGTTGGTTCTCTGGGCGATCTCTTGTCAATTCGTCCTCGAGGGGAGAGCCGCGAGTCACTCAGCAGGCACAGGTAGTCGGAGTTCGGGAGCCGCGATCTCGTCAGCAGGGCTCAGGTGGTTCGAGGGTCGGGGGCCGCGAGTCACTCAGCAGGCCCAGATGGTTCGGAGTTCGGGAGCCGCGATCTCGTCAGCAGGGCTCAGATGGTTCAATGGCTGGGGGCCGCGAGTCACTCAGCAGGCCCAGGTGGTTCGGTAGTCGGGAGCCGCGACAGCGTCAGCAGGCTTCGATGGTTCCAGGTCTTCTCTGCCATTCGTTCCTCCAGCACCCCTTATTATACTCCCCTTGCCCTTTGAAGTCCGGAGTCCTCGCAGAGAGGGCCTTGGGTGACTGAGGGGGTTCGGCGGGATTTCCTGCCGCTCGTTTCTTTGGTCTTTTCAGGTGGGTCTGGGAGGGACCCCAGACGCTCGGCAGGCGAGGCGCCTGCTCCCCAGGGGCCTGGTGGCCGATCGAGTCCTCCCGGGGGAAGGCGACCCGAGGTGTGACTGGGCTGGCGCCTCTTGGTCTGGCTCGGGGGTTCCCGCTCCCTCAGTCGGACATGCGTGGTAGGGTGTCGAGTCTGTCGGGGGCTCTGGCCGGCCCTCGGGTCTGGGTGGCTGGGGCGGCCGGAGTCGGAGATGCCGTGTCTTGGGGGTGGTTGCAGGTTGGCTGGATGATCGGGAGGGCATACGCCGTGAGGCCGGTCTCACACGCGTCCCCCCCAGCTGAAAGGCGTGGAGAACTACCCATCCACTGTGGGTTCTCCTCGCCGAAGCGGAAGAACCGGGACAGGCCGTCGGCATTGGCATGATCCGTCCCGGGGCGATGCTCGACAGTGAAGTCCATCCCTTGGAGGGAGATTGACCATCGTAATAGCTTGGGGTTCTCTCCCCGCATCTGCATCAGCCACCGCAAGGGCCGGTGGTCCGTCTGCACTCGGAAGTGGGTTCCGAACAAGTAGGGCCATAGTTTCTTGAGGGCCCAGACTACGGCGAAGGTCTCTCGTTCTATGGTACTCCAACGCTGTTCTCGAGGCAGCAGCCTTCGGCTGATGAAGGCTATGGGCTGATCGATGCCCTTGTCGTTGAACTGCGAGAGGACGGCTCCGATGCCGTGTTCGGATGCGTCGGTCTGGACCACAAACTCTCGGGAATAGTCGGGGGCCTTAAGTAGTGGGGCGGTGCATATGGCGGTTTTCAAGGTGTCGAACGCCTGCTGGCACGGGGGGGGTCCACTGCACCTTCTTCGGGAGTTTTTTGGAGGTCAACTCCGTGAGAGGCCCTGCGAGGCTACCATAGTTTTTAATGAACCTCCGGTAGTATCCTGTGAGGCCCAGAAAGGCCCGGACTTCTGTCTGAGTGATGGGGGGCTCCCAGGACTTGATGGCGTCGATCTTTGGTTGGAGGGGGGCGACCTGCCCGCTGCCCACCTGATGCCCCAGGTAGACCACGGAGCCTTGCCCGAGCTGGCATTTGCTGGCCTTCACTGTTAGGCCGGCTTGGCGCAGGGCCAGCAGTACTTGCCGGAGGTGCTGGAGATGCTCGTGCCATTGAGAGCTGAATACGGCTATGTCGTCAAGGTACGCTGCGCTGAACTCCTCGAGTCCGGCCAGGACCTTGTTTACCAACCGCTGGAAGGTGGCCGGGGCATTTTTCATCCCGAACGGCATGACCCTGAAGCGGTAGTGTCCATCGGGTGTGGAGAAGGCGGAGCGTTCTTTTGCTCCCTCCGTGAGCGCAATCTGCCAGTAACCGCAGGTCAGGTCGAAGGTGCTGAGGAAACGAGCGGCCCCAAGGCGGTCGATGAGTTCGTCGGCACGGGGGATAGGATGAGCGTCCGCTCGGGTGACCGCATTGAGCCCCCGGTAGTCCACACAGAATCTTAGTTCGGGGGCGACCCCAGGGGCGGCCGCTTTCGAGACCAGGACTACCGGGCTGGCCCAGGGGCTATCGGAGGGTTCGATCACTCCAAGGGTTAACATCTTCTGTACTTCGGTCTTGATGCAGGTGCGGACCCGGTCAGGCACCCGGTAGGCTCGGTGTCTCACAGGTGGGCTGTCGCCGGTGTCCACGTCGTGAACACACCAGTCGGTGACTCTTGGGATGAGGGAGAAGAGGTCTGCGAATTGTCTGAGCAGCTGGCGACAGTCGTCGGACTGTTGGGGAGTGAGGGTGGTCGACAGTTTCACTCCCTCCACGGAACCATCCAGTTCTTTAGCGCACAGGGGGTCGGGCAGGGGGTCAGTGTCTTCTTCCGCCCCATCATCGGTGGCCAGTAGCAAACTTAACTCCGTTCTCACAAAGTGGGGCTTGAGACGGTTCACGTGGAGAACCCGGAGGGGGTTCCGTGGGGACTGTACATCGATCAGGTACGTGACCTGACTCTTCCGCTCGATCACCTTGAAGGGGCCAGTCCATTTCTCCTGTAGGGCGCAGGGTTTCACCGGGGCCATGACCCAAACCTGCTGGCCCGGCTGGAACTCGACCAGAGTTGCGTTCTGGTCATACCAGCGCTTCATTTCTTCTTGGCTGGCCTCGAGGTTAGCCTCTGCGAGTTCTCTAAACTTCCGGGTCTGGTTGCGGAGCGCCAGGATGTAGCGAAACACATCAGGAGGGGTCCCCCGGGGGCTTGTCTCCCAGCCCTCTTTGACCAGGCTCAGGGGCCCCCGGACGGGGTGTCCGTATAGCAGTTCGAATGGGCTGAACCCCAGGGACTTTTGTGGAACTTCCCGGTACGCGAACAGGAGGCAAGGGAGGAGGACGTCCCATCTTCGGCGCAGGGGCTCCTCGAGGCCCAGGATCATTCCCTTCAGGGTTCGGTTGAAGCGTTCCACCAGGCCGTTGCCCTGGGGGTGGTAGGGGGTCGTGAACTTATATGTTACTCCGCACTGCTGCCACAGGGACTTCATGTAGCGGGATATGAAGTTAGTGCCGCGATCACTCACAACCTTGCGAGGGAATCCGACACAGGAGAAGATCCCCATGAGAGCCCGGCCCACCACGGGAGCCGTCACGGTGCGGAGGGGAATGGCCTCGGGGTAGCGGGTGGCATGGTCCACCAGGACGAGGATGAATCTGTGGCCCTGGGCGGTCTTCGGATCTAGGGGTCCCACGATGTCGATGCCGACCCGCTCAAACGGGGTACTCACAACGGGAAAGGGTTGTAATGGAGCCTTGCGCTTTCCGCCACTTTTCCCACTGCCTTGGCACGTGAGGCAGGATTTACAGTGGACTTCTACATTTGCTCGCATCTTGGGCCAATAGAAGTGGGTAACTAATCGCTGATATGTTTTGTCTTGGCCTAAGTGTCCTGCCAAGGGTACATCGTGGGCCAGGCCCAAGAGGAGGCTTCGGAAGCGCAGGGGTACTACCAGCACTCGGGCTGCGCCTAGCTCAGCTGCCTTTTGTCCACTGTATAGGAGGCCATTGTCCCAATAGACCCAGTGTGTTCCGGTCCGGTCACCGGTGGTCTGTGCTTCGGCTTGCTGTCGGAGTCCCCCGAGGGAAGGGCAGGTGGCCTGTTCCTGGCAGAACTCTTCACGGGAGGGACCTCCCTCACAGCGCCACTGGGCCATCTCGGGCAGTTCTCCGAGCTCAGTCAGTGCCTCAGTGGCGGAAGGTGCCGGCCCTTCTCCCGGGTTAGTGTCTTCTTCTCCTTCCGAAGGAGGGTTGTCCGTTTCTGGTAGGGTGTCCCGGTTCTCGGGGACAGTGTTCGGTGGGAGGGCCTCTCCGCCCTCGGAGAGGGGCGATCGCGCAGTCATGGAGCGCGTGGTGGCGCAGACCCATTCGGGTAGGCCCATCATCTCGAGATGGGCTCTTCGTTCCACTTGCCCCCACGGGGAACTCTCAAGGTCGTTGCCCAGGAGGCAGTCTACGGGCTGTGATGTTCGGACGGCTACCTTCAATTCTCCGGAGACTCCTCCCCACTCGAAAGGCACCAGAGCCATCTGGCAGAGGCTCTCGGAATTGTCGGAGGATATGACCGGACAGAGGGCCCCGGGTAGGATCTGGTCTTCAGAGATTAGGTTGCGGTGGACCACGGTGACACTTGCCCCGGTATCGCGGAGGCCCTCGACTCGGTGGCCGTTGATGGTCACCTGCTGTCGGTACTTGTTCGTGTTGGCGGGCAAGGGGGTCCCGGGGACCATTTCTCGATCACCAAGGGAGACCAGGGCCATGGCAGCTGGTTCCCACTCTTCGGAGTCCTCTATCTCTTCCCCTAGGGCCACGGAGGCCATCTGCCGGGCCGGGGGGTTGGTCGTTGCGGTTCGTTGATACTGGGGACACTGGGGGTCATTGGCGTAGTGTCCGGGCTGTTGGCAGCGGAAGCAGGTGATCCTGGTTTGTGGCCCTAGCCGCCCCGGGGCTCCGGTGCTGGCTGGGGACGGGGCTGGACCTGCCGCTGGTGGGCTGCTGGGAGGGCTATGCGGGGGCCCCCCTGGGAAGTCTCTCGGTCGGCCGTGGTTTCCTCCGCCCCTCTGGCGGGGGGGTCCTTGACTGTGGCGACCGTAGTCTCCCACGGGGCCTCGGGTGGCCCGGGTGTTCACCCAACGGTCAGCCTCGGCAGCCAGCTTTCGAGGGTCGGTGAGTTTACTGTCCAGGAGATGTTGGCGCAGTTCTACAAAGCAATTGGCCGCTAAATGTTCCCAGGCGATCAGATCAAACAGCTCTTCGAAGGTGGAGACCTTGCTGCCCTTGATCCACCCGTCCAAGGCCCGGCTGTAAAAGTTCACGTATTCTACCCATGTGGTGCCCGGTATCTTTTTGCAATCTCGGAACCGTTGCCGGTACATCTCGGGGGTAAGTCCATACCGGCCCACGAGGGCTTCTTTCATGTGGCTGTAGGAGTTCATGACCGTGGAGGGCAGATCCAGCAGGGTATCTCTTCCTTCGCTTAAGAACCGGCCCCATAGCCCAGCCCCCCAATCCTTCTGCGGGACTCGGTGAGAGGTCATGGCGACTTCGTAGGCCAACCACTGCTGGATATCGTCGTTTTTGTAATACTCCTTTACCACATCCTTGGGGATGTGGACTTTGGCTTCCACGGTGGGAGCGGATGGTAGATTCCCGGAAGGTCGTGACTCTTCGCTTTTAGCCCTCAACTCGATCTCTTTCAGGCTGCGTTCATGTTCCAGCTGGAGTTTCTTTTCGTCGTGCTCTCTTTGGCGTCTCTTTTCCTCGAGTTCCCCTTATAGCCGTAACTGCTCGACGGCTAACTTTTTCTCGGCCAGTTTTATTTCTCCCTCGATTTTCAGCTTGGCCAGTTCAAGTTTGTGGTTGCGGCCTCTCTCTCGGTCTGCTAGTTCCTCGGGGGACAGGTTCCCCTCTGGCCCGCTGTTTCTCACCGGGATGCTTTGTGTTTCATGGGCGGAGTCTCCTTCCGTTTGGGTCGGGGGCGCCCCCGTCTCGACCCAGGTCTTCAATACTTTCTGGAAGTCTTCCTTTGTGCTTACTCCGGTGGTAGCGATTCCAAGGTCTTTGCAAAATTGTTTCAATTCTCTATGCGTATAATAATTGATCCTCTCGGAACATCGAGCTCATTTCGGTACCTGCGGCACCCAGGGAGGTTTTCCTTCCATCTCTGTTTGGTAGTGCGTCAGTCGTTCACTGCACGCTCTCTTTCGGTGTCGGCTCGGATCCCGTCGTCTGCCACCAAATGTTGGAAAGGCGTTCGCCGGAGGGGGGTTCGATACCCGTCTTGCCCACCCCTTTGACCCACCTCTCCCAAGTAGGCCGAACCAGGCGCGCACACCCTGAGTTTACACTACGAACAGAGTGACACCACACGTATTCTTTGTAGGACGATAGGTTCTTTTATCAAAGGTTTCAAGGGATCTTTATGATCCAAGGTGTAAGGAGTACATCAGCGGCTCAAGAGACTACAAATCGGTGGTAGGGGAATGGGGTAGCGGGACAGTCTTTGAAGGTAGTGTCTCTGCAAAGTACCCCGCGGATAGCTCACAATCCTCGAGCTGGAGGGTGTTGGTTCTCTGGGCGCTCTCTTGTCAATTCGTCCTCGAGGGGAGAGCCACGAGTCACTCAGCAGGCACAGGTAGTCGGAGTTCGGGAGCCGCGATCTCGTCAGCAGGGCTCAGGTGGTTCGAGGGTCGGGGGCCGCGAGTCACTCAGCAGGCCCTGATGGTTCGGAGTTCGGGAGCCGCGATCTCGTCAGCAGGGCTCAGATGGTTCAATGGCTGGGGGCCGCGAGTCACTCAGCAGGCCCAGGTGGTTCGGTAGTCGGGAGCCGCGACAGCGTCAGCAGGCTTCGATGGTTCCAGGTCTTCTCTGCCATTCGTTCCTCCGGCACCCCTTATTATACTCCCCCTGCCCTTTGAAGTCCGGAGTCCTCGCAGAGAGGGGCCTTGGGTGACTGAGGGGGTTCGGCGGGATTTCCTGCCGCTCGTTTCTTTGGTCTTTTCAGGTGGGTCTGGGAGGGACCCCAGACGCTCGGCAGGCGAGGCGCCTGCTCCCCAGGGGCCTGGTGGCCAATCGAGTCCTCCCGGGGGAAGGCGACCCGAGGTGTGACTGGGCTGGCGCCTCTTGGTCTGGCTCGGGGGTTCCCGCTCCCTCGGTCGGACATGCGTGGTAGGGTGTCGAGTCTGTCGGGGGCTCTGGCCGGCCCTCGGGTCTGGGTGGCTGGGGCGGCCGGAGTCGGAGATGCCGTGTCTTGGAGGTGGTTGCAGGTTGGCTGGATGATCGGGAGGGCATACGCCGTGAGGCCGGTCTCACATGGGTGTGTGTGGTTATGGGTGTGGTTGTATGTGGTTGTGGTTGTGTGTGTGTGGGTGTGGTTGTGTGTGTGGTTGTTTGTGTGGTTGTGTGTGTGGTTGTGCGTGAGTGTGGTTGTGTGTGTGGTTGTGTGTGGGGTTGTGTGTGTGGTTGTGTGTGTGGCTGTGGTTGGTTGTGTGTGGTTGTGTGTGGTTGTGTGTGGCTGTGTGTGTGGTTGTGGGTGTGTGGTTGTGTGTGTGGTTATGGTTGTGTGTGTGGTTGTAGTTGTGTGTGGTTGTGTGTGTGTGTGTGTGGTTGTGTGTGTGGTTGTGGTTGTGTGTGTGGTTGTGTGTGTGTGGTTGTGTGTGTGGTTGTTTGTATGTGTGTGTGGTTGTGTGTGGTTGTGGGTGTGGTTGTGTGTGGTTGTGGTTGTGTGTGTGTGGTTGTGGGTGTGGTTGTGTGTGTGTGGTTGTTTGTGTGGTTGTGTGTGTGGTTGTGGTTGTGGGTGTGGTTGTGGGTGTGGTTGTGTGTGTGTGGTTGTGGTTGTGTGTGTGGTTGTGTGTGTGTGGTTGTGGTTGTGGTTGTGTGTGTGGTTGTGGCTGTGTGGTTGTGTGTGGTTGTGTGTGTGTGTGTGTGGTTGTGTGTGTGTGGTTGTGGCTGTGTGGTTGTGTGTGGTTGTGTGTGTGTGTGTGTGTGTGTGGTTGTGTGTGTGTGTGTGGTTGTGTGTGTGTTGTGTGTGTGATTGTGGTTGTGTGTGTGGTTGTGGTTGTGTGTGTGTGGTTGTGGTTGGTTGTGTGTGGTTGTGTGTGGCTGTGTGTGTGGTTGTGGGTATGTGGTTGTGTGTGTGGTTATGGTTGTGTGTGTGGTTGTAGTTGTGTGTGGTTGTGTGTGTGTGTGTGTGTGTGTGTGGTTGTGTGTGTGTGTGTGTGTGGTTGTGTGTGTTGTGTGTGTGGTTGTGTGTGTGGTTGTGGTTGTGTGTGTGGTTGTGTGTGTGGTTGTGGTTGTGTGTGGTTGTTTGTATGTGTGTGTGGTTGTGTGTGTGTGTGTGGTTGTGGGTGTGGTTGTGTGTGGTTGTGGTTGTGTGTGTGTGTGTGTGGTTGTGGGTGTGGTTGTGTGTGTGTGGTTGTTTGTGTGGTTGTGTGTGTGGTTGTGGTTGTGTGTGTGGTTGTGGGTGTGGTTGTGTGTGTGTGGTTGTGGTTGTGTGTGTTTGTGTGTGTGGTTGTGTGTGTGTGGTTGTGGTTGTGTGGTTGTGGTTGTGTGTGTGGTTGTGTGTGTGTATGTGGTTGTGTGTGTGTGTGTGGTTGTGTGTGTGTGGTTGTGGCTGTGTGGTTGTGTGTGGTTGTGTGTGTGTGTGTGTGGTTGTGTGTGTGTGGTTGTGTGTGTGTTGTGTGTGTGATTGTGGTTGTGTGTGTGGTTGTGGTTGTGAGTGTGGTTGTGTGTGTGTGGTTGTGGTTGTGTGTGTGTGGTTGTGTGTATGTGTGTGTGGTTGTGTGTGTGTGTGGTTGTGGGTGTGGTTGTGTGTGGTTATGGTTGTGTGTGTGGTTGTGGGTGTGGTTGTGTGGGTGTGGTTGTTTGTGTGGTTGTGTGTGTGGTTGTGGTTGTGTGTGTGGTTGTGTGTGTGGTTGTGTGTGTGTGGTTGTTTGTGTGGTTGTGGTTGTGTGTGTGGTTGTGTGTGGTTGTGTGTGTTTGTGTGTGTGGTTGTGTGTGGTTGTGTGTGTGGTTGTGTGGTAGTGGTTGTGTGTGTGGTTGTGTGGTTTTGTGTGGTTGTGTGTGTGTGTGTGTGGTTGTGGGTGTGGTTGTGCATGTGGGTGTGTGTGTGGTTGTGTGTGTGGTTGTGTGTGGTTGTGTGTGTGGTTGTGTGGTTGTTGTGTGTCTGTGGTTGTGGTTGTTTCTGTGTGTGTGTGGTTGTGTGTGTGTGTGATTGCGTGTGTGTGTGTGGTTGTATGTGTGGTTGTGCCTGTGGTTGTGGTTGTGGTTGTGTGTGTGGATGTGTGTGTGGTTGTGGTTGTGTGTGTGACAGTAATACTAAAAGCATATCAAAATAAAGGAACACAAACATCGAGTTTGTGGAAAGAGAAAGCACATTGTAAGCCAAACGGGCGCAGCAAAGCATTAACACAACAACATGTTCTTTGATGTTTGATGTTCTTTGAACGAGAACATCAAAGGGGCGCCGCGAAAGTGATCGCGGGCAAAAGTGAAAGTGATCGCGGGCAAAAGTGAAAGTGATCCCGGGCGCTTAATGAGCATGATGAGGTTTGCCATAAGGTGCCTCTGCACCTAAGCGCGCGCCCGCGCACATGCACTGTAGCTCTAGGCTGGCCATGGTAGCATTTTTTGAGCCCTCACTAAAAGTCTCGCCAGACCAGCGCATGCGCTGGGTCAGGCGAGACCTAAAAAGAACTATTGATGGACAGAATGCAGAACAATGTCATACATTCACCCCAGTACAGCGATCTGGGCCTAAATCCATCGTTTTTTTGCTCACCATGCCATTCCAGTTTGGACCCAACCATATGCAAATCAGTCTTGACCCTGTGCCCAATGGGAACAGTCCAGCCCGAACTGCCAGGCCAGGTCCTCCCTGGACTGGAAACAAGCATCCAGTGGCATGGAGAGCACGGGACTCACGTCTGAGCATACCCGTCCCACTCGGGGTGACAAATGCAAAAAGAACTATTGATGGACAGAATGTTTGGGGGTGAATGTTTTGATTTGTTCTGCATTCTGTCCATCAATTGGGTCTCTGTTGCTTTCGCCAGGTATGCCCAGACGTGGGTCCTGGGCTCACTGTGCCACTGGAATCAAGCTATCCTGACTGAAGAGGGGCGAAACCCCGAAACCGGTCCTAGGATGCTCGTTTCTGGTCCAGGGAGAACCTGGCTTGGCAGTTCGGGCTGGACTGTTCCCATGAGGCACAGGGTTAAGACTGATTTGCATATAGCCAGGTCTAAACTGGGGTGGCATGGTGAGCAAAAGAATGATGTATTTAACCCAGATCTTTTGACTGGGGGTGAATGTTTTGATTTGTTCTGCATTCCGTCCATCAATTGTGTCTCTTTTGCTTCGTGGATTACAGCACTGCTTTCGACAAAGTAGTCAGAAAAAGACTAAGGTGGAAGTTAGAAAACTGGGGCATTCCATCAAATCTCCTGAGGGCAATAAGATCATTATATGAGGACACCTAGGTGCGGGTTAAAACAAGTGCCAGCACAGTGTCCCCCAAAATAAGCATGGAGAATGGGCTGAAGCAAGGATGCGTGCTGGTCCCCATCCTCTTCAACCTATACACGGCGGATTTGGGGGAAGCCCTAAAAGGAGCCAGTTTAGTAGCCCCAAGACTAGGAAGTGTGAGGCTGCCAGTGTTACAGTATGCCGACGACACAGTCATAATGGACCACACGAAGGTGGGCCTACAAAGAGCCCTAAATGCATTAAACAACTTTAACACCATTAATAACTTGACAGTCAACTCAAGAAAAAACCAAGGTCATCATTTTTGGGTCCTACCATCTGAAAAATAATGCACTGTGGCAACTGGGAAACGTGCAAATCAACTCGGCGGCCTCATACAATTACCTAGGGGTCTGGCTGATGGAACGGGCTAAGGCGAATGTACACCTAAAACAGCAAAGCTCCAAGGCCAGCAAGGTTACATATCTATTAAAACAACTAAGCTAGCATCTGATCAGCCCGTCCGCCAGCCCAATTCTTATAGTCTTAAGAGCGAAGCTCCTTCCCGCAACAAAACTACGGTCACCCTGCCTTTCCCGGAAAATTGGACGTTCTCCTTAACACAGCCCAAGCTAAGGCGCATAAGGCAGTGCTTTTGATACCGAGGTCAGCCAGAAAAACAAGGCTAAGATTGGAGTTAGGTCTGGCAAGGCCAGATCTGATGTGCCAGGGGGAGATCATAAAATTAAATCTAAGGATATTAAGGGCACCGGCTAACTCCCTAAAAAATCATCTGGAACCAATCTTTAAGGGGCCAGGCTCGACCTGGCACTCTAGCCTAGGAAACGCAATTAAAGCACTGAAGATCGAGGAAGAAAGCATCAAGCGGCTGGACATCCCCCTGAATGCCTGGAAGAGAGCAGTAAACAAACAAGTGCGTGAAATCTCCTTCAAACGAGACCTTAAATCTCTCCGCCGAAGCTCTCATTTAGATACATTGAATAATTCCTACACAGCAGGTAAAGCACAACCCTACCTAAGCAAGGCCCTCACTACACAGACCCGAAGTAAAATCTTATTCATGAGGCTGACCATGTTAGGGATTGCAGAATTCAACCCTGCATGGGCCCGAAGAGTGGTATCCACAACCTGTAGACTGTGCCCCTAAAAGAGGGAATCCTGGCTGCATCTCCTATGCTGCTGCCCCAATTTTAACAACGAACGTCGGCGACTCCTGCTCCCGATCTGTATCAATAAAGTTATGAAGTCGGGCAGCAAAGCATCAGCCCTGTGTTTTTCAACCACCAACACCATGGCACTAGCGAGACTGGCGAAATGTATTCACCAAATCAGGATAGCCTTAAAAGTCGCAAACGAAAGCAGCGAAACCCCGGGGAAGAGCATGGCAATCTCTGTGGAGGAAAGCTGATGGGTTTTCTTAACGACGCACCAAAAATGCACCAACAGTGTCCCTCTCGCATGCTACCGAAGAGAGCATCGCCCCTCGAGAGACACCTAGTGCGCCACAGGGGGCAGCTCAAGAGATCCGTAATGTTGATTATCTTCAGGGCACAAACGGGGGCTCCAAAAACATGTCCTTATATGCCGGGGAAAGACTATATGGGACTCGGGGAGGGGTGTTCAATTTCACTCAGCACTGAGATTCGAAATCATTGTTTTTAGCTTTTTTACATTGACTGTTTCTACTGTAATGATTTTAATTAATTATACAGTTAATAAAAACTTCAAATAAATTTCATGGTCAGTGACATCACTGAAAAAATCTCAAATGACATCACTGATAACATCATCCAGTGATTGTGAGTGTTTTCTAAACGTTTCTGAGTGTTAAACATTTATACTAAGGCAGGGGTCTCCAACTAGTCGATCGCGAGCTACCGGTAGCTCGCCGACCCCCTGGGAGTAGTTCGTGCTGGCATCTGATAATTAAGGCTTTGTTCGGAGTCCCAGCATTTATTTATTTGCCCTTCGTTGTCTTTTTAGGTTGTTTATCCTGTTTTCCTTGTTTGTCCGCCCTAACTCAAAATAGCTGCTCAGATTGGGTGAGCTGAGCTTAGCTGGGGCGGGGCAAGTCGAAGAACATGACGTTCTTCCTGAAGTCTGGCACAAGCGGGAACCACACTACCTGCCTTTTCCAGGCTTGCGGCATGATTAGAGATCTGCCTTTTGATCCTACGCCTAGCAGAGCAGCAGATCGGTAAGTGAACTACTGGTCTCATAGCTGTATATTTTGTAAATCGGCCCCACGCATGCAAAGTGCTTGATTTTACCGTTGGCTGGCACCGCGCTTTAGATCTGCCTTCCATAGTAAAACGCGGTTGCAGCCGACATTAAAATAAAAAGGCCTTGTGTGCACTGAGCCACTTTACATCTCTAGTAACCTGCAGTCAGTGAAAGCATTTCAGTGCACGTAAGGTCCTTTGATTTTAACGCTGGTTGCCACTGTGCTATACTAGATTTAAATCACAGAATCTAGAGATATAAAGCAGCTCCGTGGTTGCAAAGTCCTTCGATTTTAACAGACTGGCACCGTGCTTTATATCTGCCTTTCAATGTAAACAGCAGTGGCAGAAGACGTTAAAATGAAAGGGCATTGCGTGCCCTGTGCCATTTTCACTGACCACGCTTTGTATTTACAGTTAGTGAAAGCAGCTCAGTGCATGCAGAGCCCTTTTGATTTTAACTTCAGCTGCCACCACGCTTTATTAGAATAAAGCGTGGTTACCAGGGATGGAAAGTGGCATGGCCCTCAGTGCAAGCGTCTTAGTCCCAGCATTGCCAGATGTAAAACGCGGTGGCAGCAGACTTTAAAATCAAAGGGCCGGGGGCGTGGCCAAGATGGCGGAGTAGACGGACGTCTTCCCCGTCGGCTCCTGCTCCGTGGAGGCCCTAGCCCTGGTTCCTGAGCTGCATCTCCCCCCACGCAGCGGGGGGACTGGTAGCGGAAGCTGCGGAGCGCCCGGGCAGGCCGGTGCGCGGCTCACAGCCCCCGGAAAGAGCTGGTAACAGGCGACAACGCGGACGAAGCAGAGGCGCCGCGAGGAGGCGGGGCAGCGCGCCGAGCCTGACGCGCCTGCCGTCGGCCAGCACATCACGCGATAGACCCGGTGCGCCGGAGAGGCCTGTGGACGCGCTGCGGAGTGACGCGGCCCCCTGCCTTTGCTGATCCGGGAGACGACCGGCGACCTGGCGGATGACGGCGGCGGGCCCTGGACCAGCAAGCGGTGGGACTCCTCTGCAGGTGGCGACGAGGGGTGGCAGCATGGCGATCCCTCCTCCGGAGGCCTGGAGAGACTAGGGGCAGCCCCAGCATAAGCAGACGGCAGCGCTGGGCCCCCGCCGCGGCGACTGGTGCGACACGGGGGTGGGGGGAGCCCTCTCCCACCCGGACAATAACGTACCTGGCCTCGGTACACGGAGGCGGCGGCCCTCGGTAGGAGCAACGACGAATGGTGGGGAGCGCTGCTGCGGAGACGTGGTGGACCAGTGTGGAGTGCGGGGGACAGGACTCTGAGGGGCCCCGACTGAGAGCCGGCTGCCCAGGACATGAGTCAGTGGCCCCTGCGGCCGGAGACGGGCAGGCTGTGCGTTTGTGGCGACCGACGGCCCAGCTGGAGAAGCGGCGGAGGGACGGTTTCCCCTCGCGGCCATCTGTGGAGTGTCTCTCCCGGAGCCCACGTGGCGGTGCGGGAGGGCGATTGAGGTCCGTGGGCCCCCGTTCCGCAGCAGGAAGGGACAGAGCGGACCGTGTAGTGGCCCACCGCCGTCGGCTGCGGAGGTAGAGGTGCCGGCCGTGGGAGAGCTCGGAAGAAGTGACTGCAGCCACGAGCGCGGACCAGGACGGCAAGCGTGGCGCCCTTTGTGCCGCGGGGTCGGAGACTGTAGGTGGCGGTCCAGTGGCTGTGTGGGTCCGAGAGAGGCCGTGCCCCGGCGACCATGGCTGGCAACAAAGGCGGGAGGAAGGGAGAGCGCACCCTTCCGGAACTATTAGGACGACAGCAGCACCGGGTGGATCGGGGGCAGCAGTCCCCTGGCTCCTCCGGAGGGGCGCAGGACACTGGAAACGGAGAACCACCCCTCACTAGGTCTTTTATGGAGTCTCTCTTCAGTACCCTTCGGGAGGATTTCCAAACTCTGAAGAGTGAAGTGGCAGGTGAGGTGCGGGAGATGCGCCGGGAGGTGGAAGGCCTGGGAGAGCGGGTGGCCGCGGTGGAGGACACTGGTCGCAGACGGGACGAGGAAGTTGAGCAACTGCAACAGGAGGTGCTGCGCCTCAGGGACCAGCAGATTGACCTCCAGGCGCACGCTGAGGACCTTGAAAATAGGTCCCGACGGAACAACATTAGGGTCCGCGGACTTCCATCCATGGCCGAGGGGGCTGACGTCGAGGGATGTATGCAAGCCCTGTTCCGTGAGATCTTGGGGGAAGCGGATGGGTTTCCTATACGGATCGACCGAGCACATAGAGTGGGACCCCAACGAAACGCGTCGGCGCGGCCTCCGGACATTCTGGCTTTCCTCCCGGATTTCCCACTCAAGGAGCGCATCATGGTAGAGGCGCGGAAGCGGCAGCCTCTGACTTTTCGAGGCCATCAGGTGGCCCTCTACCAGGACCTGTCAGCCATCACGCTGCAGAAGCGTAAAACGTTCAAGGTAGCTACGGACTTTCTCAGAACACATGACACCCCCTATACCTGGGGGCACCCCTTTCGGCTCATTTTCCGCTGGAACGGTGCGATGCACCAACTGCGCTCCCTGCGAGAGACTTGTGGGGTCCTAGGAATCGAGGTACTGGAGGCCGAGGGGGCCGCGCAGAGGCGGGGGCGCCCCCGGGAGGATGGATGGTGGAGGGTCTCGGGGCACCGGCCCCGTGGACGAACTGCTCGCCCGGACTCGCCCACCATCAGGGCCGGCATGGACGATGCGGTGATGGAAGTGACCGGGACCATAGGCGTCAGCGACAGCGCGTTGACGGCGTGAGGCAGCTCCGGGGGGAGATTACCACAGCGTTGTTTTGCTAAGCAGGTTGGGGGCCGGGCGGGGCGGGGGCGGACGGGGAAGAGGTGGTGGCTGGACGTTCACTAGTATACCTTACCAAAGACCTGCTTCCCAGGGAGCGGGACTTGGACATTGAAGTTTCGGGACCTGGGGGGGACAAGTGAGGGACTGTTTGCATGTTATCGCGGGGCCGGGGTTGTTCTGGGGCGGGGGGGTGTCGGGGGGGGTCGGGGGAGTTGGGGGGGGGGAGAGAGTTGTCCAGTGCGCTATGTCCGGAGCTGTTGCGTTGCCTGTGTTTCCCACATTTGTTTGGTTCTGTGCCGATGAGGAGGCGCACGAGGAAGTGGATTGTGGGGTTGGAGGGTGTGCGGGGGGGGACCTGGTCACATTGGAGTGGGTGATGGGTGCTGGGCCGTGCAGCGCGGGAGGGAGCGGCTTTGCATACTGTCTTTGGGAGACTGACTGGCGGTGTGAGTGGGGGGGAGGGCGCCTGTTTGCTCTGATCGCCTTGCAGGACGCTACCGCCTTTCTACACATTTCTTATTATGCCTCCTCATACCTTTAAGGTCGTGACCCTGAATGTCAGGGGTCTGAACAACCCAGTTAAGCGGCGAGCGGTGCTCTCCTTGTTAGAAAGCACCCAGGCGGACATATGCCTTCTTCAGGAAACCCACCTGTTACCGCAGGATACGCATAGGCTACGTTCTGGTAAATTCCCGATGCAGTTTTTCTCCTCCGGTATTGCCAAGACAGCCGGGGTGGCGATCCTAGTGGCTCGACATTTTCGGGGGGAACACATACACAAGCTAGCGGAGATAAAAGGGAGGCTGTTGGCGCATAGGTTTCGGGTGGGGGGCATTGCATTCACGATAGGCTCCCTTTACAGCCCCAATGATAAACAGGAGCGGTTCTTGCAGTCTGCGGTGGAGGAGATTTCGGCTTCGCCGGATAGGCATATCATCCTCGGGGGCGACCTTAACATGGTCTTTGACTCGGCGGTCGATCGATCGGTGCAGCGCGCCCCGCAAGCTGGGGAACTCTCGGCTGGCTGTAAGGCTAGACTTGCGGAGGTGGACCTTCGGGACCTCTGGCGCCTGAAGCACCCCGTGGCTAGGGATTACTCTTACTACTCCCACGCGCACAAGACCTATGCGAGGCTTGATCATTTCTTGGTCACCTCTCCAGTGCAGGCCCTGGCATCCACTGTGGACATGGGGGTTATTTCCTTGTCGGATCATGCCCCTGTTGCGGCCTCCTTTTGTTTGCCGCCGTCTGCCGCCCCGGAGAGGGTCTGGCGCCTTCGAGATACTCTATTACACAGGAAGGCGGTAACGGAGCGTATTGAGCGGGTACTTAGGGAATATCTGGCACACAATGACAACACAGATACCACCAAAGCCACCCAGTGGGCAGCTCTGAAGGCGGTCCTCCGAGGGGAGTTCTTGTCCATCTCCGCGGCCGAAAATAGGGAGCGCAAACTAAAGAGGGATGAGCTTACTGACAGGGTCCGGGAGCTAGAGCTGATCCACCACAGAACGGGAGCTCCGAGGATTTGGCGGCAGCTCAAAGAAGCGAGGAAACTTCTCGCTGCCTTGGATGTGGACCGGGCGGAATATGCGGCCCTCAGATTGCGCCACGCCTTTTATACTGGGGGGGACCGCTGTAGTAGACTTTTGGCCAGTAAGCTCCGGGCCACCCGGCAGAGCCAGTCGGTGAGGGAACTCTCTGACCCCACAGGCGGTGCGGTGACAGATGACGCATGCATCTCGGCCGTGTTTCGAGGGTTTTATGGGCGCCTCTACGCGGGTGACCCGACGGATGAACCGGCTATGACCTCCTATCTGGACTCGGTCACTCTGCCTTCCCTGGACCCCGTACAGGCGGCCCACCTGAACAGGGACATTAGCATAGAAGAAGTGGTGTCAGCCATTGCCAGACTCAAGCACGGCAAGGCGCCGGGCCCTGATGGCTACTCGGCCCTCTTCTATAAGACATTCTGCGGGTCGCTGGCCCCCATCCTCGCCTGACTCTTCAACTCCTTTGCGGAACCTGGTGCCATACCACCTGACCTCTTGAGGGCTTCCATCACGGTCATCCCCAAGCCGGGGAAAGACCCTACACACTGTGGATCCTACCGGCCGATCTCTCTCCTGAATGTCGACTTGAAACTCTATACTGGAATCTTGGTGAGCCGCCTGGCGCTTCATCTGCCCGACCTTGTCGGCCCGGATCAGGCGGGCTTCGTTACGGGGCGGCAGACGGTGGACAATACGAAGCGGGTGGTCCATCTGCTGGAAAAGGCCTCCCAGATTCCGGGTGAGAGGATGATGCTCACGGTGGACGCGGAAAAGGCGTTTGACCGGGTGCATTGGCCCTTCCTGGAACAAGTGCTGGTGAAGGCAGGTATAGGAGATCGGTTTCGTACCATGATTCTTAACTGCTATAGGGAGCCCTCGGCGGTGGTCCGGGTTAACGGCCGCACCTCTGCGGCCTTCCCCATCGAGAGAGGTACCAGGCAGGGCTGCCCGCTTTCGCCCCTGCTCTTTGCTCTCTACATGGAGCCGTTCGCTCAACGGGTGCGGACACGGCCGGCGGTGGAGGGGATACGGATGGGAGGCTTTACCCATGCGATCAGCCTCTACGCGGATGATGTCATCTTTACCTTGGCTACACCCCGGACATCGCTTCCAGCTTGTATGGAAGAGTTGGCGGCGTTCGGGGCGGTCTCGGGCTTCAAAGTAAATATGGAGAAATCGGTGGCTTTGGATGTCTCCCTGATGGCTGATACTAAGGCTTATTTGCAGGACAGGTTCCCGTTGCTTTGGTCCTCAGAGGCGATACCATATTTGGGGATTCAGATCGCCCCTACCTTGACCGCTATGGTTTCAGCCAATTACTCGGCCTTAGGTACCAAGATCAAGAACGAGCTAGGCCGATGGAATCACAGCATTCTGGCCTGGTTGGGTCGAATTGCTGCCGTCAAGATGACGATTTTGCCGCAAGTACTCTACTTATTCAGGGCCCTGCCACTGTCGCCGCCTAAGGGATGGATACAGCAACTACAGTCGGACGTGGCCCGGTTCATTCGGCAGGGGAAAAAACCTAGGCTACGGAGGACCCTCTCTCTTTTGTCCCCTGACGCTGGGGGCCTAGGTATTCCCAACTTCCGTAAATACTTCCAGGCGGCGCAATTGAGGTACCTGGTCGAATGGTGCAGGTGGGAGTCGGATAAGCATTGGCTTTTCCAAGACCAAGCGTTCTTGCACCGGTCCCACCGGCCTAGGAACCTATACGCCTCCTTCGTTACTAGGGTGCCTCTGCGGGTCTGGGATGCGACCTCCCTTAGGTATAGCCTCATCACATTTCCCTCGCCGCTCTCGCCGCTAGTGGATAATCCAGCCTTCACTCCTGGGATGGAGAGGGGAGCCTTTACGCATTGGCGGCAGGCAGGCTGTAGAGCCTTATATCACCTGTATGGCCCCGAGGGGGTCATCTCGTTTACACAATTTCGGCTGGACTTCTCATTCCCCGAAACGGAGAGACACCGTTATATGCAGGTCCGGCATTGGGCCCTTCAACCACAGGTGCGGGATGTGGCGGATAGGAGGCTCTTACCGTGTGAGAGATGGCTGGTGTCCCGTACATCAGACTCGAAGCTAATCTCGGACCTGTATAAGTTTCTGCAATTACCTTCCACACATTTCCACAATCCAGGGAGGGTCCGATGGGAGAGGGAGCTTGGGAGGACACTGAGCCACAAGGACTGGGACCACATATCTTACAGGGCGCGCCACTCTGCATACCATATGGGCCTCACCGACACTTTTACTAAAGTGTCCACGTACTGGTATTATACGCCTGAGCGGATTCATGAGTTCGATCATAGTAAGACGGCTACCTGCTGGGGAAGGTGCGGACAACGGGGAACGCTTACGCACATTCTCTGGGACTGGCCCCTCTTAACTGCCTACTGGAAAGAAGTGTTGGATGAAATTGACTTGTGTTTCGGCATAGAGCTCCCGCGCTTCCTGGCATATACCCTGCTAGGCCTCCCAAACGAGCTAATGTATCCCCTTAAGTCCAGAAGAGGCAGGCAGATCGCCATTGCACTCGGCTCTGCAGTTCAGAATATCTTGATATACTGGCGCACAGACACAGTGCCCACGATAACGGGCTGGCTCCACAGACTATGGCACGTGCTGGGGATGGAGAAATTGTCTTTGGTGGTGGCTGGGGATGTCACGCAATTTCAGGAACTGTGGCAACCATTCCACTCTCTGCTGCTCACAGAGTTTAGGGAGCTCACCTGCCCGAGGTGCCTTCGCCTCCTGCGGCTTACGAGCCCGTCAGCGCCAGATCAGTGAGTGGGTCGCGACCCTCCTCCCCAATCACCTATAGCTTTGGGAGCTGGGCTGCATGTTAGTAGCGCACTGGACGGTGGGTGGGGTGGGTGGGGGGGGGGTTTGGGGGGGCATTGGGTCGTTGGGGGAGGTGGGGAACGTTTGTATTGAAATGTAGTGTCATGCCGAACTTTTGCCCCTTTTCAATTGCCGATCTTGTATTGCGGTATGTGAGTTTGGCTGTGGCACACTGACTGAATAAAATACTTTAAACATAAAAACAAAGGGCCTTGCATGCACCGAGCCGCTTTCACTAACTACACTGCACTTTTTATCTGCCTTCATGTAGTATTCATTGAAAGCGGCTTGGCGCAGGCAATGCCCTTTGATTTTAGAGTCTGCTGCCACTACGCTTTACTAAATGTAAAGCTCGGTGTTCACTATCTTCATTTCCAAGTTTAAGAATAGTGAGTGGGCTAAAGCTGGGCCTGTCAAATCTCTTTTATTTGTGAGATTGAAAAGAGTAGGAGAAACTCTTCTAAATGCACTGTCTGGCCATGTGACAGAGGCAGAAAAGATTTTTTTTTCTTCTAAGAATTGGTTTATTAGTGGGGAGTGGGTGGGATTTTACTTAGAAATAATTTAGATAGTTTTATTTAAAGTGCCAGATGAATTTTAGCAGAGTGTTTTCTTTAATCAAAAAGGTGACTCCGTGCTTGCCAACTTGAAGCCAAGGTAGTGCTTTATTCTGTAGATGTGAGAGCAGAAGTGACTAAGTCTCAAAGGAATAAAAAAAACACTTGCATACCAATTAACTAAGGATACACTTTCAAAGTGCCTTTTGTGGTACCAGGCTGAAGTTTCACACTTCTGGCACAGGTTGAAGGAATCAGCACCACATAAAAAAGATGAAACCCGGCTCTGTGTCTAAATTTGGCCACTGCAAGCCCCTCGAATAAATGACATGTATTACACATTTTCCAGTATACAGATGCATGAATGAATACATGATGACAATCATTAGGCAGAACTACCTTAGGATAAGATCCCTGACGAAGAAGAGGCACCTATTAAGCGCATTTATTTATGCCGTCTCTGTATTCTGTTGTGCTCCCCTTTAGTTGCCCACACCAGCTTTAATTTTTGTTCAAATCACAGTATGAGCTCCAAAGAAATTAGGCTTAAAGTCAATAAAGCTGGGCATGGGAGAATCTCTTGTATACGTGAGTTGCTCGGCCTTTAGTAGCTCACAACGATTTTCATTGATCAGAAGTAGATCTCACTACAGAAAAGGTTGGAGACCCCTGTACTAAGGTATCACAAAAGCCAAAAGAAAGCCAGTGAAACAGCGTGGCGGGAGTACTCTCCCACAGAAAATATGGTATACTTTTAAATATGCGCTCCGGACACCACATGTTTATTCAGCAAGTTCAAGAAATAATAAGACCTAAGATGATATTAGATCTTTCTTGCCACATCACGACAAGACCAGCCCTGAAGAAGTCTACTGCAACACTGTCAGCACAGATGAAACACGTGTTTGTGAGTGTGAGGGTACATGAGTGACTGCTCTGTGAATGGGTGTGTGTTGGAAAACGAGGCAGTATCTGTGAGGCCTGCACAAATAACATGACTACATTTGTCCTTCACTGGGAACCAAACACCCAATTGTAGTGCCTGACTCCCAGAGGGTAGAGTTGCAAAGCAGTCTGAGGCTTACTCAAGGGAGGTGGTGTGGGCTAGTAATCGCCATTTGCAGGTGTACAGAAATAACACACAGTAATTGATTGTCCAGTCTGTACTTTGCTTTAAAAAGTAAGAGTACATTTATTAAACACACACACTACTCAATACTATGCACCAATTTTGAATATGCTACTTACCAGTATGCATCTGTTCTTGGCATGTAGGGCTGCTGACATTCATATCTGTGCATAGATCGCCGCCTAGTGTTGGGTCCGGATGATTGCACATTGTTGTCCTGGAAGAGTCTTCGAAGTATCACGAGATAGGTGGCTCCTCCCCTGGACTACAGTGCGCATGGGCATCCTCTCCATCCTTAGATTGTTTTTCGCCATTGTGGCAGTGATGGAGTAGATACAGTAAGTAATGACCATGCTATACAGTAATTCTGAGTGCTGCAGCCGCTACAGGCGCCGGGGAGGAGGGTGGGCGATATGAATGTCAGCAGCCCTACATGCCAAGAACAGATGCATACTGGTAAGTAGCATATTCAGTTCGAGGCATGTGGGCTGCTGAATTCATATCTGTGCATAGATTATATAGCAGTCCCTCCATTAGCGGCGGCTGCCCGTGCCAGCTGCAGCAGTCTGAAAAAGAGTTTTGAGAACAGCCTGTCCTACAGCTGCCTGCTGTTTTGAGTGTACATCTACACAGTAGTGTTTGGTAAATGTATGTATAGTGGACCATGTAGCTGCTCTACATATTTCCTGCAAAGAAATGTTTCCTAGGAAAGCCATGGACGCCCCTAACTTTCGTGTTGAGTGGGCTCGTGGGGGAATCGTTAATGTGCGTTTAGCTTTTTGATAGCAAATTTGAATACATTTAATGATCCATCTGGCTATCCCTGCTTTGG
Source organism: Triturus cristatus (assembly GCF_964204655.1). NCBI lineage: Eukaryota > Metazoa > Chordata > Amphibia > Caudata > Salamandridae > Triturus > Triturus cristatus. The sequence continues at coordinate 852,932,346 of NC_140579.1, read as the reverse complement.
AAATGGCGTTGCCCTTGTGTTGTGGAGAAAAGGCAACGAAAAGTTGTTTTATTTTCCTAAAATCCTTTGTTCTGTCTATATAGTACATGAGGGCCCTCTTTACATCTAGTGTATGGAGCATTCTCTCTGCGACATTTTGTGGACTTGGAAAGAAAACAGGCAGTTCAATAGTCTGATTCATGTGGAACTGCGATATCACTTTAGGCATGAATTTGGGGTTGGTACGTAGTACAACTCTGTTTGTGTGAACCTGTATGAATGGCTCTTGAATGGTTAGTGCCTGGAGTTCACTAACTCTTCTTAACGAAGTGATTGCCACTAAGAAAGCTACTTTCCAGGTGAGGAATTGAATCTCACATGAATGGAGAGGTTCAAAAGGTGGACCCATTAATCTGGTGAGGACCACATTGAGGTTCCACACTGGTGCCGGTGGGTGTCTCGGGGGAATTACTCGTTTGAGTCCCTCTAAGAAGGCTTTGATGGCAGGCACTCTGAATAAAGAGAGGTGCTGCCTGTTTTGAAGATAGGCTGCTATCGCGGTTAAATGTATACGTATGGAGTTGTATGCCAGATTGCATCGGTATAAGTGTAAGAGGTAACAGATGATGTTTTGAATGGATGCGTCCAGCGGGTTAATGTCATTGTTGTTGCAGTAAATGACAAACCTTTTCCATTTAGCCGCATAGCAAGCTCTGGTTGTGGGTCTTCTGGCCTCCTTGATGATATCCATACATTCAGGTGGCAGGTTTAGGTAGCCAAACTCTAAGACTTCAGGAGCCAGATTGCCAGGTTCAGCTGTTGCGGATCTGGGTGCTGAATTTCGCCATGGTTCTGCGTTAAAAGTGCGGGTGTGATCCGCAGCCTTTGATGCGGCACCACGGAAAGTTCTAGAAAGGTGGTGTACCATGGTTGGCGTGCCCATGTTGGACCAACTAGGATGAGTGTCAGTGAGTGCTGTCGCAGTTTGCGTGCCACTAGCGGTATTAATGGCGCTGGGGGAAAAGCGTACGCAAATCTGCCGGACCAGTTCATCCATATCGCATTGCCCTGTGACTGCGGATGTGGGAACCTGGCGGCAAAGCTTTGGCATTTTGCGTTTTCGTTTGTGGCGAATAGGTCTATCTCTGGATGACCCCACTGTTGGAAGTACGGCTGGAGTACAGACGGATGTAGCTCCCACTCGTGCATCTGGTGGCTGTGTCTGCTGAGCAGATCCGCCATCTGGTTGTCCTTGCCCGGGAGGTGTTCCGCCATGAGGAATATGTTCCTCTGAAAGGCCCACTTCCACATGCTCTGAGCCAGATGAGACAACTGTGGAGAGTGTGTTCCTCCCTGCTTCTGTATGTAGTACATGGCAGTCATGTTGTCCGTCCGGATCAACACGACTTTGTTGCATAAGTGTACTTTGAATGCCTTCATGGCTAGGAAGATTGCCATCAGTTCCAGAAGGTTGATGTGCATCTTCTTTTGCTGTGTTGTTCATAGTCCCTGCACTGTGTAATTGAGTACATGAGCTCCCCATCCCTGGAGAGAGGCGTCCGCCGTCAGTATTATTTGCGGAACAGGCTCTTGGAACGGTCGGCCCTTGCAAAGGTTTTGTGGATTCCACCAATGCAGAGAGTTGTATGCCCGACCGCTCACCAACACTAGGTCTGTTAATTGTCCTTGAGCCTGATTCCATTGACGTGCCGAGCACTCCTGAAGCGGGCGCGTATGTAGTCTCGCGTGCGGGACTATGAAAATGCAGGAGGCCATCATGCCTATCAACTGCATGAACACTCGCGCTGGAAGGGAGTGTTGAGGTTTGAACCTTGTGATCAGCAGTTGCATGCTGTTGATCCTCACTAAATTTGGCTGAGCTGTGGCTGTCAGAGTGTTTATGGCCGCGCCCAGGTACTGTCGTACGTGTGCGGGTTGAAGATGTGATTTTGGGTAATTTAGTGAGAATCCTAGACTGTGAAGAAGGTGAATGGTGAGGGACATGTGGCTGGCACATTGCTGGGCTGACTTTGCCTGAACAAGCCAGTCGTCCAGGTAAGGGAAGACGTGAATGTGCTGTCTCCGTAGATGTGCAGCCACTGTCGCTAGGCACTTGGTAAAGACCCTGGGTGCCGTTGTTACTCCGAAGGGGAGAACTTTGAACTGATAGTGGTGATCCTGAATAGTGAACCTGAGATATTTTCTGTGCGATGGGTGTATGGGTATGTGGAAATACGCATCTTTCAAATCCAGTGTGGCTAGGAAGTCTCCCTGACTGAGTAACGGTAGAACCTGCTGTAGGGTGAGCATATGGAAATGCTCTGATAGAATGTAGTGGTTGAGGGGTCTCAGGTCTAGTATAGGTCTGAGAGATCCGTCCTTTTTTGGGATTAAGAAGTACAGAGAGTACACCCCCGTCCCTTGTTGGTTTACGGGCACGATTTCTACTGCACCTTTTTGCAGCATACTTAGTACCTCCTGCTGCAATAATGCCAAGTGCTCTACGGACATAGGACGGTGCTTTGGCAGTATGTTGGGTGGAGTGGACGTTAATTCTAGACAGTAACCGTACTGGATAATGTCCCTGACCCACCTGTCTGTGGTGATGGATTTCCCGACTGACAGGAACTGTTGGAGTCTCCCCCCGACAGGTGTTATGTGGTCGGGGGGCAGGGAGAAGGCGTCACTGTTTGTTTTTGGGGGAGGACCTGGTGTTGCCGTACCCACGTCCTCTGCCCTTGGTGCTGGATCCACGATATCCACCTCTATTGTTTTTATCATAGTTACTTTGCGTACCCCCTTTATTGTACTGCTGCTGGGACCCCTGACCTCTAGCTGCTCCTCTATTCCCGGGGCGACGAAAGGAGCCACTCCAAAACTGCTGCGATTGCAGAGCCCCCATTGATTTTGCAGTTTCAGTGTCTTTCTTAATTTTTTCGAGGGTAGTGTCAACCTCAGGGCCAAATAAAAAGTCTGGGTTGACCGGTTGATTTGAGATATTGTTCTGAATTGCAGGCTTGAAGCCTGAGATTCTTAACCATGCGTGCCTCCTCAACATGACGCTTGTGTTGATCGCCCTTGCTGCAGTGTCGGCTGCATCCAGTGCGCATTTGATGGACGCATTTGTAAGGAGTTGTCCCTCTCTGATAAGGAGCTCCGCTGCCTCTTTGTATTCATCTGGCAAGTGTTGTAGCAGTGATTCTAGTGTGTCGTAGTGTGACCTATCATAACGGGCCAGGAGTGCCTGGGTGTTGGCAATGCGCCAGATGTTTGCCGCTTGCGCTGCTATCCTTTTGCCTGATGTCTCCAGCACTTTGGACTCCTTGTCGGGGGGAGGAGCATCACCCGTTGTTTGTGAATGTGCTCGTTTGCGAGCATTAGCAACAACCATGGAGTCTAATGGTAACTGACCCTTAATGTACATAGGGTCTCCGGGTGCAGGCTTGTATTTTTTTTCGATTCTGGGGTTCAACACCTGTGCCCTGGTTGTTTCTTTAAAAATGTCTTTTGCAGGTTTTAGAACTCCCTTCAACATTGGCCGAGTTTTGACGGTTTTCTTAGAGGAGGCGAATGTGTCCACTAAGAAATCTTACTCTACAGTGTCAGAATGGAGTTCCACTCCATGATTGGCAGCAGCCCGTTCTATGAGGGCATTAAAGGCAGCAGTGTCCTCTGTGGGCGATGTCTTTATATTATAAAGCTGCGTGTCAGGAGTATCTGGTGCGTTACCCTGGTCGGTGGGGTCGTCCCATGCCTGATCTGGGTCTTGCATGTGATCATCAGGAGCGATATCCACAGGGTAGGTGGTATCATCCCCTATATAGTCCTCTCCGGCGTCTGCCTCTGAATGCGTAGGAGAAAAGGACGGTGGGTCCTGAAGGAAGGGTTGAAAGGTTTCCTGAAGCACTGATGCGGAACCGGCCGGCAGTTTTTGTTTCAAAGGAATCTTGTATGAGTCCAAACCCTTCTCTGGTGTGATTTTCCGCTTGCGGAGCATCAGCCTACCAGTGTCGGCGTCGATAAAGTGTGCCTGTGAAGGCTCGATATCGATTTGTCCAGTGGATAGTGACTGTGTTTGGTGGACACGTGTCCGAATTTCGAACATTTTCGGTGCCTTGGGCGGCGGCAATCCAAATGTGATGTGCGCCGGTGCCGAGTGTGATTTTGCAGCCTTGTGCGTTTCGGGACCCGACGTAGGTTGGAGGGTTGCCCGGTCCCTGATGCGTTGCAACGACGCTGAGACCTGTTGCAAGGTGAACGCAGATGGCGCTTTGGAACCGATAGGCACCTTGGAGGCAGGCGTCGAAGCGGTATCCGACTTATTTCCAGTCTTTGGGTCGTCGACCCGAAGGTAGGTATCGACGCTCGTCGGAGCCGATGATTTGGCAGGCGCCGCACCCTTCGATGTCGACGCAGACGGATCGACCACCTTGACCTTGGTGTGTTGGGCCGTAATCTTCGGTGCCATAGGCCGAGGCGCCTTGTGGGGTCCGAGGGCCTTCTTCTTTGGCTCGGCGCCGGGACCCGTCGCAGTGAGCTCGGCACCGAAATCTCTTTTGGTGTGTTCGGTGCCGATGACCTGTGCCGGCGTCGAAGGAGTGGAGGGCTTCGAGGCCTTCGATCCGATCGCAACCTGTTTCACTTTCGGTTTCGATGTAACCGGTGCGACGGACGGTTTCGGTTTCACTGAAGGAAATCCAGTCGTCTTCGATATTAATGGCTCCTGTGAAATGTTCGAGGCCGGGCCTTGAGGCGGGGCCGAAGAACCGTGTGACTGATCTTGGGTAAGGCCCGCAGGCGATCCCTCGACCTGAGCCTTATGACGACGTTGTCTCTCGGCCTCCGTATCGACGGGTTGGCCTAGCTCTTCGCTGGAGCTATCTTCCTCGGCCCCAAGGGCCTCATTGTAGTCTCCTACATCTTCGACGACGTCTTCGTCCTCAAAGATCACCTCATCATCGTCTTCCGATCGGGAGTCATGTTCGGAAGCGTGGCTGGAGTCTACGTCTTCTACGCTCTCGGCTTCTTCGTCCTCGGTGCTGAAGATGTTGGCCGGGGCAGGCGCCGATTGCTGTGCCTCCAATCTCGCTGCCCGTCGATTCCGCAGATTCTTCTTCGAGCGGAACCGGGCGCAGGCCATACATTTCGACTCATCATGATCCAGTGAGAGATATTTGTTGCACACCGGATGGACATCGACGTGTGGGTATTTCTCATGGCATAAAGGACATCTCTTGAAGGGAGTCCTCGATTCCATCGTCGATCGGAGATCGATGTTCGGACCGAAGCGGATCCGAAAAGCGTGAAGAAGGTACTAAAACACAATATAAACTGGTCGATACCGAACGTGAACAATACCGACGAGATCTAAAGGCCTTTTGGCCTTAAACTAAAGTTTCCGAACTTGAGCTAAGATAAGCACATCCGTAACCAATGGCGGAAAAAAACAATCTACGGATGGAGAGGATGCCCATGCGCACTGTAGTCCAGGGGAGGAGCCACCTATCTCGTGATACTTCGAAGACTCTTCCAGGACAACAATGTGCAATCATCCGGACCCAACACTAGGCGGCGATCTATGCACAGATATGAATTCAGCAGCCCACATGCCTCGAACACAAATATACATAAGCTGTTGGAATTACTTTATGACATTGCATAACATCTCCACCCCTCCCGCAGGGGGGGCGTGGGGTCTATTACCACCACTCCCATGTATGCACATCATCTTGCTCCCAATGCAGTTAGTTGAACATAACCTGGAGCGAGGGCCCTGCGCACTGGCACCATCCCAGTGGCAACCCACCCCATTATCTCAACAAGCATTTAAAATAGGTAACCCTGCCTTGGTGACACACCACCCTGACTGAGCATTTCCTACTGACCATGAAGTATACACCTCTACATCTTAAGGGCTAGCAGTCTGGGTTTTTCACCTAGGCGCAGCAGCAAGAATACATGTTTAAGCATCACTTTAGAATGACAGTACTCATCACATTTGTGGATCATTAGAATGCATTGCAATTACAGCCCCTAAAGGCATCACACATGAAATCACAGGATTACGCATATACAGCTTGACACCCTAGCAGGAATGTCTGGCAACATAACCTCACTTTGCTTATGACATCACCTTACACAGGTACTTCACATTACACATGTGACCATCAGTCCCTCTCTAAGAAATAATGTTAGTAAAAGCATTTCAGGTGCAATTACACCTCTTCACCTCCAGGGGATGCTCTTCTCCAGACATCCCCACCTCAGCTCTTCACTCCTTGATGCATTTCTCAATACACCCTCAGCTGTAGAACAAACGTTGCAGCACAGAAGGTTTTGAATGCAGGCTGAGCCCTAGGGGGTGGGAGGGGGCTTGTTTTCAAGTCCCCATGTGAGTTAGGGAGGGACTAATCTTCTTGCTGGGGGGGAGACTGCACTTCTCCAGCAGCCTCCCCAGCACCTTGTTCACAAATGTGGGTGACCCCCTCCTCTGGAGGCCACCAGGCACCTAAAACGGTGATTTCCCCATGCCTTGCAAGGCATTATGGGGCACTTCAGGCTCCTTTCGTGCATATTAGATGAGCGGCTCTCCCGCTGTGCTGGTGAGAGTCGCGCCGGTGGTCTTCTGGCACGTTCCAGCCTCGTTGGGGGGCCCGGTCCCACCCGGACCCCCAGGTAATGTCCTACGGCTCGGGGTGCCCACCCCCGGCCGCTCTCGCTGATTTTTCTGTGGCCCGGTCCCATCCGGCCCCGAGCACCATGCCTCTTCTACTGGGCCCCGGTCCCACCGGGGACCCCGTCTGGCCTCATCAATGGAGAGCCGCTTGGGGAACCCACCCCGGCGGCTCCCGCCGACTCCCCGACTGGCTAGCACCTTTGCGTGCTGCCGCGGGAGCCGGCATTCGTTTTCTGGTCTGCCCGCTCCAGCGGGCAGATGCGAGACTGCTTCCCCACTTCCGCGGGTCTTCGGGGCGTGCGATGGCACTCCACCCACCTCCTCTGCACTTCAGGGCCCGGGGATGGGATCCCGGGCCCCCTCACCGCTTTGGGGCCCTGGAGATGGGGTCCCGGGCCCCTCTAGACCTCTTTGCGGGTGGGGGGCGCGACGGCGCTCCCCGCCCCCAGCTCCTCTTCATCTTCAGGGCCCGGGGATGGGGTCCCGAGCCCCTTGCTCACATTTTCGCGGGGCGCGACGGCGCTCACCCTCCTCTTAATCTTCGGGGCCCGGGGATGGGGTCCTGGGCCCCTTTGCGCAAATATTTGCGGGGGGGGGCGCAATTGTTCTCCCACATCACCGGGGCCAGGGTGGGCTCCTGTGCCCCTTCTTGGGCAACTTCACTTTGCTTCCTCCTGGGGCAGCCCCGGGACCTGACCCACCCCGGGGGCATAATTGCGACCGGCGGCGGAGCCCCAAGCACTTCGCCATCATTCCCAGGCGGGGTCAAAGGGCGCCTACCTTCTGGGGGGCATATCTCGGCCCCCAGGCTGCCGATTTGGACCATTCTGGCCTCCTTTCGCTCCTGATGGCCAGCTCTACACATCTGGAGCCCTTGTTACTGCCCTTTTCTCCTCTAAGAGGGTGAACTTCGGCAGGGAGCTGTTTTCACTGGCTCCCTGTGCCAGCCTTTCTCCTGCTCTCCTCCTGAACCTCTCTTCTCCCTGCGCAGAGGCCCCTGCTTCTGCGCACTGGTCCTGGACTCTTCTCCTGGCGCTGTGCAGGACACTGGGGGCAGTCAGGGGGTTCCTCCTTCCAACTGCCCATTGCGCCAGGCTCCAGCACCTTCACCCTCAGCAGACCACACCCCAGAGAGAGCTTTTCTTCCTGTGCAAGCACTTTTTAAAAGTTGAGTAGGGGGCTGTCAGGAAGTCTCTGTTTGCCCTATCAAACAGCGACACATCACTTCACTGCCCCTGCTCCTTCCTTCCTGCCCAACCTCTGGGTTTGTTCAAAATGGCGGCGGCCACGGTCTCTGGCCACATGGTCTCTGAAAAAGCCCCTTCCCCCCTTGCTGCCTTCCCTCCTTGGTGCAGCCTGGTGCCTGGCACCCAGTGATAGCTGCTGATGGATGAGCTTGTAGACCCACTGTCTTCTCTTCGTGGAGAGAAGGCCTTAGCTTGTGGAAGAAAGGTTATCAATCCATCCTGCTGAGGTCAGCCCTCAGCCAGGCCCTGGTTATGGCAGACTCAGAGAAATATGATATTTCTGGATGACCTAAAAGCAGTACAAATATGACTTTGGACTCTGCTGAATACATCTTCTCACACCTGTTACAGTGGACTTTAGTGCGTGTCTGGAATCTGTAGGCCTTAGGAAAGTTAATCTAGCCCATGGGCTCCACATCCCCATAAGGGAATAATGAAGAGAAAAACACAGTGAAACACATTGACTTTCCCTGGCATGTTTCTTCCCATTGTATAAAGCCTATTCCATGTCACCACCCTATTCTGCATAAGTCCTGCCACACCATTCACTTTGTAGCTGCTCCTGGACTGCGTATGCTAGGAATCTCCCCTGTGCAGCCCATACCCGTGTGCACATGCATGTACACCTGTGTCTGCATGCAACCAGCCCGGTGTCCCTTACTCCAGCTGCTGCGCAGTGGCCTGGTCAATCCAGGGGGACACCAGTAAAATCCCCATGCAGTCTCTTTCAATATTGAGTTTACTGGGGGTGAGTCGCAACTTATGAGGCTCCCCCACAGTAAAAGCTCAACAATTAGGTGCTCCAAAAGCGAAAAATCCGGGCGGCCCATAGTGTCAGAACCACCTTCTAACAGTGTGCAAGTGGGTGTATGGGAGGGTGGGTGCGTGAGTGGGTTTGGGGGTGGCTGTATGGGTGTGTGAGCGGCTGTTTGGGTGAGTGAGTGCCTGTATGGGTATGTGAGTGTGAGAGAGGCTCTATCTGAGACTATGCGTTTGTCTCAGTGACTGTTTAGGTGACTGAATACATAAGTTTGTATCTATATGAGTAAGTGAATGGGTGTTTGAGCATCTGTATAGGTGAGTGACTGGTTGTGTGAGTGTCTGTACGAGTGAGTGTGTGTGTGTTTGTGTGTGACTATGCATGAGTGAGTGGGGGCTTGAGTATTTGTATGGGTTTGTGAATGGGTATGTGAGTGGTTGTGCGGGTGGGTGTATGAGATGTTGCATGGGGATGGGAATGGGTGTGTGAGTGGTTCTGTGGAAGATGTCATTGGTGATGTCATTTGAGATGTCACTGACCATGTCATGAGTGATGTAAAATGTGTGGTCATATGCAGCGTATTTCAGGGGCGTAAGTTATTGTTAGCTCAGGTAACTATAACTGTTGGATTTCTATGGTTTTGAATGAGTGAAATCTGAGCCTAACTATAACGTTCCTGTAACCTTTGTTTTCTTCAGTGAATTTCTAAGGTTTTTTTAAATACATCTACTAACTATACCGTCCCTGTAACCTTGGTTTTTCAGTGAATTACTACGGTGTTTTAATGTTATTTCCTAACTGTAACCTGTAACCTTTGAGAGTGAGTACAGGGGTGTGGAATTTAATAAAATATCTACTTGTCCATAGGGCAGGTTACTACATAAATCAACTTGTCCTGTAGCAAAATCCACTTGTCCCTTTAGTGCAATGTAATGCGGTGACAAATTATGGCAGCAATCTCATTATATAAGTGCTCTGAAATAGCCTCTCTGATTATGCCAGGGCTCCTTCCATAGTAGGGTTTGAATACTAGCAATTCCCTTATGTTGCCATGTTTCCGCAGATCTACATACTGGGGCTAAAGGTAATGGTAAGTGTAGGAGAGTAGGGTCTGCTATCCTATGGTCACCCCAAATTTTTGCTTTTTGCTTCACTGGTTTTTGACATATTGGGGCTGTGGGCCTGCCAATCAGACCCCCAGCCTGCTGTTCTCTCTACTAAATTAAAACTATGCACCCTAGGTGCATAACCAATTGGAAGTGGATCACCCTGTCAGCCCCTGTACCAGTGTACACTAGGTACCCAGGGCATTGGTGTACCCAAGGCCTGCCAGGGGCTGAAGCATGTATTATGCCACCCCAGGCTTGGCCTAACAATTTGACACAACTGGCTGATCACTCAGCTGGGGTAAGTTGGTGTAATCACCTCTTACTTAGGTGTAGTATACCTATACCTAACCTTGAATGGGACACCTGGTAACCTATAAGTCACTCCTATGGCAGGCCTTAACAATCCTGAAGGCAGAGTGCGTGGTTCCATGTGAGATGGTGCTCTGGCATGAGCTGAGCCTGTCTGCAGTGGTCGGAACAACTTCCTTCTACTGTTTCCAGATATCGTCATACCATATACTCTTAAGTGCATTATGAACCTCGCGGTTAAATGCTATCTTTGGTTTGGCTTTATCAAAACATGTCGAGTAAGGTGTCATACGAATTGGAATACTAACCCCTCGCCAATTCTGGCGACGGGGTTAGCATTCCACCCTTCTAGAGGGACACGACATGTACAGTGCCTGAAACCCGGGTAAAATCAGACATAGCCTCAGCTCCACAAAATGGATGCTGCCACCACAGACACAAGTCTGCCCTCCTGCTGCTGGGAGTCCTTCCAGCTTGGGAGGTGTGGACAAAGGGTTTCCTGCCAGGGGAGGTGCGTGCACCACCCCAGACAGGATTTTGTGTATTGGTCAGGTAGGGCTTGAAAGAAACCAGACATGCCTGTGGCTCACAAGGAGCCTCGGTGCATATGCCAGTTCAAACCGGTCCTGGGGCACACCAGTCCCGGGCCTGGGGCGAGCTGGACAAAGGATTGGGGGTGTAACCACCCCCCTTCCTGGTCCCACCCATAGGGAGGGACCTAGCAGGTAGTCCGGCCCCTAGAATCCGCTTAAAGGTAGGAGCTGTGTCCTAAGACTTCAGACATCCTGGAATCAACTTAATACTAAGAAGAAGACGGGAACTTCGACGCTCTGCTGCACAGAGGACTGAAGCCAATCTCCCCTGTGGTCAGGGAGTGACCACCTTGCTAACGCAAGCACCATCCAGCGAATCAACGTCTGCTTTGCCGCCGCCTCCCGCCGGAGCCCGAGCCCAGAGACTGACAAGACCTGGACCTCCAGACCTCTCACCGCCCGATCCACAGTCCCTGAAAAGAGGAGACCCGTGGAGGCACCAAGACACGTGGAGCCGGCCATCTTGGAACGACTACGACAAGCTGACAAGTGCAACAACCGAGGCTCCCTCCAAGTTGTGCTTTGGGATCTGAGAAGCCCAACACCCGAGCAGCATCTGCACCAAAGGTGAGCCCTCCAGCATCTCCACGATCTGCGTGGGGCCCTTCTGCATTTTGCCACTCGACGCGCCTAACCGGTTGCTGGCCCGCCGGCTAGTAGCCATCTTGGCGACGAACCTCAAGAAATACACCACTGGTCTGGTTGCTCCAGACTGGCCCTTGCTCCCCTCCAAAGGAGCAGTCCTTCTGACCTTGCTGGTCAGAACCATCAGCTTATTTCCTTTTCCTACAACAATTGCTTTTGCCAAGGCTTGTTTGCTTCTATCAAGTCGCCGACACCGTCGACAGCGAGAGCCTGCGTGGGACAGCTCGTGACTCGACTCCTGGACGTCGTCGACCTCCAGGGACCACGTGGCTGCAGAGACAAGCTACACCTTTCTCCCTGTTTGCACCCGACATTGCCTGGTACCCACCTGGTGCCACGCCGGTCACTGGCTAGTGACTGTGAACACTGTCCCCTCTGCTTACAGGTCTTCAACATCTCCGATCCACTCTTGGATCCACTGCATCTCTCCCGGACCGACCGCCTGCAGCATCTTTGTCTTCAGGCTCCACGGAACAGATAGAAGAAACCCGACGCACTTCGAGGCCTATGCACCCGCTTCCTGTGGGTGAGGTAAAGCTGGCACACCTGTGCCCAAGTGTAGTATTACATCTCTAGTGCCTGTGTTCCAAATCTTGAGTTCCTAGTCCATCCGGAAGATCCTCTTTGCAGTAACTTTGTACTTTTTACGCACCCATTGAAACCTATGGGAGCACGCGTGTGACTAATTGCTCTGCACACGCCACCCGTGGACCTCCTGGTCACTAACTGACGTTAGCTCCTTGTAGGCCCAGCGATTCTAGAGGCCCTAGGCCTTTTCCCTTTTCTGTTCGTGGTACTTATACCACTATTTTAGTATATGGTTTGAGTGGCCACCAGGGCCTATCCATATAAAGTGCAACTTCTGTGTATTCTACTGTAATCTTGTTTGACGATTTGTGCTCCTGTGCTCATAAAGAGACTAGGGGTTACTTTGAGAAATAAATACATATATATTTTGAATATATATCTGTGTGGTGTCCTTTCATTGGTATAAAAGGGGGTTGCATTTGGTAAAACAGCTGGCTTAACACGCTTCACGAGTTTAGCCTCAAAGACTGCTTAGCCTACGCTACCACTAGGGCAGCTAGTCCGAAAAGGTTGACTTACAACCACACCATAAGGGTTGCTTGGCATGGTACAAGGTGATCACTTTAACTAGTGAGCATCATATACCAGGCCAACTTCTCACATTGGTGAGCAGCGGTTGGATTTGAGCTTTCTGTGTTTTACCATTGTAATCTCTTGGTTACCAATTGAAAGATCACATAGGTACCTGTAGGTACATATAAAACAAGATTAGATATACATAAGTTCTACTGAACTTAGTTGTTGTAGAGCAAAGGGAGTAGCACACCCTGACTACAACTACTAGATAGGTTTAGTAGGCAAACCCAAGTGTAGGTAGATTGCAACACATCCACCCACACTTAAGAGCAATGGCCGGGGCAGAGGGGTCCACTGTACCCATCTCTGTTGAGAGTGACCCCCAGAGGGCACCATCCAGCTTTGCTACCCTTAATCAGAATGAGCTCAGGCATTTGGCAACTCTTAGAGGCCTTAAACAGCCCAAGAACCCTACCTCTGCTGAGCTCAGAGAACTCTTACCGAATGATGAGAATCAGAGAGAACTCAAGAAAGCTTCCCAGTTAGCCCCCTTAGGGTCAGGAACAGGAGGCCCCCCTTCTGAAGATGCTACAGAGGTACCCAGTTCCAATAGCCATCCCTTAGATGAGAATCATACTACAGGGGAGGAAAGTGGTGAGGATACAGAAAGTAGTGATGATGAAGGGAGAACTAGCCCAGTGCCAAGTATTATACTTGGCCCAGCTAAACTAAGGCTATTGGGGACTGACAATGGGTTTACCCCATTGGATCTCCCCAGTGGACTTAACACAGGGCTTGGGAGGCAAAGGAATCGCTCAGGTGACTCCAATGCTTCTCATGGCTCTAGAGGCTCTCAAGGTCACACCAGGAAGAGGATGACCACCCCTCAGAGGAGGGAACATGAGGCCAGAATGCAGGAAGCCCAGCTGAGGATCAGGAAGCAAGAGCTAGAAGTAGCCCTGATGGAAGAAAAACTGAACAAGGCTAGGCAACCTAGAGAGAGTGGGTCTATACCCACTGGTGGCAGCATTGTCCCTAAGGACAAAGATAGGGTCTTTGATAATAGGAACCTGTCTAAGGTTGTGCCCCCCTACAAAAGTGGGGATGACATCCACAAATGGATAACTGCTCTTGAGAGAGCCTGCAAAGTACAGCAGGTTCCTGAAGACCAGTGGGCAGCAATCCTCTGGCTCTCCTTTGAAGGAAGAGGCAGAGACAGACTCCTCACTGTTAGAGAAGAGGATGTCAGAAATTACAGAGTCCTGAAGAGTGTTCTGGTAGATGGGTTAGGCTTAACCACTGAACAGTACAGGTTAATGTTCAGAGACACCCAAAAGACACAGACTCAGGACTGGTCTGAATATGTTGAATGTGCCACTAAGGCTTTGGAGGGTTGGTTGCTGGGAAGTAAGGTATCTGATTTTACAGGATTGTATAATTTGATGATGAGAGAACAGATTTTAAATAACTGTCAAAACCAGCAACTGCATCAACACTTGGTTGACTCTGATCTGACCTCTCCCCAAGAATTGGGAAAGAAGGCAGACAAATGGGTCAGAACCAGGGTTAAGCAAAAGAACCAGAACCAGGGCCAAGGGGGTGATCAGAAGAAAACAGACCAGAAGGGTGGAGATCAGAAATCTAAAGACCAGAAGTCTTCAACAGGGCCCCAAACTACTGCTAAGGAGGGTGGGTCCCAATCACAGTCCAAAAAGACGAAAGAAGGTCAAAAGAAACCCTGGTGCAAAAAAATACAACTCACTGGACTAGTGATTGCAAAAAGGGTGGAGCCCCCAACACTGTTGCCCCTAAGGCACCTGCTCCCAGTACTACTGTTAGCAGTGTTGGTCCCCAGACAAAGGGTGTAGTGGGAATCACTATGGGAACTGAAGGAGATTCTGACTTAGACAGAACCCTGACACAGGCAGACTGGATCTGTGATGGGGACATTGATTTGTCCCTGACTGTGAGCCCCAGTAACCTGGGCAAGTACAGACAGACTCCTTTAATTAATGACAAAGTGGCTCAAGCCTACAGGGACACATGTGCCAGTGTCACTATGGTGACACCAGGCTTTGTGGACCCTGGACAGTACATACCAGGTGAGAACTACCTGGTGACCAATGCCAGCAATGCCACTACTTCACACAGTGTGGCAGTTGTTAACTTCTCATGGGGAGGGGTAACTGGCCTCAAAAGGGTTGTGGTTAGTGCAGACCTCCCAGTAGAATGTTTGTTGGGCAATGACCTAGAGAGTTCTCTATGGTCAGAAGTGGAGTACAGGACTCATGCAGAGATGTTAGGTATATCATCACATGTCCTTGCTGTGACCAGGTCACAGGCCAAAAAGTGCCTCACTGAACCTCAGGTCTTGGATCCTGGAACAATGGACCAAGCACCTACCAAGAAGAAGAACAGGAGGGTCAAGGCTGTGCCTTCCCCCCTGCCTCAGAGTGATGATCAGCCTTCCCAGGAAGCTGATCTAGAGGACCCTGAAGGAACTGTCCCTGAAGAGCTTGAACCTGATCAGGTTGAGTTTCTGGGGACAGGGGGACCTTCAAGGGCTGACTTGAGGCAGGCTCAGTTATCCTGTCCCTCTCTTGAACCCCTCAGACAGCTGGCTGCTGCTGAGGCTGCTGGGAATGCTCAAGGTACCCATAAAGTGTATTGGGATGAAGGGCTCCTTTATTCAGAGGCTAGAGACCCCAAGCCTGGTGCAACCAGGAGGTTGGTTATACCTCTGCAATTTAGGGGCTTCCTTCTTACCTTGGCCCATGACATTCCTTTAGCAGGACACTTAGGCCAGAACAAGACTTGGGACAGACTTGTCCCTCACTTTCACTGGCCTCACATGAATGAAGATACAAAGGAGTTTTGTCGCTCCTGTGTTACCTGCCAAGCCAGTGGCAAATCAGGTGGCACAACAAAGGCCCCCCTAATACCACTACCTGTGGTGGGGGTCCCCTTTGAAAGAGTGGGAATAGACATAGTGGGTCCCATGGATCCTCCCACTGCATCTGGGCACAGATTTATACTGGTGGTAGTGGATCATGCCACCAGGTATCCAGAGGCAATTCCCCTTAGGACCACTACAGCTCCTGTTGTGGCCAGGGCCCTGCTGGGAGTATTCTCCAGAGTGGGGTTTCCTAAGGAGGTAGTATCTGACAGAGGTACCAACTTTATGTCAGGATACTTGGCAGCTATGTGGAAGGAATGTGGTGTCAACTACAAGTTCACCACCCCTTATCACCCACAATGCAATGGGCTTGTTGAGAGATTCAACAAGACCCTAAAGGGTATGATCAAAGGATTACCTGAAAAGCTCAGGCGAAGATGGGACATCCTTCTACCCTGCCTTCTGTTTGCTTACAGAGAGGTCCCACAAAAAGGAGTTGGCTACAGCCCCTTTGAATTGTTGTTTGGGCACCCTGTGAGAGGCCCACTGTGTTTGGTGAAGGAAGGATGGGAGTTACCTCTCAAAAAGCCTAAGCTAGACATAGTGGACTATGTACTTGGTCTCCGCTCCAGGATGGCTGAGTATATGGAGAAGGCATCCAAAAACCTTGAGGCAAGCCAGGCCTTACAGAAAGCTTGGCATGACCAAAAGGCTGTCTTGGTTGAGTTTCAGCCAGGACAGAAGGTATGGGTGTTGGAGCCAGTGGCCCCAGCAGCACTCCAAGACAAATGGTCTGGACCCCATACAATCCTGGAAAAGAAGGGAGAGGTCACCTACTTGGTCGACCTAGGAACTCCCAGGAGTCCCCACAGGGTACTCCATGTTAACAGGCTTAAAGCATATGTTGACAGGGCAGACATGGGCTTGCTCATGGCTACAGATGAGGGACAGGAGGAAGAGAGTGACCCTCTCCCAGACCTGTTGTCTCAGAACCCTGAAGATGGCTCAGTTGAAGGAGTGACCCTTGGAGGCAACCTCACTGCCCATCAGCAGACTGAATGTAGACAGGTTCTACAATCATTTTCACATATGTTTTCCTTGATACCTAGTCAAACTGACTGGTGTACCCATGTGGTGGACACTGGTGACAGTCTGCCTGTAAAGAACAAGCTTTACAGACAACCTGACCACGTCAGGGACTGTATAAAGGCTGAGGTACATAAAATGCTGGAATTAGGTGTCATTGAACCCTCAGAGAGCCCCTGGGCTAGCCCAGTGGTTCTGGTCCCCAAACCTCACACCAAAGATGGCAAGAGAGAGATGAGGTTATGTGTGGATTACAGAGGACTCAATGCTGTCACCAGGACAGATGCACACCCCATTCCAAGGGCAGATGAGCTCATAGACAAACTAGCTTCTGCAAAGTTTTTGAGCACATTTGACTTAACAGCTGGCTATTGGCAAATCAGATTAGCTGAGGAGTCTAAGGCCAAAACAGCATTCTCAACCCCAGGTGGGCACTACCAGTTTGTGGTGATGCCCTTTGGTCTGAAGAATGCACCTGCCACCTTCCAAAGGCTGGTGAACCAAGTCCTTACTGGGTTGGATGACTTTTGCGCAGCATATCTGGATGACATTGCTGTCTTTAGCTCCACCTGGGAGGATCACCTGATCCACCTGAAGAAGGCTCTTGAGGCTCTGCAAAGGGCAGGCCTCACTATCAAGGCTACAAAGTGCCAGATAGGGCAGAGTAAGGTTGTATATTTGGGCCACCTTGTAGGTGGAGGCCAAGTTCAACCACTGGAGAGTAAGATACAATCCATCAAGGACTGGTCCCCTCCAACCACCCAGACTCAAGTTCGAGCTTTCTTGGGCTTGACTGGGTACTACAGGAAGTTTGTTAAGAACTATGGGTCCATTGTGACTCCTCTTAATGATCTGACATCCAAGAAGATGCCCAAAAAGGTTCAGTGGACAGTAAGCTGTCAAAAGGCATTTGATGACCTGAAGGAGGCCATGTGCTCTGCACCTATCCTGAAAAGTCCTGACTACTCCAAAGAGTTTATTGTCCAAACAGATGCTTCTGAGTTGGGTGTGGGAACTGTGCTGTCACAACTTAATGTAGATGGTCAAGACCAACCCATTGCTTTTATTAGCAGAAGGTTGACCCCCAGAGAGAAGAATTGGTCAGCTATTGAGAGGGAGGCCTTTGCTGTGGTGTGGGCCCTGAAGAAGCTGAGGCCATACTTGTTTGGCACTCACTTCAAGATTCAGACCGGCCATAAGCCCCTCTTGTGGCTAAATCAGATGAAGGGTGAAAACCCCAAACTGCTTAGGTGGTCCATTTCCCTACAGGGGATGGACTTTACAGTGGAGCACCGGCCAGGTACTGACCATGGGAATGCAGATGGTCTCTCCAGGTACTTCCACTTAGGACATGAAGACGAGACTGGTCAAGGCTAGTTTAATGTCCCAGCGTTTGGGGGGGGGGTTGTGTAGGAGAGTAGGGTCTGCTATCCTATGGTCACCCCAAATTTTTGCTTTTTGCTTCACTGGTTTTTGACATATTGGGGCTGTGGGCCTGCCAATCAGACCCCCAGCCTGCTGTTCTCTCTACTAAATTAAAACTATGCACCCTAGGTGCATAACCAATTGGAAGTGGATCACCCTGTCAGCCCCTGTACCAGTGTACACTAGGTACCCAGGGCATTGGTGTACCCAAGGCCTGCCAGGGGCTGAAGCATGTATTATGCCACCCCAGGCTTGGCCTAACAATTTGACACAACTGGCTGATCACTCAGCTGGGGTAAGTTGGTGTAATCACCTCTTACTTAGGTGTAGTATACCTATACCTAACCTTGAATGGGACACCTGGTAACCTATAAGTCACTCCTATGGCAGGCCTTAACAATCCTGAAGGCAGAGTGCGTGGTTCCATGTGAGATGGTGCTCTGGCATGAGCTGAGCCTGTCTGCAGTGGTCGGAACAACTTCCTTCTACTGTTTCCAGATATCGTCATACCATATACTCTTAAGTGCATTATGAACCTCGCGGTTAAATGCTATCTTTGGTTTGGCTTTATCAAAACATGTCGAGTAAGGTGTCATACGAATTGGAATACTAACCCCTCGCCAATTCTGGCGACGGGGTTAGCATTCCACCCTTCTAGAGGGACACGACATGTACAGTGCCTGAAACCCGGGTAAAATCAGACATAGCCTCAGCTCCACAAAATGGATGCTGCCACCACAGACACAAGTCTGCCCTCCTGCTGCTGGGAGTCCTTCCAGCTTGGGAGGTGTGGACAAAGGGTTTCCTGCCAGGGGAGGTGCGTGCACCACCCCAGACAGGATTTTGTGTATTGGTCAGGTAGGGCTTGAAAGAAACCAGACATGCCTGTGGCTCACAAGGAGCCTCGGTGCATATGCCAGTTCAAACCGGTCCTGGGGCACACCAGTCCCGGGCCTGGGGCGAGCTGGACAAAGGATTGGGGGTGTAACCACCCCCCTTCCTGGTCCCACCCATAGGGAGGGACCTAGCAGGTAGTCCGGCCCCTAGAATCCGCTTAAAGGTAGGAGCTGTGTCCTAAGACTTCAGACATCCTGGAATCAACTTAATACTAAGAAGAAGACGGGAACTTCGACGCTCTGCTGCACAGAGGACTGAAGCCAATCTCCCCTGTGGTCAGGGAGTGACCACCTTGCTAACGCAAGCACCATCCAGCGAATCAACGTCTGCTTTGCCGTCGCCTACCGCCGGAGCCCGAGCCCAGAGACTGACAAGACCTGGACCTCCAGACCTCTCACCGCCCGATCCACAGTCCCTGAAAAGAGGAGACCCGTGGAGGCACCGAGACATGTGGAGCCGGCCATCTTGGAACGACTACGACAAGCTGACAAGTGCAACAACCGAGGCTCCCTCCAAGTTGTGCTTTGGGATCTGAGAAGCCCAACACCCGAGCAGCATCTGCACCAAAGGTGAGCCCTCCAGCTTCTCCACGATCTGCGTGGGGCCCTTCTGCATTTTGCCACTCGACGCGCCTAACCGGTTGCTGGCCCGCCGGCTAGTAGCCATCTTGGTGACGAACCTCAAGAAATACACCGCTGGTCTGGTTGCTCCAGACTGGCCCTTGCTCCCCTCCAAAGGAGCAGTCCTTCTGACCTTGCTGGTCAGAACCATCAGCTTATTTCCTTTTCCTACAACAATTGCTTTTGCCAAGGCTTGTTTGCTTCGATCAAGTCGCCGACACCGCCGACAGCGAGAGCCTGCGTGGGACAGCTCGTGACTCAACTCCTGGACGTCGTCGACCTCCAGGGACCACGTGGCTGCAGAGACAAGCTACACCTTTCTCCCTGTTTGCACCCGACATTGCCTGGTACCCACCTGGTGCCACGCCGGTCACTGGCTAGTGACTGTGAACACTGTCCCCTCTGCTTACAGGTCTTCAACATCTCCGATCCACTCTTGGATCCACTGCATCTCTCCCGGACCGACCGCCTGCAGCATCTTTGTCTTCAGGCTCCACGGAACAGATAGAAGAAACCCGACGCACTTCGAGGCCTATGCACCCGCTTCCTGTGGGTGAGGTAAAGCTGGCACACCTGTGCCCAAGTGTAGTATTACATCTCTAGTGCCTGTGTTCCAAATCTTGAGTTCCTAGTCCATCCGGAAGATCCTCTTTGCAGTAACTTTGTACTTTTTACGCACCCATTGAAACCTATGGGAGCACGCGTGTGACTAATTGCTCTGCACACGCCACCCGTGGACCTCCTGGTCACTAACTGACGTTAGCTCCTTGTAGGCCCAGCGATTCTAGAGGCCCTAGGCCTTTTCCCTTTTCTGTTCGTGGTACTTATACCACTATTTTAGTATATGGTTTGAGTGGCCACCAGGGCCTATCCATATAAAGTGCAACTTCTGTGTATTCTACTGTAATCTTGTTTGACGATTAGTGCTCCTGTGCTCATAAAGAGACTAGGGGTTACTTTGAGGAATAAATACATATATATTTTGAATATATATCTGTGTGGTGTCCTTTCATTGGTATAAAAGGGGGTTGCATTTGGTAAAACAGCTGGCTTAACACGCTTCACGAGTTTAGCCTCAAAGACTGCTTAGCCTACGCTACCACTAGGGCAGCTAGTCCGAAAAGGTTGACTTACAACCACACCATAAGGGTTGCTTGGCATGGTACAAGGTGATCACTTTAACTAGTGAGCATCATATACCAGGCCAACTTCTCACAGTAAGCAACAGTTCCAGGGTTGGAATGCCCTTTTGAGTCTGTACAAACCCACTAACTTGCATGTTATAAGGGTTATCACTAACTCTTCTCTAATCTTTTCCCATACTGAGAAATGTTGGAAATTTAATTCTGACAATGACAGACATAAAACTTCTTCCAGGGTTAGGAAAATAGTGGTTGGAGGGAAAGTGAACTTGAAACATTCAGATTTTTGCATGAGCAAATCTACACCTGCAGATTTGCTCATGCTAAAATGCAGTTCACAAATATTTTCTAGGAGTAGTATTTCTTGGCCTACTTCTGTAAAGTCCTGTGAATTCGCAAAAGCTGTATAACTGCACTTAATGCAAGGACATGGGTGCACTTATGAGACTTTATTTAATAACTGGGTCCCTAATTAGGTCTGATGTTAACCATGACCTTTAATGTTTATTAAAATTGTCTCTCACTGTCTATCTGCTAGCTTCACTGTGAGTGACGGCATTCTGTTCTTTCACAAGGAGCATATCGACACAGTCGTTTTGTTCAGTGCCAGGAACTACTGTGGCAATGTGTGCTTTTTGAGACCGAAGCAAGGTTTGCTTTTGCCATTGTTTGTTATAATGGTGAGGGCCCGGCAGCTCCAGCACCAATAAGGTTTTGCAAATACCATACCAAAACAAGTCAAGCATTGACAAATCCAAAAAAGACTGACCAACAATGTCAGACCTTTTGGCTTTACCAATGCTTGTTTATTTGTATGTTTGTATAAACAACGAAAGAGTGATTAACATTAGACTGATAGAGCTAATATAATAGAACAGCGTGGGAAAAACAAAAAGATTTTTTGTAAAAGAACCCTCACTCACCAACCTGGTTGGTGACATGCTTCATCATCGAGTTCCCACCAAGGAGGCCGAATGCCTCCCTGGTGTGCTACACGCCTGAGTTACAGCGGAGCTGGTTTCTTGAGGGAATAGTGGTGGAAAATGTGAATTAAAAGGTGGATGGTTTTAACCGATAACAATTTTTTATTCTAGGTAAACCAGCGACCATTAAAAATCAAGTGGGACGGACAAAGACTGGCTGGTTAGAATAACCAAGGTTGTCCGGTTTTAAAATCAGTGAAAAGATATGGTCAACATGTTTCTGCTTGTATTGCAAGTTAGCTAAGCATTCTTCAGGACCAGTTGAAATTCCACAGCGGTATGCGCACGCTAAGGCGCACCCTAACCTGTGGAATAATGCTAGTGATAAAACTTACGGTTCTACCGATTGGCCTCCTGGTATTTCCTGGGCTACTAAATTCTGTAGGGAAAAAACACAGACAAAACACACATAAACATATACATGTGACCTGTTGGTTGCTTGCTGTATTAGCAATGATTAAGTGTAAAATAAATTTGGTAATCCCGTGCTGTGGAGAGGGAGTGGGTGTATTAACAATTGAGCCACTGCTGCCCCTGGGGCGGGCATTCGCGTATTGAGTTTAGCGTCCACTCTCGATCAATGTTCGAGGGAACTGTTTACAGGTACACTACCTGTGTGAAGAAATGACATTTTATAATTAGAAATGACTAGCAAGAATATGCTTGAGTAGTGGCTGTTGGCCGATGTACTGCTAGTGATAGCTGACTCGTGAAAGTGTTTAGCATGCCACTCGAGCGCCCGCGATATCTGTCAAGTGTTGAGGCATAGGTGCATGAGCAACTGGAATAAAATAAAATAAAACAGTAGCATAGGGAAAATAATGGTCCGCTTACTCGTAAACAGTGAACGTTATACGTCATGGGTCCGAGAGGGGGGTAGTGAGCTATAGTATTTAAAAGAAGTAACAAGCAGATAGATGAGTTAAAGCTTGGAACTCGGAATTAGTGTCCGTTGGACGAGAAACCGTACGCCCCTAAGAGGACCCAAACTTACTTCCATGCTCGCACACTCCCGCGGTGGACCTGCCGTTGTCCTACTCGGCCCAGATGTTACTGTGTGACGGCTAGAGCCGGAAGTAAGTAGCCGGTTGTTTGGGTCACGTGACATCAAATGTGTACACGTGACGTCTATAGTCTCTGTTAATAGTGCGTGAACAACTAGAACGTTGCTGGGTGAGTTAGTGTATTATGAAAGAACTTTATTAAACCATACCGGAGACATATGAACATGTCAAGGCGAAGGGGATGAAGTCCCCCAAAGTGGGATTGCTGAGACCTTGTTGGATGCCCCGCCCCCTTTCTCAACCACTCTGCAAACATGCCTCCTGGCGCACTACTAGTTGGGGGATAAAGTTCTTTACAGTGGGATTGCTGAGACCTCGTCGGAGGCCCCGCCCCCTTTCTCAAACACTCTGCAAAAGCACCTCCTGTGGCACTACTGGTTGGAGGATGAAGTAGGCTGCTAAGGGTAGTTGGGGCCTCTTTCTGCTCATTTCTGATCTCTATTTTGCCTATTTGTGCTGGTTTCTGAACTTTATTTTGCCTCTTTCTGCTCTCTATTTTTTCTCGTTCTGCTTTTTTCTGGACTTTATTGTTCCTCTTTCTGCTCACTTCTGACCTGAATTTTGCATCTTCTGCTCGTTTCACACTGTTATTTTGCCTCTTGCTGCTCGCTTGCGACTTTTAATCAGCCTCTTGCTGCTCATTTCTGACCTCTTGCGGCTTGTTTCTGACCTCTGTTCGGCCTCTTTGTCCTCGTTTCTCACCTTTATCATGCCTTTTTCTGCCTGGGTCTGACCTCTATTCTGCCTTTTTTTGCTCGATTCTCACATTCATTTTGCCTCTTTCTACTAGTTTCTCAGCTTTATTTTGCCTCTTTCTGCTTGTTTCGGACCTCTATTCTGCTTCTTTCTTTTCCTTTCACATTTTTATTTTACCTCTTTCTGCTTGTTGCTGACCTTTATTTTGCCTCTTTCTGCTCTTTTCAGATCATTATTTTGCCTCTTTCTGCTCGTTGCTGACTTTTATTTTGGCTCTTTCTGCTCGTTGCTGACCTTTATGCTTCCTTTTTCTGCTAGTTTTTTACCTTATTTTGCCTCTTTCTGCTCGTTTCTCACCTTCATGTTTGGTTGGATAGTTAAAGGCAATCATGTGATCAGATTCGATATTGGTTATTTAGCCCTTTCTCCAACTTCATGACGATGATAAGCCACCACCCCAATTCATCCTCTTGCCAGATCTGCTGAAACGCAACAAAGCAAACTTGACATTTCAAACCGCCCTCAAAAGTTGTACTGAAGCAAACTGTGAGCCTTGCGCACAAGTATTAGTTCATTGCAGTGATTTTGACGGTAGTATCACAAATGTTCAAAGAACTCTCCATCTGAGCGGTTGCAAATAGAAACAGTGAGGCAGCGTTGCAGAGGCAAGGAATGCATGACCCCTCTGAAGGAAAGAAAAGCAAGTAGCACAGGAAACCCAAGCATACAAGTATTTTATTAAGTGTGCAAACGATTAGAAACAGCGGATGGTACCAAACCCTAACCGAAGCATGAACTGGCAAAAACCATACCAAGTTTGAGAACAACCATCAACAAGGTCAATGGGTCTCACTTTGTGTTAATGGTATGGACACTAACGTGCTTGGCCTAAAGCTAACCACTTTCAGACCAGTATGTGCCAGTCTCCAACAAATGATCATTCAAAGGGAACTGAACATTGGTTGTGGACCACTTTCAGTCCAGCACCACCTCTAATGTTACAGTTTCATCTTATATAATTCATATGTCTGTTAGCAGCGGCTGCCAACTGACGGAAGCAGAATTTGACAGTAGACATCTGTAGAACTACTTTAATTAATCATATAAAGGAACACATCTTGGATGTTTTCCAATGGACTGGGTATCATAGAGAAAGGTACTGTGCTACCCAAACCTCTGAAGCTATGAGTCTCAGGGCCATACAGCTCTACACTTCACAACGCTGAAGCGAATTTGAGGCCACGTGTAATCAGTCGCAGGGATGAAGGTGGGGTGAGACTTTTTCTTATGTCCCTGGGCACTTAAGAGATTACCCGAATATCCTTGAGCGATACAGTCATTTATCCCTCGTGTAGCAGGTCCAGGAGAATGGGCCTATTAAAAAAGGATAGAAAGTTGCATCCTCTGGATAAGTGAAACCTAAACGATACAAAGTCCAGCAGTCAAGGCTCACTCTAGGAAGTACATAAGATCCAACCCATTGTCCAGTGAGAGTTATCACATATAAACTAGGTATGTTTTTAAATACTGCTGTGTAAAATAGGTAAATTAAAATAGAATTAAAAAACCAAAAGGCTGAGCTATAAACCTAAACACTTATATAGAATTTGCACAATGTATTTTTCTAACATAGGGACCAAAAGGAATGTAGTATCGCGGAAGGAACTTCTAAAGGCAGCCAAGAAATCCAAATGCTGAGTTTCATATTATTTACTTTCATTTCAGCAACTCAAAGGGGCAGAGGTGCCAGTCAGAGATAAACAATGGCACGCAGAGATAAAATGCTGGACATCTGCCTTAGTGTCTTTGTAGCTTCCAGTACAAATAGGGACATTTCTGTGGATTTGACCCCCGAAGTCGCACAGTTCTGTAGATGTGAGTCCATGTGACTGACTCCCACAAAACAGTCCAAAAATAAGTGACGTTCCCCACCCAAAGTGGAGTGTGCCCTCACTCAGGTTTAAAATAGATAAATTGTCTCGATCCTATAGTCAGGAACTGTGTTGCACTGAGCATAGTCACTAGGAGTGAGTCGAGCCAGTTAGAGTTCCAGCTAGCAGGGGGAACGCATATTACTTGTCACACCCATCCACAGTATACATACGGTTGGGATTCTGTATTTCAGAAGAGGTTGATCGCTGTCGAGATGTTCAGTGACAGGAGCACCCAATGGACCAACATCAGTCAAATGATCCATGAGCTAAAGTGGCCCAAACCAAGAAGCAAAATTTAGGGTAGGCACCAACCATGCTTTTGAATGAGGCTATCTCTAAAGAGTTGGTGCCAGGAATTCTGTTCCAAGGTGGTTATGGGTCATAATCACCATTCACCCACAACCTGGTAAAAGGATGCAGGAGCAACTCTCAACTACTGATAGAATACTCTTGAGTTCCACCCACAGCAGCAGAGCCTTGTGTCTATTTCTGAACACTGAGCATATCCAGTGAACTTTCCATTGTAGCGTAAAACGGGAGGGGGGACTATAAGGGCAGATCAGGAAAAAGGAGTAAGATGGCGCTGGGTGAAACAACTTTTCTGAACCACGGTGTGACTTCTCTGCCGACATACGAGTCTTCTTATAGTTAGCCAAAGAACTTGGGCGTTTCTTATCTAGCTTGTTAAAGGTGGGTCTGTCAGAGCTAGTGCATAATTGCCTTATAATGGCGACTCTACGAGCAACACGGAGCTCCTCCTTCCAGCCTGGCGATTTGGTGCTTTGTCAATGTGGCGCTTGCCAAGTGGGAAGATGCAATGCCATTTGACCCTTTTACAGAGAGTGCCTTTCTCTACCAGCTTGACTCCCTTAAATGGCCCCCATAACTATGCCCTTGTCCAAAGCACTCCTACTCCCCTTGTTGGGGGTGGATCCAGCATCATTGCCCTGGAGTCTCAGAGACCCCTCTGAGAGAGTCCACAGTGACAAGGGTGTCACACATAGCGGAGGACTGGAATTGATCCCCTTACCACTGGGAGCCGTCTCCTACCCTGCCAGACCTCGGGCACTGTGTTCCCGCTGGGTTTCCTAACCCCTCCCCACCTCTTCCCTCCTTCATTCTTCAGAGTGTGCCAGTGACCAAAGCACTCATCTCCCCTTCTTGGGGAGGGATCCAGCATCTATGCCCTGGAGTCTCAGCGACCCCGCTGAGAGAGTCCACCGTGACAAGGGAATCACACATAACTGAGGACTGTTCCGCGGGGAGCCGTCTCCCACCCAGCCGGACGTCAGACACAGTTACTTCCCCGTCTCCATGCTGTGTCCCCTACCCCCTCCACCTCCGCTTCCCTCCTTCATTCTTTGGCTACCTCCCTTTTTCCTTTCCCTCCCCTCACCCTTTTACATTACCCCCTTACCCCTCTACACGCCAAGAACTAACGGATGTAACTTGTAACTGTTGTACCTTCTGTAACAATTTGTAATTTGTTACCTATGTAACTATCCTCATGTAAAGCGCTCTGATACCACCAGGTCAAGCCAGCGCTATATAAAACTCAAGTAAATAAATACATATACAAATACATCCTTCCAATTTTACATTGTCAGCAAAGGAAGGCCAGTGCTTAAGTTCTCTGCAGCAGCTTGATTTTTACCTTTTGCCCTTTATGTAGCCCCCCCTACTGCCGTGAAGAATCTCGTACTTGTGACAGACTGACCACTCACTGTGTGCTGCAGGCTCAAACTTTTAGATTAAAATTTCTGAAGACACTGAAGAGGCTTCTTAACAGAGCTGGTGGACTCCAAGGTTATCCTGTGAAATGTGTATTCGTCCTGTTTTTTGGAAGAAGAAGCTCCGTGTTATGGGCAGTCTACTGTTTCTGACCACTTGTATGTACTAATATCGTCCAATGTAAAGTCGTAAATACGGTTTACAGAACTATTGTACAAGTAGGTGTAGATTTTCTATCATTGACTCTAATGTTGCGATATTTTGGACATGAAATTTATGTCAGATCATATTTCTGACTACAGTATGGTGGTATATCTTCTGACTCCTGGTTTCTTAACACCTGGTTCTCCCATTGAGGCCTATGTGTTTTCTCCATGCTCATTTTTAGGTCTCGGCTGCGAAGGCTGCGCTTGCGCAGTCTAGCTCCGAGATTTAATGTTTTTCAGAAGAGGGGCTTGAACCCGCCCCTCTTCTCCGCTCTTCTCCATTGGCTGGCCTCTTAAATGCTGGTCAGCCATTGGAGAAGAGCTTTGTCTCTCTAAACAAGCCCCGTCTTTTTCGGATTCGGGGGCATGTTTTTTCGCGTCTTTCTCTTTTTTTAAGCCCCGCCCCTTTCTGCCCCTTTTACACGTGGTGGGCGTGTTTTTTTTTTTTTTTTACATCGGAAGGTTCGGCCATTTTTTGCGAGGTCGGAACGAAGCGGGACGTTGGGTCGCCTCTTCCTTGCTGCAAGGCTCGGCGTTTCCTGGATCGGCGTTTCAAGTCCGGCGAAGCGTTAAGGTAACAATGTTGTTCCTGCTTGCATTTTACATGGTTCACGGGCGTATCTTTTTCGGGTTGTTGAGGCCCGGAATACTCCAGGATAAGAGTTGAATGAGCGTCTCCCCAGCAGGCAAGCTCTTTACATGCAGCTCCAAGTTGTGACATACTTGAACATAGCCACGCTGCCCCCAACAGAGTTCAGTGCCCCCTCTGGTTTCCACTCCATTGTTATGGCCTCCTTTATGCTGGACATCCAAGTCTCCAAGGGCACCCACCAGGCCACATCAACCCAGGCTCACAAAGCAGGGGCATCCCCCTCTGCCCCGCATCAGTGACTCTTCCCAGCCCCGGAGAGCCTCATCTCTTATTAACAAGGTATGCAGGAGCCGTCACTAGTTCGCATTCATCCACCGCAGTCTTTAAAATGAGCCACAAGTCACCACTGCAGGCCCCGATAGCCCCTTCAACAGCTTCAAGGCAACAAGCCCGCAGGTGGCGTCGCCTGTCCAATGGCCGCTCCCAATCAATGGAGAAGTCAGCTGGTCCGCGGGAGCACAAGCCCCCTCCAAAGCAGTAGAGGCCAGCCCAGAGCCACTAGCAACACCTACCTGTCCAAACTGTAAGGATGCTCACACTCTCTGTGCAGTCTAACCGGGCCCAGCTACGTCCCAAATTCACTGTGGGGCCACTGCCGCACTTCAAGGCAGAGGCGACCAACCTTCCTGGACCCCACGTAACATGGGTCTCCACAAAGCCCAACAGGAGCCGTTGTAGCCTCTTCTGGCTCCCGGCTGCACCCAATATGGCTTCCCAGGCAGCGACCTTTCACCACAGTCTCTGCGGGCGACCACGAAGCATCCTGTGGTCCTCCTTCAACACCAGCAGGGGCTGCACATTGGCGCAACAGGAGCTGCCGCTTTCTCAAGCAGTGCCTCCAGGTCCTACATTCAGGGATGCCCTCACTCCGCTCAGCACTGCATCAGGTGCACCGCTTCTACTCTGCCGCTTCAGCTGCCCGCCCCCACTCTTTCATTCCTCCCTCTCTTTCTGTCTAGCAGTTCTTCTCTTACTGAAAACCTTGACTTCAAGACGGAGTTCTCACTCTCTTTCCTCTACTTTCTTTTATTTGCTCTCCTGTGAAATGGATCCAAAAAAGAAAATCATTTTTGCTGGAAATGTCGTATTTTAATTCTAAGGTGCAGCATCTGGAATAAAAGGTTAAAAATATGAAAAATAACTAAATAAAGTAAGACAGTGGTAGCAAACTGGCCAGATTGATTTTATTCACACCCAAACACATTAGCGCCACTTTTACAGAGTTTGCCAGTGAAGCGCTATTTTTTTTTTCTTGTCTTTGTTTTCCCAGGGCTTGCAACTAGTGCACCAATCCTGGAAGTACTGCAAAGTGTGGATTGGAAAACAAAATGTTTACTGCGGCTCTGCGTCCAGGGATGTGGTCTTTTTACCATACTGCTTACGTTTTGTAAGGATATCAGCAATGGACATTCAAATGGGACCATTCAAGGCCCCTTTCAGGCAAAAGCACTCACTGATTTCTGAATAGTGAGTGTAAAAGCGTTAAGGTAACAATGTTGTTCCTGCTTGCATTTCACATGGTTTGCTAAATTTTGCATTCCCCTATGAGTGTTTGCATTTTCCAGGATGATGTTACTTTTTTTGTAGGCCGCATATTGCTCATGTCTATTGTGTCATTTAAATTGAGCCTCATCCAGGTGTTTATAGCCGGCAGCAATTGGGTTGTAGTTGAAGGCAGTGTGAGTTTTTCTCAGTGGGACAGTATGGTGTTCAGTGGGGGAGACGATGTGGCATTATGGCCAGAGCTGCTGAATTTGGAACTGGGGAAGCAGGTTCAGCCTTAATAACCAGTCCACCAGACGACTCTCCTGAGAGAGCACAATCGCATGCTAGACCTTAGAAGGCTGCGCAAGACCTTAGAAGCCCTGGTGTCTTAGCACCAGCAGGTGGACCCTAGCACTGGCACGTCTGGGTTAACCTTCAAGGTTTGTCCACCACAATCCATACTGAAGTTCACCTCCGGTCGTGCTAGCAGGCCTATGAAGCAGCACAGCCTAGAACAACAGTGACTCTGTCACTGAGGTCACAGGACCCTTGAGAAGGGCCAGCTCTAGGGCAGTGCAACCGGTGTGACCGAGCGCTGACTTTGGGTGGAGACATTATGTTTGCAAGTAAATTAAGGTTTTAAAACCACTTGCTGCCTCCTTCCTGGCCTCCAGCAATTTTCGGCAACAATAAAAATGTCATGATGACTCTGGTGTTTAATGTTCTTCCTAGAGAGAGATCGGAGTTTTGTCTAGTGGAAGTTTTGACTCCTGGAAAGGTAGCACATAGGGTTAATGTGCCTGCAGCAAAGAACATGTACCATGCAGATCACAAAGTGCACATAATGTAAATAGGTCAGGGGGCTTCTGAGTGTGTGTGTGTAGGTCGCTCTGTGGGTGGCTCTATTTGTGTGTGGATTGCTCTATGTGAGTGGCTGTGTGTGTGTGGGTGGCTTTGTGTGTGTGGCTCTGTGTGTGGGTGCAAATGCAATAGGTCTCGAATTTGAGAGTGATTAAGCTATTGACATTGTAAATAACAATGCCGTTTCTTTAAATGTTTTAAAAACAAAAACATAAACAAAAATAATGTCATGAGCGATGCCAATAGCTCTAACTTTAACAATGCCGAGACCATTGCATTGTAAATGCTTGTTATTTTCAGGTTACTTTCCTAACTGCTAGATCTCCATAGGGTACTGGTGTGACATGAGATTTGGAGAGCTATGGGTGGCAGAAGGCTTGGCAGACATAATGATGACACGCCAGCCTTGGTCTGGTGACTTGGAGGGAGGGTGAGCAGGCAACAAACGGACTGCTCTGTCCTCACATATTCAGGGCCTCCATGCAGGAGGTGACAAGTTGGTGCGGTACCCGATAGCCCCCCTGACCTCTCTGTACCTGTGCGTTTAGACCAATGCCGGGGAGCGCAGGTAGCTAGACTGAGAGTACATACAGCGTGGGAGCATGAATAGACAGAAAAGAAACCGCTCCAGGTTGTACATTGTGAAAGGAAAGTGGAGTCTGTGCGTGACCCCGGAGGGCACCATGCCACAATATTCACGGAGGGCACTGTGTCAGGCGCGGTGCCCGACTCTGCAGCTCGATGCTCTGCGCTGACAATGGCAGTGTATGGGGGTTTGGACAGTGCAGGCTGTGTAGAGGAAAGCCCCCTCAAGTACTGGCTCGCAGGGAAGCGGGGATGCAGGCCTATCAGCTCTGAAGCCGGCACTATGAAGCAACTCATGGGGATTTTAATTTACTCCCCGCTGAGTCTCCCACGTTGTTGCTCTCTGAGGCACGAAATTACAAGATTTACAGCAAAACGCATTGGCCTAGTCTTACAATCTCTTCAGGAGGTGGAAGGGTGAGCACACGGCGCCGTACAAGATAGCGCCATCCACATTTCTCTTGCCGCTAGTGTCCCCTAAGACAACGAGACCGAGAAGACACCGAATCCAGAACAGGTCATGTGGATGCAAGCGACAGAGCAACCACCAGCCGCCCTCTTTCCTGTCTCTGCAACCAAACTTCGTACCCCTCCCCCATCCAGGCTCCTGGTGCCATCCGTGGAAAAAAGTGTTGCTTGCAGAGATTTATTTATTTTTATATGCATTTCTATATAGCGTGGACTTTACCCAAAGTGTCGGAGCGCTTCACAATAGGACCAGTTACGTTACATGAGGAGAAAGTTACAAATGTACATGTTATAGAAGCAAATGAGATACAAGAAGAGGTATAATACAGCAATAGATGGCAGTCACTCAAAAACACACTGGGATGACACTTGTACAGGTATAGAATACAACATTTACAATAGTAAAAGAACTTCCTTGAGGGACTTGTAAGGGCGTGTATTAGTTCTGGAAGTGTCTTTGGAAGAGAAGAGTTTTAAGGTCAGTTTTCAAGGTCTGGATAGAGGTGGTGGTACGGAGCTGCGGCGGAAGCGAGTTCCAGATTCTCACCGCATTGCCTGAGAAGGATTGAGCAATCGATCTCTCCCTTTTGAAAGTGGGAGGCTCAAGCAGTAATTTTTCCGCATTACGAGACAGTCTAGAGCCTCCGGAGATTTTCAGTTTATTTGCCAGGTAGCGAGGGGAGGAAGTATGCAAGGCTTTGTGGGTGATACAAGCCGTCTAGTAGATTGATCTTGCCTGGATGGGAAGCCAACTGAGGGAAGACAAAATGGGTGTGATGTGGTCACTTCTTTTGGCCCCAAATATAAAACGAGCCACTGAATGGAGAACGGATTTAAGAGGGGAAAGGTGGAATTTGGGGAGGCCAGTAAGAAGAGAATTGCAGTAGTCCAATCTAGAGAGAACCGGCGATTTGACCAGGGTTTTAAGGTCTTGCTCTGGGAAGAAGCGTTGAATCCCCCCAAAAAGGCGCAGTTGGTGTTGAGCATTCTTTGCAATGAAGTTGATGTGGGAGAGTAGATTGAGCCTTTTGTCGAGTAAGACACCAAGGGATTTTGTGCTGTCAACAACGATAGGTTTATTGTTAAGTAGATTCATCTGACCTATCCAAGATTGAACAGGAGAAGGAGAGAGAGAGGTTGAGAGGAGGAGGAATTCTGTTCTGGGGGGATTCAGAATGAGTTGATGAGGTAACATCCAGTTTTTAATAGAGTAGAGAGTAGAGTTAGGATCGAGAGATCGTGTGTGGAGGACACCTTAAGGTAGATTTGGGTGTCATCCGCATAGACATGGTAGAAGGAGATGAGATACCGGGGTACTGATGTATTTACACCACCCACCTTGGTAGAAATTTCACTTTACAACTGGGTCACTACAGCACGCGCACCTCAAGCGAGTCTAGCATGTCACAAATAAACAGTAGAAAACAATATCACGCGAGACAAATGGCTGGACAAAAGACACAATGGGCAGCGTAATTGGTTAATCTAGAATTAAATCAGGGTGCTGTGGGTTCCACGTCCGTTCTCATTTGTGACCAGGGTGGAGGCGGTGCTAATCCGTGCAATGGTGGCACACTTTATGACGCACTTGGACAGAACTGTGGGAAAGCTGCTGTTGTGTTTCATGTTGGTGACCACTTGCTTACTAGATATGTTTCATGTATAAGAAAATTTGTAAAGGAATGGGAAAAGTCTCTATGTCAGTGTAATTGCTCTACAGATTAAGAGGAGTCCTGATAACTGTCTCTGGGCCAGCAGTCGTTCAAAAATAACAGCAGAGTTTGAAAATAAAAGACTTAGAAATTATTCTGGTGCCTAGAAAGGATGACCTAGGGCGGGGGTCTCCAACTAGTCGATCGCGAGCTACCGGTAGCTCGCCGACCCCCTGGGAGTAGCTCGTGCTGGCATCTAATAATTAAGTCTTTGTTCGGAGCCCCAGCATTTATTTATTTGCCCTTCGTTGTCTTTTTAGGTTTTTTATCCTGTTTTCCTTGTTTGTCCGCCCTAACTCAAAATAGCTGCTCAGATTGGCTGAGCTGAGCTTAGCTGGGGCGGGGCAAGTCGAAGAACATGACGTTGTTCCTGAAGTCTGGCACAAGCGGGAACCACACTACCTGCCTTTTCCAGGCTTGCGGCATGGTTAGAGATCTGCCTTTTGATCCTACGCCTAGCAGAGCAGCAGATCGGTAAGTGAACTACTGATCTCATAGCTGTATATTTTGTAAATCGGCCCCACGCATGCAAGGTGCTTGATTTTACCGTTGGCTGGCACCGCGCTTTAGATCTGCCTTCCATAGCAAAACGTGGTTGCAGCCGACATTAGAATCAAAAGGCCTTGTGTGCACTGAGCCACTTTACATCTCTAGTAACCTGCAGTCAGTGAAAGCATTTCAGTGCACGTAAGGTCCTTTGATTTTAACGCTGGTTGCCACTGTGCTATACTAGATTTAAATCACAGAATCTAGAGATATAAAGCAGCTCCGTGGTTGCAAAGTCCTTCGATTTTAACAGACTGGCACCGTGCTTTATATCTGCCTTTCAATGTAAACAGCAGTGGCAGAAGACGTTAAAATGAAAGGGCATTGCGTGCCCTGTGCCATTTTCACTGACCACGCTTTGTATTTGCAGTTAGTGAAAGCAGCTCAGTGCATGCAGAGCCCTTTTGATTTTAACTTCAGCTGCCACCACGCTTTATTAGAATAAAGCGTGGTTACCAGGGATGGAAAGTGGCATGGCCCTCAGTGCAAGCGTCTTAGTCCCAGCATTGCCAGATGTAAAACGCGGTGGCAGCAGACTTTAAAAACAAAGGGCCTTGCATGCACCGAGCCGCTTTCACTAACTACACTGCACTTTTTATCTGCCTTCATGTAGTATTCATTGAAAGCGGCTTGGCGCAGGCAATGCCCTTTGATTTTAGAGTCTGCTGCCACTACGCTTTACTAAATGTAAAGCTCGGTGTTCACTATCTTCATTTCCAAGTTTAAGAATAGTGAGTGGGCTAAAGCTGGGCCTGTCAAATCTCTTTTATTTGTGAGATTGAAAAGAGTAGGAGAAACTCTTCTAAATGCACTGTCTGGCCATGTGACAGAGGCAGAAAAGATTTTTTTTTCTTCTAAGAATTGGTTTATTAGTGGGGAGTGGGTGGGATTTTACTTAGAAATAATTTAGATAGTTTTATTTAAAGTGCCAGATGAATTTTAGCAGAGTGTTTTCTTTAATCAAAAAGGTGACTCCGTGCTTGCCAACTTGAAGCCAAGGTAGTGCTTTATTCTGTAGATGTGAGAGCAGAAGTGACTAAGTCTCAAAGGAATAAAAAAAACACTTGCATACCAATTAACTAAGGATACACTTTCAAAGTGCCTTTTGTGGTACCAGGCTGAAGTTTCACACTTCTGGCACAGGTTGAAGGAATCAGCACCACATAAAAAAGATGAAACCCGGCTCTGTGTCTAAATTTGGCCACTGCAAGCCCCTCGAATAAATGACATGTATTACACATTTTCCAGTATACAGATGCATGAATGAATACATGATGACAATCATTAGGCAGAACTACCTTAGGATAAGATCCCTGACGAAGAAGAGGCACCTATTAAGCGCATTTATTTATGCCGTCTCTGTATTCTGTTGTGCTCCCCTTTAGTTGCCCACACCAGCTTTAATTTTGTGAGGCCAAAAGGTAATTGGAGCTACAATGAGCATGTTGTTCAAATCACTGTATGAGCTCCAAAGAAATTAGGCTTAAAGTCAATAAAGCTGGGCATGGGAGAATCTCTTGTAAAAATATGTGAGTTGCTCGGCCTTTAGTAGCTCACGACGATTTTCATTGATCAGAAGTAGGTCTCACTACAGAAAAGGTTGGAGACCCCGGACCTAGGGTAATTGTTCAAGACCTTGAAAGACGCTGACATTCTTTCTAGTGCTGTAGATCGAGGTGCTTCACAGATCTTTCTGGGACCACAAAATAAAATTAATATCTCCAGGGCCAAGCGGGAACAGAGCAGCACACAGGAATTATCGGGAGTTTCTTCACCACTGTCAGAACCTTGTGTGACAGACCTTCAACCAGAGCTCGTACATTCAGGCAGCCCGCCCGCCGAGCTCCTCAGCACAAGCTGAATGACAACATTCAAAAACAAGCTAAGCACACAAAATAAGTACTTGGGAAAGAATTAGCTTTCTATGAGTGATCTGTGAACTGCATCCCCTTTAATTGTGTCATTCAAAAGTCATTAGTATTACACCCATCGTTAGGGATGAGGAATGGCTGGGACCGCAAGTGAAGCCGATCATCAAATCTCTTCATCCGCAAAACAATAATTGTTTTCTATTAGGGAAGTAGCAGAGCCCGCACCACAGCTTTCGACTCGGCCCTCGAAATGACAGGAAAGTCCTCTACCCAGAAATCTTGGCAACTGGCGACCTTGAGAGACTTTAGTCCATGGCAGAGTATGGAAGTAACGTTTGGTTAGGTGAAGTGAAGTGTCTTGAGCCCTAGAAGCCCTTGCAGAAATCCCATTTGGCCAATTATAAATGACTTCTACTTGATTCATTCACAGGCATATTGATCTTTGGCCATCTATTGAATTCCTATGGATAAAACGACAGTCCAGTAGTGGCTACTGTTTTCCACTTATAGTTTCATTTAGCCACCACAAATTCCTTTGTATTCCCATCCACTCATATACCGCCTGGTTTTGAAGCACCACTCTACGCTGAACAATGACAGGCTATTAGGCTGGGGGAGAATCAGGAACCCAAGAGGGGACAAAACCTTCATGTAGGAAAGAGCCCTTTTTGTATAGTCACCCCCCCCACCTTTTGCTCCAAATGCTGATGGTTATGACTTTGAAAAGTGCACTGGAGTCTGCTGCTCATACTCCAGTGCTTGTGCTCGCTCCCAAAACTGTTATGTTCGACTTGGTAATCCCAACTTTACAAAGACTCTACCCTCTTTGTGCCACCCTGGGTGACCCAAGCAAACTACTGACAGCAGGCCTGCTATCTCATACTGCAAGAGCAGTGCAAACTGCTTGAACTTGACTGTGCTCTCATCATGTGCAGCATAGTCAAATATACTATCTTTAATATATGTCAGGAACCCCTAAGGTAGGGCTCCACACCTCAGCAGGCAGGGTGCAGTATATTAAAGGTGAGGACATATAAGTGCAAGCCTATATGTTACTATTTTGGCGTTCCCCATTGAAAACTACTCTAATTGTTAGGGGTTCACGGGCTGCCACCCAGGCATTTTCGAGGTTGGTAGCTCCGATATGTTAACGCCTTGCTGCTCTTTGCCACTCTACCAGGACAGAACGAAGACTTTAGCAGTGGGAATCCAAGGCCCATCTTTGGGGTATTGTGATAGCATTACATGGTGAGGTCAAACCCCACATACTACATAATACTCCTCTTTCCAACACCACATAACTGTGCAGGGCCTCAAAGGGGTTAGTAAGTGAGACAAACATATGACGTGGGATTAATCATATACTGATGGCAAGGCCCCTCACAGCCCCAGTCTTTTCACTATTTTCCTGTCCCATTTCCCCCCTGCTTCCCTCGACTATCCCTCTCTGGAATAACCATGTTCTCAGCATTCGAGACACAGCCCCTCACACTCCACAGGAGTAGCTGCCAGCTTTAGCCGGCATTTTCGTTGTTTACGTGTCCTGTGTACTGGAGCTACCAATATACTTTTGAAACACGTTCTATTGTCGTTTCCTGTGCTAGTTTCTGCCCGTGTCCCCTTTTCATCAACTAAACGCAACTGCATTAGTTCAGAAAATTTTTGTTTTCTCTATGAGATAGTCTGCGTGTCAGACATACATTCATTTGCCTTGCACGCACTTAAATTATGGGGTTGCAAAGGTGGCACAGTAAAGTGAAAAGGAAGGCATTATGTGAACCTGGTCCTCCATGTGTGAGCCATACGTTCCGCAGATCACCCAGTTTATTACATCAGAGTTATGCCAGATGCCGCTAGTGTTTGAGGGAGGTATATTAAACTAACTGTAGTTCCCCCTAAGAAGACTCGCAATGCACTTACTTCATCTGGCAAAAAGCAAGGAAAGTAGGACCCAACTTAATGGGTTCCCTGACGGACCTTTGATGCCCCGTTGTGGCATTCGACATCCATATGCCATTGTTTTCACCGTTATCAACCACTTTTTTCAACAAATTAAATCACAACTCTACAAAATATTAGACTGCTGCAGCAACAGGATAAGGAAAAACTCCCACAGAAGAAACAGGCATTGGCTAACTCAGCAGGTCTGGTATTGGCCTCCAGCCTTTTGGCTTTGACAGTGACTCATTTGTCTCATCATTGTTTATGCAAAGCTTTAATGTTTGGAAAACCGCTGGGCCCTCATCTAAAACAAAATAACTAAAAAAAATACAGTGGTTTCAAAAAGCGTTCATGGCCGTTGTAGTCCATGGCAATGAAGGGTATAACTGAGTGTGGATCTGCTCCTTGTTAAAGGGCAGGACTCTGTCACTCGCAGTGAAGTTAGGCAATGGCTAAAGTGGGTTGAACTATTTCTCATGTTGTAGTAGGTGGAAGAAAAATGAAAATGACACAATAACAGACCAATAGGGAACAGGGCTGGCTGATAAGGTCTATAAGTACATATATTATACAGATCATTTTAGTAAGATCAAAAGATCTTGGCTGAGGCCAGAGCTAAAAAGTGGGGAACCAAGGAAGGGAGATTAATGTCGTGCCTCTGGGCAGATTTAGCCAGAGAGGAAAACAGCAGTAGTAAAAGCACCTTAGCCTCTACTGCAGGCGCAGGCGTTGGCTGTGAATGACGAAGCGGAGAAAGGCGATACTAGTATAAAGCAAAATACAAAAAAAGCAGAAGAAAAGAACCATTCAATTATTTTACACCTATTCATTTTTCCAAAGTGTTTGTGGAAAATATTATAAATTATTTTTACACACGTCTCTAAATCAACAGAGCTGAGCTCTGGAATTAGAAGCACAGTGGTAAAATGGCGGCCCACATGTGTTTCTGGATTGAGAGTGACGGTAAACCTTCCCAGACGGAGCGGGCTCCCTGCACCATCTTAAATCAGAACCAAATGGAGCGCCATGGACTGGGGAAGCTGCTGCTAAAGTGAGATCCTTTATTGGTGCAGGCAGGTCCCAG
The DNA here is from genome assembly GCF_964204655.1 of Triturus cristatus. Taxonomy (NCBI): domain Eukaryota; kingdom Metazoa; phylum Chordata; class Amphibia; order Caudata; family Salamandridae; genus Triturus; species Triturus cristatus. The sequence goes on along the minus strand of NC_140579.1, from coordinate 852,894,039 downwards.
CGGCTGCGCCCCCACCTCGCCTCCTGCTCCATCACTTGTCTGTCTGCATAACCTGAACTTTGGGCCAAGAAAATAATCAAGAACAGAAGAAAACAGGTTCATTGGTGGCGCAACAAGCCAACATTTCTCTGCAGATTTCTGCGCCGAGTCCAGCAAAAGAGCAGTCCAGACAGTTTGGATTGAGTATGGACTGCAAATTCTTATCTACTTTGTTTTTCTGGCTGCCAATTTCTTGAGGAGGAGGCGCAGGGCTGTCTATCTTTCAAGGATGAGCAGGCAATGATAAGCAAAAGTGGCCTTTATCACATTACTTTCAAAAGTGGAAACATGCTTCTTTCTGCAAAGGGGTGAACGGAGTGGAATTCACGCGATACCTCCTGTTTTGTTTCTGGAACAATATTTTTTGCTCACACCTACAAAACAACTGTTAGTTTCTGTAGTTCTTATTCAAAATTCCTGTCAAGATTAGCGTTAGCTTAAAATGGTGCCTTCAACAAATTAGCACAATTTTGCAACATTCATAGTTGCCACTTTAAAAGCAAATGTATTTGCTTTTAAATTGTGGGCCATATCCTTCAACCCCAGACTGGACTCCTACCTATCAATGAATATTAAACACCACACCATTAGCCAAAATTCCCAAAAAGTTTTATGCAACTAGATTTATAGTGAATCATATATCTGAGCATATCAACCCTCAGCCCATATGTAGATTTAGCCAGCTTATTTTGGATCACTTGCATGCTTTTACGTTATACACACGGCGAGAAATATTAAAGTGTTGTTATTTAGAGATGATTAGTGGGGCTGTGGATGGGGAAAAAAGGGGAGCACGGTGGTGAAGAGGACTCACAATAAAAAAAAAGCCTTGAAGCCAGTGATTTGTAACCATTTTGTTGTCTCCCTCCTTCACTAGATGTCGTATATTACCTAAAATCCTATTTATCATTTGACTGCAATGATTGATTTCTGGTTTACTTCTGATTAATGATTTGCAGAAGTTAGATGTAAGTATGGTAGTCGCTGTAATAATTCCATTCATATATAAATATCTAGGGTAGCAGAGCCCAGTGGCCACGTAGATGACTATCTTGTTTGGTGGCTACAGCTCAAAGGTCCACCAACGGCATCGCGCCACAGGCAGAGGGAGAAACAAGAGGCTCCATTAGGAAGCTTCTGGAAGACAAACTGATAGGAGGTGGAGGCCATCCGGCAGAACTCAGAGCTTTAGAAAGCACAGAGACTGGAGTTCAAGCTTCACTGTCGTTATGGCTCAAAATGGCTCCTACATCTGTCCCTGGGCAGAGAAGACCCAGTCTCTCCTTGGAAGACTGATGAACAATCGTTGGGTGCACTGAGATGGGGGAATGTGGGGATGTTCAAAATATACAGTACACTGCAGTGGAACCAGACCTGTAATTTATATCTTTAACCCTGCACAATGTTCAGCACGTGTACAAGTAGCTGGATGCAGAGATGGCAATGCACCTAGGTTTTCCCAGAGCATACTGGAGGCAGTAGAAGACTTTCTGAAAAATGGCCAATGCCTCAATAAGGCGTACAACAGCTAAGAGGGCTAAAGTGGGGGCCCGCATGTCATGCAAGAGTAAACAAGAGGACTAAGATCTGAGGGCCACCTTGGGGTATGTAACAACCCTATAATGATTTTCGATAAGGCTTACAACAGCTAAGAGGGCTAAAGTGGGGGCCCGCATGTCATGCAAGAGTAAACAAGAGGACTAAGATCTGAGGACCACCTTGGGGTATGTAACAACCCTATAATGATTTTCGAAGGACACCCACAAAAGCATGGAAGAGTGGGTGCCAGGCAATACTCAGTCTTACAAGGGGTAAAAGATCTTTTTATGAGTCTGTCAATTTTGACCAGTAAAATGGACCAAGGGCTAGTGATCATGTCAACGCTGGGAAATAGTGCCAAGGCTTCAGAAGTCAGAGTTTTCCACGCCACACCCACATTAAATCGCACCTCAGGAAACTTCACTGGCTCCCCATTCACAAGCACAGCCAATTCAAACTTCTCACATACATATACAAAGCCCTATACAACACAGGACCAGAATACCTGAACAGCTGAATACATGTTCCCTCACCCACTAAACCTCTCCGCTCTGCCTCACTCTGACACATTCTTTGCATCCGCAAAAGCATAAGTGGGGGTCGCTCATTCTGCTACATCGCACCCAAGACATGGAACGACCTTCCTAAACACATCAGAGCATCTTCCTCCTTTCTTGAGTTCTGCAAGAAGCTGAAGACCTGGCTCTTCATATAAGCATCTTGGGAAACACCTGCCTACACACCTGTCCAAGCGCCTGGATACCCTCCCGGTGATTAGTGCGCTATACAAATCAACATAATAGTTGAGAGGACTCCTGTCACAAGAGGAAAAGTACTGCAGAACAACTTGTTACCTACCTGACCAAGGAGGATGAGCTAAAATGAGAGTATTGGGACAATGAGCTCTGGAAGATTATTCTCTATATGCTGTGAAGGACAATTACTAGAAGTAACAGAGATTATGTTGATGAATGCAGAGTCAATAGTTTCTCAGTGGGAAGAACCTGGTGGCGAGAAGAAGTAAGTGAGCAGTGTCACAAGAGGAGACTGACTGTTCCGACTATCAAGATGTAGCGTAGGATGCGTTTACCATTAGGCAATGGTTCCACACAATGCTGTACTCTGAGGCTCATGAACGTTCACGTCTTGAGGATGGAAGGGTGCCTCGGCTCTAAGTGATGCCTGAACCGAAGTCTCACATCTTAGAAAGACATGTTTCATAAAGCACCTGAGTACAGAAGGACTACATGTCCCATGAGCACGCAGGAATCTTAAAAGACTTTCCGAGAGTGGCAGCAACCTTGACGCATACGTTCCTTGTGGTCCACAGTCTCCATACTAGGCAATTGTGATGCATAGTTGCTGCAGCCGAACTTGTTGGAATCCTTTTACTTGCTTTTCTGTGAAGTGGAAAAATACACCTGGGAATCTAAGAATTATGCAAAAAATAGATTTGCACTTGTTTCACAAGGATGCATTTATTGGGATGGCAAACTCTCTAGCATTTGTTTGTTTCACAAGACATATAGGATTATGTACTCTACCGCACAGCACTGCGCAAAGAATCAACCATGTGTATTATTAACTATTGTAAACTCCACTGCCTGGTAATGTATTAGCACAGAAGTACTGTTGTACGGTATGCTGATATCAAAGATAATTAATATAAATATATGACCAGGGTTAGAAACTGCACATGCGGTTCTTTTTTAGTTTAAAGAAAGTTTATTGGATATAATTATAAGATACAACAGTAATACAATACAGTATATAGTAATAATAAAAAATAGAAAATATGCTGTGTACAATAAAGAAAGAAGAAATAAGAAGGAGAGAAGGAAAAAAGGGGGGGAGGGAAAGTAAAAAGATATAGATATCCTATAATAATACAACTGAAAAGATTGTTCAAAAATATAACATGTATAACATATTGATCTCACTACTAAAAATTTAAATAAGCACAAAATATAACAATATTTAATTAACTATAATCTAAGGAGGTTTGGAGACTTCTTCTATGGCTGGAATATGTGATGGCAGTGACTGAGCAGACATATCTAGAAAGTTGGTGACGGGTAGCCATAATAAGTCACGTTTAATGGCCAGTGTAATCGGGTGAACATAAGCTCTATCTAATCGATGGTTATAACAAACACCATACCACCAGGCCTGAAAAGAAACGTTTGAGGCATTTTTCCACGATTTAGTGATTTGCTGAAAAGCAACAGCTATAAGTAAATCAATAATGAGGGTATTAAGTGAGGTGGAGGAGGACCAAACTTCTGCAACACTACCTAGAAAAATATGAGAAAAAGAAAAAGGGATATGAGTGTGAAATATTTTGTTAATTTGCTGCCAAACCCTAGTCCAAAATTGATGAATCACTGGACATGTAAATAACATATGTTTAAGATCTGCAACAGGGGCTGGACATGACCAACAGGTAGAGGGAGAGAGATGGTTAATCTGATGTAATTTGGCAGGAGTGATTAAAAGTCTATTATATATGAAAAATAGTGTTTGTGTAGTATTTGCTGCCCTAGAAGATTTCCTTAATTTAGTCCAAATTTTATCCCATACTGAAGTGGAAAAGGAAGTGTTTAGATCAGATTCCCAACTAGATTCAACTGCAGATTTATCCCGCGTCTGACCAATGTGTCTCAATTTATTATAAATTTGAGAAGCTGAAGTGTTCAATGTTAAGAACGAAATTTGAACCGGAGAAGGAGTGATCTGCGTGGAAGAAGTCATGAGTTTATCATAAGAACTTTGAGCGGCTAGGGTCAGTAATATATATTTAGGATGATATGAAGAGGGAAGGGAATAACGCGTTTGCAATATGGAGAAGGGTATGCAGGTATCACCTAGAAAAAGCTGTTGAGTCCATTTAAGACCAAGATTGAACCAATCTTTCCAAAAAAGAGTCCGATTTTTAATCTTAATATGATTGTTATACCAAATCGGAGATTGCAAGAAACGGTTTCAGTCATCTAAACCATCTAGCATAAGAGGATGAAGAATTTTGCGAGTATGCTTAAGAATGGGAAGAGAAAATCTTTGGGGGGTATTAGATAAGGATAAAAATTCATCAAATGAGAAAGGATAAATGAAGTGAGATTCAATTTCTACAAAGGTAAAGATAACAAATCAGTCGCATTCTGAGATAATAATGAAGAAGAATTCTTAAGAAAGAAGGAAGTATGATAAGATGCAAAATCGGGGAAGTTAACTCCACCTAAGTGTTTAGGTTGTTTAAGTTTGGAAAAAGACATCCTAGATTTTTTGTTCTGCCATTGTGATAAAATAGTATATATTTTTTTGTACCAGGATTTAGGAATGTCAACAGGAAGATTTGATAAGAAAAATAAAATTATAGGGACCAACATCATTTTTACAGAATCTAGTCTACCCCACCAAGATAAAAACAAGGGGTGCCATCGCGCTGTGGAGGTGGTTAAAGTTGACTCTGCACATGCAGTTCTAATTAATGCTTTCATGTTACAGTTATCCTCTTGTCACCCTAAATGTAAAACAAGCAAGAAAATATATTTCCTAATTTTGAAGGTAGCTCTTATTGGCAAACAAGCTTATTGTTATCTTAATGGTTATTTAGTTATTTTACCAAACCCTAATTGTATTTCAGCTCGAGAAAAAGGCTGAGTTTCACATTGTAATAGAGAGTGAAAATACATAGTGTCAGTATCTTAGATAAGCGTTCAAACAAAAATGTTCAAACTATAAATATACTCAGGCTCTCCTTTACTTTTTAGATATCATCGCTCCGGTAGTTCAGATTAAGCCCAGCAGTAGGTGCAGGCATGTGAGATATCCAGTATTTCAGTTTCTATTTCTTGTCCCATTCCCCTTTTCCCAAGCTTCATGTATAACTCCACAATAGTATCGTAGAGTTGGTCATGGTTTTGGTGAAGTGTGGAAATTTCCTGCAGTAGTATGCCGCCCCCAAAAGCCCCTGCCAGGAGTTTGTCTATGTGAGATATTTGGGAATGAATTTGATAGAAAATCGACTGATTTGTAAGAAAAATATATGTATGAAGAGAGGAAATGGATTTAAAGGAGGGTGTACAGTTTGTTTAAAAAGAGATGTATACTTTGTAGTAATATTTTCAATGTTATAGGCTCTTGTTTTTCGCAATCTGAAATGAACTCATTATACACAAACATCAATTATTTGGCATTCTATTTTTTTTCTTAACAGTGACACAGTGAGATCAGTTACTGTGAATCAGTATGGATAACAGACCAGTGGCATTAGTGACATGAGCGTGACAGGGCTACCATCCCAGTTTTACAATGAAACTCATCCTCTGACTCTTTTTTACCCACAGACACTCCAACTCAATCCGTTACACTGGAGAGATTCGTAGGTTTTTCTCTACCCCATCGGTGAAACCCAAGATCAGACGGTTTCATGCTTAGGAACTGATTCCTAGTTGGCCAGTCGTCGAAAGAGAACATCTTTTGGTTTTGCTGCAATCAGGATAACGCTTTTATCTGTCCAAATAGTATCTAAACCAAGCCTGCAAGGACTTAAGCCAATTTCAAATCACATTTTAGTTTGAAACCGTTCCTTCATGCCTCACTGAGTTAACAGGATCTAAAGCTTGAGCAATTCTCTTCATACTCAGTGGAGTTCTATGAATCCCGTGATTAGTGAGGAAGCATTGGGGGAAACAACAAGGACTAGGATTCGGGAGGGGGCTTTTCTTTAACTCCCAATGACTTCACCAGATGTCGTGGTTGGAATAGCTATTTACAGGGTATCAATGAGCCCCGTGATTAGTTTGGGGCTTCCGCTCATGCTCTGGGGTTCACTAGACTGAATGCATGAGGTGTTAAACGTCTTCTCCTGGTCCAGATGGACAGACAGTATTGAATAGGATCTGCATTTCTGACGATACGGTTGCCTGCAAAAGGGGCTTCCTTACTTACATTTATTATTCAATGGTAGCTGCAGCCGAGCACACAATGCCCACTTTGAAAGGTAATTAGGTATTGGGCTCCGATACAACAGCGCACAACGGCTCAATTAATCAAAATTAATGAAAACCCAGTCCTGATTGAAAACCATATATTGTATATCCCAATAGCAAAATATAGATGTGGAGGATGATCACAAATGAGAAAACAGACGTACCTAGTGTTTATGGTGAGGAGTAGTGACCCCAGAGCTGCTGAAGGGCTTCTGCACAGAGCAAAGATACAACTTACTGCAAGTTTAATGGGATGCCCCTTTTCAAAAGAGGTAGGACGTCAGGTTTACCAACGTGTGTTTTAGTTCCCTAGCATATTCTGTGACTGTGTAGCCTTTCTCTGACTGAACTAGCTCAGTTGAGCACAATAGTCCTGGCTTCTTTGGGTCAAGGTAGCTCAGTAGACGTAGGCTATGCTATAGACAACCAAGACAAGAAAAAAGACTACTTAGGCCTCCTGAAAAAAGTCCTAATAGGGTAAGCCGCACCGATTTTTTGTTTTACACGGTTGACAAATAGGTAGTGTGTAGTATCTAGCAGCATCTCATGGAAGCCTGAGATGTTGCTAGGTGCTTAGAATGTTAGGCTCAGGGAAAAGGCAGTTGAGACCAGAGCCTGAACGATGTACAAGCTGTTTGTGGATGGGGTCTTTTATCCTGGATTAAACTTCTTATTCAACTAATTCACATTGTTTGGAGTTGGATTCTACATTTTGGCGACAGAAGGATGGGATTGACAAGCTTGTTTTAAGGAGGAAAAGATAAAGGGAGAAAAAGGACCTCAACACTTACATTTTTTTTTTGGGTGAGAAAAAACATCGTTCCTTATTTTGTTTAAAAGGAACCTGAATTTGATTTGATGGTTCTGACGAACTATGGCTTGGCAGCTTGGTACTTGCTAACAACGTTCGTGGCTGCTGTGTTGTGACTTTCAACCGTGATAAGTGCCTAACGAGTGAAGGCTGGGCTTTATTTGGCACCACTCATCAAGGATTTTATTGGTTGCAAAGACCTGCTTTAGCGTGAGAAGGGACGTTTCTGTGGGGAAGGCATACTTTGTTGTTGTTCGTTAAAAGCTTCAACGCTTCAAAACGGAGTCTCCTTACCGCGGGGCCTTTCTCGAGCTGCTACCATAGCTACCGCTCCACACCTGGAAGCAACGAGCGTCATCAAGCGTCAGTGCTCTCTTGGACGCGCGAAGCAGAGTCATCGCGCATTGGGCCGTGGAACGCAAGTGTGGAACGCACAACGCTGTATCCTGGTTACGGAGACAAACGTCAGCGCTCTCTCAGACGCGCGAAGTGGAGTCATCGCGCATTGGGCCGTGGAACGCAAGTGTGGAACGCACTATCTTCGTGCGAGCTCTTCTTACAAGAGCACTCAGACAAGTGGTGTAACAGTGGTTCGCACACTTCCTTACAGCGCGAATCACGCTCGTTTTTGGCTATCTGTGGCTGAGCACTTCCTGTCACCCCAGCAATCCGCAGACTGTTGACTTTACATCAAAGGTAAATTTTTATTTTTTTTTCTCGACGCGGTTTCCAGCGCCTCGCAGGCCTCACGAAGTGATTGATGTACCAGGCAGTAAACAGTTTTGATTGCGTGTCACTTCAGTGATACGCACACTATCAAGGTACTATTGTGGCTGTGTTAACCACAAGTTTACGAGCGTGTCACTTCAGTGATGCGCACACTCTGAAGGTACTTTCGTATGTGTCTCATTTCAATGATACACACACTGGGAAGCTTATATTAGAGCTGTCAAACAGTACTTTAAGACTATCAGAAGCTCTGTAGTGCTTAAGTGGTTTATATTGATGGAACCAGATGAAAAGCTCTTTGTTTTGCCTTGTGATCCCAGATGTTATTGATAAAAATACTAGGGTGAAATAGTAGAGGGACAGATTTTTTTTTTTGTGTTTTTGTGAAAAATTTTGTTTAAAAAAAAAAGGGGGAAGGTGAGATTCAGGTAAGAATTTGAAGTTTTCGCATTTGAGGGCTAAGTGCAAACATGCAGAACGTAACGGCACCCCCTTTCTTCCTCTCCACCCCGGGAGATCCACCCATAAAGTGGCAAAAATGGCGGAAAGTCTTTGAAAGATATGCCAGGGTGTGTGGAGCCTCCTTGAGTGCCGAAAGGAAAACTGCATTATTGCTTCATTGTTTGGGGTCGGAAGGTCAGGAGGTATTTGACCATCTCCCGGAGCTAGTGGATAGGAATTTGAACGAATATGAGTTATGTGTAGCTATGCTTGATAAACACTACCTACCGAAGGTAAGTACGATACTGGAAAGGTATCATTTCGGTAGGAGGTCACAAATGGAAGAGGAAAGCATAGAAAATTACATTACTGCTTTAAGGAAGTTAGCCTCTTCGTGCAAGTTTGGTGCTACCCTAGACGAACGTATTAGAGATCAGTTTATGTTAGGGTGTAACATTGAACGTGTTAGGGAAGAACTTTGGCAGAAAGACGAGCCAAACTTGGAAGATGTCTTAATCATTGCAAAAAGGATTGAGCATTCATTGAAGTGTGTAGAGGTAATAAAGAAGAATGGAGAGAAAAAAGACAAAGATTCGGTACAAGCAATAAAAGAAAATCCTAAAACTAGCAATGAAAAAAGGGATCATTTTAAGAAAGGTGTCCCTAGTGGAACTGCGGTAAAGTTCGATGCTTTTAAAGTAACATGTTTTCGTTGCGGTAAAATAGGTCATTTAGCAAATGATAAACAATGCCCCGGGTGGAGAGCCACGTGCAGTAAGTGCAAAAGAAAAGGGCATTTTACCGTGGCATGTAAAGAGAGAAATTCTAAGGGAAAGGTTTCTGAAATATATTTTGATGTAGAGGATACTTGTGATTCTTCTAGTGAGGTTGACTGTGGACAGATTCAAATCCAGGCAGTTCAGACTGAGGAAAACAAGAACTGCCCGACTGATGAAATATGTGTTGAAGGCAAGGCTACGAAAGTACTTTTTGACTCTGGTGCTAAAATCACCATAATTTCAAAAGAGTTTTATGTAAAAGAAATCAAAGATAAAATCAGAATTTACTCACCAGACATTAGATCATTTGCTTATGGAGGTGAACCCATCAAGTTGTGTGGGTACTTTTGGGGTTTAATTGAGTATAAAAATAGACTTACCAGTGGGAAAGTTTATATATCACAAAAAGGGGACAGCATTTTAAGCTGGTTTCACCAGAGAGACCTTGGTGTCATGCTAGATCCAAATTCGTCTCCACCTATTTTATTAAAAGAGAATTTTAAGTCTGCATATGTGGCCAAGGTGGATGCAAATTTTGAAAATCAATTTTTGGGTATGCTAACAGAACGCTTTCCCAAAGTTTTCAGCAGTAGCTTAGGCTGTCTTAAAGGTTACACGCATCATATTCGGCTGGTGGAAGGCGCCAACCCGGTGTCTTGCAAGGTCAGGAGTATTCCGGTGGCCGTCAGGGATTTAGTCCAGGCAGAATTGGAAAAATTGAAAAGAGAGGGAATTATTGAAGAAATTGAAGCAACACAATGGCTAGCTCCGGTCGTAGCCGCGAAGAAGGCGGATGGCTCTCTTCGTTTATGTGTGGACCTTAGAGAACTAAACAAGTGTGTGGTAGTCGACAAATATCCGTTACCAAAAATAGCAGACATGTTGATGTTGTTAAAAGGGGCGAAAGTTTTCAGCACAATAGATCTCAGGTCTGCGTACCATCAAATCAAACTGGATGAGTGTTCTAGAGACTTAACAGCGTTTATCACGCCGTTTGGGACGTTTCGTTTCTTGAGACTACCATTTGGGTTGGTCTCGGCAGCCTCGGTGTTTCAGAGGGCACTGGAATCTGTTTTGAAGGGACAACCTGGTGTCAAGGTTTATCAAGATGACATTTTGGTTTTTGGTACAGATGATAATGAACATGATGAGAGAGTATTACAGGTTTTGAAAAGTTTAGATCAGTCGGGATTGACGGTCAAAGTGGAAAAGTGCAAGTTCAAGAGAAGATCGATAGATTATCTAGGTCACACTATTGGAAATGGAGGTGTATTACCTAAGGAAAGCCTAGTAACTGCCATTCGAAACATGCCATCTCCAAGCAATAAAGAGGAGTTATTGAGTTTTTTGGGCATGGCCGAATTCTATAGTAAATTTATTAAGAATTTTGCTTCCCTCTGTGTTTCAATGAGAATGTTACTGCATAAAGGATGTGAGTTTGTTTGGGATGATAAGTGTGAAAAGGAATTTTGTTCACTCAAAAAGGAATTAGATCAAGCGCCCAAACTCAGCAGTTTTGACCCGGACAAGAGATCGGTATTAGTCACGGATGCAAGTGTAAAAGGTTTGGGTGCGGTTTTGGTGCAAAAGCATGATGGACAGGATAATGTCATCTTATTTTTGTCAAGGAGTTTAAGAGGTGCTGAAGTGCGGTATTCAGTTATAGAGAGGGAAGCCTTAGCAGTTTACTGGTCTATAAAGAAGTTGCGAAATTTGCTTTGGGGTGGTACCTTTGAGGTCAGGACAGACCACAAGCCCTTGTGTGAAATATTTAAGAATAAGGGCATAGATGCGATCTCCAGTAGAATTACAAAGTGGGTAGTCGCATTACAAGACTATGAGTTTGACATCAAGTACATCCCAGGTGTACAGAACAAGGTAGCTGATGCTTTGTCAAGATTGGTTGTGTGTGACAATTCAGGTACTGATGAGGAGGATGAAGAGGATGGAGAGATGGTTTGCTCCATTGAAGGGGGAATTATAGAGAAAGAAAGGTGGTTGAGGGCGGTTAGTGAAGATGATGTTTTGTCAAAAGTCAAAGTTTGTGTAAAGGAAGGTTGGAATGTGAAAAGTAAGAATGAGGAGGTGGATAAGTTTTGGCATGTTAAGGATCAACTTGCTGATCATGATGGCTTTCTAGTCAGAGGGGCAAGATTGATTCCTCCCATCTCTCTTAGAGATGAATTAATTTCTTTGGCCCATGATGGGCATCTTGGTATTTCTAAAACCAAGGAATACCTACGTTCCTCCTACTGGTGGCCAGGTATGGATTTGCAAATCGAACGGAAAATAAGAGATTGCATGCAGTGTGCACTTAGTGACAGAGTGAACAAGCCAAGAACACAACCTATGATAGTAAGGGAAAGACCTGATGCTCCTTGGAAGGAGATTGGATTAGACATTTTAGGTCCGATCTCTGTATTGGGCGTTGAGTGGTACATTCTTGTTCTAGTTGATTTTTTTTCTCGCTGGCCAGAAATAGCTATAACGCGGGGAATTGAATCTAAACATGTTAAGGAGTTTTTAAAGAAGATCTTTGATAGAGAAGGTATTCCCAATGTAATACTCACGGACAATGGAGTACAATTGGTCTCGAGGGAGATGGAGGATTTTTTGAGTTCTTATGGTGTTAAACACAAAAGGTCTTCTCTTTATCACCCAGAGACAAATGGACTCGTGGAACGGTTTAATAGGGTTCTTAAGGAAACCATTGAGATGGCAAGGTCAGCGGGTCTAGATTGGAGAGCAGAAGTGTTCAAAAAAGTTAGGGTGTATAGGCTTTCGCCTCATGCTGTCACAAAAAGAACACCTTTTGAGCTGTTTAGGGGTAGGTGTGCCAACTCTTTAGTTACACCTTCCTGGGTAAATGATCTACAGCCTAATCGTTTTAGGGAAAACGAAAAATGTAATTGGAGATTGTTAGAAAAGAAGAAAATTGAGGAGAGAAAGATTTTGCATGATGAAAAGAAATCTGTAAAAAAAACTATAGTGAAGGTAGGGGATTGGGTGCTAATAAAGAATCCCCGTGTGGGGAAAGCTAAAGGAGCTTTCTTAAAACCCATTCAGGTTATTAAGTTGTTTAACAATGCAGTCAAAACGGCTGATCACCGAGTGTGGAACTTGAATAGGGTGGTTGTGGTGAGACAGGACTTTGTTACGGGACTTAAAGAAGTTCCAAGGAATCCAATTTCATTGTCACAAGGGAAAATTCTGCAAGATGAATCCTTGTCACATGCACGGAGATCTTCAAGGATGACTTCTGCTCCAAAGCATCTGAAAGACTTTGTATGTTAATTTTTCTTATGTGTTTTTGGGTTCTATGCTTGATGTAACTTTTACAGGTGTTGTATGTTTTGTTTTTCATTATCTGTAAAGAAGGGAGATGTGTAGTATCTAGCAGCATCTCATGGAAGCCTGAGATGTTGCTAGGTGCTTAGAATGTTAGGCTCAGGGAAAAGGCAGTTGAGACCAGAGCCTGAACGATGTACAAGCTGTTTGTGGATGGGGTCTTTTATCCTGGATTAAACTTCTTATTCAACTAATTCACATTGTTTGGAGTTGGATTCTACATAGTATTTTCAGGGTACACTGATTTTCCGAATTCTCACTGGCTTAAAGATAATGGTTGGGGCCACAGGATGGACTTCAGGGACAGAAATACAAACAAGATGAGTGGTGTGCAGCTTTCTTATGCACCTGGGAAAGTCAATCTTCATAGCTGTATCTATCAAGCATTGGCGAACAGCCCACATGGGTTTCACCCAAGTCAGTTTTTTTTGGGTTGGGGGAGAGGGCCTTCAGTCGAGCAAATTTTGATTGGCAATATTCTGGTATTGTGGTGCACGGAGGAGGGATAATGCAGCGGTGGGGAATTGGACAGCACAGCAGGATTTTCAAATCCAGTTTTCATTTGTTTAAGGTCTTTCCTTGTGGCAGCAAAAGGCCCAAGGGGCTGTGTAGGCTGGCTCAAGAGGGTATATGTTAGTTTTGTGGCACAATACATGAGGCAATTTGTTAGGGTGGTGAAAGGGAATCCAAGGGGCTAGGAAACAATTGTTACAAGTGCAGGTATCCTAGTGCTTAATTTGTAAAATATGAAGTGCAGGTGCTCAAATGTTTGTCGGAGTCCACACCTACTTTTCCATGGCTCCACCCACTTTCCCCACTGGCTCCACCCACTTATTCTATTAGCTCCACCCATGTCCTCAACTGGCACTGCTAATAGTTAGATGTAAACATGATGTGAGCATGGAAATGTCACACATATGCACCGAGTGCAGGCTGGCAGTCTAGCCAAAGCTGCGCAAAGTTCCCTCAGGAAAAGAAGGTTAAGAGTCCCTGCTGAATAGTTGGTTCAAGTGACATCAAGGGTCAGCGACACAGCCGTACTATCTGCCATGGGGGAGCACGAGCAGTCACAGCTCTTCCCTTAAGACACCAAGTTTTAAAAGATAGAGTGTATTCAGGAGGCAAGAGAACAGAGCCCCTCAGTCTTGCAGGCCCTTCAGCCGCCCCACCTGCTAACCCAGGCAGCCCCACAGCTGTCAATGTCAAGGTTTATGCATCGAAGGTCCTGTCTGTAGCTCCAAGCCCCTCAACAGGGTAGTATAATAAATCAGTCAGGCTCAGTAGCTTAGAAGTCATCAAGCATGCTTATCGCTTCAATCATCAATGACGGAGTCTCCCGGGGCCCAATACAACCAGTGTAGCAATGAGCAGTCGCTAGGCCCACCAAACGCAGCCTGTAGTACATGAACTAGAGCCAGCAATTAATGTTTGTGCACTGGGCCGCAGTCAAGAAAATCTTTATTTAAAAAGAGACACTGGTGCAGTGCCACACCAAAGAGCCTTGTTTGGCGGCCCAAGCAAGCTACGCCATAGGCTGGGGGGAGGTGGCGGACAGTAATGACCAGTTAATGATACTGCCATTTAGGACTTACTTGCGGTCAGTTACGTGGTGGGCACACTCTGCCTTTAACTTCTACCCTGAAATAAACTTGGCCTGGTGCTGCTGCCTGCCCTCAATGTCGTCGTCGGGCTGCCTTGTGGGTGTGCCAGGCGTGGCAATCTGAAAGAAATCTGCATGCTGCTGCACAGCCCCTGCCCCCGCAGAACCAAATCTTCCAGCCCAAATCCAGCCCAATGATCAGACAGTGTCCCGCCCACCGCTGCACACACCAGAAACAGACCGTCAAAGGCGCCAATGCCATATCTGAAACTTCAATCTTGGCTCAGGCTCGCACAGCCAGCCGCAACAGTCTGCGGGAGACCTTGAGAACACACTGTGCCAAGTCAGTGTGAGTGGGAGGTAATCAATAGCTTGTGAATATTCGTAATGTGATGTGGGTGGTTCAGCAGACAAGTAGACAGTATAAGTGCCAGTACTAAGCACCGGGAAGCACCGGCGCAAACTAAGCACTGATTCCAGTGTGGAGTGAACCATATTCTTCATCGTATACCTCTTTATTGAAGGACTGACCTGTAATGGATGCTAGTTATTACACTTGTTAACGTCTGAAACCAAGAGTAATGACGTTTTTAGCAGATGCAATAAGTAACACTTTCCATCAGTGACTTAGTAGGCTCAGACTCAGTACATGAGTTGGACTTAAATTAAAAATTGCCAGTATAATAAGTAGCCACAAGTGAAAAATGCACCCATGCAGTGAAATATTTGCAACATCATGAAACCACTGTAAATGTGGAAACAATAGGTCCCAAACCCTTAAATCTCACTTTTTCTATGAATGTTGGTCAATGAATGGATGAATGCAACTACTAATGAATGAATGTAACTATTAGTGGAACATCCCACCCAGAAATTATAGATAAGTTATCAACGCAATATAGAAGCAATAATGGCATCATAGCTAAAAGATTCACCTCATATTTATAGCAGAAAGAGAGCATGTTCTTTTATCATATTCTACTTCGAGAATTAGAGCACTTGCTTATATCTATGCACAAACAGATCGGTGCCATATGAAAGCCAATGCAGGCACCTGCTATATGACGCCAGCACAAAAGCAGCAATGACACTACAATGCCAAGAGTGCTCATCCAACCAAATGTCGTTTTCCCTGAGTTTCAGAAAAACCTTGCAGGAGAGCGGTTCATAAATCCGTTCCAAACAGTAAAGATTTGTATGGTCCCTCAAACTTCCCTCTCATAAATTACTCACTGACATCTTAGTGGCAGATTATGCCACAGTACAAATAAAGACTGTGTTTCTGAATAATACAAAGGAATTACTGACACATCTAGCCATGACCTGTCAGCTAAAATATCTATCATCATCATCATTTCAAGCTTTATTCGATTTTAAGATAAAATCATAAAAGCACATAATACAAACATTTTTTTGAATAAAACAGAGTCAGCAACATAAGCTTATTCGATCATAGAATCAAGTTAAAATATCATTAAAAAGATTCAGAACATAATAATTCGGAACAAATTAGGAACATGAGGATTACATAGATTTTCTAAATTTAATTACTAGTTTAAAAAAACTTGAAACTGCATGAATAAGGGAATCATCTTCTAATAGCAATAATTTCATGTATGCTAATTTACAGGTACGAATCCCCCAGGCCCTAAGAACAGGTAACAGAAGAGCTCTACGCGGGACTTTGTAAAATACACAAAAAAAGACACAATGTATGTCCGATTGTCTGGAAATATCATCACATGGGCACAAAGGGATTTCAGTGGACCAGTCATTACAAAGGGGGAAGGTGACTAAGTGAAAAAACATGCCTAATCTGAGGCGGGTCAGCAGTGTGCGTGCATATGGGCTTAATTCTAAGCTTAGATAATATTGGATACCCTCGCACTGAGTAATTTCCTGAAACCGAAGTACAGTAGGTTTCATTTTCTCCTTGTCCCATCTTTCCGTTACCAGGTGATCAAGAGCCAACTTTTTCAAGGCGGCTCTCGATAGCCCATCCAAACTGAGCGGGTTATCAAAGAATTCTGGATGTCCTATCCTTACACAAAGATTTTTCACGTAGGAGAGCCACCTAATATTGCCCATTCCATTCATTGTGAGACAGTCGGTGATTACTTCCCTATTTAAGGTTGTCTCTTCTGTCACCCAGACCTTGTGCCACAATAAAAGAGGGGAGATGTTAACAATGTCACTAATGTAGGGAAGGCCTACTTCTATATGGGTCATGTAAGCAGATGAAAATTTAGAGACTCCTAGTAAGTGACAGATAAACTGATTCTCACAACTTTGTAACGTCTGCGCATTTTCTATCCCCCAGAGCCCTGCCCCATAGGTGGCTGAGGAAACCACTTTGGCCTTATAGATTTGTATTAGTTCCCTAGCAGGCTTCCCCCCAATTTTTGCAGAAAAATTGTTCAGGGCTCCCGCAGAACGTAAAAAGGCTAATTTCCTTGTTGCTATTGCCGGCTTCCAGCTCCCCCTCCTATCAAAAGTCACACCTAGATAACAGAATTTCTCAGTGGTTTCAATTTTTTGGGCGTCCAAGTAAATAGGACAAGGTGCACTTCTAAGGCCCCTGCCGCAGACCATGTTATAAGTTTTAGAAGTATTCACCTTTAATTCCCTATCCCTCATATAGGAGGAAAATTGGACCACCGCCCGCTGTAGACCTAACCTAGTACGCGACATTATTGCCGCGTCGTCAGCATAGAGTAATAGGGGCACTGAGGTACCCTTTATAGCGGGGTAGTCATATTGAAAATTACTTAGGTGTTCTTCAATAGAGTTAATATAGATGGTGAACAACAGGGGAGCCAATATGCACCCCTGTCTGACCCTCCGCGAGATAGTGAATTTGTCTGAGCATTCCCCCAGACGTCCGAATCTGACCCTTGCCCCTGCGTCCCTGTAAAGTTCGCGAATAAACGTGATGATTTGGGCATCAAGGCCCAAGAAAGAAAGTGTGTTCCAAAGGAGTTCATGATTCACACAATCGAACGCTGAGCTTAGGTCAATGAAGGAAATATATAACTTTTCGCGCTTCGCTTGAGTGTACTTTGCAATAATTAAGGCCAAGTTCAAGCACTGCTCGACCGTTCCCTTGCCCGTCCTAAAGCCATATTGTAAGTTAGAGATGGCCTGGTTTTCGGCCTCCCAGCTCTGGATCCGATTTAGGATGATCCTACCGGCCACCTTCATCAGTGCATCCAGAAGAGAGATTGGCCTATAACAATTTGGGTCGTTTCTGTCACCCTTCTTAAATATTGGCACGACAGTAGCGTCAGGCCAAGATGCCACAAATCCCTGTTGATTAGACTTGTTTAAAACATTGGTAAGTAAGGGTGCCCATAGATCCAACTCTGCCTTATAGACGTCGATTGGGACACCGTCGGGACCCGGAGCCTTACCGGATGGGCTGTCCATAATAGCTTTAATGACCTCTTGGAGACTGAAAGTGATATTCAGCGGAAAAGCATTTCGCTCGCCTGATCCGCCGAGGTCCGTCAAACTGACAGTTAGCGAAGGAGGACAGTGCCCTACAGTCGGATTATTATATAACTGCTTAAAATGGTTCACCCAGGTATCCCCTGGGATAGCCACGTCTAAGATGTCTTCCGCTCTGCTTTGCAGGTATGGGGCATTAACCACTTTCCAAAATAGTGCACTATCGCGTTGTTTCGAGGCCTCACGTAAGGTCACCCACGCCTCCCGCTTAAGGGTGGCTTTTCTCGTTTTAATGGTCAGTTTGTAAGCTCCTCTGGCTTGACAGATCAGGTCTTGGTTTTTTGGTTTGGTATGTAGGGCCTTTTTGAGAGAAGTCAAAGCTTTGGTGCATTTATTGTCAAACCAACCCTGTGGGCGCTTAGCTGTTTGCCTATGTTCTCTAGATAAAAGATCTTTTACTGACCGTTGGATATTAGAAAAGGCAGCCACGACTTTATCAGGCTCCATGGCAGCTGTTAGACATACGTGAATATCCTCGAGAGACGTCGAAACCAAGGTCTTTAAGAAGCCAGCTGGCTCAACTTTATCCCATTTGATAACATACCCATTTATAGCACCCAGATTAACCTTGGGAGCATAATTAGGGTTCTTCTTGAGTTGACTACATTCTCCCATTGTTTTTACTGAGAATGATATGGGGTAATGATCTCCGAAGAGAGCCTTTCCAGTCTCCCAGAGGATTGTGCAGCCAGGATGGGCCGGGGACATTAAGGTGAAATCTATGGTGGAGTTACACCCTCGTCCGTTAAAAGTTGGTTGAAACGGAATAATCGGGCTGCACAGTTTATTTACAAAGGACAAATTCAAATAGAACATCATATTATTTAAGGAGTTGCCTAATTTTGAGTGGGTGAAATGGGTAGGGCAGTCTTCCCCATAATCTGCTAGACCGCACAAGCCAGTTGCAGAAAGGGGACAGACAGTACAATTAAAGTCCCCTACCCAGATTAGCACCTTCTCACCTGCAAGATTATCTATTAGAGATGTTATGCTATTGAGAAGATTGTAAAGAACATGCTCTGTGTGGATAGATGGTACGTTATTATAAAAATTAATTAGAATTACATTGACAGAGCGGGGCCCTTTAAAGACCAAGACCTGATAAAACTCTGCGTTAAGACACTTGATGGCCCTAAGTTCCGCCGTTGTAGCCACATAAGTACAAAGGCCTCCTTTATTCCTACCCTGCTTACTAATAAGTGCGGGCGAATGAAAGGTTTGGAATCCTATAATATGGATTTCCTCGGTCGTCCAGGTTTCCTGCAAACAGGCTATAGTGTGTTTATTAATAACATCCAGCCATGCTTGCTGGTGGACCTTTTTACTCAAACCTGCCACATTCCACGTAATCAGGCTGTAGGATGAAAAACTCGGCCTAACTTCCGTGATTGCTACACTAGATCTTATACTAAAGCTGATGTCGCTGGGTAAATGTTGTGTCGTTAATAGCTGAGGAGTCACGGTGGAGGAAGAAAGCCTACATTCCCTGTTAGTTGTGCTTGCACCATCAAACGCCTGTGTCCTTATTACCCCAAACCCCTCTGTTTCGCCAAATATAACTGAGTTATTTAAATCAGGTGTATTAACATTACCCATAGTAGACTTTGAGTTAAAGGGGTCAATCAATGTTAGTGGTCAATCGACCATTTCTAAGCCACTGAATCGGTTATGTGTGGGAATACCGGACCAGGGAGCCCGGCGAGTGTGCTCGTGATTAACCGCCCTCAACGTATGTGTCCCACCCCAGCTGTCCCAGTCTCTACCCAGATGTCGATGCCCCACTATTTGCCAGGGATTGTCGTGTTGGGGATGACAGGGACCCATTGTCTGCCTGTGGCTGTCATAGTCGAAGTAGTGGGGACCCATCGATTGCCAAGATGGCTCTTGGATGTTTGAGGACCTTGGAGGATAAAAAAAGGAAAGCCGTTTAATGCTTATTCCTCCACTTTCACATGAATTTTCCCATGCGCAGATATGGTTGGCTGCTCTAGGATCATCAAAGGTTACCACGATGCAGTCGCCTGGCAGTAATTTCCTGCCATGGCCCACCCAGGTAGTTCTACGTACCATAAGGATCCTGTAGGACCTTGTCGGTGGAACAGGGCAATTAGTATTGAGCCAGAATTGCACTTTGTTCTTAAGTGACCCTGTGGGTTCTAAATTATAATCCAAGAGTTCAGGGACACCCGTCATTACCACCACAAGGGGGTAGGCTTCCGGGGGCAAGTCAACAGGAAGTCTAGCCTGTTGACCTACCCTCATACCACCTATATCAGAAACTGGGGGTGCTGTTTTTGAAGCTGGTAGTGGCCGGGACAAGTTTTTTGAGGCTTGAGCATTTTGTACCATTATTTTTTGAGGCGAAGCGGGTCCGGCGAACAGTTAAAATCAAAGGCAGGTCACCAGTGGTCAGAGGGCAAAGAGCAGCAGCAGGGCTTCCTCTTCAACAAAGCGTCAATATCTATATTTTTGTTTGTAAAACTCGACCTCTGTATTTTCTCCAACATTTATATGGCACACATCAAGAGAGCACAGCACAGATTCTCTTCTCTTACTTCATGATACCTTAATTTATAGGGTAAATCAACAATTCACTGTTCCCACAAAGCAACGCAACCAATTTCTTTTCTTTACGGAGTTTTATATAGCGCAAACACTTGACCCGAAGGTATCGGTATCAGAGCGCTTTACACTAGTTGCGTTACATAAGGACACATTCACTTTTGTTAGGCACGGCGAGATTAAGTGATTTGCCCAGAAAAACAGGATGTTCAGCGTCATTGCCGAGACTCGAACTCGGTTTCCCAGATTTAAAGTCGACCGCCCTAGCCGTTAGGCCAACTCCTCTCAAATTACTAAGTAATCTTGACATTAACATATTTGCTTGCCAGATTTTGTAATTGTTCCAAATAATATGAACCACATAATCCAGCGTTGAACTGTAGCAGGCGCTGTGCGTCACCCAAACGATAAATGGCCTATTCTATATAAAACCCACAAAAAGCCAGTCGCGGCTCACGCCCGGTGGTGTGTGTGGGGGGAGGGGGGTCGGGTGGGGGCCGTGGGGGAAGGGGGAGTATTAAAATAAATACAAAAATCCTTATCCTACCGAAGGTCCTGAGCAGGTCCGCGCCGTCTCGGGTCCGTTGGCCCCTACAGCCCCTCTCTGTAAGGCCATATGCTTTACAAGCACAGCACAGCTCGAGTGGAGACTGGTACACAGAGCTGTACGTGAAGCTAAGTTGTAGCTTCAGTTCATCCACACACTAGGGAGGCTAGGTCACATCCACTCCTGGAAAAAAAAGCTCGGGCCTCCTGCCTCACGAAATAGATACATTTCAGTTCCTGAAAAAACAGGATCCAGCCCGGCAGCAGCGGATGCACAGTGTATCAATTTGCCATGCACAATACAGGCTGAGAGGGGCTAGGTGAACTGCCCCCCCCGCACTGTGGGGCCTCAATCTTGCAGCCATCAAGCATTTGCAGTCACAATGTGTCCTTAGATTCAATAGACCCGGCCCTGTGAAATAAGTGCCGGTGCTGAGCACCGGAAAGCACCGGCACTAATTAAGCACTGGATTAAGGGCCTCCGAACTGGCGCTTAATTGGTAATTCGGCAGAATTTTAAATGATATTGTGCACAGAACCCTGGAGATGTGTCAGGGTGGTTTCTTTTTTGAGGTGGTTTTGTGTACATCCTGTTATTTAACCAACATGCCTGAGGGGCCAAGAAGGGAATCAAGCGCCCACATTCAGGAGTTGGCATGGCCTTTTAGTGTACAGGATGGATGCAATAGATGAATTGTTGGCGATGCTGTCCCCACCCGCCTTCCGTGGGGGTGGTGCAAGCACCTGAGCCTGCAGCATCGGCAGAGAGGTCTAAAAGGCCAGGGTCCCCCCAAGGGTGTCATTCCTGCCAGTCAAGAAGCGGGGTCGGAGGCAGGTTACCGGTGGTGAGGGTGATGCAGCATTACCGTTAATACTGGTTATTATACTAGTTGGGGAAGTAGGCCCAGTCAAAAAGGACAGCAGGGAGCAGCAGCAGTGGTGCCTACGGTGAACAATAACATTGTGTAAAGTGGTGAGCCCAGGGATGAGTACAGGTCATCCTGATTTGGTAGCTGTTGGAAAACGAGGCAGCCTCTGTGAGGCCTGCACAAATAACATGACTACATTTGTCCTTCACTGGGAACCAAACACCCAATTGTAGCGCCTGACTCTCAGAGGGTAGAGTTGCAGAGCCGTCTGAGGCTTACTCAAGGGAGGTGGTGTGGGCTAGTAATCGCCATTTGCAGGTGCACAAAAATAACACTCAATAATTGATTGTCCAGTCTGTACTTTGCTTTATAAAAGTAAGAGTGCATTTATTAAACACACACACCACTCAATACTATGCACCAATTTACAAATATACATAAACTGTTGGAATTACTTTGTGACATTGCATAACATCTCCACCCCTCCCACAGGGGGTGTGGGGTCTAGGACCACCACTCCCATGTATGCACATCAACTTGCCCCCAATGCAGTTAGTTGAACATAACCTGGAGCGAGGGCCCTGCGCACTGGCACCCACCCCATTACCTCAACAAGCATTTAAAATAGGTAACCCTGCCTTAGTGACACACCACCCTGACTGAGCATTTCCTACTGACCATAAAGTATGCACCTCTATATCTTAAGGGCTAGCAGTCTGGGGTCTTCACCTAAGCGCAGCAGCAAGAATCCATGTTTACGCACACTTTAGAATGACAGTACTCATCACCTTGGTTGATCATTTGAATGCATTGCAATTAGAGCCCCTAAGGGCATCACAGATGAAATCACAGGATTACGCATATACAGCCAGACACCATAGCAGGACTGTCTGGCAACATAGCCCCACTTGGCTTATGACATCTCCTTACACATGTAACTTACAGTCCCTTCAAAAGAAGTACTCCTGGCAACTACACTTCTCCTGCAGTGCGCCTCTTCACTTTAAAAGGAATCACAGGTAAAAGCATGGGATTACGTAAATACAGCCAGACCCCCTAGCAGGAAGGTCCAGCAAAATAACTCCATTTAGCTTAACATCACCTTACACAGGTTCTTCACTTTACACATGTGACTTTCAGTCCACCTAAAAAGAAATAACCAATAGTAAATGCATTTCGGTGCAATTACACCACTTCACCTCCAGGGGATGCCCTTCTCCAGACATCCCCAACTCAGCCCTTCACTCCATGATGCACTTCATAGTACACCCTCAGCTGTAGAACATAAGTTCCAGCCTAGAAGGTGTTAAAGGCTGGCTGAGCCCTTGAGGGGTTATTCTTTCAGATGCCCCGTGAAACTTAGGGGTGGACTGTTCTTCTTTATGCTGGGGGAGACTGCGGTGCTCATGCAGCCCCCCTTTTCACACATGAGGGTGACCCCCCCTCCTCTGGGGGCCACAAAGCACCAAAATGGCAGATTTCCAAATGCCTGGCGAGGCATTATGGGGCGCTTCATGCTCCTCTTTACAAGCCCCAGCCACTGGGAACACTCTCCTCCGCCCTCTGGGTCACTGAGAGGGTAGATTCAGCAGGGTGCTGTCTCCACTGGCTCCCTGCGCCAGCCTTTTGTTAGGCTCTCCTTCTGGGCCTCTCTCCCTGCGCAGAAGCCCCTGCTTCTGTGCACCAGTCCTGGGCTCTTCTTCTGGTGCTGATAGGGTCCTGGGGGCAGTCAGGGGGTCTCTCCTTCCAACTGCCCATTGTGCCAGGCTCCAGCACCTTCACCCTCAGCAGACCACACCCCAGAGAGACCTTCTCTTCCTGTGCAAGCACTTTTTAAAAGTTAAATAGGGGGCTGGCAGGAAGTCTCTGTTGGTCTTATCAAACAGCGACACATCACGTCCCTGCCCCTGCTCCCTCCTTTTTGTCCAGCCTCTGAGCTTGTTCAAAATGGCGTCGTCCAGGGTTTCTGCCACATGTCTCGGAAGCACCTTCCCCCCAAGCTGCCTTCCCTCCTTGGTGCAGCCTGGTGCCTGGCACCCAGCGACAGCGGTTGATGGATTGGCCTGTAGCCCCACCCATCTTCTCTTCGTGGAGAGGAGGCCCTCGCTTGTGGAAGAAAGGTTATCAATCCATCCAGCTGAGGTCAGCCCTCAGCCTGGGTCTGGTCATGGCTGGCTCAGAGAAATATGACAGTTCTGGATGACCCAAAAGCAGTACAAATATGACTTTGGACTCTGCAGAATACTTATTTTCACATTCGCTACATTGGACTTAAGTGCGTGTCTGGAATCTGTAGGCCTAATGGAAGTTAATCTAGCCATGGGTCCCACATTCCCTTAGGGGAATAATGAAGTGAAAACACAGTAACACACACTGACTTTCCCTGGCATGTTTCTTTCCAGCCTAAAAGTCTATTCCATGTACACACGTGTCTGCATGTAACCAGCCCGGTGTCCCTTACTCCAGCTGCTGCGCAGTGGCCTGGTCAAGCCAGGGGAACACCAGTAAAATCCCCATGCAGTCTCTTACATCCTGAGTTCACTGTGGGTGAGTCCCAACTTATGAGGCTCCCCCACAGTAAAAGCTCAACAATTTGGTGCTCAAAAAGCGAAAAATCCGGGCGGCCTATAGTGTCAGAACCACCTTCTAACACACGCCGCGCCCAGCTGATTCCTACAAGTAGCCACTCTACATGGGTACACTTCCCGTAGTCAGCGATAACTAGTTATAAGGGGTTCTGACCAGACACCCCTTACTGACCAGTTATCCGCTTAGACCACCTACTCCTCCCATCCATGAAATCTCCACCCATGACAGGGATCCCAGGCTACCCTAAGAACCCTGCGGGCTCTAGGTTAGATACCTCTAGGTCACTCATGGTCTACATGGACTCAGCCTAACTAGGCTCACCTTTGCCCTTGGGCATGCAGCACTATGCCTACCACTTCTCCGGACAAGGGTCCAGTGCCTCAGCACCGATGCGGTCTTCTGGGATAGGTCTAAATCCCATCCCCTGGGTCACTAGCTGGTCTCCCTTCCAGAGTTTGTTCCAACCAGTACCCTCTCTCCGTTTGGTCCTTGCACCCCAAAGATGCAACCTCTCTGGACCCTCACCCTCAGCCTGCCGCTGAGGTCATTCTGCTGCCACCACCCTTTCGGGATGACTGTCTTCCCTAAAGAAAGCACAGCCACTTGTGCTTCCCCACACAGAAAAGCACCATTGGCCACTGGCCTGGCTCCCTGATAGGACCTCAGACCGGCCTCACCACCACACTGATAGTGCCAGGGAGGAACACTGAGGGTGCCTCATCAGACATCCTACAGCTCATACCCCCTGTCAGTAGCTCCACCCGGAAACTACCCCGGGAACCTAGACCCCTTCCTTGTTCTCCGCTGCGAGAACAGGGCCTATGTACCCTTCCCTCCGAGAGGTGCGCTCTCCTCCCGGAGTACCCTTAGAGAGCCTATGGGTCCCGAGTTAGCTAGACCCAGGCCCACCTCTCATGGCTCTCCCCGGTCTCCCTGCAGCGCCATGGGAGACCGCCCAGGAACCTACATGGTCCCTGGATGGCCTGCACCACCCCTTATGAAGAGCAGGGTCCCTTCACTTAAGATAGGCCCCACCTGCCTTCAGGGTAGTACTACCACTCTCAGCCAGGGACCCTAAAGTTCCCGGCTAGGCCTGCACCACCCCTTCACGAAAAACAGAGTCCCTCCACTTAAGATAGGCCCCACCTGGCTTCAGGGCGGTACTACCTCCATCAGCCAGGGACCCTAGAGATCCCGGCTAGGCCTGCTCCACCCCTTTGGGGAAACACAGGGTCCCTTCACCTAAGCTGGGCCCCACCTGTGTCCAGGTGGTACTACCTTGCAGAAGTCCACCTCCTGCCTCAAGCTAGGAAACACCCCCATGCTCCTGGTCCTTGGGTCCAAGTCCCACAGGACCAACCTGACTGGTTACCGGCTAGGCATCGCCCCAGCCACCACTTCAGGTTCCCTCCACCAGCTCCTGGTCCTGGGGTTCAAGTCCCACCGGACCTACCGGACTGGTCACCGGCCACCCGACCCTGACACCTCAGGGTCCACTGCTAACCCTTTCCCTGGAAACTAGGGAGCACATCGCCCCCACTCAGATCTCCACTGGGTCAGTTACCTAGCCCACCTAGGGTACCTAGGGGCTACCACCACACACCATCACTAAAGAACTACCCTCCTTGGGGGCCACCCACTACCAGCGGCCACCACTGGGTTGCTCACCTCCCCACCAGTTAACCTGGGGGACCTGCCAGACACTCAACTCTACCACACCCTCCTCTCACAGTGGGAAAAGTTTCTTGGGGTCCCCCACCATGGGAACCCCTGGGGCGCTACTACACGGGGTAAAGAAACCTCCTGCCCCACCCTTCCAGTAGTTTTGGCCTGCGCCATTAGCAAGAAACTTCCAGTGGGGGAAGGATATCTGGGGCCCCTCCTGTGGAAACTTCCCTGCCCTTAAAAAGCGCGGGAACCTCCCAGGACCCCTACTTCTCCTGTCCCCCTTGAAGGTCAATCCACCCCTACACCCCCACCTGTGATGTAGGTATCAGTTGCTGTCCCTATCTCTTGAGGAGACACCCTCCTCATGCAAGTGTAGTGTATGTAGTGTTAGGGTTCAAAGGTGTACAATATGGCTTAGAACATTTGTATGCAATCATTTCCTGGAAAGCACCATCCCGCTAGCACATTATAATCAACATAGCGCGGTCATATTAATACAGCTTACATTTAAACCATAATAACTTCACATGACACATATAGGCGCGGGGCTTTCCTTTCCCATACCTTTAGTTCACATAACCAAAACTTTGAACCCTTCTCAGAACCTTGCGCTCTTCCATTTGCTCATTGCTGCATAGGTAATGTGTGGCAAAACTGGACTTATCAAATGCTATAAATGCGCACCAGAATGGAATACTATGTTTCCCGCCGCTAGACACCAATGTTGGAAAACGAGGCAGCATCTGTGAGGCCTGCACAAATAACATGACTACATTTGTCCTTCACTGGGAACCAAACACCCAATTGTAGCGCCTGACTCTCAGAGGGTAGCGTTGCAGAGCAGTCTGAGGCTTACTCAATGGAGGTGGTGTGGGCTAGTAATCGCCATTTGCAGGTGCACAAAAATAACACTCAATAATTGATTGTCCAGTCTGTACTTTGCTTTATAAAAGTAAGAGTGCATTTATTAAACACACACACCACTCAATACTATGCACCAATTTACAAATATACATAAGCTGTTGGAATTACTTTGTGACATTGCATAACATCTCCACCCCTCCCGCAGGGGGTGTGGGGTCTAGTACCACCACTCCCATGTATGCACATCAACTTGCCCCCAATGCAGTTAGTTGAACATAACTTGGAGCGAGGGCCCTGCGCACGGGCACCATCCCAGTGGCGACCCACCCCATTACCTCAACAAGCATTAAAAAGGGGTAAACCTGCCTTGGTGACACATGACCCTGACTGAGCATCTCCTACTGACCATAAAGTATGCACCTCTATATCTTAAGGGCTAGCAGTCTGGGGTCTTCACCTAAGCGCAGGAGCAATAATCCATGTTTAAGCACACTTTAGAATGACAGTACTCATCACCTTGGTTGATCATTTGAATGCATTGCAATTACAGCCCCTAAGGGCATCACAGATGAAATCACAGGATTGCGCATATACAGCCAGACACCCTAACAGGACTGTCTGGCAACATAGCCCCACTTGGCTTATGACATCTCCTTACACACGTGACTTACAGTCCCTTCAAAAGAAGTACTCCTGGCAACTACACTTCTCCTGCAGTGCGCCTCTTCACTTTAAAAGGAATCACAGGTAAAAGCATGGGATTAGGTAAATACAGCCAGACCCCCTAGCAGGAAGGTCCAGCAACATAACTCCATTTAGCTTAACATCACCGTACACAGGTACTTCACTTTACACATGTGACTTTCAGTCCACCTAAAAAGAAATAACCAATAGTAAATGCATTTCGGAGCAATTACACCACTTCACCTCCAGGGGATGCCCTTCTCCAGACATCCCCAACTCAGCCCTTCACTCCATGATGCACTTCATAGTACACCCTCAGCTGTAGAACATAAGTTCCAGCCTAGAAGGTGTTAAAGGCTGGCTGAGCCCTTGAGGGGTTATTCTTTCAGATGCCCCGTGAAACTTAGGGGTGGACTGTTCTTCTTTATGATGGGGGAGACTGCGGTGCTCCTGCAGCCCCCCTGCACCCCTTTTCACACATGAGGGTGACCCCCTCCTCTGGGGGCCACAAAGCACCAAAACTGCAGATTTCCAAATGCCTGGCGAGGCATTATAGGGCACTTCATGCTCCTTTTTACCAGCCCCAGCCACTGGGAACACTCTCCTCCGCCCTCTGGGTCACTGAGAGGGTAGATTCAGCAGGGTGCTGTCTTCACTGGCTCCCTGCGCCAGCCTTTCGTTAGGCTCTCCTTCTGGGCCTCTCTCCCTGCGCAGAGGCCCCTGCTTCTGTGCACCAGTCCTGGGCTCTTCTTCTGGTGCTGATAGGGTCCTGGGGGCAGTCAGGGGGTCTCTCCTTCCAACTGCCCATTGCACCTTCACCCTCAGCAGACCACACCCCAGAGAGACCTTCTCTTCCTGTGCAAGCACTTTTTAAAAGTTGAGTAGGGGGCTGGCAGGAAGTCTCTGTTGGTCCTATCAAACAGCGACACATCACGTCCCTGCCCCTGCTCCCTCCTTCTTGTCCAGCCTCTGAGCTTGATCAAAATGGCGTCGTCCAGGGTTTCTGCCACATGTCTCGGAAGCACCTTCCCCCCAAGCTGCCTTCCCTCCTTGGTGCAGCCTGGTGCCTGGCACCCAGCGACAGCGGTTGATGGATTGGCCTGTAGCCCCACCCATCTTCTCTTCGTGGAGAGGAGGCCCTCGCTTGTGGAAGGAAGGTTATCAATCCATCCAGCTGAGGTCAGCCCTCAGCCTGGGTCTGGTCATGGCTGGCTCAGAGAAATATGACAGTTCTGGATGACCCAAAAGCAGTACAAATATGACTTTGGACTCTGCAGAATACTTATTTTCACATTTGCTACATTGGACTTAAGTGCGTGTCTGGAATCTGTAGGCCTAATGGAAGTTAATCTAGCCATGGGCCCCACATTCCCTTAGGGGAATAATGAAGTGAAAACACAGTAACACACACTGACTTTCCCTGGCATGTTTCTTTCCAGCCTAAAAAGCCTATTCCATGTACACACGTGTCTGCATGTAACCAACCCGGTGTCCCTTACTCCAGCTGCTGCGCAGTGGACTGGTCAAGCCAGGGGAACACCAGTAAAATCCCCATGCAGTCTCTTACATCCTGAGTTCACTGTGGGTGA
Source organism: Triturus cristatus (assembly GCF_964204655.1). NCBI lineage: Eukaryota > Metazoa > Chordata > Amphibia > Caudata > Salamandridae > Triturus > Triturus cristatus. The sequence goes on along the minus strand of NC_140579.1, from coordinate 852,864,884 downwards.
GTCCCAACTTATGAGGCTCCCCCACAGTAAAAGCTCAACAATTAGGTGCTCAAAAAGCGAAAAATCCGGGCGGCCCATAGTGTCAGAACCACCTTCTAACAGTAGCTAGCCAGTGTGTTACCAAGGTTCTCGAAAGGTAGGGATGTTATCCACACCTCTTATGAGGGGTGCATTAGTGGGAGTCACAGAAAGAGATAATGTGGAGAGGGCCAGGAGGTTGGTGGCCCAGTTAAACAATACTGGTGGGCAGTTTTCCCAGGGTCAGGAATCAGAGGCTGTTGTCGCACCCATAGTAATTAGTGGGGGTCTGCGTTAGCCACACAGGTGGCCCAGATACCAGAAGCTGCTGGTGCACAGAGCACATTCAGTGTGGCACAGACTGTGCAGGAAGCAGTTAGGGCGCCACAACCCCCCCCCCCCCCAGGACCCTATGCCAATAGGTACAGTTGTGCACTCTACAAAGTATGGGATGGGTGATGTGCGTTTGGAGCACGACCAATTGGGCAGTCACGTACCAGTTGAAGTGAAAGAAAAGATATGGAAAGTAAGTTATGCTGAAATATGCAAGCTAATTTCGGGTACTCCCTAAAGAGGGGACAGTAAGCGGTGTAAGATGTACACATTGAAGGGACTGCGCATATTGGTCATACAACATATGGTTGAGTAAAAAGGTTTCAAAAAATTTCAGTCAATCATAGGTGAAAAATTCCCTACAATTGGGACACAACTGGCATGCTATCAGAACAAAATAGTGTGTGCTCATGACAAGTTTGGGGCATGGTCAGGAGGGATTACGATAAAGAATTTAGAAAAATGAAGGCTACCAGGCCCACTTTGGAATGGGATCAGATAGAGGTGAATACGTGGTTGAAATACATGAGGGTACAAAAGTCAGAAGCTGCCGCTGGGCAGCCCTTTCGGGTGATGTCGGGGGCAACCACCCATGCAGAGGGAGGAGGAAGAAAGGGGTCATGTCGGGATTTTAATAAAATGGCTCTAGAGCCCCTAGGACGTGTAAGCTCAAACTGTCCGAGGCAGAGGTCCTAAGACGCGTGAGTTAGCAATACCCTTTGGGACAAGGCCCCTTCCCTGGTTAACTGTAAAGCAATGGTGGCATGGTTGAATGCTTACAACACAGCAGGGGCACAGGAGTTGTATCAGGGTTTTAGGAATGATTTCGTAATCCCTGCAGAAGGCGCTGTACGTGTTTCATTTTGTCAGAATAAGCATTTATTGCAGGCAAATCTTAATGCGGCCAGAAAGAAAATCGTGAAGGAAAGAAACTCGGGAAGGGAAGCAAGCCAATTTGACTCCACCCCATTGTAAACTTTTGTGTGTTCCCTTTTAGGGGTGGTTCTGAAGAAAGATCCAGGGGAGTATAGTTTGAGCCGTAATTTGTCAGCACCTATGGGACAGTCTGTCCATGAGGCCATTGATGGAGAATTGTGCTCTGTTGAGTACACCTTACTGGACCAGACTATTAGGTTGCTCAGGGATCTGGGGCCTGGGGCATTACTGGCAAAGGCAGATATAGACTAGGAAATTAGGCTTCTACCAGTCCATCCTGAGAATTTTCATTTGCTATGTTTTTAATTTGAGGGCACCTTCTACTTCGACAAATATATACCCATGGGTTGCTCGGTCTCTTGCGCCTACTTTGGAAAGTTTGCAAAAAGAACAGATGATGAACAGAATGCTGAACAAATCAAACATTCACCCCCAGTCACAGATTTGGGTTAAATCTATTTTTTTTGCTTCCTATGCCATTGCAGTTTGGACCCAGACATATGCAAATCAGTCTTTACCCTCTCCCCATGGGAGGAGTCCTGCCTGCAATGCCAGGCCAGGTACTCCCTGGACCAGAAACAAGCATTAAGTGCAGGGATCGCTGAGGGTCTAGCAGAGACTGGCGGAGACCATTCTAGATGCTAGGCTCCCCATAGACCCACTAAAATTGGGGAGGCTTATCACCAGCCTGGGAGAGGTGTGCAGATCACCAGCCGAGGTGCACTTGTTCAGAGCAGCTTTCTGCTTGGCATTTTATGGGGTGTTTTGGGTAGGTGAGCTGATGGCGTGCAACAGGAAGAACAGGCAGAGTGGTCTTCAGGTAGAAAATATTGGATGGCTGAATGGCTCCCTGGCATTAACCATTACCTGCTCAAACACCTACCAGTTAGGTAAGGGGGAGCATGTGCTCCTTAATAGGGCTCCAGGAAAGGAATGTTTCCTGCTTGGAAGTTTGGAGGACGACAGTGTGGTGGCACAATGACCCAAGGATGCATTGGAGAGGTGCTAAGTCTGTACCGGCCATCAATGAGTCTGCGAAACATTTAGGGGAGAGGATGTGGCCTAACGGCTTGGGTGGTCGACCTCGAAGCTGAGGAACCAGGTTCGAGTCTCGGCAGGGACACTTAACATCCTGTGATTCTGTGGAAATCAATTAATCACCCGTGCCTAAAAAAAAAAAAAAAATGAATGTGTCCGTCTGTAACGCAACTGGTGCTCATGTAAAGCGCTCCAATACCTTCTGGTCTAGTTAGTGCTATATAAAACTCCCCCCCAAAAAAATTAAATAAGATAGTAGCTAGGCTTTTGACCACTGCCAGGTTGGCTTCAATACCACATGGCTGAATCAACCGTGAACATTTTTTCCAACAGGATGGAGTACCTTTGTCCAGAGAAGGTAATGCCATGTTTTTCGAGAACTGTTTGGCTTGGTTAACGGAACTCACTCTACGTCCGAGGCAGAGGGTGCCAGATAGCTGGAGAACTATGCTGGCCTGTGGCGGTTGAGGTCATGATTGGCAGGTACTCTTTGGGTCCCCCTTTGGCATCCTTTCAGCAAAACAACGGCTAAAACATCAGTGTCATAGGAACCGAACAAGGGTGCTGGCAGCAATGCGTAAGGAAGTTGCAGTTGCGCAGAGGTTGGCGGCAGTCGCTGACACACAGTCCTTACCTGTCACCTTCTGCGCAGTGGGCACGACGTAGCTCTGGCCTTTTGGGGGAGAGAAAAGTTGGATGCCGGGAGCGACTTAGGTAGTCACTAGAGGTAGACGGGCCCCCTGCACGAGAGCTCCCGGAGGGGGAGTGGGAAGGTGGATCTCCAATATGGAGGCTTCTGCCCTCTGGCCTGGCGCTGGAAAGGAAGGGTCACGGAGCCAATCATGATCTCACTTTGGAACTGTTTTTTCTTTGGTTGTACAGGAACAAGTAGTTATGGTTAGGAGATCCAATGTACTAGAGTACTTTGTTAATGATAGACTCCTTCTGTAACAATCATGTAAATAGGAAATTGCTGTTACTGTGCTGATTTCTTAAGTGGGGATATTGACATTTAATGTGAATAATGTTTTGTGTGTCAAATAAAATACGACAAGAGAGCTTTCGATCTCAGCTTCTAAAGTGGTCTCAAGTCACTTTGCACGTGCAGGTGGTAGCTGGCTAATATAATCACGAGGACCTCAGAGACATCCTCGCCATGGGAACTACGGCTCTCCCGCCTAGGGGAAGCCACCAACTTTGGTGGGGGTGCCAGAGCCTAAAGGGGAAGAGGGTAGTAGGCGCAGCTACGGGACAGATGTGCCGTCCAGGGGGCTTGAACACCGCTGCGCCAGCACCGGAAGGACATAGTACTTACGAGTGCAGTGAGGAGCGCCATTGCTGGGTGGTGCGGGCCCTACCTTTAAGGGGGGGGGAGACAGACCTAATTTTTGCATGCTTCCCGCCACGGATACCGTGCTCCGCCGACCCTCACCCCAAGCAAGACAACCGTCACTAGCTGCTGGCTTTACCAACTGCCCTCCGGGAGCTGCACAGGCCAGGATACTTGTTTTCCCCACCCACCATCCCCAGAGCGAGGGGGGCAAGGGAGAATACAGGTCCCTGAGGGGGTGAAGCGTTTTAGGACTAAGTAGATTTTGTCTACCGTCAATTTCACCTTTTAGACCAATGCGGAATTTGTCGTCTATGATGTCTGGATGAGGTTGTGTTAGTGTGAACTCTTTGGATCCCCTTCAGCATGCTTTTAACGAAACAATGGCTAAAACATCAGTGTCATAGGAACCTCAAAGATGTGCTGGCAGCAATGCGTAAGGAAGTTGCAGTTCCGCGCGGTTAGGGGCAGCAGCTGACATGCGGACTTCACCTGTTACCTTCAAAGCAGGCACAGTGGGCGCGACATAGCACTTGCCCTTTGGGGGAAAAAAAAGTTGGGTGCAGTGGGTGCCCAAGGCAGACGGGATCCCTGCACAAGAGCTCCCAGAGGAGGAGCAGGAAGGTGGGTTCTCCCATATGGAGGCTCCTTCCCTCTGGCCTGAGGGTGGGAAGGAAGGGCCACGGAGCCAGTCATGATCTCCCTCAGGAACTTTTTTATCTTTGGTTGCACAGGAACAAATAGTTATGTTTAGGAGATGCAATGTATTAGAGTACTTTGTTAATGACAGACTCCTTTCGTAACAATCATGTACATAGGAAAATTAGGTTAGTGTGCACATTTTTTATGTGGCGATACTGATATTTATTGTGCATGTTTTTGTGTGTTAAATAAAATACGGCCTAAGGTCTTTCGAACTTAACTTCAAAAGTGGTCTTAGGCAAGCCATTCTGTATGTACTGGTGATAGCGGGAAAAGTACCTTGGTGTCTCCTACGCCATATACAATTCACAACACAGGTAGGTGTACAGACTGAGAAAGCAAACCTTTGGCATGGAGGGGAACTGGTGAGAGTTTGTTCCATGTTCTGACAAGCATCAGCATACAAGGCTTGCAGGGCAAGACTTGAACAAAACTTTCATCCCAAATGGGGCGAAGGGACCCAGTGAAATAACAAGAAACAGCAGAGGTACTAGTTTTGAAAATGAAAGAAAGCTGAACTTGCAGGCATTTCCATGAGCTGAAATGTTGGTAAACTGTTCTTTATTCCTTTTGGACACTTCACTCTCAGAGAGGTGGGGTAAAGAGTCATGGCTTACTTCTAGATACATTCGGGATTAGAAACTCACATATTGTAGGACACATAAAGTACCACCCTACTTTTAATGTCTGGATAGCACCATAATTTTACGACGAAATATGCTGAATTTTGAGGTAGATAAACTAAACAGTTAAAGCTAGGCTACAGATGATGCTGCATCTAGTATAATGGGGTAACCCAGTGCCCCTCAGAACCTGGGTATGTAGAATGTGGAGTAATGTTGGTTCTGTCGGGTACAAAATTACTTTCCTACTTAACAAATAATAAACAGTAGAGAGAAATACAAAGTACATGAATCTCCATTCCGACTGGGACTTAATTTGCCTTTCACGAGGAGTGGAGAGAATAGGGTCTGGATTAGGACAAGCATGTTGAAGTTTCGAACCAAAAGAGTGCGTGAATTGCTGGTAGTCACGGAAGGTCTTCCTCAGGACGACGGGAACACAAGGATAGCCCGAAAGATGGTGATGAATGTCAAGAAGGTTTTCAAAGATAGCTCCACCGTAGGTTGAATTCAGGTCTATGATTGTGAGGAATCACATCAGGAGACAGTAAGGCACTGTTAAATTGCTCTCCTGGTGCGGCTCAGGGAATGGAAATCGCTTTCACACACTCTTTTGGGTCGAAACGCCAACGTGCTTGTCCTAATCCAGAGCCTATTATCTCCACTCCACGTGAAAGGCTAATTAAGTCCCAGTCGGACTGGAGATTCATGTACCTAGGGACGGATGTCTTTTGAATGACCATGTTTAACTATTTATACAGCACTGTATATATCTTGCTCACAACCAGCACTTTTTTGCACCTTTGTCACTTTATCACTCTTTCGCCGTTCCCCAAAAATTGCTTTGTGTATTGCTCGTGACAGCCTTACTGTGTCATTTCTACACCACAAAAAATGTTTTTTTTTTAAAAAGTGATTAATCTTTCAATACATACTTTTGAGTTGTTCATGATTGGTGTGTTCTTCTGTTCTTCTCTTCTTCCTTAAATTTCATTAAATTAGTGTTTGAGTAATTGTATTTCTCTCTACTGTTTATTATATGTTAAGTAGTAAAGTAATTTTGTACCGGACAGAACCAACATTACTCCACATTCTACAGGCGATGCTGGGTCAATAAGATCCCAAATGTGTTTATAGATCATATCTGATCGATTTACTGAAACGTTGAACTTCTTGCTAATGTTATCCTCTGGGACAGTGCTCGGTTTGGCTCATCGATCTTCAGAACTTGTCAGGTATCTGGTTTCTTGTGAGGACTCTCAACACAAGCAATTTGGGTTAGGTTAAGGAATACTGATGTAGAAACATGAACGAGGTATTTTACTGGTCGAATACTGGGTACCAGGGTGGACACAATTTAGTAAGCTGAAGCTGCAGTTGCTAAGTTTCCAGCACCTAAAAATAAAAGGTTTCCCATGACCAAAATCCTTAACCCAAAAAAACAAGGTCAAAAGACAGTGAAGTCACTGGTGCAGTCCCGAGACATAAAGATGCAGTAAAATGTGGCAGGGGGTCCCTTCACCAGCTCCTTCATGTTACTGGAATTTCAAGAAATAGTAAGAGGACAATACAGTTCCTATCTAATCAAAGCCGGAAAATATAATAGTGAGTCACCACCCAGTATAGAGTCTACATGTACTCCCATACTTTGAGCAACAGAAACTAGAAGTGGTGGTAGCACATAGGGGATCGGGGTCACCGACAGATCACTAGCATCAACGCATCAACAATTCCCACTGGGAACAAGACTTAGGGTTTGGGTCTCAACTGCGACTGTACGAGCTAGAAGTATGGATCAAACTGTTCTGAAAATAATGCAGCTTCCGCCACGTAGCATAACTAGATCCCTAACGGGGGCGGGGGGAGGGAAAGGTTAGACTGCCTCCTGATACTGCTGTGTACAGGGGAGGGCTGATAGAGGTGCCCTTGTGGGTACAGGGTGGGTGTGATATGATGCAGGATCACCAGCTCTTTGACAAGATGATGCTGTAATCCGAGATTTCTTCTCCTGGCCAACTGGACTCTGGGGCTCTTGTGACTGCAAGATGACCTCAGTCTTTTTAGCTGTCCTCTACACATTATCTAAGCAACTGAGGCCTGCAAATGTCGTCCTGGGCTCAATTCAGCTCATCCTGGGATCAATTCAGCTCTTCTTGATAAGCACATTTCAGCTTCTCATGCAGATAGGCAAGTTCTCTGTCCCTCAACAGGTACAACAGCTCGGCTTCACACATGAATCATAGACAGGAAAGATCTTGGTGAAATATTTTGTCCAAATTTGGGGTGTAGGAGCCCTGAGTCCAGTAGATCAATGCAATACTGACTCTACAAACCCATAGTTTATCCCCCTCTTGTGGCCAAAGAAGGAGGACAGAGCCAACCAGGAGTCTGCCTTATTTAAAAATTCCCAACACTTCTCCAATCCTGAAGAGCGGAATTTTCCTGCTGTCCGTTATTCTCATATTCTGAACCTAAGAGTCATAGGACAGACCTGTTTGGATTGGTCAAGGTTGTGTTGTGTTCTTGGTTGCAGGTAAGACAAAAGTCTGCATCTATTCTAGGTGTCCAGGAGCGCATCAACAACTCTGGGGCGATGGGTGGGTTTCACTATAGCATGGGATACTCGGTTGGAAGGAGGCAGGGAACTAATACTCCTTTCTCGAGTTCATTCGCTGGAGCCACGATTTGGAGATGCAGGGATGATTACCTGGTAGCTCTGAGGGGCTAGCTGAACCCTCTAAGGTGGGAAGAATGCGTTCTGAGGTTAAAAGGATGCCACCAATGGGAGGGGGGGTGTTGGAGAGGCGGGGGTGCACGCCTGATCCTATGGCGGGTGCAATGCGTCAATGACGCTGTATGGTGCGAGTGGCTTTCCTTCCTGTCCTACCCTCTAAATGCGAAGACATCTGGGCTATAGCTTTGGAGGGGGCTGGCTATCCCTTAAATTCCCAGCCCTTTCTTCAGAGGCGGACGCTCATTTCATGGTTCCCCTCTCCCCCTGCTGCTTCTCGCTCTACAAGAAGTAACTTCTAGATTGTCTGAGTGTTCGAGGGAGAGTTTTGCAGAGTTTTGCGCCTTGAACTTGTAGCCCTTACTGTCTTCTGATGCAGCTCTCCAGTTCGCTGTTCCCCCCTTCCTCCTCAACTGATTCTCGCTTCTCCCCAGAAGAAGTCTTCTTAAAACCTCATTAAAGTGCAGAGTCTGCTTCCGAGGAATGTCCCCCCTCCTGTCCCAGGATGCTGCCCCTCCGAGGCCTTTTCATATCCCCCAGCAACCACGATGGGAGAGCCCAGGTGCTAGGCAACCCCTGACCCCGCTTGACCTCTCACCAGCAGTGACCCTAAAAACAATACGAGGGGGAGGTTGAGTGGAAAGCCTTTCAGTTCTGTCGTTATTCAAACACAGAGCGTGGGTAAAGGGGGAGCGAGAGAGAGGGAGAGAAGATGGAAGTGGACCTCTTTCAAGTTGCCGAAGAGTCTTTAAAAACAGATGGCTGTGCTTGGCTGGAAAAATGTTGAACGACAAATGTGGAATATGCGAGTAGTGTTTTGGTGTTGGGAGTGACTGATGGAGGGGGTGTATGAGTGGAAGTGGGAGAAAGGCTCAGGGAGAAAGAAGATGGGTGTAGAGAATTGAGCGCTGGCAGCACAACTGAGACGTGGGTGTGGAGAAGAGTGTGTTTGAAGCAGGGGGTAAAGGTGGTTGTAGAGTGCGAGAGAAAGTTATAAAGGAAGAAGAGACAGACGATTTCTTCTTTGATACCAAGCATACGCACATACTTTGGCAAAAATGGCGACCTTCTGAGAAACGCAGGAGGCAAAGCTCACAGCAAAAACAGCGGGCGCAAACGAACCAAAGCGCAGCAGATTTACTGTGCCAGGAAGTGCTCAAGACTACTACGGCTTCCTGATATACGACGTATAGATATGCCAGAGTTGTACCTTGGTCCTGCCATGCGGTTACAAATGCCTTCATTAACCACCGACATAATGTGTTATGTTTTTTGATTCTTGAAAAATGGAACAATAAAAATATATCGTTAAAAAAAAGACTACCTAGGCTTTATTTCGATCAGAGGCTGAATCCTTTGTTTTTACTGCCTATGGGGCATTTATGTTTACGCGTAATCCTCTTTTAGTTCGCACACTGCTACACGTGCTTGGATAACTTCCAGGCGCTCTAGCCAAGATACAGGCACACATTAGGGATGGGTCAGACGGTGGTGACAGTGATCAGGGTCCTGCTGGTTTAGTGCTATGGCTGTGCGGTCTACAGTTACATAAACTGTATCCTAGGCACAACAATGACCATATATGGTGGATGGAACTGGAACTGACGAGGGTACAGTGGTCAGGACCATGTCCATTCAGTGCAATGACTGGGACAGAGTTGGCACCAGCGATGGTAGGTGTTAGAAGGTGGTTCTGACACTATGGGCCACCCGGACATTTCGCTTTTTGAGCACCTAATTGTTGAGCTTTTACTGTGGGGGAATCTCATAAGTTGGGACTCACCCACAATGAACTCAGGATGTAAGAGACTGCATGGGGATTTTACTGGTGTTCCCCTGGCTTGACCAGGCCACTGTGCAGCAGCTGGAGTAAGGGACACCGGGCTGGTTACATGCAGACACAGGTGTACATGCATGTGCACAAGTGTAGGGGCTGCACAGGGGAAATGCCTAGCGTGCGCAGTCCAGAAGCAGCTACAGAGTGAATGGTATAGCAGGACTTATGCAGAATTGGGTGGTGGCATGTAACAGGCTTTATACAGTGGGAAGAGACATGCCAGGGAAAGTCAGTGTGTTTTACAGTGTTTATTCCATTATTCTCTTATGGGGATGGGGAGCACATGTGCTAGTTTTACTTTCCTAAGGCCTACAGATTCCAGACACGCACTAAAGTCCACGGTAACGGATGTGAAAAGAAGTATTCTGCAGAGTCCAAAGTCATATTTGTACTGCTTTTGGGTCATCCAGAAATGTCACATTTCTGTGAGCCAGTCATAACCATGGCCTGGCTGAGGGCTGACCTCAGCTGGATGGATTGATAACCTTTCTTCCACAAGCTAAGGCCTTCTCTCCACGAAGAGAAGACAGTGGGTCTACAGGCTCATCCATCAGCAGCTATCACTGGGTGCCAGGCACCAGGCTTCACCAAGGAGAGAAGGCAGCGAGGGGGATGGTTTTTTTATTCAGAGACCATGTGTCAAGAGACCCTGGACAAAGCCAGCTTGAACAAACCCAGAGGCTGGACAAGGAGGGAGCAGGGGCAGGGAAGTGAGGTGTCGCTGTTTGGTAGGATAAACACAGACTTCATGCCAGCCCCCTACTCAACTTTTTAAAAGTGCTTGGACAGGAAGAGAAGCTCTCTCTGGGGTGTGGTCTGCTGAGGCGGAAGGTGCTGGAGCCTGGCAATGGGCAGTTGGAATGAGGAACCCCCTAACAGCGCCAGAAGAAGAGCCCAGGACCGGTGCGCAGAAGCAGGGGCCTCTGCGCAGGGAGAAGAGAGGCCCAGGAGGAGAGCCAGGTGAAAGGCTGGCGCAGGGAGCCAGTGAAGACCGCTCCCTGCAGAATGCACCCTCTTGGAGACCCAGAGGGCGAAGGACAGTGCTCCCAGTGCCTGGGGGGGCGTCACCAGGAGCAAGAAGACGAGAAAATGGGGCAGATCGGACACCCAGGGGCTGAGATATGGCCCCCCGGAAGGTAGGCGACATTTGACGCCTAAGAAGACTGACGACGAAGCGTGTGGGGCTCCGCCGCCGGTCTCAGAGATGCCCCTGGGATGGGTCAGGTACCCGGGTGCTGCCCCCAGAAGAAGGGAAGCCGGGGAGCGCCGTCGTGCTCCCCGTGAAAGTGACCTGCAGGGGGGCCAGGAGCCCACCCTGCCCCCACAGAAGATGGAGACGGGGGGCTCCACCGCGATGAGGTCTGTAGGGACCCGGGACCCCATCCCCGGGCCCCAAAGTCAAGCCGGGGAGCGCCGTCGTGCTCCCCGTGAAGATATCCCCCTGAAGAAGAATTGACCACCCTGAAGAAGAATCGACGGGGAGCGCTGTCGCGCCCCCTGTGATGAGGAGGAGGAGGGGCCCGGGACCCCATCCCCAGGCCCCGAAGCAAAGCCGGGGGAGGGGGCGCGACGTCACCCCCCCCCCGTGAAGATAGCCCAGGGGCCCGGGACCCCAACCCCAGGTCCCGATGTGAGGGAAAAGGTGGGGGAGTGCAGTCACACTCCCCTGAGGTCCAGGAGGACCCGCAGGATTCCCAGCGTCTGCCCGCCAGAGCGTGCAGACCCGAAGAGAGGCCATACAGACGAGTGCTGGCCAGGCGGGGAGCCGGCGGGGGCAGCCGGGGGTGGGCTCCCGGGCTGCTCTCCACCGAACGGGCATGCAGGGGCCCCGGGTGGAACCGGGACCCCAGAACGATCGAAGAAGGTGCAAGGGGCCCGGGTGGGACCGGGCCCCAGAAAACCGAAGGAGCGGTCGGGGTCGGGCTCCCCGAGCCACCTACATTCACCTGGGGGTCCGGGTGGGACCGGGCCCCCCAACAAGGTCTGACAAAGCGCTGAAGCGCCAGCACAACCAGCGCGGCTCTCCCCGGCACAGCGGGAGAGCCGCTCATCTATTATTCATCAAGAGGAGCCTGAAGCACCCCATAATGCCTTGCGAGGAAAGGGGAAGGAATATGCTACTTACCAGTATGCATCTGTTCTTGGCATGTAGAGCTGCAGAGCCACACACTTAGGATAAGATCGCCATCTGGTGTTGGGCTCGGATGATTGCAGGTTGTTGTTGTCTTCGGAAGAAGCCTTTTGGTCACGAGATAGGTGACTCCTCCTCTGGACAACAGTGCGCATGGGCATCCACTCCATCCTCAGATTGTTTTTAGCCATGATGGGAAATGATGGAGTGTATAAGAATAAAGAGAAAGGATGTCCATGTGTAATGTCTAATTAAGACAATGCTGGAACAGATACAGGTCCCGGGGAGGTGGGTGGGCGTGTGTGGCTCTGCATGCCAAGAACAGATGCATACTGGTAAGTAGCATATTCCGTTCGAGGCATATGAGCTGCAGATCACACACTTAGGATAGACTATATAGCAGTGTCTCCCCTAGCGGTGGTCACCTGTATCTGTTGCAGCAGTTTGGAATAGAGTTTTTAGGACAGCTTGGCCTACGGAAGCTTGTTGTTTGGATTACACATCAACACAGTAATGTTTAGTGAAGGTGTGTGTGGTAGACCATGTGGCTGCTTTGCAAATATCTCTTAAGGGAATGTTCCCTAAGAATGCCATGGAAGCCCCTATTTTACGTGTGGAGTGCGCTCTAGGGGGAACTGTAAGAGTGCGTTTAGCTTTTTGGTAACATATTTGGATACATTTAACTATCCACCTGGCTATACCTGATTTTGAAATTGGGTTGCCTTTATGTGGTGGAGAGAAAGCAACAAACAGTTGTTTGGTTTTGCGAAAAGGTTTGGTTCTGTCGATGTAATAAAGCAAGGCTCTTTTAACATCTAAGGTATGAAGGGCTCTCTCAGCTATTGAGTCTGGATTAGGGAAGAAGACTGGCAGCTCGACTGATTGGTTAAGATGGAAAGGGGAAATGACTTTTGGTAGGAATTTTGGGTTTGTCCTAAGAACCACTTTGTTACGATGTAGTTGTAGGAATGGTTCTTCAATAGTTAAAGCCTGTATCTCATTTCCCCTTCGCAGGGATGTGATTGCAATAAGAAAAGCCACTTTCCATGTAAGGAATTGCAGTTCGCATTTATGCATAGGTTCAAATGAAGGGCCCACGAGCCTTGTTAAAACAATATTTGGATTCCACACTGGAGAAGGTGGTAATCTGGGAGGAATAATTCTTTTGAGACCTTCCATGAAGGCTCTGATCGCTGGTACCTTAAATAGTGACAAGTGTTGTCGATTTTGTAAGTAGGCTGCTAACGCTGCTAGATGTAGACGTATGGAGGAATATGCTAAATTGCATCTTTGCAAGTGTAGTAAATAGCAAATAATGTTTTGGATGGATGCATCCAGTGGACGTATATTATTGTTAGTGCAGTAAATGGCAAATCTCTTCCATTTTGCAGCATAACATGCCCTAGTAGTAGGTCTTCTAGCTTCTTTTATGATATTCATACAGTCTGGTGGGAGATTGAGGTAACCGAACTCTAAGACTTCAGGAGCCAGATCACCAAGTTCAGTTGCTGTGGATCTGGGTGTCTGATTTCTCCATGGTTCTGGGTTAATAAGGCCGGGGAAAGGCGCAGTTTTTGATGTGGAACTAGCGAGAGTTCCAGAAGTGTCGTGAACCAGGGTTGACGTGCCCAAGTGGGAGCTACTAGAATCAGTTTTAGAGACTGTTGTTTGAGCTTGCATACCACAAATGGAATGAGTGGGAGAGGCAGAAAAGCGTACGCAAATCTGCCTGACCAGTTCATCCATATTGCATTGCCCTTCGACTGTGGGTGTGGAAACCTGGTGGCGAAGGTTGGGCATTTTGCGTTTTCGTGTGTGGCGAACAGGTCTATGTCTGGTTGGCCCCATTTTTGGAAGAATGGGAGTAGGACTTTGGGGTGTAATTCCCATTTGTGGATTTGTTGTGTCTGTCGACTTAGGAGATCGGCAATCTGGTTGTGAACCCCTGGAAGGTGTTCCGCTAGCAGGTAGATGTTTTGGGGAATTGCCCATCTCCAAATGTTCTGTGCGAGTTGGGACAGTTGGAGAGAATGTGTCCCCCCCTGTTTTTGTATGTAATACATGGTCGTCATGTTGTCTGTGCGGATGAGGACAGTTTTGTTCCTTAGATGTACTTGAAAAGATTTCAGTGCTAGGAACACCGCTAGAAGTTCTAGGTGATTGATATGGAGCAGTTTTTGTTGAGTGGTCCATTTGCCCTGAGTGGTGTGTTGTAGGAGATGGGCTCCCCACCCTGTGAGAGATGCGTCGGTTGTCAGCACTATTTGTGGAAGAGGCTCTAAGAACGGTCGCCCTTTGGACAGGTTGATGGTGTTCCACCATTTCAGTGAGCGAAGTGAGCGAGTGTCCACCAACACCAGATCGGTAAGTTGTCCGTGAGCCTGGTTCCACTGTTATGCTAGACATTCTTGCAAGGGACGCATTTGAAGTCATGCGTGAGGCACAATGGAGATGCATGACGCCATCATGCCTAATAGTTGCATAAACACTCTTGCTGGAAGAGAGTGTTGAGTTTGAAATTTTAAGATGAGGTTTTGTATGTTGGCTATCCTGGCTGTGCTGGGATAAGCTATGGCCTTGGAAGTATTTATGGTGGCTCCCAGATATTGATGTATGTGGGAGGGTTGCAGTTGAGATTTGGGATAGTTGATGGTAAATCCCAAGTTGTGTAAGGTTTGAATAGTGCGGTGAGTGTGGAGAACGCATTTGTCGAAAGTATTGGCTTTTATGAGCCAATCGTCGAGATACGGGAAGACATGGATTTGTTGTCTCCTGAGGTGCGCTGCCACTACTGCTAGGCATTTGGTGAATACCCTGGGTGCAGTTGTTACTCCGAATGGGAGGACCGTAAACTGATAGTTCTGTCCGTCTACCACAAATCTTAGGTACTTCCTGTGAGCAGGATGTATGGGGATGTGAAAGTATGCGTCCTTGAGGTCTAATGTGGCAAGGAAATCGTCTTGTTGAAGTAGTGGGAGCACTTGTTGAAAAGTGATCATATGGAAGTGATCTGAGTGTATGTACTGATTTAGGAGTCTGAGGTCGAGTATGGGTCTTAACGTCTCGTCCTTTTTGGGGATTAGGAAGTATAGAGAATATACTCCTGTACCCTGATGTTGGAGTGGAACTGGTTCTATTGCGTGTTTTTGTAGCAAGGACCGAATTTCCTGTTTGAGGAGTGTAAGATGGTGTGGTGACATTGGACGGTGTTTGGGTGGTATGTGTGGGGGGGTGTTTGTGAGTTCGAGGCAGTAACCAAACTGGATAATTTGTCTTACCCACTTGTCTGTTGTAATGGAATTCCAGACAGGTAGGAACTGTTGGAGTCTTCCCCCAACCGGAGTGGAATGGTCTGGGGGGAGTGGAGGCAAGTCACTGTTTAGTGGCTGGAGAGGTGCGGGTGTTGGTATTGCCCCGACCTCAGCCCTTGGTGTTGTTTCCCCTATATCCTCCTCTAAAATATCCTCTGTTGGGGGATGTTTGCGCGGAGGTTTTGAAAGTGGAAGAGGTGTCTGTCCCAATATTTTTGGAGGCTCCCCTATAGAAGGAGCGTCGAAAGGAGCCTCGTGGTTGTGGAGACTGTAATGCTCCCATTGATTTAGCAGTCTCGTTATCTTTTTTCATCTTCTCAAATGCAGTATCTAATGCGGGCCCAAATAGTTGCTCTTGGTTGAATGGTTGACCAAGTATTGTTGTTTGTACTTCCGGCTTAAAGCCTGAAATACGTAGCCATGCATGGCGTCTAAGAAGTATGCTTGTGTTGACCGCCCTAGAAGCAGTGTCCGCGGCGTCTAGTGCACATTTGATTGATGCGTTAGATATGAGTTTCCCCTCTTGGATGAGGTCATTGGCCTGGGATCTGTACTGATCTGGTAGGTGTTGTAAAAGATCTTCTAACTGATCATAATGAGCCCTATCATATCGGGCTAATAAGGCTTGTGTGTTGGCAATACGCCAATGGTTAGCAGCATGTGCTGCAACTCTTTTGCCCGAGGCCTCTAATAGCTTGGACTCTTTGTCTGGGGCGGTGTGTCTCCTGTTGTTTGGGAGTTAGCCCGCTTTCTTGCGTTTGAAACTACTAAAGAGTCTAGAGGGAGCTGTGCTTTAATGTAAGCGGGATCTTGTGGGGCAGGTGTATATTTTTTTTCAATTCGGGGGTTAAGAACCCTAGCTCTGACAGGGTCTTTAAAAACCTCTGTGGCGTGTTTTATGACTCCCTTAATCATGGGCAAGATTTGAACTGATTTTTGAGACTGTTCGAATGTGTCTAGAAGAAAGTCTTCTTCGGGTGTATCTGAATGCATGGTGACGCCATGGAAAAGTGCCGCCCTGTTTATCAGCTGTCCAAACCCTAGGTGGTCATCTGGAGGGGAGGGTTTGGAGGGGTATGTAGTGGGATCAGGAATATCAGGTAAAGGGTAAGCCCAGTCATCTAAGGGTGCCGTATCCGGGAGTGTGAAAGGATCATTAGGATCATTAAGGTCATCCGGATCACCCCCTCCCCCTAAGCCATCATCATCATCCTGTGGAGGTAGTGTATGTGAAGGAGATGGTAGAGGAGAAGGAGGTGGGGGCAGGGGGGGTGGGGAGTGAGAGATGATATAGGAGAGGAAGGACGAATGGGTGAGGTGGCGGAGTCCTTCTTCTTTATGGGAGCTGGAGAAGGTGTTGTGTCCAGCTTCCTTTTCTTGTATGGCACAGCGGTGACATGCCCAGTTTTTGGATTGATATAAATCCTTTTTTGCGTGAGATCAGGGTGAAAAATGTCTTCATTGTCCGAAAGTGGCTTTGGTGCCGATTTTTTCGGTTCCGATCTATGTTTTGGATGATCGGTAGAGTCTTTTCGGACTTTAGAGAGTTGTTTCGGTACCGATGATGGTTTCGGTGCCGATGATGATTTCGGTGCCGAAGAACTTTTCGGTGCCGGCTGGGATTTCGGTGCCGAAGAACGTTTTGGTGCCGGTGGAGATTTTGGTGCCGAGAGGGAATCTTTGAGCTTGATAGCTTTAGATGCCGGTTTATCAATAGGTCTCGATGGTTTCGGAGCCTGCTTCGGTGCCGAGAAGTCTTGAGTCTTCGGTGCCGAAGGTACTGTGGGTACTATAACATGTGGTTTGCTCGAGCCCGAGCCACCTGTAGGCTTATATTTCTTCGGAGCCGAGCCTGAGGGCGGGGCTTCTGAAGACGGTTTTCGTTCGCGACTGGGGCCAGCTGGCGGAGTCTTGACCAATGCCTTTTTTGGGGGGGTTGAGGTAGGGGCATTGGTACTCACTCGTTGTCCCGGAGTGATGAGGTCATCGGAGTCGTCCGCTTCGGATATAATTTGGAGTTCTTCGGAATCTTCTTCCGGGACATCGGGGCCCTGAGCAAAGATGTCCTCTGGTTCTGGAGCCAGTCTGGCCATGATATGGCGTCGAGCTCTTCGGTCCCGGATGGTTTTCTTGGATCGGAATGCGGCGCAGGCTGGACAGCTGGATTCGTTATGTTCCGGCGAGAGGCACAGGTTGCAGACCTCGGGATGGTCACTGTGGGGGAACTTTGCTCCACATTGGGGGCATTTTTTAAAAGGTGTCCTTTCCATGAGCCATGTCCGGAACCGGTCCGATTGAATTTCGACGTCGAGTTGTAAAGGTTTTTCGCTTCGAAAGCTGGATTTTCAGATGTTTTCAGCCGGAGTGGAAAAGTTCATCCGAACCCAATGGCGGAAAAAAACAATCTGAGGATGGAGTGGATGCCCATGCGCACTGTTGTCCAGAGGAGGAGTCACCTATCTCATGACCAAAAGGCTTCTTCCGAAGACAACAACAACCTGCAATCATCCGAGCCCCACACCAGATGGCGATCTTATCCTAAGTGTGTGATCTGCAGCTCATATGCCTCGAACATTATTGTTTTGGTGCTTGGTGGCCCCCCAAAGGAGGGGGGTCACCCTAAATAGTGAAAAGGTGCTGGGGGAGCTGCTGCAGGAGCGCAGTCTCCCTCCCAGCACGAAGAGATGTTCCCCCCTGTTTCCTGGGGATTTGAAAGGAATAACCCCTCAAGCGCTCAGCCAGTATTTATCACCTTCAAGGCTGGAACTTTTGTTCTACAGCTGAGGGTGTATTGTGAAGTGCATCAAGGAGTGTAGGGATGAGTTGGGGATGTCTGGAGAAGGGCATCCCCCTGGAGATGAAGAGGTGTAATTGCACCGAAATGCATTTACTAATGGTTATTTCTTTTAGGGGGACTGATGTTCAAGTGTTAAATGTGAAGTACAGAATAAAAGTGATGTCATAAATAAAGTGGGGTTATGTTGTCAGACAGTTCTTGCTAGGGTGTCTGGCTGTATATGCTAATACTGTCATTTCATCTGTGATGCCTTTAGGGGCTGTAATTGCAATGCATTCAAATGATCTACTAAGGTGATGAGTACTGTCATTCTAAAGTGTGCTTAAACATGGATTATTGCTCCTGCGCTTAGGTGAAGAACCCAGACTGTTAGCCCTTAAGATATAGAGGTGCATACTTTATGGTCAGTAGGAGATGCTCAGTCAGGGTCATGTGTCACCAAGGCAGGTTTACCCCTTTTTAATGCTTGTTGAGGTAATGGGGTGGGTCGCCACTGGGATGGTGCCAGTGCGCAGGGCCCTCGCTCCAGGTTATGTTCAACTAACTGCATTGGGGGCAAGTTGATGTGCATACATGGGAGTGGTGGTACTAGACCCCACACCCCCTGTGGGAGGGGTGGAGATGTTATGCAATGTCACAAAGTAATTCCAACCGCTTATGTATATTTGTTAATTGGTGCATAGTATTGAGTGGTGTGTGTGTTTAATAAATGCACTCTTACTTTTATAAAGCAAAGTACAGACTGGACAATCAATTATTGAGTGTTATTTTTGTGCACCTGCAAATGGCGATTACTAGCCCACACCACCTCCCTTGAGTAGGCCTAAGACTGCTCTGCAACGCTACCCTCTGAGAGTCAGGCACTACAATTGGGTGTTTGGTTCCCAGTGAAGGACAAATGTAGTCATGTTATTTGTGCAGGCCTCACAGATGCTGCCTCGTTTTCCAACACTAGGGCACAAGCAGAACCAATGGGAAAGGAGCTACGGAGAGGATGATGGTGCAATGGGATGGGGATACATGGTGGGCTTTAGTTTGTTGAAAACTGGGCCACTGATTGGGCGTTGGTTGGTTTCTACAGGTTGTTTTGGATGTCAGGGGTGCAGCTGTAGGGTGGTAGTGACATGGACTCCCGAGGTTTTACTGCCTTGGTAGAGCAGGATATTGCAGCTGTACTGTGCCAGGGTGGATTACAATGCTGCTTTATTAATCCAGGGGTAGGAGCACTGCAGCTGGACTGTCCACGGGGGCCACACTGGTCAGTTCAACAGGAGGAGAGTACTGCAGCTTTACTGACCCAGGGGACTGAAGCTTTGTGCCAGTGAGAACGACCAGGCACAGTATTATTATGGTGCACGGTGCTGTTTTACTGCATCACAAGATGCTTTACTGTTCCAGGAAAAAGAGTAAAAGCATCAAAGGGCCTACGTGTGTAAAGAGATTGATTACGTTTATTGTATTAGTTTCTTTTACATACGTTTGCGACGGAAGTTATTATTACCTATGCTACATATGGAGAGGCGTAAAGCTGTGATTCAGGCAGTGGTCCTATCAAGATTAGAGTACTGTAACTCTCTCTATATATGCAGGGCTGGCCACTGTTCTTCTGTACAGATTGTAACCTTTACAGAATGCCCGGCTGCTACTAAATATTCTACAACATCAGTCTATAAGGAAACAGCTTTGGGATTTATTATATTGGCTTCAGATACAGAAAATTACAACTTTAAATCGCTCTGCACCTGCCATAAAGCATTAGTCAACAAAGACCCAGCTGCCATTAGGTCTTATTTTCAGGCTGTACTATTCAACTCGGACTCAACGACCCATCTCGAAGTTTTTGCTCGAAGAATCAAGCTTGTGTAAGTCACGTACTGGCCCTGCCACTCAGTTACAGCGTGGAATCAAACCTCATGAATGTCACAACTGTGCTTACCCATCAAGACCTGGTTGCTTGCCTAGACAGCTCTAGAATAGTGTCTTCCGGGCAGCACCAGGACACTCTCATCGGGCATTTATCACTCTTTGTAAATCTGATATCTATGTTTTTTAAGAGAACGTCACATCTCATTGTCCAAGAGGGCAGCAAAACGCTACCTTTCCGTGCAACAGTGTGTGGGACGTTGGAACTTTGCTGTACCAGGAGGATGGAAAGTTGCACCTTTATAGTGAGCCAGAGAGCTGCCCATGTGCCCAAGGGAGGAGGACGCTCTGGGTGTACAGCTTCACGTGAACTGGAATGCTGCACGAGTCCCAGTGTCCACGGCGCTGCCAATTGTAGCCTGAATGCGAGGAGAGCTAAAAACGACACCTTTACTTTGCCCTTGAGTATGCCCAGGGCAGCTTTACTACTGCAGGTGGTGCTGCGCGGTGCTTTACTGCGTCAGGAAGGCGCAGACCGGTGCAGCTGTACTGTGGGAGGAGCTCCACCCACTGCACGTTTACATGTGCCAGCGAGTTTGGCAGATGCAGCTTTGCTAGGTGAAGGGGTCGCGGCAGCTGGCTTTGTCTTGTGGCGCGCGCCGCAGCCCAAGGCGCGAGGACGTGTCACAGCAATCTGCGCCTCAGCTAGGCGCTGTGCGGTCTCTATGACACGGAGGAGCATTACATGCGTGATTACCCCTCAAACTGGGAGCAGAGCCTTAACCGAGTGACACAACGGCTGGTCTCTGAGAAAAGACTTACAGAAAGCAGTGTGGGCAGTCAAAGGCAGAGATATTGTACATCTATAAAGGGGGGCATGGATGTAGAGAGTAGGGAAAGAGAAATACGAGGACAGCCTAGGAAGAGAGAATGGGAGAGACGTATGGGAGGTGGTGGCGCGAGAGAAGGAGGGGGAAGAAAGAGAGAGAAAACGGAGGCGTCAACAGGAAAAGAGGGGTGAGGCAGTAAGTGAAAGAAGAACATAGAGAAATAGAGATGAGGAAGACTGGATATGGAGCAAGACAAGAGTGGGTGTGAAGGAACGAGAGAGGAAATGAAATGCAGAGGAATGGAGGGGGTATGCGGTGTAGAGGGAGTGGGTGAGACAGATCTCAGTACAGCTCAGACATCACCCACTGCCTAAAGTGCCCGCAGAAAATCCCAAACAAGGTGCAACACAACACGCTTGATGGCTGGTATAGAAGTAAGGTAGGTGAGGGATAGGTTGCTTCTGCTCTCTCCTTCACATCACAGCCGCCTCACCACTGCACTCCAATTTTGTCATTCCCTGGGTATAAGATAAGATGTGTGGTCTTCTCACATCTTCTACATTTCACATGTATGAGAGATAGCTCCATCTGTAACAGACTTCAGCCTCTACCTCCAGACTCATCAGTCGTGGCTGCTGTGTGCTTCACAAACCCATATTACAACACCCTGCTGTGAAGTGTATAATGAATGAGCTTTGTAGCTCTACCTCAGCCTTATCACTCCCCTTAGTCACAGTCCTATTTCACTGCTCTACCTCCCCCTTCACTGCTCTTCATTCATCTACACCCACATTTCACTGGCTGTGCCTTCACGTCTCCACTAAATCTGTGCACATCTGCCAGCATCTCCATTCCCAGCTCCCTTAGTGCTTAATTTGTAACAACAAGAAACACCACTAAGTCCTAGAGTCCTAGGTATTTTCAAGCCACTGTAGATTGCACCACCCAGTGCCCCTACCAATGTTGCCAAATGCCAGTACCAGTACTATTATCCATTAAGTATCATATTCCTACAAATATGGAAGTTTGGACTATTTCAGTTCACCGAAAGCTCTAACAATGTCATGGAGCATTGGTATTAGGTTTTTCTTCATGTATGTTAAGTACTCTGTGAATGTGCTCATTCAAAAATAATCAGACAGTGCCAGCATGTGGTACACTATCAAACTGTTGATGTTAAGAAATAGGTGCTGGAGCCATGTACCAGAAAACACCAGCACAAATTAAACACTGCTCTCCCTGTATCTCTCTCCACACTGCTCTCTCTACCTGTAGCTGCGTCCTACCTTGCTGTAGAGGGCAGAGTACTCCAAACACATCGTGGCACTGCATTGCTTTATAAATTCCGGTACACATTAACCTGGGCAAAACCAGGTTTTGACAATCTAAACAAAAATATAGTTTCAATTCCACACTCAATCAATATCTAGTGTTTTTTTCAAGTCTTGTTGCTTAATAGAGCTTCTTATTTTGTCTGTCCACTACCAAAAGCTCCATCCAGATGCACTAGAATGCAATTGTACAGGATGAAGATAGATAAACCTAATATGGCGCTGAGGATTAGATAACAGAGTGGCAGAAATACCAAGGAGCGGTCTAGACGTTTATGCTTGGGACTACTGGTAATAAAGTTAAAACGCACTTTCTTCAGAAGCGTAACTTGATGAAATCCAATATGGCGCACATGTCGAATGCCAAGTGAAGGACAAGAGTATTATTTCATGATATGTTGTTTTAGAAATATCGAGCTTACTGGAGAGTTTTCTAAACAAATCTAGTGACTAGATGTGAGGTATTTCATAGTCAGTTTGGTTTACCAAAAATAATTGTTTTTGCTGTTTTAAACCGTATTGTATGTGACAGATACCCTGTTCTATATGCAATAGATATTTGGTCCTAGACATACGAAGACATGGTTTCAAAATAGACTTTCAAAATCTGTGTAATGACCACATAAACTATGGAACAAGAAGTTAATGTCTGTTTATCTCCTTCATCTCCCAACAGATGTGAAAATACATAAAAGCATTTGTGAAGGAACTCTATTCAGATGAAGGAGCATGGAGCTCCAAATAGACTGAGGAAGAGCTTCTATTATAAAGAAAATTGAAATTGACGGAGTGGAATTCATAAGTAGGTATGGGACAGCTTTTGTTTGGAAGGATGCTGATTTATTATTATCTTCTTGAGCACTTTTTAATCTATTCGTCATGCAAACAAGGTGGAAAATCACCACTGCATGTCTTGTTTCAACACTTTCGGTAACTTACAGAACAGAACCAGCTTATTTGCCATCTTTTTGAAACTTCTGTAGGTCTGATTAATTACATATGATTTTGGGAAGGGCATTCCACAAGGAAGTAGATAGCACTGAGAATGGCCTGACTTGCAATCAAGCACAATTTTAATTGGGGGATATCAAGTACAAGCAGTTAGCGAACATAATTACCTGCTGATTCAATAAAGCTTCAGTTTATGAATTAGGAAGCATGGTCAAAGATGGTGCAAAGCTTAATAAACTACGCAGAAAGCGTATTACTCAGTCTTTCTCTGGGAAGCCGATGCCGAGTCTAGAGCTGGTTGAACATCATCTCAGAGCTTCAGGGATAAGATAAAGCGAGCAGATTCATATTGCAGTTAGCTGACATAAGACTTGGGAGGACCAAATTATGCGAGAATGCTGAGCTGCAAAAGTAAAGGTCGTGGTGAAATAGACATTCGCTCAGGATCATTACCGAAAATAGAAAAAAACTTGAAAGAACTGAATCTGAGGAGTGGTATCAGTTTAGAACTGATCTTGAACCACACGTTCTAGGCTAGCTTGCTTACCTCGACTACTCAGTCGTAGGGCGTTGCCCCAGTGATAAGTCACAATATACAAACAAGATCTCGATTTCGTGCCTCTTCAATTCCAATCAATTGATGCACATTCACTCCATTGCTATTGGACCTGATTCATATTCATCGATGTTCACACTCTGGTGAGTCCCCCACCTTGACGAGGAGCCAAGTGTCGGCATTACACAAGTAGAAAATGTAGTCCAACGATTTGTTCAAATATGTTGAAAAACAGGGGAAGAGCTGATTCCCGTGGCACACTGCAGATTCTAGATTTTTTCAATGGTGTGTAACAACTAGCTATGTTGCATCAGAAATAAGCTAAGGTGGACAATGTAGCATCTCTTATCCCAACATGATAAATATAATTCTAACAAATAGATAATGGTCAACTGCCAAAAGCTGCTGACATGCCCAGTAGCACCTGTGCAGTGATGCCATCAGCCAGGAGTCTTAAATCATCATGGGCAGTTAATACTGCCGAGTTTCTGCCCTTTGTTACAGAAAATCTCTCACTATTTCCATGGTGGGAACAGGCTGGATCGAAGTTTAGGAATGCCAAGAAACATACGTTTGTTGGTGCTCCCAAACTTTCAAAACAACCACACACCGGAACGCCCACTTCCGAGTTCAAGAGTGGGATTTACTAAAGCAAATATCTCTGCACTCATGGTAGAGAAATCACTAATAGTAAATGCATTTGTGCCTGCCACAAATCCCTTTGTGAGCTTTTGGCAGGCGTAAGTGAAATAATAATTTTGTTAACGTATGACCTAATAAGAAAACGCAAACCTACACTGTCAATGCCTGTAACAAACCAATTTGCCTTTAGAAATAGTGCAGCCAGACACTCTGATGCTTCTTGCCCATTTCTTGAAATACAGAAGAAGCTACAAAGTATGCAGTAAATGTCCAAGAAATATCCAAAACGTATGTCAAAAGAAGAAATCTGAACCACAAAGTTATGCTAGCCATAGTTAGCAGCCATCCTTGCAGTTAAGAAGCATTCAGGAGGCGTCAAATGGAAACATCATGCCAGCTCATATAGAAGAGGGGCTTTACCTGGCTACATGTGACCTACGAAAAACTCACTTAGGCGGAAGATCAGGGGCTACATTTAGGAGTGGTAGATGGAAGGATTATACGTTTTTCAGTCTGGTAAAGAGCCTTGACAAATCACACACTCTTTTGTAGTAGATGTGCTTATAACTTGCACCCCCCCCCCACACCCCCCCGGAAGGCCAGATTCACTTGGTACATTATGGGGTTAGAATAAACTCATTATCCAAGGCTACATTTAGTTCCCAATCCACCCACCACTGGGGAGGAGGATGCAATCAGCTGTTTCCAACTTGGTCTCTTGCAGACTACAATGGTATAAATAATTCTTAGTTCCCGTCCGTAGGAAGATATAAGGGAGGGGAATGTACAAGATGATCACCCCCCCTCCAATAAGACCCAAAGAGTAGAACAGTTTTAGCTGAGCCCTCCCGCCACAAATGTCGGATGTAGTCTGCTAGAAACTTTATGGGGATACATGTGCATTTTGACCACTTAGATTGGCTGAACTTCCCAGTAGAACCACAACATAACAGGTGAGTATGCATATTGACGGTTTCTGTAGGTGGAGCAAAGATGCAGCAAAGTCACTACGTTCTGTTCTTTGAGTCAAACAGAACATGTAAGGAATTGCACCTACACCACCAAACGTTTTTACACTCTTATCAGTACGCTGTACTTAATATCTTTGATACTACCAGTACCATATTCAGACTAGTAACATATCTCTCATGAATATACACAAAGTCGTGGCATTCATACTCTGCACACACTAATAGTGGGAATATATTACAGTCAAGCCCCCCCCACCTCCAAAAAAGTAAAACATCTCTAATACTAGACATAGTGAGTTCAGTTTCCGAGCTCCCCCATGTTTCTGGTGGTGGCCCTTTAACACTTATCCATCCAGCTGTACTCATCATGCCATGTGAAAGATCCAGCCATATTCAGATGTGCAGTGCAATGAAAATACACACACATTACAGTTACAATGATAGAGTAAAGAAAGTGTGTAATGGTGGAGCAGGGCATAGCGGGGTTGGGTTTACACAGAAACGAAGATGTACGAGTGTCCATATACAGAAGTGGGTAGGTACAAGTGGTAATATCAAAGGGAGCAGGTGAGAAGTACGGGTTGAAAGAGAAGGGAATACGAAAAGAGGGTGATGAACTGCTAAGGTAGGGAGTTGAGGCGGAAACAGAAGGGGTAACGTAAGTAGTGCAGAAGGGATGAGTATTACAATAAGATATGATAAAAAAAGGGGACAAAATGCTGGTGAACGGGCAATACCTGTTGCTGCTGTATGTGAAGTATATCCACGGGGCTCATCTCTCCGTTTGATTCACTGCTCGCACTGCCTTCTCTTACTCCACCTCCATCAGATTGGCTGTTGAGATTATTGACCCCATTCTGATTTGCTGGAGAAGATCGTATAGTCTCTGAGGCAGATTCAACCATCATGACGTACTAGTAACACCTAAAAGTAAACAAAGAGAGGGACCATGAATGTGAGGCCACTGAGGGCGGGGATAACAGCTTTAAACAATGGGCCACCCAAAAAAGTGTGGGGTTCCGGAAGACCTGTAAGCTACAGGAACCATCAGAATAGGATCTCCGAGGTAGGAGAGTTCCTAAGGGTTGTGGCTTTGTCACAGTTCTACTAAGAACACCAAAAGGAAAAACAAAAACAGCTCTATGAGTACAGAGCCCTGGAAGAAGAGTGTGTTACCTGTAGACGGCCACAAAATGTGGCCATCAACCTAGAGTCCAGTGGAGGGCTTTATCACTGTACACTTAAAAAATTACCCGGATCTCCCACTTCACTCCACAAAACCCCCACTGCTTATACAACTAATGACCTCTGCATAACAAAGAAAGTGAACATACCCTAAACCGTCTTCCCCAACGACCAGAGATGGCAGATAGCTAGTCCATACCATGAGAAGGATACACAATCCCTTCTAAGCAATCCTAAAGACCCGCACCGCCTACTATTCCTAAGACATGAGACACAAATTTCATTTATCACCCTATAATCAGACATTTAACCTGTACCCTTACACCACACACACAAACACACAATAGCAACGTTAACCTTGTAGCTCAAAACTAGACATCAGACAACATAGCAGGCATGCTAAAGATTCAATAGACAACTTTCATCTCAAAGAGATCAGCAGACAAAACAACTGATTAAATAACCAGACAGAGCCAAGCCAAACCTTAACCCAACCCTACCTTTCCCAACCCCATTTTCAGACGGCCACCATGCTGGATACAAGAGACAGCGGACTCCATACTTATTCTCAGGCCAAAGACATCAGTCCGCTTGCATCTCAAGGACTACCTGCTACCCTCTCCTCCAAAATCACCATAAATGCTTAGGCATGTGTCCTCTGCAGTACTGACTGCATCTCTGTGTCCATCATCTAGTCAGTGCATTTCATGATCAGAGTTTCCGTATGAACCATAACTTAACATAATATGACCAGGAAAGTACTCTAGAGCCAGGCCTGATTGCTGCCTGTTTACCCAAAGACTAATGCGTGACAACAGAATTCAACACAGCTGAGAGCGGGGATAATTATAAATCAATTTGTGAAGTTTTGTGTAGGTGACAACTTTTCTACTTCACAAAGTCAGTCACATTCATAAATTTCACTTGTGCATGAACTTATCTACAAAGACAATTATTTGAATGATAATTCAATGTTGTAAATTTTCTCTCCAGCTAGGGATGATGTTGGAATAGTAAATTATACTATTCCTTAGTTCAGAACGCCATCTAGAGCAAGTCGTTGTCACGACTTGCATTGTAATGGTACTGCATTGTAACAATAAGGTTGGTGTAACGACCGCGTTGTAAAGGTATTGCGGTGTAATGACAGCATTGTAAAGTTTGTTTCCCCTCTCTACAAATGCTGATGCTGGCTAGGCTTCCTTTATGCTGAATCCAGTGTGTTAGAGCTGATAGTCTTAGGGTGGTCTTCCCCCAACTTTTTTACCTTCCTCCTCCACTTTTTCTGACCTCACTTTACTGGTATTAGGACTCTGCACACTTTACCACTGCTTACCAGTGCTTACGTGTTTGTGCTCTAATCCCTAACCATGGTAATATTGGCTCATCCCCAATTGGCATATTTAATTTACTTATAAGTTCCTAGTAAAGTGTGCTAAATGTACCCAGCGCCCCTAAATACAATTCTACTAGTGGGCCTGCAGCACCAATGGGGCCAACCACTTCAGTAGCCCCTCAAACCATGTCTCAAGCCTGTCACTGCAGAGCCTGTGTGTGCAGTTTACACTGCCATTTCGACATTACAAAATAAACCTTTTGCCAAACCCAAACTTTTCCTTTCTAATCATATAGTTCGTTCACCCCTAAGGTAGGCCCTGGATAGAGGCCCAGAGGGCAGGGCTCAATGTTTTTAAAAAACAACACATGTACTTTGAACTTTAACCTGTCTCAGTAGTAAAAAAAAATCAAATTTGTTTTTCACTGCTGCAACGCCTATCCCTTCCATAGGATAACATTAGGATTACCTTATTACATTTTGAAGTGTAATTCCCAATTGGGAAGAGATAAACCCTTTGAGTCTGGTGTCTCTGGAATCTCAATTTAAAATCCAAACTTATGTTGAAATCGGTTTTTAAATTGCCATTCTGAAAATGCCATTTTTAGAATGTTGGTATTTTCTTAATTCAGCCATTCATTTGGTGCCTGCATTGCCTCTGCTACACTACTTATCCTTGACACCAAACTTCGCACCGTAAGCCCTGACGCCAGGATCCTCGACATCGACCATCAGGACCTCGCACTGCAGCCTCATCACATCTCAGAACTGATACATCACGTTGACTACGCGTCAAATCTTCAACCTGGATACACGCAATACTCCGCAACCAGGATTAAGGTACTTTGTTCAGCTGGCCTAACTGGGTCCCTGTAGCTATCTCGCACTTCATCTGAACAGCCTGAACTTGTGACTTTGTCTCAGTCCAGCACGACCAGATATCCCCAATAGCGATTTTCGATTTTGGGCACTATTTTACTTACAAACTTTGACATTCAATATCTCCAGTTCTACAAATTGGATTTTTGTTTTCTGGTATTGTTTTATTTATTAAATGAAGTTCTATGTTTTTAACTTGGTGTGATGTTTACACTGTTTTACTGTTCGAAGCATTACATATATATTTCACACATTGTCTCTGAAGTTAGGCCTGACTGCTCTGTGGCAAGCTACCAGAGGATAAGCACAGGTTAATTTAGGTTTTGCCTAACAACTACGTTTGTGGTTGCTGCTTGACTAGGGCTTATACCGAAGTCAACCAACAGCCCAATTCCTAACACAGTGTTTACCAGTTCTCTCCTGTAAACTACATTGCTTGTAAGTGCCCTCTCCTCCACACACCAACATTGTTAAGTTCACAGTTCAACACTGCTCTATCTTCTCCACGGGGAAGTTTTTGAAGCATTCAAACCAGTAGTTGTGGATTCGAGTCGTGGCTTCAACTCCTGGGTGCACTGCAATTCTCTTCCATGACCAAGGGCGCCATGTGAGGCTTTAACTGTCCCTGAGAGAAAGGCAGGATTGCTCCCTCACCCAAATAATCAGCTTCCAGGAGTGACTCTCCACCTACCCCAGCGCAAGTTGTACTCGGGCTCTACTCTCCTGTACAGGTTCTCAGGCTGGTTGACGGACGCATCCTCTTTGCACAGGGTGGTAGTTGGGCTCTGCTGCCTGTGAAGGCTTTGAGATGGGATACACAGATGCTCAGGGTATGAGGCTGGAGGTTTCCCCAACTGCCCTTCATGATTAGTCCCAGATCCTCTCTGCTGTCCAGAAGAGGGTCTCAGAATGGGGGATGCTGCCCAAGTGCACAGACTTGTGTGGGCTCTGTCCGCTTGCATTGAGAAACTGCCCGTTCGCGTTGAGAAAGCTGCCGCTCGAGTAAAAATCTACTCGAGCGGCAGAAAAGGTAAGCTTGCGCTGTGCATGGTGCTGTTCGCATTGATTGCACGATGCGGACAATCCGGCACTGTGCAATCAATGCGAACAGCATTTTTCTACCGCGTAGTGCAGCAAAGTTTTTTTGCCCTTCGCGTAGCTTTGCGTAGTGCAACTCCGCGAACTCCACCCAGGGTTACTCTGTTCACTGTTAA
This sequence comes from Triturus cristatus, assembly GCF_964204655.1. Lineage (NCBI taxonomy): Eukaryota > Metazoa > Chordata > Amphibia > Caudata > Salamandridae > Triturus > Triturus cristatus. The sequence continues at coordinate 852,835,339 of NC_140579.1, read as the reverse complement.
GGGACTAAGGTGGTGGAGGGGGCGTCTGACCTTCCTACTCTACCTTCCCTTATGCACCTGATTACTAGATACCAGCTCATACTAATGCGAATCAGGATACACCCCTTTTAACTGCTGCAAAAGCAAGGCTGCATCGTCTACTTTGCTATCTTTGGTATCTAAAAGGAACATCTGGGCATACTTTTGACTGGTGAGAAGAAAAAGAATCACCATTATGCAGATGATACACAGGCTAAAGATCTGATGCTTCACCATCCAAGCCTGGGTGGCACAGTCCTACTTGAGGTAAATTCACTGAAAACAGAATTTGTCTCGTCTGTCACAACAACAACAAATAAGCTCAAATACTGTGTCTAGACTCTACTCGCTAAGAAGAGATAGCTTGGCACCAGTTCTTGTTCTGCAAAGTCAAATCAAACCTCCTTGAGCATACCTTCAGAACTGCTGTGGGGCCCTGATCCTTTTGCACTTATACTCAGCACTAAATAAAATCCTCCACCCATCAGTACAACACAATTGACCAAACTTATGACTGAAACACTCTTAAGCCCCAGGAACTAGTTGAGCAACATTTGTAAACCTAAACCAACTTCCAATATCTGCTGCATCATATTAAAGACTTGTCACTGCAAATACACAACTCTACATACCAGACTAGATCAGTGTTGGACCTGGCACCTTGGCGTGAGTTTCCCTTCCACTTTTTGTCGCTGTGCCTCATGTGTTTTGCTGGTGTTAGCTGCTCAGAGCACTGTGCCACTGCCAACCAGTGCCACAGTGTAAGTGCTCCCTATTTAAAAATGTATATGTTGGTTGGATTCCATGATTGGCTTATTTGGTTTACTGTCAGACCCCAGTAAAGTGCACCAGGAGTGCCCAGGGCTTGTAAATACAAACGCTGCTGGTGGGCTGGCAGCACTGGTTGTGCCACCCACAGAAGCGGCCTAGTAAAATGTGTCTAAGATCTGCCATTGCAGAACCTGCGTGCAGTCTGGTACTGTCATGCTGACTGGGCAAGTGCACCTACTTCCCAGTCCCTAAACCTTCCCTTAACTTCATATTAGTCATCCCTATGGTAGGCCCAAGGGCAGGGTGCATTGTAAGCATAAGGTAGGACAAGCCCTGATGTGTGTGGCATGTCCTAATAGTGAATTACAGCCCTTTTCGTTTTTCACTATTGTAAGGCTACCTGTTCCCATAGGCCAGAATGGGCTGTTAGAATTGTTACATCCTATGATCCTAACAGACCCAGGGAACATGGTAGAAATTCGAGTTTAGTATGCCTGAACTCAGAATAATAAAATACATCTTTTAGTAAAGTTTATTTTTATATTCTATGCTTGCAAATGCCACTTTTAGAAAGTTCGTATTTGCGTGCCTAACCATTTCAGCCCGCCTCTGCTATGATGTGTATCTGTCTGTCTGGTTTGTGTGAGTGACAGGGCTGGGGAAACCCAGAGGGGCAGGGCTAGGTAGCCTGGTGGTGAATAGAGAGACTGACATCCAGATGGGTTGGAGGAGTGCACCTGGACTCTGAATAGGGCTGTTCTCTGCCACCACAATGCTGGCTCCACCTCCTGTGGATCGGCTGATGTCTCTGCCCTGCACCCTGAATAGAAAGTCAGAGTCATGTCAACAAAGTGCTCAGGAACTGGTTTGGACTGGGCAAAGGCCCCTCTACCCCAGAGGAACAAAGGAATTAGGGGTATAAGTATTGGGACCCTGCTCCCAAGAAATTAGATCCTGCTTGAACAAGAAGAACCTCTGCCTGAGGAGAAGGAACTGGGAAAGCTGTAAGGAGGAGTACTGTCCCTGACCTGGGGGATTGGCCTGCAGTGGTTGCCTTGCTGCTGAAGGAGAGGAGAAAGACTACAAAGACTTTATTTCAACTTGTGCTTCAAAAGATTTCCAAGGGCTTGGAATAGAGCTTGCCTCCTGCTGAAGTCTCAGGAACAACAGACTTCACCCCCCAGCTCCCCAAAGTTCTTTGGAAGTGCCTGCTGCTGTTGTTGGGCCTTCTGAGGGACTGCGTGTCGCAAGGAGCTGGAAGCGCGACTCAAGAAGGAGAAGCGTGCCGCCGTCGGAACTGCTGTCGTCGCATCACGTAAAGGGTGTCGCCGCTGCAGCATCGCATCGAGGGGAAGCGTCTCGCATCATCCAAGAAGTGTCTCGCAACGCCGAAGAAGCGTGTCGCCATCGCAGCTATCATAGCTGACGCATCGCACCGCATCAAGAAAAGAGTCTTGCATCGAGAAAGAAGCGTGTCGCCATTGCAGCCATCGTAGCTGTCGCATTGCACCGCATCAAGAAAAGTGCCTCGCATCCACGGAGAAGCGTGCCGCCGTCGGACCTGCTGTCGTCGCATCGCATAAAGGGGTGTCGCCGCTGCAACGTCGCATCGAGCGGCAGCGTCTGGCAAACGTCGGAGAAGAGTGCCGCTGCCAAGGCTGCTGTCGTCGCATCGCGTAAAGGGTGACGCCGCGGCAGCTGACGCATCGAGTCGAGTCTTCTCGCAACATCGGAGAAGCGTAACGCATCTGGAAGATCTTCACGTCTTTATTTCTTTGCACCAAAAACTTCATCGCATCAACAACGTCGCAACACTTTCGTTGCCCTGCGTGTCGCATCTAAAAGGTACATTGACTTAAAGTGTCGCATTTAAGAACTTAAGAGAACTAAGCAAACTTCTACCATCTAAAGTAACAGTATTGTGTATTTTTGTCGTTCAATGGTCTTGTGGTAACTCTATATAAATAATCCTTATTTTTAATATAAAACCTGTGTGGTGTCCATTTGTAGTGTTGTCACTTGGTTACTGTATGTGTTCACAAATGCTTAACATATAACGCTCTGAGATAAGCCTTGTCTGCTCGCGCCAAGCTACCTAGAGGGTGAGCAGGGGTTATTTTAGGAGTGTAACCCCTTAACCTGACTAGAGGAAAGGTTCCCTAATTGTCACAAGTACCTACCTGTGCCAACCAGAGAACTCGGATTCTAACATTGGTGGTCAGCGGTGAGGATTCTGGACTTGCATTTGTGACTCATGTACAGTAATTGGTGAACACTACTTAGTGAGTGCAGACCTTAACGCAACCAATACTTGTTGGTAGATTTCTTTGTGGGACTGTCTATTTTTGAGTACTGCCAACCTTAACCATGGTGGAGAAAGCAGCATCCATAGTCTCTGTTGATACTGAATTTGAATGGGAAGAAGAGAAACTGGACAGCTACCCTGTAAGACAGCTAAAGTTCTTCTGCAAGAAATTCAAGGTTTCTACTACTGGATGCAAAAACAAGGCAGGGTTCTACAAGGCGCTGAGGGCCTGGGTAGAAGCAAGGAATGCCACTGAGGATGATAATGCAGAGGAACAGCTGGAAGGGCCAGTGGGTCAAAGAGGAAGGAGAACCCCTTCCCCTGCCGGTAGCAGTGTTTCTGGTAAAAGTCTATCTCAGAGGAGCTGGCAGATAGAAAAGAGTGTAGGATGCATGAATTGGAGCTGACCAAGCTCAAGTTAAGTGGGCAGTTAGAATTTGAAATGCAAAGTAGAAAGTTAGCCCTAGAAGAAAAAAAGCTACAGTATGAACATGAAAAGGCTTTGAGGGAGTTGGAGCTGAAGGCCCAGAGTTTAGAAATTGCTCCCTCTGGTGGCAGCACACCGTCAGTGCAAGTAGAACCAAGGGTGTACATACCCAAAGATGTGGTAAAAGAATTTTTTTTAAATGATGTTTAAATGATGACATAGGGCAGTGGTTCAAAGCCTATGAAGTAGCCATGTCTTCCCACCGGGTCCCTGAGAAGGATTGGGGAGCGGGGTTGTGGGGACGGTTCCTTAGTGAGGGGCGGGACACACTGCTAGACTTGCCTTCAGATGATTATAATTCTTATCCCCATATGAAGGCAGCTTTGATGGCTAGGTATGGGTTGATCCCTGAGTTTTATAGGCAAAGGTTCAGGGGGTGCACCAAGATTCCAAACAGTACGTATGTTGAGTATGTGACTTTTTTTTGCAGAGCACTGGATGGTTGGGTGAAGGGTAGTAAGGTTAATGATTTTCAAGGGCTTCTTGATTTAATGGCATGGGAGCACTTGTCCAGTAATTGTTTTCCAGAGCTACGCCAGCACCTGATTGATAGTAGGCTGACTAACCCTAGAAGCTTGCTGAGGAGGCGGACCGCTGGGTCAGTACCAGGGTCCACAAGGGTCCAGTGGGAGACTCCGCTAAAGGTGGGCAGGGTCCCCAGCAGAAGAGTGGGGGGGGACAAGGGTAAACAGAGGGAGTTCCCAAGAAGGCCCCAAAGTAATCCCCAAGGGAACCAAGGGAAAGGTTCTCAGCCTCCCCCACCACAGAAACCGACCGGGGCCCCGACAGGTCCACCTGTTCAAAAGGGGCCCATAAAATGTTACAAGTGTGGTAACATGGGGCATTTTGCCTCTGATTTGAAGTGTCCTTTGTATGGTAAACCAGCACCCACTGGTGCTCCACCCCGGAAGGTGGCTAGTGTAGCCTTGGGTGAGGAGATGGCTGTCCAAGGTGGGTGGGGTCCCGCAGAGATGTCCCTTGTCTCATTAGGAGACTGTGAGATGGTCCCCCAAACCCAGCTGCCTGATAACACTAAGAAATACAGGCAGTGGGTGACCATCAATGGCCGTAGGGTGGAAACTCTCAGAGATACAGGAGCCAGGGTGCTATCCTGACGCCGTGGTCTACTTGGGGGGACTCCCTGACACTTACCTGCTTCTGCCAATTGTCGACTTGGGTGTTGCTGGCTCCTCTTCCTCCCGCCGCCGCTCTGCTGGTTCGACGCGGTCGGCGTGGTGAGGAAACTACACTCCCCAGACTCCCCTGCTTTGGGGGCAGACACAGGCGACGCTACCTACGCACCCAGGGCACTTCAAAATCTAGCACACCTCCGGTGGAGCGGGTGCTATCCTGACGCCGTGGTCTACTTGGGGGACTCCCTGACACTTACCTGCTTCTGCCAATTGTCGACTTGGGTGCTGCTGGCTCCTCTTCCTCCCGCCGCCGCTCTGCTGGTTCGACGCGGTCGGCGTGGTGAGGAAACTACACTCCCCAGACTCCCCTGCTTTGGGGGCGGACACAGGCGACGCTACCCACGCGCCCGGAGGCGCTTCAAAATCGAGCACACCTCCCGCGTCGCGGGACAGCGCGCGGGTAGCGCCGGGCTAAGCCCGGGCAAAGGGCGGGCCCTCTGTGGCCCTCAGAGGCCTGAGGAGCCTGGCATGGGCCAGAGACCTTGGCTGTGCATAGATCGTCCATCTGAAGCTGCCTGTGAGCTCATGTTTCAACAACTACGGGGTAAATAGAGCCGATTACTTGGGGACAGTACTCGTGTTATCACCTTGTACACATATTGCTTGTAGTTAGTGGGTAGTAACAAGTTTATTTGATGGCCAAAGGCAAAAGTGAGAATATTCTGCATGGGATGGGCACTATGGATAACTACTTGATTAGGAAGGTAAACCAGATCAACAATGTTAGAAGGGCTTCCCTGGGTCAGGAGACCCCTATAATGATACTTTGAAGAGGCGCCTCTCTCACTGGTGGACACACATGTGCCTAGTAAACCTATTACTAGTGTAAGGAAAGTTGCATTGGCTACAGCTCAGGTGCATGATGAGAGGCACGTAGGTCAGCCAGTTAACTCTAGGGCTGAAATAGAGCACGCCTTGTCACCCGTAAGATTGGCAAGAAAATATAAAAAAGCACAACGGAGGCATAGGGGGAAGCACAACCAAAAAAGTGTAGCAACATCCAATCACAAAAGGGGCTCTTTTACGCAGTCACTATTGGGAAAAAGCTCTGCTCTGGGGCAATCAGGGATTGTGCCATTATCAATGACTAATCTAACAAACATCTTAGCAGAACATACTGGGTTATCAAATATTGGAGATACGGAGGATATAGGGGAAGTCCCGGTTATCCCTCGCTCTGACGACTCCCCTGAAGCACGCCTGATAATACTTGTGAGTCTTTGCCGAGTTTCTGCATTAGCAATGATGATGAAGGGTTATTATATCTCCCTAGATTCTCCCCTGCATCTCCCTCAATTTCAAATGATGAGTTATCACCTAAGGTTGAATGTAAGAAAAGAGGGGGAGGCTTATCATTAAAGTGGCAAACTGAAAATCCACAGAGGAACTCAACCTCAATTCTGAGGGATGCGATGGACCCACCGACCCCTCTCATGACGCCCTTAGAGGTTACTCACTGCTCTATTAATGAGGGCGGTCTCTTGGAAAAAATTGAGTACTTGGTAAAATCTTTAATGCAGCCCCTTCTGGAAAAGATTATGATGATTAACACGCACCTGGATCTGATTGAGAAAAAGGTAGAAGATAATACACTCTCCCTTTCTGGTTTGGCGAAAGGGTTAAGTAACACAAATCCCAGCAAAATACCTGCAAAAGTGACGATAGCAACAATACCAGCTCCATCATGTTCCACCATCACCCAAAAACCTAACCAGATTAGACAAACGCCATCTTGTCCATCCCTAATTAAAGTGTCAACACCGTCCTTGCTGAAGAATAAGCCTGCCCATAGGATGCAACCACAAAGTAAAGTAGGTGACCAAATGGTGGATAATCTGAACTTAGAAGTAAAATCTGTAGTACCATCACAAAATAAGGCCAATAAGGCCAATAAGGATAGTGAGGCTAGGAATATTACTAATAAAAACTGGCAATCTCACAGTACAGTAGATTTACCGCCAGAAGCTGCCCCCTACGCGATCGTTATGGCGGGCGTCCCTGAGCTCCCCTCTGAGAATAGGGAAGATTATCAAGCTCTAAGGAATAAAGTCATTCATTGGCTGTGTAATAATAGACCTTTGCCTGCCTATATAAATGGGGAAATCTTATATGTTAGGCGCTGTAACTGGGTGGGGTCTCGACCCAAAGATAAAAAAGGGGATGTGATTATCGTAAATTTCAAAGATCATAGAGCCGTTAGGCATATTGGGGACTGGTATGATCTAAGTAGTAGTGATTCCATCTCTACACACCACCTCAATTATTTCTACCCATATTCTCCAGTTCAACATTGTATGAATCAGGAGGAAAGAAGGCAGACTGTAAATAGGTCTGCTTTTAATCATCATGGTTATAGCCGGATCCCTTTTTCACAACCACATAGTTCATTTAATTCCCACCCCAGGCAGCTCTATCCTTCCACCCGAGGCCTGAATTATGGAAATAACTATTTGTGGGATAATAGAGGCATGGCTCCACCTGCTTACAACATATCAACCCACAATCGGTTTGATGTTTTTTCAGGCCTTGAATGTGTGGATTGACACAAGAAGGAGACCTGCTATAGTCAACTACTAGGATTAGGTGGGCATACTGACAAAATTAATGAGAATGTAAATGAACAGAGGCCATGGGATTGTAATGAGGATAATATACAAATACAATCCGCTTATAGAGTGATTCATGCTGATATTGGGAAGGACTGTTGTAAGGTTTCGAGCACACTTGATTTAAATGATGGGGGAAATAACGGAGGACCCTATAATAAGCAATCTGAAAAGGTAATGGATAAAGGACTTTTATGTGACCTTGGAGCTAATGAAATAAGGAAAACCTGTACAATCCTATTTTGGAATGTGGCAGGTTTAAGGGAGAGAATTAAAAATCCATCTTGGGAATCTGTTATAGATGGACATGATATTTTGGCTCTCCAAGAAACCTGGTCTATAGATCCAGTGCATATTAGCGGTTACAGAAGTTTCTTTACCCCGGCCGTGGGGGGCCAATATGGAAGAGCAAAGGGTGGTTTAATCACCTTTGTTTCAAACCAGCTCAAATGTGATAAGATTTGGTTTACACCAAAATCTAGTTTTTATCAACTAATAACCCTAAGAAATAAGAAGGGACTTAATGTTGTTGTTATAAACTTTTATAATAATATTCCGAGGAAAGAAATCCCTAGCACCTTAATAATGCTGAGGGAGGATATACAACACGAAATAGATAAAATTGACAGGGAATTTATGATTTTATGGGGGGGGGGGATTTTAATTGCAAACTCTGTATAAAGGGTAAACAGGGTATCTGTGGTCTAATGATAGAGCAGGAGATACATTTAACCCATTTTGATCATTCTCTGATTGGGGACCTATAAAACGATATATTGCTTATGTATGATTTGGGATATGTAAATGAAATTGCCCAAAAACCTACCACCTTTGTGCCCACATTTATTGGCAGAGGAGTATTGTCTACAATTGACTTTGTCATTGCCTCAAATAGCTGCAGCCATAAGATTATCAAGATAAATATCATGGAGCTGCCATTAAGTGACCATCTGCCCCAAATAATGGAGGGTGAAAACCCCTTTTTTGATTGGCATGAGGACGTACCCTCTATGTGTACAGTTTCTGATGTGGCCCTTGGCAGACAGAACGGGTACAACTTAAAGTGGGGTAAGGTTGTCCCGGAAAAGTTTTTAGGTAAGCTGTTGAATGCTTGCTCAAACAGTTTTGATATCTGCTTGGATGAAAAGTCTAACAACGAGCTGATAATTGAGCATTTTAATATAATAGCTTCCATAATTAAGAAAAACCTGTGGGTGGAGGTTAAGAATAGGGCAAAGGGTAAGAAAAGCTGGTTTGATAACGCCTGCACCAGGTCTTTAACCGACCTGAAACGTGCTATTCATAGGATACCCCGAAATCCTATTGAAATAAGAGGTTGTAGGAAAAAATATAACGAAGCCCTAAAAAATAGAAAAAATGCCATAAAAAAGGAGGCCCTGGAAGCTTTATGTGAAGCATCACAGCTTAAGGATGCATCCACATTCTGGAGGGCCGTTAATACCCCGTTCCTCTACGATAATTCCAAAGCATGTATAGAGATCGCTATCGCTGAGGAGGACTGGGTGGAGCATTTCTCAAATCTTTATAGGTCTCAAGATGAATGTCACATCATAGATCCTGCTATAAGGGATAATACGGGTGTTGGGGTTGAAAAACTGGTAATAACCCTGGAGGAAGTTACAATGGGTTTGAAAGCAATGAAGGGTGGCAAGGCCGCAGGGCCTGATGGGATCCCAGCAGACTTGTATAAAGCAAATATTGAGATCTGGGGTCCCATGCTGGTACAACTTTTTAATGCAGCACTGGCAAGGGGCTTAAACCCGTCTTGGTTCACCTCGGTCATTGTACCTATATATAAGAAGGGAGATAGACAATGTTGTGCATGTTATAGACCAATCTCCCTTCTGGACTCATCTGTAAAAATCCTTGGGAGAATCATCTTGGCAAGATTACAAAGCTGGGCTGAGGAGAATGAGATAATGAGTGACCTACAATATGGATTTCAAAAGGGCATTGGCACTATCGAACAATGTTTAAATCTAATGATTTTACAATCCAAGTATATGAGGATAAAGGGTGAACGCCTGTATCTCACGTTTGTTGACCTTTCATCGGCGTTCGACTGTGTATCACATGTCAAATTATGGGCAATTTTGAGAGAGATGGGCGTGGAAGATCCTATTATTTGCTTTCTGAAAAATTTATACTTAGGGGCCACAGCTTCGGTCCGTTATGGTAGTGGGGGCCAATGCACTAGAAGGTTTGAGGTGGGCCGGGGTGTGCGCCAAGGGTGCGTTTTGGCCCCTTTTCTATTTTTGGTATATATAAACGGACTTGAGCGTCACCTACTGCAGGAATGCAGGGATATGCCTAAGGTTGAGAGGAGGTCTATCCCTGCACTCCTGTATGCGGATGACGCAGTCCTAATGGCCCGTACCCCTGTGGCACTACAAAACTTGATAAAATCTTTTGAGATTTTTATGTCTAGTTTAGATTTAAAAGTTAATTGTAGTAAAACCTTCTCAATGAATTGTGGCAATAGATCTGGAAAGCAGATAAAAAGAATGTTTATGAACAATGTTCCCCTGGAAATTACCTCTACTTTCCCTTATCTTGGTGTCTTGTTCCATGAAACTGGGGCGTGGACTAGTGCGGTGAAGGCCAGAACTCTTTTGTTCCAAAAAACTATAATGGCCTTAAAGAATTTTATCAAAAAATTGGGTAAGAAACCAATAAAAGAAATCTTAACAATATATAAAGCTACGTGTACATCGGTAGCTATGTATGGCTCGGGTCTCTGGGGGTATTCCAATATAGGTTCAATCCAAACAGCTGAGAATAGGTTTTTGAGGTATGTCCTGACAGTACCTCAAAGTGTTGCGATTTACATCTGCCACATTGAACTTGGATTAACCTATATATCTGATATAATCAGAATACAACCCATCCTCTTGTGGCATAGGGTATGGACAACTAATGAGTGTGTTATGAATCGAGCCATTTTACAGGATGTTTTAAAATTGGAAAATGTGGGTAGATTTGATTGGCTAAAATATGTTAAATATTTTTTTGCTAAAATTGGCTGCCAACAATATTTTGAAGACCCACTCTCAATGGGTAATATATCCAGAAATCTATTGTCTAAGCTATGTATGGAATACCTCGAGGAAAAAAGAAGGCAAGAGGAAACGAAGAAAAAGACAGTAACCTCGCATCTTTTTGGGCGTGGCTTGCGAAGCCAAGATGGTGGACGCACTTTAAGAGTGCTCCGGGACCCCTCCGCCATCCGCCCGATATCCGTACCTGAATCGAGCCATCCAGCGGAGTAGTTTGCTGTCCACGCTGCGGACCAGCCCTGCCTGCATCCCGGGGACTTCCAAGCCTTCCCTGAGCCGTCCTGCTGCCGACGTTCGGGGCATCGCGCCGCGCTCGCAAAATGGCGGCATCCCTGCGGTGACCGCGGCGCTGGATGCCCCTGAGGTGCCCTCCCTGGATCCGAGTGCTGCTGTGGTGGGGAGTGCGCCCTGACCGCGTGTCCGGCGGTGTAGCGGCTGCCGGCCCGACGGACCCTTTCCATCGCCGCCTGGTGTTTCCTGGTCGCTGCTGGCGGAGACGGACCTGCGGAGGAGGAGCCTCGGCGGCCCGGCTCTGGCTTGCGGCTGAGGCAGTATCGGCTGCCAAATCGGGTGGCGCGGGGGCGAGTGTGAAGCCGCGCTCCGACTCTGGCAGGTCAGCGGAGGACTCCGGGGCTGCTGTTCCGGTGCCTGAGGAGCGGATTGCTCGCTCGCAAAATGGCGGGCCTTCGCGGCGCTGGGAGCTCCTGAATGTGCTGCTGCGGTGAGGGGCACACCTTGGCCACGTGTTTTGCGGGGAGGTGGCGGCTGGCCTGACGGGCTTTTCCCCTCGCCGCCTGGTGCTTTGTGGTCGTGGATGGTGGGACGGGCCCTGTGACGGAGCAGCCTCGGCAGCCTGGTTCTGGATCGCGACCGGAGGCCCTCCCGGCGGCGCTGCAGCGGACCCGGCTGCCGTACCAGACAGCGTGGGCACGAGGGAGAGAGGTCGCACTCCCACTTTGGCAGGGAGACCGGAGGAAGATTCCGGGGCCGCAGATCCGGTGCCTGTTGAGTGGGTGAGCCCTAACGGGGGTTTGGGGCGGCTCTTGGCGGCTGCGTGCTGTGCCCACGGGACTCCTGAGCCCTGCAGAGACCCCGAGAGACCCCGAGACAACGCTGATCCGCGCCTGAGTGAGCGGCCCCGGGCCTGGATTCCTTCCCTGTGGGGGCCGAGGGCAGCCCCGGACAACGTGTAGCAGCAGGTACTGACGTCGGCGCCTGGGCAGCAATAAAAGGGACCCTTACTTCCTCCCCCCTCCCTGGGGGGGGCTCAGTTGCAGATCGCGGCGGGGAGCGCCGCCGGTGGGTGCCCGGGAGGCCGCAGTGGGGGTCTTAATTGGACACGGGCCCTGTGCCTGAGATACCGGTGGGCCTAGACCACGCCGGGTCACCTTTACGCGGGGCTGCGGCGCCCCCGGTGGTTTCTTGGCCCGTCGCAGCGGGAGGAGGGCACCGCTCCTGCCCCTCGAATCCGCACCAACCGGCTGTTGGGTCACTGGGACGGCGAGCCGCACAGCGCCTGGGCACCGGCGCACGAGCCCCGAGGGCAGTCATGGGCAAGGAGAGGGGTGCCAAGTCGGCGGCCGCGCCCCACCAGACCAAGATTGACCGCTTCACGACCTCCGACCCCCCGGGTGTTGGGGGGGAGGCGGTGCCGACTCCCGGCACGGACCTTGCCGCCATTTTGCAGGCCATCACCGCCTCCCGCACGTCCTTGGAGGGGATGGTCGGGGAGGTGAAGGTGGACGTGGCGCTCCTTCGACAAGATCTCCGCAATGCCACGGCCCGCATCACCGAGACGGAGTCCCGCATTTCGACCGCGGAGGACGACCCACTCCAAGGAACTGCACCGGCGGGCGGAGGATGCCGAAAACCGGGCCCGCCGCAACAACCTCCGTCTGGTGGGCTTTCCGGAGGGGGTCGAATCTGGCCGCACCGACGACTTTCTAGAGAAGTGGTTTAGGTCCTGGATGCCGGCGGCCAGCTTGTCCTCCTGGTTTGTAGTGGAGAGAGCGCACCGGTCGTTGGCCGCCAGACCTCCGGTGGGGGCCCCACCGCGCCCCTTCATCCTGCGGATCCTCAATTTCAGAGACAGAGACGCTATTCTGAAGGAGGCGCGAGGGCAGTCTCCCCTGTCCTTCAATAACCACACCATCATGGTTTTCCCTGACTACACCCGGGAGGTTCAAGAGCAACGCCGCTCATACCTGGAGGTGAAACATAAGATGCGCTCCTTGGGTCTTCGATACCAACTTCAATTCCCGGCCCGCCTCCGCATGGTCTATCAGGATAAGACCCTGTTTTTCGACACTCCCCGGGCGGCCTGGACTTGGCTCACTGAGGAGCGACCCCTGCGCCAATCCGGGCGGGTGTCCCCGGCTCGGAGGCCTTCGGACCTAGATACAACCAGACCCCCTCGCCCACGCCGCAGAAGACGCACACAGTCCCGGCGGCCCCGGGGGGGGTTGGCAGCTGGGCCTCGCTCCACGAGCATGTCGGGCAGGAGGCCGAGGGACTCGTCGGCCTCATCCGGGACATCCTCTCGGGAGGCTGGGGGCCCCCGGAGCCGGTCGCCGCGCCCGCCGGACCCATCCCTGACCCCCCTCATCGCGCCTGTGGACCTGTCTGATCTCTCCCGCAGCCCGACCATTTGACTCTGAGTGGTCTTCTGTCTTGGCGGCAGCTCTGGCGGCCCGGCCCCGCGGCTGAGGCCTCCACCAATGTCCTGGACTTAGCGGATCTCCGCTCATGGATGGTAGTTCAGGCCGGAACTCTTGCATCCGTATTTCTGGAGGGGTCCACCACGCTCTTGACACCCGAGCGGTTCGCTTGGGGCTTTTTGTAATTGTTGTTGGAGTTCGGGCGACAGATGCTTCAGTTCTCGAAGTGTAGGGTGGGGGGTTGGGGGTTGGGGGGTGGGTTTTGTTGGATGTTTTGTTGGATGCTCCTCCTAGGGAGGGTGGTCCTCTTCGTTTGTGTCTGGTTTTTCCTGGGTGCGCCACATCGCTGCTTCCTGCGCACGTTACTGCACGACTCCGCGCTTGCTCACATACACTGCCTGCTGCTGCCCGCTCCCGTCTTGGCGCCCCTAGGCTTCCTCCCGCGGGCGTCATTGCAGCGCTCCGCGCTGGCTTACACACACGGTCTGCTGCCGCCCGCTCCCAGCCTGGCACCCCTGGCCCCCCATTGCCTGTCCCCTGCTTTCCCCATGGGTCCTGGTCCCTGCGCGCCGGTGCGGCATGATGTCCTCCGGGCTCCCCTGGGGTGGCTCCGACCCTGCGGCGTCCCAGTGCGCCCGTTGTTTCTATGGCTGACGTAGCCCCCAGGGCGCAGCTGCGTATCCTGTCCTGGAATGTGAACGGCCTGCTGGATAGGCTTAAGCGCACGGCGGTCCTTAAGTATGCTCAGCGCGTTGGGGCCGACGTCCTCCTCCTTCAGGAGACCCATCTCCTTGGGGAAAAATGCCCTTTCTTGGCCCGTTACGGGTACGATCGGGTGTGGCACTCGGGGTTTTCCCGTGGTTCCCGTGGGGTGGCGGTCCTGCTGCGTCGTTCCTTCCCCTTCGTCCTTCAGAGGGTGGCCCGTGCGCCCCATGGCATCGGGATTGCTATTTGTGGTACACTGGAAGGGCGCCCAGTCAGCTTCCTTTCGCTCTATGTGCCCCCCTCGGGATTGTCGCAGGCTTTATCCCACGCTGCCTCGTTGCTGGACTCTCTCCCCGTGGGCGCTACCGTCCTTGGGGGCGACTTCAACGCGGTCCTGGCCCCACGGCTGGACTCGTCGGGACCGATTTCGGATTCCCGCGCCGCGCGGGCGAGACAGCTGGCGGGATGGGCGGAGGCCCAGGGCCTGTGCGACGCCTGGAGGCTCTGGCATCCTTACGATCGTCAATACACCCACACTTCAGCCGCTCACCACTCTCATGCCCGTATTGACGTGATTTTTGTCCCTCCCGCCGAGTGCGGAAGCGTCCAGGATGCCCGCATCCTTCCCAGGGGCATTTCAGATCACTCACCAGTTCTCCTGAGTCTGGGCCCCCCGCCCCACGCGGCCAGGCCGGTGTGGCGGTTCAGCGCCTGGTTCCTCCAGGATAAGACACTGCGCGAGGCGGTTGGCACTGAGCTTACTCATTATTACGGTGCCAATGAGGGCTCCGTTTCGTCGGCGGGCACCCTTTGGGAGGCTTGCAAGGCAACCATCAGGGGGGCGGCCAAGGCACATGTGGTGCGGCATCGCCAGACACAGCTGCGGCAGCTCACGGCTTGCGAAGCCCGGGCGCTGCGGCTGGAGCAGTCGCTTTCCGAGCATGAAGACCCGGCGGTGGACCGTCAGTTGCGGCTCCTTCGTCAGGAGATTTGTCAGCGGTCCCTCGAGGCGGCCAAGCTTCTTTGGCAGTCCTCGGTAGCGAGGGTGTATGGCTGGGGGGACAAGAACGGTGCACTGTTGCACCGCCTGGCCACTTACCCCAGGGCGTCGCGCATCATTCCGGCGATCACCGACTCGTCGGGGGTGCTCCAGTCTTCCTCCGTGGGGATGGCAACGGCATTTGCCCAGTTCTACTCTCAGCTCTACCGAGAGCGTGCGCCGGACCTTTCTCTGGACACCCTGCTTGCGTCCGGGACCGCCTGCCTGGCCCGGCTTCGGCCGGACGAAATGGAGAGCCTGGAGGCCCCCATCTCCGTCGAAGAAATCGGGGACGCAATCGGGCGTATGTCAGCGGGGAAGACTCCAGGCCCGGACGGCTTTCCGCAGGAATTCTTTGCGGCCTATAGGGACACGCTGGTCCCGCGGCTGAAAGCTCACTATGCGGAGGCGCTTGAGAGGGGTTCCTTCCCCCCGGAGTCTGACCTGGCCACGATTGTGGTTTTGCCCAAATCCACGCCGCCGTCCACCGATAGAGCTGCATACCGCCCAATTTCGCTCATCAACACCGATGTGAAGCTCTATGCGGCGGTCTTGGCCCAGCGGCTTAGGCCCCTGCTGTCTACCTTGGTCCACCCGGATCAATGTGGCTTCATGCCCGCTCGGGGTACGCGCCACTGTCTGCGCCGTCTCCACGTGGCCTTGGCCCACCGCCATCGTCTGACCCCGTACCTCGCTCTACTCCTCGTCGACTTCGAAAAGGCTTTCGATTCGGTGGGGTGGGCCTACCTCTTCGACGTCCTGTCCCGCATGGGCTTTGGCCCTCGGTTTGTGAGGATGGTGCGAGTCCTCTATGCCCGGCCCCGTGCCAGAGTATTGGTTAATGGGGCGTTGTCGCGGCCCTTTCGGATCGGCCGGGGAACGAGGCAGGGTTGCCCACTGTCGCCCCTTCTCTTCGCTCTGGCGATGGAACCTTTGGCCGCCCTGATTAGATCTGACCCCCTCCTTCGGGGGTGGGAATGGCCTGGCCTGGAACCCGACAAAATCGCCCTCTATGCGGATGATGTCCTATTGTACCTTGGGGACCCAGCGCGCTCCGGACCGCGCGCACTATCCATTCTGAGCCGTTTCGGCCGGGCATCGGGTCTCTCCCTCAACCCGCGAAAGTCGATCCTGGTTCCGCTGCACCCCTCCAGGGAATGCTTTGACTGGCAGGAGACCATCCCTCTGCGCCGCCTATCATTTCAGTACCTGGGCATCTGGGTCTCCCTCCTCCCGGAGCTGAGCTGGGCGCTCAATGTCGCCCCCCTGGTCAAGAGGGCCAGGGTCGACCTGGAGCGATGGAAACAGCTGCCCCTTAACCCGCTAGGGAGGATCGCCCTCTACAAAATGATGATCCTTCCCCGGTTTCTGTACGTATTGCAAAACACCCCCCACTCCTTTCCGCGACCGTGGTTCCGTGAACTGGACGGGATGGCGACGAGATTTCTCTGGGGCGAGGGGCGGCGGTGGCTGGCTCTGTCGACGTGCCGCATACCCACCTTTGACGGGGGCCTGGGCATGTCCGATATTTACCTCTACTACATGGCCACCCGCCTCCTGGTCATTCACGACTGGTTCGGAGGGGGTTGGTCCGACCCGGCCTACAGGGTTGAACTTAACGGCTTGGGTTTTGCCGACATCCAAGATCGCCTGTACGGCGCCCCCATCCCTGCCTCCTGCCCGGACATCACCAGGGCTGTATTCCTGTCCTGGCGTGCGGCGCTCCGCCTCACCCGATGGACGGGACGGTTGACCCGGGTCACCCCCCTGTGGCACGGGACGTGGTTGCGGGACGTCACGAAGCTGGAAGGCTTCAAATCATGGGACCTCATCGGCATTTCCCAACTGGGGGACGTCTGGCGGGGAGGGCGGATGTGTTCCTTTTCAGAGCTGCAGGCGCGTTTTTCCCTTCACTCCTCTCAATTTTATAGGTACCTCCAGCTGCGCCACGCCATACGCACCTACACCCCACTGGACGTCAGGCTGCCAGACCACAGCCCCCCGGAGGCTCAGGTCCTGCTGGGCAACCTGGGGAGGGGGGGCATTTCCAGGATTTACCGTTCCCTTGTCAATTGCACCCCTACATCCCTTGCGGGTCTTAGGGAGCGCTGGGAGGGGTGGGTGGGTCCCCTGGATGAGGCCGACTGGCGGGACGCCCTTATGGCCCCCCGCTTGGTGACGGCCTCCGCTAAACTACGACTCATCCAAATTTATTATCTCCATGCGGCATACCTCACACCGGCTCGCCTTCACCGGGCGGGCCTCTCCGGGGACGCGGCCTGCCCCCGCTGTGGTTCCGAGCCGGCAGACTTCCTGCACATGGTGTGGTCCTGCCCGGCCCTGGAGGGGTTCTGGAGAGGCATTGAAACCGAGCTCACGGAGGTCCTGGGGTGGGAGGTGCCACATGACCCCCGACACTCGCTGCTGGGCATCACGGATGGCTTAGATGGCACACGTTCAGAACAGCTGTTTCTCATGACGGCCTTGATGGTGGCCAAGCGCGACATTGCAGCGGCATGGAAGCAGCCGTTGCCGCCAAGTGTGGCTAAATGGGGAGCTGGGGTGGACTGGTGCGCGGCGCAGGAGCGGACTCTCTATCGGGCACGCGGATGCCCCAAGAAATACCGGAGAGTTTGGGGGAAATGGCTAGGCAATATACTTTAGTAGGGTGGTTCGGGGGGTGGGGGGGGGGCTTCTGGGGGCAGGGTGGAGCGGGGGGTGTTTCCTAATGTATTGCTGTGTGGAACTGCTTCGGAATACCAGACTGTTTCTGTTGTTGTACCGTGTAAAACAATAAAAACTTGTTTATCAAAAAAAAAACCTCGCATCTTTTTTTGTTAACTAGCAACAAAGTACAGCCATACTTAACCCTGCCGGTGTCAAATTATGATCAATTTCTTTTGACCCGTTTTAGATTAAATATTGTTTTTAGACTCCTGTCCTTCCCAGAAATGAATTCATGGTTGCCTAATTTGCCCATATGTCCGTGTGATGATTCTTCGTCCCAATCTGACATCCATATTTTATTTTTTTGCAAATTTTATACTTTACCACGTAGGAAATTCAATATTCCACTCCTCAAAGAACTGAAAATAAATAAATGTCGCCCAGCTTTTTTAGAACTTCAGAGAATGGACACTGTTCTAACTGTTACTGTAGTTTTAAGCTTTTTTAAAAATGTTTTTAAATTTCGGAAAACAATGGGCCTTGATGAAATATAACTAGACCCGTTTCTTTTTTATATTTTCCCTGTGTAAACTGTAATTTGATGTTGTTGCTTTCATGGTTTTTGTCTTTTAAACCGAATAAAGTATTTTTTGAATCTTTGAATCTTTGAATCTACAGGAGCCAGTGTGACAGCTGTCAAGTGTCACCTGGTGTCTCAAGAGCAGGTTGTCCCAGGAGCATTCTATCCAGTTGTTGCTGCTGACAACACAGCGAGTCACTGCAAGGTGGCTCAGGTTCCCTTTGATGGGGGGAGGGGGGGTCTCTGGTACTCTTCAGGTAGCTGTGAGGCCCGCCATGCCTGTAGACTGTCTGTTAGGGAACGACTTGGAGAGCTCACCTTGGGCTAAGGTGGAGCGGAGTGCTCACCTGGAGATGTTGGGTATGCCGGATTGGGCGTGTGTCACCACACGGTCCATGGCAGTAAGTAGAGGTGCTCAAGAGGTCCTGGAGCCTGAGAGGGAGGCCCAGGGACCGGCCTTAGAGAGAAGAGGCAGGGGGCGCGGGAAACCGGCTCCTGAAGTTCCCACGGCCCAGGAGGGAGCAGACCTTGAGGGGGATGCCCTGGAGCCTACCGGGGAACAGATAGCTGAACTGGGGGACCTGCCTGAGCTGACCCATTCGCAGCAGGAAGGAGGCCCCTCCAGGGAGGACTTTTGTAAGGCACAGAAAGAATGCCCTTCTCTCGTGGGTATGCGGCAGCACGCTGCAGACCAGGCCGCAGGTGATCAGTCTGGGTCACATTTCATTTACTGGGAGAACGACCTCCTATATACAGAGCCTAAGGTTGCTGAGCCTGGGTCAGCCCATGCGCTGGTGGTACCCCAGGACTTCAGAGCCTTCCTACTGGGGATGGCTCACGATGTGCCATTGGCAGGACATTTGGGGCAGGACAAGACCTTTGAAAGGCTTGTCACCCACTTTTATTGGCCTCAAATGCGCAGGAGTTCAGACACTCACTGCAGGACCTGTCAGACTTGCCAGGCAAGCGGAAAGAGTGGAAGGAAGCAGAAAGCTCCCCTCCAGCCATTTCCTGTGGTCGGTACCCCATTCCAGCGAGTGGGGATTGACATTGTGGGGCCACTGGACCCCAGGACAGCCATGGGCAACAGGTTTATCCTGGTCCTGGTGGACCATGCCACCCGGTACCCGGAAGCCATCCCTCTGAGGACAGTGACGGCCCCCGTGGTGGGACGGGCACTGATGAGAATTTTCTCCCGAGTGGGATTCCCTCTAGAGGTGGTGTCTGACCGGGGTACCAATTTCATATCCAAGTATATGAAATCCCTTTGGCAAGTGTGTGGTGTAACCTACAAGTTCACCACACCTTACCACCCCCAAGGAAACAGGTTGGTTGAGAGAGTCAACCGTACCCTCAAGGGCATGATAATGGGTCTAGAAGAACCCATGAGGCGTAAGTGGGACGTCCTCTTGCCATGCCTTCTCTTTGCGTACCGTGAGGTGCCACAGAAGTCTCTAGGGTTCAGCCCCTTTGAGCTCCTGTATGGCCACCCAGTGAGAGGACCTCTAAGTCTGGTCAAGGAAGGCTGGGAGCAATCTCCCAGGAAACCTCCCCAGAATGTATATAGCTACATGCTGGCCTTCAGAAATCAGACTAGGCGATTCAGGCAACTCGCTGAGGCAAATCTGGAAGCCAGCCAGGAGGAGATGAAGCGGTGGTACGACCAGAATGCCACTCTGGTAGAGCTTCAGCCTGGACAAAAGGTGTGTGCCCAGGAGCAAGATAGGTCAGTGGATGGTGTCATCCTCTCTTCCGCCCTGACCCCTGAACAACAGAATGATTGTCGCCAGCTGCTGGAACAGTTTTCTGATCTGTTTTCCCTGGTTCCCGGTGTCACTGATTGGTGCGTCCATGATGTGGACACTGGGGATAGTACACCTGTGAGGCACAAGGCCTACAGGGTGACTGACAGGGTAAGGGCTTGCATCAAGGAGGAGGTCTCCAAGGGTAATTGAGTCCTCCAGCAGTCCTTGGGCCAGCCCAGTGGTCTTGGTCCCAAAGGCTGCAGCGCCGGGAGCCACACCTGAACTCAGGGTCTGTGTGGACTACAGAGGACTCAATTCAGTCACCAGGACTGACGCACACCCCATCCCCAGAGCTGATGAGCTCATAGATCGGCTAGGGGCTGCCAACTACCTCAGCACATTTGATTTAACGTCTGGGTACTTGCAGATCGCCTTGACCGAGGGGGCCAAAGAGAAGTCAGCATTTTCCACCCCAGATGGGCACTACCAGTTCCGGGTTATGCCCTTTGGGATGAAGAATGCCCCTGCCACCTTCCAGAGGTTGGTCAACCAGGTGTTGGTTGGACTGGACTCGTTCAGTGCCGCCTACCTGGATGACATCGCAGTGTTCAGCTCCACTTGGGAGGAACACCTGCGCCACCTCTGGGAAGTGTTGATGGTGCTGCGGAGGGCAGGCCTCACGATCCAGGCGAGTAAGTGCCAGATCGGGCAGGGTTCCGTGGTGTACTTGGGGCACCAGGTTGGGAGCGGCCCAGTGGCGCCCCTTCAACCCAAGATAGAAACCATCCTGAATTGGGAGTTGCCCCCTTGACCGCGCTGACTTCTAGGAAGCAGCCCAGGAAAGTGATTTGGACTGACACCTGTCAGAAAGCTTTTGAGGCCCTGAAAGCTGCTATGTGCACGGCGCCCGTGCTCTTGGCTCCCAACTTCTCCAAAGAGTTTATCGTTCAGACAGACGCTTCAGAGCATGGTGTAGGGGCTGTTCTTTCACAGATTAATGAAGACGGCCTAGATCAACCTGTAGCCTTCCTTAGCAGGAGGTTACTTCCACGGGAACAGAGATGGAGTGCTATTGAGTGCGAGGCATTTGCTGTGGTCTGGGCGCTGAAGAAGCTAAGACCCTACCTGTTTGGGTCTCACTTCCGGGTTCAGACAGACCACAGGCCCCTCAGATGGTTGATGCATATGAGGGGTGAGAACCCGAAGCTGTTGAGGTGGTCCATTTCCCTACAGGGTATGTATTTCACGGTGGAACATCGCCCTGGTACAGATCAAGCCAATGCTGACAGTCTGTCCAGATTTTTCCGCCTTAGTGATGAGGTTAGGGTAGTTCTCCCCACCTTTCAGCTGGAGGGGACACGTGTTGGACCTGGAACCTTGGCGTGAGTCTCCCTTCCACTTTTTGTCGCTGTGCCTCATGTGTTTTGCTGGTGTTAGCTGCTCAGAGCACTGTGCCACTGCCAACCAGTGCCACAGTGCAAGTGCTCCCTATTTAAAATGTATATGTTGGTTGGATTCCATGATTGGCTTATTTGATTTACTGTCAGACCCCAGTAAAGTGCACCAGGAGTGCCCAGGGCTTGTAAATACAAACGCTGCTGGTGGGCTTGCAGCACTGGTTGTGCCACCCACAGAAGCGGCCTAGTAAAATGTGTCTAAGGTCTGCCATTGCAGAACCTGCGTGCAGT
The DNA here is from genome assembly GCF_964204655.1 of Triturus cristatus. Taxonomy (NCBI): domain Eukaryota; kingdom Metazoa; phylum Chordata; class Amphibia; order Caudata; family Salamandridae; genus Triturus; species Triturus cristatus. The sequence goes on along the minus strand of NC_140579.1, from coordinate 852,813,801 downwards.
CTGGTACTGTCATGCTGACTGGGCAAGTGCACCCACTTCCCAGTCCCTAAACCTTCCCTTAAATTCATATTAGTCACCCCTATGGTAGGCCCAAGGGCAGGGTGCATTGTAAGCATAAGGTAGGACAAGCCCTGATGTGTGTGGCATGTCCTAATAGTGAATTACAGCCCTTTTCGTTTTTCACTATTGTAAGGCTACCTGTTCCCATAGGCCAGAATGGGCTGTTAGAATTGTTACATCCTATGATCCTAACAGACCCAGGGAACATGGTAGAAATTCGAGTTTAGTATGCCTGAACTCAGAATAATAAAATACATCTTTTAGTAAAGTTTATTTTAATATTCTGTCTTTGCAAATGCCACTTTTAGAAAGTTGGTATTTGCTTGCCTAACCATTTCAGCCCGCCTCTGCTATGATGTGTATCTGCCTGTCTGGTTTGTGTGAGTGACAGGGCTGGGGAAACCCAAAGGGGCAGGGCTAGGTAGTCTGGTGGTGAATAGAGAGATTGACATCCAGATGGGTGGGAGGAGTGCACCTGGACTCTGAATAGGGCTGTGCTCTGCCACCACAATGCTGGCTCCACCTCCTGTGGAGCGGCTGATGTCTCTGCCCTGCACCCTGAATAGAAAGTCAGAGTCATGTCAACAAGTGCTCAGGAACTGGTTTGGACTGGGCAAAGGCCCCTCTACCCCAGAGGAACAAAGGAATTAGGGGTATAAGTATTGGGACCCTGCTCCCAAGAAATTAGATCCTGCTTGAACAAGAAGAACCTCTGCCTGAGGAGAAGGAACGGGGAATGCTGTAAGGAGGAGTACTGTCCCTGACCTGGGGGATTGGCCTGCAGTGGTTGCCTTGCTGCTGAAGGAGAGGAGAAAGACTGCAAAGACTTTATTTCAACTTGTGCTTCAAAAGATCTCCAAAGGCTTGGAATAGAGCTTGCCTCCTGCTGAAGGTTCAGGAACAACAGACTTCACCCCCCAGCTCCCCAAAGTTCTTTGGAAGTGCCTGCTGCTGTTGTTGGGCCTTCTGAGGGACTACGTGTCGCAAGGAGCTGGAAGCACGACTCAAGAAGGAGAAGCGTGCCGCCGTCGGAACTGCTGTCGTCGCATCACGTAAAGGGTGTCGCCGCTGCAGCATCGCATCGAGCGGAAGCGTCTCGCATCATCCAAGAAGTGTCTCGCAACGCCGAAGAAGCGTGTCGCCATCGCAGTCATCGTAGCTGACGCATCGCACCGCATCAAGAGAAGAGTCTCGCTTCGAGAAAGAAGGGTGTCGCCATCGCAGCCATCGTAGCTGTCGCATTGCACCGCATCAAGAAAAGCGCCTCGTATCCACGGAGAAGCATGCCGCCGTCGGAGCTGCTGTCGTCGCATCGCGTAAAGGGGTGTCGCCGCTGCAACATCGCATCGAGCGGAAGCGTCTCGCAAACGACGGAGAAGAGTGCCGCTGCCAAGGCTGCTGTCGTCGCATCGCGTAAAGGGTGACGCCGCGGCAGCTGACGCATCGAGTCGAGTCTTCTCGTAACATCGGAGAAGCGTAACGCATCTGGAAGATCTTCACTTCTTTATTTCTTTGCATCAAAAACTTCATCGCATCAACAACGTCGCAACACTTTCGTTGCCCTGCGTGTCACATCTAAAAGGTACATTGACTTAAAGTGTCGCATTTAAGAACTTAAGAGAACTAAGCAAACTTCTACCATTTAAAGTAACAGTATTGTGTATTTTTGTCGTTTAATGGTCTTGTGGTAACTCTATATAAAGAATCCTTATTTTTAATATAAAACCTGTGTGGTGTCCATTTGTAGTGTTGTCACTTGGTTACTGTATGTGTTCACAAATGCTTAACCTATAACGCTCTGAGATAAGCCTTGTCTGCTCGCGCCAAGCTACCTAGAGGGTGAGCAGGGGTTATTTTAGGAGTGTAACCCCTTACCCTGACTAGAGGAAAGGTTCCCTGCTTGTCACAAGTACCTACCTGTGCCAACCAGAGAACTCGGATTCTAACAATCAGGATCTTGGGTTAGGAACACAACACACAATCAGGACATTTTCAGGCTTGAAAAAATAAAATGCAAGAAGGAAAACACCAGAAAACCGACCTTCTGTTCAAATTCACCTAGGATCTAAAACACCATTCAACTACAGCTATAACAAACACCTTCAATTCTCTGTTTCACTAAGATGGAGACCATACTCTACAAGGAGTACCTTGCCCACACCTAGCTATTTTCACTGCTTAGCCCACAGAAATATATATTTTCTTTATATAGACAAGAAGTGCTGGGATACTTTTTAAATTAAAGCCTGAAGAAGGTGGTTGGACCTGTTGATACCACCGAAATGTGTCGCTTCTTGGTCTTCTTTAAAAATACCTCTATATATACCATATGGTGTTCTCTCAGACATAATAAGAAAATAATATTATCAAATGTTGAATTGATCATCATTGTTGGTTTTGGAATTATACAATTGATGTGCACTTTGTTTTATATTTTGTATTGTATTTTGAAAGAATTTTTGATAAAACTGATTTGATTGGATTTTTTTTTAAATTCATTTTAATAATTGTATTGACTTAATGAATAAACATTCCTATATTGGGCTTTTTGGCTACTGTTATACTCTCTAAGCGATTGATTTGTAAATGTGGTGAGTGAATAGTTTGGTATGCAATTGTTGTATCCTAAAGGGAATCTATTTTAGACCTAGTGTCAATATGGTGTCCTGTCCCTTTGGTGAGTAGGACCCCTCTCTTTTTTTTTTTAGATAGTCCACAGAAACACCAATATTATTATTTTTGACTCAAACAAAGAGGGCATTCTCATCTTTTTTGTTAAATCAAACAAGGATAAACACATACACGTCATTGTAACAGTGTGATTAGGAGACAGAAATCAAAGAAGTAAATATAAGTCGTCTACACAGCAGAGTGGATTGAGTCTGTGCCTGCAAACTATCATTGAGCTTGCGATCATACCAGTAGATACTCATAGAGAGAAATCTATGTTTATTGGGGTTCTGCGCTTTGCAGTTCGATAGTCATGACTGTGTCGGCCACATGTGTTCAGTATTTATACAAATACTCTACAAAGAGATGCCAATGGTTGCCTTCATCAGCCTCAAATTTTTGTGAGTTCAGTCTTGTTGTGTTCCAGTCTGTGCGAAGACATTTGTAAACTAAACACACTTGCCCTCACTTTGTATTGCCCCTTTTTATATTGCTTCTTTGCTTTGTAGGTAAATATGCACTATATAAATACTCATATATGTATGCAAGATAAAAAATCAGTAAGCAAATTGTAAAGGGTATACAAAGTAAAAGTGCTCATCCCCATTTCAATGGTAATCCCACTGTGGGCAGCAGGTAAAGCAACAGCCTAGTTCGAGGATGTTATCATTCACAAAGAAAAAGAGTAACTTTACAGGTAGTAGGTTTAGGTCTATAATTTCCATAAGGTTACTATTTTTTGGGAATTCACACAAATATCCCATGGCTTAGGCACAAAAATCTAGGAAACCTAGGATTCTATGTGTATCTTTAACCGAGAAACAGAGTACTACATGCAGGTGAAACAAATCTACCAATTTACACCTAAATTCATTTTTCAGCACAAAATATTTTTTCCAGTTGAAGAAATACTTTCCCTTAAGCCCCCGGAAAATATGGGGACGCTGGGATGGTTACTCCTATTTTGTGTACTATTCAAACGATTTTTAGCACAGCAGTTAAGTGCACGAAATAGGTGTGAAAAAAGCATTAGCAAGGTACGAGACTACCCACAAATTGGATGGCTTTAATCCCTTCATATTACCAAACTCCCATTGTTTCACATGTTCCCAATACTAATTCATAATGTATGATAGTAGAAAATCTGCTGTATTTGAAAACTTTCCACCAAGCGTGAATGTGCAGATCCTGGTTCAAGAATTCGATGATGGGCCATTTGCAGGAGGGCAATTTTGGTGCATTTAAGAGACGTTGGTGCACATATAGTGTTGTGAATTGAACCCTAATGTGGCGTCTTAAAGCAAATTGAGAAATTACGGTCTTTCTCGCCCCTTACTCAGTTTGTAAGACTTAATAACAGAGACAGAATGCCTGAAATTAAAGTGTGAAATAAGTCATGTAAAAGGTATTCTAAATCTAATTCAAACAACGTTCAGACTATAGGAAATATTAGCAAAATGTGTGGAAGAGAAAAGCCACATACGAATATAATAGGAATGCATGTTCTATATCCACCCCTCCACACAGAGCTGGGGCTCGTGTGTGCTCTGTTCCTCTGTGAAGTGTCCGATAACTCGCCGTGCCCACCCCGACCCCCTCGTCACCTGAGTCAACACTTACACAGGTCCCAGGTCTGCCCTCATAACTGGCCAACCTGAATAGCGATCTCTGACCATGAAGGGCGAGGAAGCCCCGCCTCTCTGATTACAAACACACCCGGGCTCTGGCTGGGCCTCCTTGAGACAAGGACTTTCTCTCACCAGAGCACAGATACAGCCACGCAGGCTATGAACGAGGCCTGGCTCCAATCAACCCTCTCCCATCAGGATCCGATACGAGTAGTGGTTTGGAGAGGGAAAGGGGGGCAAGGGGAGCTTGTAGTTGCTCAGAGCTAAAATCAATGCTTTTCCAGTCGACTCCAGTAAGGGTGACAGAGTTTGGCTTAGGAATTCATGGTACTCATCTAAATGCATCAAACATGCAGAGTTCACTACCTAGGTTGAGCTGTACAGCCAGACTCTGGACTAAATTACAGGGGTCAAAGAGGCCTCTAACCACATGGAAATTTAAAGTGTGAATACAGCCTAGTTTGGGTCAGCGAAGACGCCTGGCAGAATGTGGCCAAGGGCCAGTTTTCGTCTAAATCAGGACTTGAACAAAAGGTGAAAAGTAAAAGAGCGGACGTCCAGCAGTAGTGGTGGAGATAAAAGGAGCTGCAGATTTAGCCAAACTAAACAAAAAAGTTCTTTAGATGTCCATGGCTTCTCCTCCGAAGTTGAAATGGTGGTAGAGTATCAACTTCCTTCAGATATGATTGGACTTAACCAGTAATATAGGTTATTGAAGGAACTTTGGAAGGTCGCCTAAGAGATACTGAACCAAGCCCATTCCCCAAAACAAATCACTGTGATCAGAGCGTCGGAAACGGTGAAAGACCCCAGAGCGGTCTGACGCAAACCGTAGGAAACATGCAGCACATGCAACATAAACCACACTACAGCACCAACAGGCCCGACTCATAAGGGCGGAGGCAGTTAAACTTGTTTACTTCGAGAAACCCTTTTTCCAAGGGCCTTGTCATATGTGGGCGCAGACTTTCCACAGAGACGTGGATGCCCCTGCTCATTTCTATTTACTTCTAATCACTGACCAGGGACGGCTCTATGGAGGCCTATTCAGACTAAACTCAAAGATGAAGATCTGCAGTAAATTTAGAAAATGATTTTCCATCAAGCTATCCTTCCTTACTAACTCACATGACAGGCCTACCTTGCCACTTCCAATGCTGATAGCACGCGACCTACGTACGCATCCATAAAAAAGGGTACAGAGCGGGGGCTACTGGGGAGCAGCTGCAGAATGGAAGCCTAAAAAAGTCTCTAGTCCATGGGTACTAAAATTTTCCCAGGGGCCAAAAAGTATGAAGGTATGACGTGTGGTGTGACAAAAGGCCACATTGATGCCAGCTGATTTGAAAGGGGGTGGGATGTTACTTGTGAATAAGAGGGAGCAAAGCATGTACATAGGTGAACTGTGAATCGTGGAGTTATTTTGAGGCTCCAATCCATAATGCCCTCTAAAATAAGCCCTTAGTCTCTAGAAGAGACTTCGATTTCTTTTATAAATGTTTTATTAAACAACAGCAGAACAGGCCAAGTTCCAACATGCAGAAGGACAGTGATATTACAATACAGGTAATCACAAGCACAACGTACATTTTACAGTGTTATCTTCAGGTGAGAAATTGCAGCAGTACAAACAATACACAGTGAGCTCACATGTCTAGTGGGGATGTGCCAAGTAACATTCAACCAGTTTTGATTATGGGCTGGGTGGGTGCAGAAGGGACACAGTGCAGGCCAAGCTTATAGCGGCACCACTGATTTATCTCCATCAGGGTGGAGGAGATGACAGGGGTGATAGCACAGCAGTGCTGAGGTAGGATTTCAATGGCAGCCATATATCTCTAGGCCTAGAGTCGGATGGCAGGAGGTCAGCATAGGCGTGGCTTGGACGTCAGAGCTAATGGCTGCCTGAGTACGTCGTTCCGTCAGATCATAGAAAAAGAACATCGATCCCGTAGGATATGCAAACGGAAAGGTCGCAACAGCTGAATATGTGAGCGTCGGAACTACCACTGCTAATGAAGACGCCGTCGCGGGGACCTCTGGTGCCCGTGAGGGGGAGAAATTCACCCGTTCTCCCGGAACAAGAAAGAGCGAGAAGAATGAGCATTACAAAACTGAAACCGAAACTTGAGAGAGCAGCATCGGTACACCCAGAACTCCGCCGGTTTCGAAGCACCGGATGAGGGGGGCGAACGGACACTAGAAGGTACGCTATACCCCTCATTTCTGGGTCACTGTCGGCAGAAAGAACGTCTACGCAAAGTGGGGGCTGTGTGAAGGGTGCAACAACAGCGGGGATACTGCGGAGATACTACCTGCTCCTCGCCCGGGAAAAAATAAAGTCGCACATTAGGACAACAAAAGGGAAAGTGAAGGGGCACAGCAACAGCAGTGGTACCGAGGTGCCTGTGATGGGGAAAAAATCGCTGATACGCCCCGGAGGGGGAGCGTGAAGCGAGTGAGCAAAATGGCGACCCGGTGACAGCAAAAACAAAAACTTAACTCAAAAGCACCGGATGAGGGGGGCAAACGGACACTAGAAGGTACAATATACCCCTGCAAAAGGAAGGTGATTGCCGCATCAGAGTCAGTGCCGTGGTGCTCAACTTCCCCTGCCCAGTCTCTATCCGGAGCATGCGAATAGGGAGAATGGCGAGAATGGCGGATATGAACTTTTGAGACTCGCACTGCCACACTGGTACAAAAGCGCTGCCGGGGGGCGTGGAGATCTGTGGTAAAGTATGGAAGAATTTAAACCAAATTGAACTAAAAATATTATTGGACAAAACTTGCCCAGATCTATCCAATGATGCCAATACCGCCACTCGTCAATTCCATGAATGGCTTGGTGATGCCACGAATCTACTAGCACCCACTAAACTCCACTCTAGGAACAGAAGCACACCAACCGCCCCTTGGTACACAGAGGAACTAAGAACCCAAAAACAATTAAGTAGGAATAGGGAAAGGCAATGGCGTAGAACCTACGACACCGAAAGCAAGATCAAATATAAAGAATCATTGGCCACTTACAAAACTATGATTGTTGCAGCTAAAAAAACATTTTTTTCGGAACAAATTGAAAATGCCAAAAATTCTAGCAGGCAACTATATGACATTACTAAAACCTTATCTGGTAATGCACCAGATCTAAATCCGGCCCCTTCACAATTACTCTGCGATGCGCTGTCTGAATTCTTTTTCTTCAAGGTCAACGACATATACCAAGCTTTTACCTCAAAAATTAACATCACCAGAGCCTCTCCCTCTCACAAGTCCTCAGGAAACATCTTGTCCAGTTTTAAAGCTCTTACTACGGATCAAACAAAAATCATCATTACGTCTATTAAATCCGGATCGGCTCTGGACCCGTGTCCTTCTTCAGTTTTCTCTATGGTGATGGACACAACTGCTCCGGTCATCACTCATATTTGCAATATAATATTGAGTTCTGGGACTTATCCAGATTCCTTAAAAAACACACTGGTTAAACCCCTGCTGAAGAAACCTAGTCTGGATAAGGAGGAACTCAAGAATTATAGACCCATAGCAAGCCTCCCTTTCCTAGCTAAAGTGGCGGAAAAAGCCATGAACCAGCAGCTATCAGAGCATATAGAGAAACATCAGCTACTGGACGACACACAGTTTGGCTTCCGTAAGTATCATGGTACGGAAACCGCCCTCATCAAGGCAGCAGACGACATCAGAATTATCCGGGACCAAGGAGGGACAGCATTACTGGTATTGTTAGATCTCTCGGCAGCTTTCGACACGGTCGACCACAAGATCTTGGTGGACCGTGTCGGAAGGATGGGCATTCACCACACTGCGAGAGACCTGCTCTCTTCCTTCCTGGCCGATATCGACCAAGCTGTCACTTCCGTGTGGGGTTCCTCAAGGTTCCTCCCTTAGTCCGACACTATTTAACATCTATGTGTCGGACCTTGCATGTGTAATCAAAGCATACGGGATGAGCCTAACCTCATATGCTGATGACACGCAACTGGTGTTGGCCATTAAAGGTGACGGGCTGGAAGTGGCAGAGCGCTTCCAAAATGGAATGAGGGCGATCGGCGAGTGGATGTCAGGCAACTGCCTGAAGCTTAACTCCGATAAGACGGAGGTGGTCATCTTTGGATCCCTCTCTCCAATTTGGCCTGCATCCTGGTGGCCACCAGCCTTTGGTAACCCTCCTAGCCCGACCCCTAAGGACAGGAATTTGGGAGTAATTTTTGATGATCATCTTAATTTCATGACACACGCTAACAAAGTAGCAGCCACAGCCCATCATAAACTTAGAATGATAAGGAAAATTATTCCTTTTCTACCGGATGCTGCTGCTAAAACACTGGTCAGTTCCTTAGTACTTTCATCCTTAGACTACTGCAATGCACTCTTTTAAAATGCCCAAATCAGAGTAACAAAAAAATTGCAGACAATACAGAACGCAGCAGCACGTCTGCTGTCGAGAACACCTAAGTTTGCACCCATTTCTGACACCATCACGACATACCATTGGTTGACGATCCAAAACAGGATCAAGTTTAAATCACTTTGTATAGTTTACAAGGCACTTCACGATCAAGGACCACGGCCTCTTAAGGACCAGCTTACCCTTTATCGACCGGCCAGACAGCTTTGATCCATAACTCTTAACCAACTAGTCGTTCCACGCTCCAAAACAGTCTCCTGGGGTGATTGCCGCTTTTCAGTTGCGGCTCCAAAAATATGGAATACTTTACCACAACATATTAGAACCAGCCCATCACTTTCTCATTTTCGGAAGGAACTGAAAACCTGGCTGTTTAACCAGTAACATTGCCCATTATCCTCCGATGTTTCCATTCCTTGGGAGAGATAGCTGCTATAGTCTAGCGCCGAGACACCTACGGGTATTCGTTCGCGCTCAATAAATGTCAGAAATAAATAAAATAAAAAACGGTGGGAGACCATAAGAATACATCAACATGGACCGACATGTGAGGGGACAAGATCGGGCTCAGATCGGGGGTCAGAGATACCTAAGGAAAGGAAGTCAGACCGAAAGCGAAACTGCGCCGCTCACCGCAGCAAAATCACCAAAATGGCGCCTGCCATGCAGCGGTAGAGGCCGGACTCTTGGCACGCCAGACATCACCTGCCCGCACGAAGTGCTCCAGGAATCAGAAGCTAAGGGTAACACTGTACCAAATCACCAAATATATGCCTGCTGAAGGGAGGGAGCAGCCACCATCTTCGCTAAAGGTAATGCTGCACCAAACTGCGGTTATAAGCCTGCTGTAGGGAGCGAGTAGCTGGCACTCTCTATAAGGAATAGACTTCCCCCCCGGCCGCTCTTGAGCAAAGAGCGGCAACAACAGTGAGTATGGCCGGGAAAGATGCGGGTGCAGGGGGTCTGTCGCAACACCACATGTGCCATAGTAACACTTAAGAGCGATTGTGTAGCGCTGTAGTGACGCCGTACGCACACAGACGATCTTTCCTGTTCTATCCGATATACATAACTCCCAAGGCCCCCAAGTAAAGAGACCTCAGAAAACAGAACGGTCAAGCAGAACTGTGCCACACTGATGACCTAGCATCAGGGGTGTAGATCAAGCAGATACCGTTGCTAAGCACAGTGTACGCTATTGCTGGGAAAGAAGCAGAAAGACAACCGAGGGGGCCTCTACCCATCAGCATACATCAACATACACCGCAAGCAGGAACGTCAGCGCAAAGGAGTAGACACCAAAACTAAACCACAGGAAGCTGTCAAACTAAAGAGAGCCACGGGGGGCAAGGGGGGTTATCGGGAAGCTGCCACCAGATAGATAGCAAAAAGAACTATTGATGGACAGAATGCAGAACAATGTCATACATTCACCCCAGTACAGAGATCTCGGCCTAAATCCATCGTTTTTTTGCTCACCATGACATTCCAGTTTGGACCCAGCCATATGCAAATCAGTCTTGACCCTGTGCCTAATGGGAACAGTCCAGCCCAAACTGCTAGGCCAGGTCCTCCCTGGACTGAAAACAAACATCCTAGGACCGGTTTCGAGGTTTCACCCCTCTTCAGCCAGGATAGCTTGATTCCAGTGGCATGGAGAGCACTGGACTCACGTCTGAGCATACCCATCACACTCGGGGTGACAATGCAAAAAGAACTATTGATGGACAGAATGCAGAACAATGTCATACATTCACCCCAGTACAGAGATCTGGGCCTAAATCCATCGTTTTTTTGCTCACCATGACATTCCAGTTTGGACCCAGCCATATGCAAATCAGCCTTGACCCTGTGCCCAATGGCAACAGTCCAGCCGAACTGCTAGGCCAGGTCCTCCCTGGACTGAAAACAAGCATCCTAGGACCGGTTTCGGGGTTTCACCCCACTTCAGCCAGCATAGCTTGATTCCAGTGGCATGGAGAGCACAGGACTCACATCTGAGCATACCCGTCCCACTCAGGGTGACAAATGCAAAAAGAACTATTGATGGACAGAATGCAGAACAATGTCATACATTCACCCCAGTACAGAGATCCGGGCCTAAATCCATTATTTTTTTGCTCACCATGACATTCCAGTTTGGACCCAGCCATATGCAAATCAGTCTTGACCCTGTGCCCAATGGGAACAGTCCAGCCCAAACTGCTAGGCCAGGTACTCCCTGGACTGAAAACAAGCATCCTAGGACCGGTTTCAGGGTTTCACCCCTCTTCAGCCAGGATAGCTTGATACAGTGGCATGGAGAGCACGGGACTCACGTCTGAGCATACCTGTCCCACTCGGGGTGACAAATGTAAAAAGTACTATTGATGGACAGAATGCAGAACAATGTCATACATTCACCCAAGTACAGAGATCTGGGCCTAAATCCATCGTTTTTTGCTCACCATGACATTCCAGTTTGGACTCAGCCATATGCAAATCAGTCTTGACCCTGTGCCCAATGGGTACAGTCCAGCCCGAACTGCTAGGCCAGGTCCTCCCTGGACTAAAAACAAGCAAAGTGAAACCCCGAAACTAGTCCTAGGATGCTTGATTCCAGTCCAGGGAAGACAGGGCTTGGCAGTTCGGGCTGGACTGTTCCCATGAGGCACAGGGGCAAGACTGATTTGAATATTGCCATGTCTGAACTGGGGTGGCGTGGTGAGCAAAATAACGATGGATTAAACCCAGATCTGTGACTGGGGGTGAATGTTTTGCCAATGTGAAACATTCCGTCCATCATCTTGTGTGTTTTGCTGTTCGCCCTATGTGGGAAGGGTATGCCCAGACGTGGGTCCCGTACTCACTACGCCACTGGAGTCAAACTATCCTGGCTGAAGAGGGGTGAAACCCCGAAACCGGTCCTAGGATGCTTGATGCCGGTCCAGGGAAGACATGGCTTGGCAGTTCGGGCTGGACTGTTCCCATGAGGCACAGGGTCAAGACTGATTTGCATATGGCCATGTCTGAACTGGGGTGGCGTGGTGAGCAAAATAACGATGGATTAAACCCAGATCTGTGACTGGGGGTGAATGTTTTGCCAATGTGCAACATTCCGTCCATAATCTTGTGTGTTTTGCTGTTCGCCCTATGTGGGAAGGGTATGCCCAGACGTGGGTCCCGTGCTCACTACGCCACTGGAGTCAAGCTATCCTGGCTGAAGAGGGGTGAAACCCCGAAACCGGTCCTAGGATGCTTGATTACGGTCCAGGGAAGACATGGCTTGGCAGTTCGGGCTGGACTGTTCCCATGAGTCACAGGGTCAAGACTGATTTGCATATGGCCATGTCTGAACTGGGGTGGCGTGGTGAGCAAAATAACGATGGATTAAGCCCAGATCTGTGACTGGGGGTGAATGTTTTGCCAATGTGCAACATTCCGTCCATCATCTTGTGTGTTTTGCTGTTCGCCCTATGTAGGAAGGGTATGCCCAGACGTGGGTCCCGTGCTCACTATGCCACTGGAGTCAAGCTGTCCTGGCTGAAGAGGGGTGAAACCCCGAAACCGGTCCTAAGATGCTTGATTCCGGTCTAGGGAAGACATGGCTTGGCAGTTCGGGCTGGACTGTTTCCAAGAGGCACAGGGTCAAGACTGATTTGCATATGGCCATGTCTGAACTGGAGTGGCGTGGTGAGCAAAATAACGATGGATTAAACCCAGACCTGTGACTGGGGGTGAATGTTTTGCCAATGTGCAACATTCCGTTCATCATCTTGTGTGTTTTGCTGTTCGCCCTATGTGGGAAGGGTATGCCCAGACGTGGGTCCCGTGCTCACTACGCCACTGGAGTCAAGCTATCCTGGCTGAAGAGCGGTGAAACCCCGAAACCGGTCCTAGGATGCTTGATTACGGTCCAGGGAAGACATGGCTTGGCAGTTCGGGCTGGACTGTTCCCATGAGTCACAGGGTCAAGACTGATTTGCATATGGCCATGTTTGAACTGGGGTGGCGTGGTGAGCAAAATAACGATGGATTAAGCCCAGATCTGTGACTGGGGGTGAATGTTTTGCCAATGTGCAACATTCCGTCCATCATCTTGTGTGTTTTGCTGTTCGCCCTATGTAGGAAGGGTATGCCCAGACGTGGGTCCCGTGCTCACTACGCCACTGGAGTCAAGCTATCCTGGCTGAAGAGGGGTGAAACCCCGAAACCGGTCCTAGGATGCTTGATTCCGGTCATGGGAAGACATGGATTGGCAGTTCGGGCTGGACTGTTCCCATGAGGCACAGGGTCAAGACTGATTTGCATATGGCCATGTCTGAACTGGGGTGGCGTGGTGAGCAAAATAACGATGGATTAAACCCAGATCTGGGATTGAGGGTGAATGTTTTGCCAATGTGCAACATTCCGTCCATCATCTTGTGTGTTTTGCCCACCAGGTAGATAGCAGCGGGTGACATAGGAACCAAGAGCAAGAAAGTACGCCGAAGGATCAGAGAAACACCAAAGGAACACCACAGGAAATAATCATGGCGGATAGAGAATCTAGGCTTCAGCAACAACTAAAAAAGAGCAAGGGAGAGCCAACGATCTCAGATTCCCCGCTCAAACAGAAGCTGGATATCAATAGCACCATGGACATGATTCTGAAAAACCTAGCAGATGTCCACGACTTAGCAAAATCCACAAAGCACACCACGGACGCGATTCAGCTCGAGATAGCAGCCGTCAGAGCAGACCTAAACACAGTAAATAACAGGCTAACAGCAGCCGAGCAAAGAATCAGCGATATAGAGGACAATTCCGCCAACTCAAATCAAGATGTGAAGACCTTAACAAAACTCACCTCAACACTACAAAGACAAACAGCAGAGTTGGAAGACCGTAACCGGAGGGGAACATCCGAATACTCGGGGTCCCGGAGGGCGCGGAGGACCCAGCAGGCTCATGTCTAGCCTTTCTTGAGGACTGGATCCCAACAATCACCAATGTAAAATTCGAACGCCAGTTCGAACTAGACCGTGCACACAGAGTACCTGCTTTTAAAACCATGGCAAGACAAATTGCTCGACCTATTATCTGCAAACCGCTGAGAGCCCAACACACGGAAGCCATCCTGAACCATGCACCGAAAAACCATCAGATTATCTGCAATGGACATAAGATCATCTTCACACAAGATTACTCCAAGCCTATGGTGGACAGGAAGGGTTTCCTTGCATTACGTGACAAACTCAGAAGCAAGAACATGCTGTTCTACTTCGCAGGCCTAACCAAATTCAGGGTAACCGATGGCAGTAGGCAGCACTACTTCATTGATCCCAAAGACCTGGCATAATTTCTGGAAGGCCCAACAGCCCAAGACATGCATACCGGCCAAACTGCCTCTAGCAAAAGAAGATCCTCCCCAGAACCTGGCACGGGTTGAGGAGGCAAGATGGCGGTCCCCTGGGGCAGGCCAATGCTTCTCAAACTACGTGTGACAGCCGCAACTAACAAAGAAACTTAACCAATACCTACTTCAACACATATCGATATCTACCTCAGCACGCACCATGAGTGCTATCTCATAATAACAGTCGACTTGGGATGTTGGCAACATGACAAGGGAAATCCCAAATGCGTATCCTTTAAGTTTGCAACATTGCGTCATCGTTTATGTACTGTGTCTAAGGTCACAGTAAAGTCACGGTAAGGCAACTGCCGCAAATATCAAAGAAACATAACCAATACCTACCTCAACACCTATCAATATCTACCTCAGCACACACCTGATAGCTACCTCATAATAACAGTCTACCTAGGATGCTGGCAAGGAAAACTCCAAATGCGTACCCTTTAAGTTTGCTACATTGCGTCTTTGTTTAAGTGCTTTGTCTATAGTCAAAGTAAGGATGATTCAAATAACTTCAGTGTCAAGGGGCAGAGGACCTACGTCTCTTTCCCGCCCAGACAACTAGACCAAGTGCAACCGCTGGGAGATTTCTCGCCAAGAGGAAATAACTAACTCACTATGGCCAAGGCCTAACACTTGTAACCTTTTAACAAGCCCATAACTCCACTCTGGGCATCTGACTCTGATGGGAGCACAATAATGAGGACGAAAATCGACACACCGAGACAGCCTTACGTTCAGTGAGCCTAACGCGCCCGCAGTGCATGGATCTACGCCAAATAGACCCATTTTTATTTTTTTTTAAACAGACTTTATTGGGTCACAAAACAGAATACAGTCAATCCCCTTCCCCATTACTCCGCCCTCCAGCCAATTCAGAGCGTAGAGCAGTGAACAGTCCACCAAACTGATCATAACTGTACAGCATTCACCCCATCAACAGCTATGCTACGAGGTAGTCCATTCACAGGATTAATCCACAGCGAGTGTGCGATATATACGCCAAATAGACCCATAGGGAGATTCAAGATACAGTTTTATCACAACAGTCGTTCTCCGACAGACGGAAAGGCGAATTCTGCTGTCGCACCTCCTACACACGAGGTTTGCAAGGTTGGGAGGGGGAGAGGGCTGGGTGGGGAGGGGAGGGGAGTAACCGAGAGGTTGCAGAAAGCTACATGTAAGGATGGGACACCCACCTTGGGTGCTCACAGTATTAATTTTCTCTGTTTTCAGATTTCCTTATCTTTTTTCACCTCTTTCTCTTCCACAAACGGTGGCGGGCAATGCGCAGTCTATGTACGACAAGTGAGTCTTGACACGCAATTGTACACTGAAAACCTGCCTAGACTGTATCCGAGGCACACGGGAGATCTGGGCACTGCTGGGGGGGGGGGGGGGGGCGGACAACTCCTTATCCCCTCCCGGCCCCGAGCAGTAACCTCCAGCCCTTTAGGAACAGATCAGATGTATCTACCACATATCACCCCATCTGATGGCCCACAATAACAAACTTACCCTGGCAACCGACCTCAACATAGTGTCCCTAAACGTCAAAGGTCTTAACCACCCAGTCAAGCGCCGTAAAACTCTAGAATATCTAACCAAAACTAAAGGGGATATAATCCTTCTCCAGTAAACAAAGCTGTCCGGGGAAGATGCTAAACTCATTAGAAGTAACTGGATATCTCAAGTGGCTTACTCACCTGCCGTTAAGAAGAAGCGGGGGGGTAACTACCCTAATATCGAAAAGATCCAACATCTCGATAAAATCACAGACTCACGATAACGAGGGCAGGCTCCTGGTAACACACCTGAGAAGATGGGAAGAGCTAATCCATGTGGCAAACATATACGGCCCCAATACAGATGACCCAGCTTTTTGAACTGAGGTGTCCAGTACGCTTGAGGGTTTCCCCCAAAGCGACCTTATGGTAGTGGCAGGGGACTTCAACATCCCTTTGGACCACATAACGGATAGGCAATCCACCTGCCAATACCACCCCACGAGCTCACATGTGGTTCTACAAAATATCTGCTCCAAATTTAACCTGAAGGATGCGTGGCGCCTACAACCGCCAGACACTAGGGACTACACCTTTTACTCCAACCCCCATAACTCATACACCAGGATAGACTATATCCTCATCTCTGGCTCCCATACTCGACTAATCGTTCAACAGATATAGCCCCAAGGTTAGTGTCGTACCACTCGTGTATTAGCCTAAAACTGGCAAGATGTCACAACGAGGCAGTACCGAAGAGATGGCGCTTTAACAGCGATGTACTCTCAGACCCGGAGGACAAAAAAAGGATCGAAGAGGCTATAACAGACTACCTTAAACACAATAATACTCCAGAAACTAGCACCAATACACTCTGGGATGCACTAAAAGCTACGGTCAGGGGTACAATAATTAGTATAAAGGCAATAACTAACAAGAAGGCCAACCGGAGGTTAACTCAGCTAGAACAGGAGATCAAAAAGTTAGAACAGGCCACGCAACTTCCCTACACAATAGCAAGATCCTGGCCTCTCTAACTCAAAAGAAATATGAATACAACAAAATACTAAGCGAGAGGGCAGGGTTATGGATTAATAAATATAAAGCGCTTAACTTATGTGAAGCTAACAAGGCGGGGAAACTGCTTGCTTCCTATCTCAAGCACAAACAAAACCAGTTTGTCATCTCATCCATCAAAGACTCTAGCAACAGAACACATACCAAACACAAAGACATCCTCAGGACCTTCAAATAATTCTATCAGGCGCTATATAAGAATGACCAGGCCCTTAACCTAGAAGAATGTACCAAATACCTAGAAAGACTCAACCTCCCGCAACTAAACGCAGAAGAAAAAATCAGGCTAGGACAAGAAATTAACTGCACAGAGATCGAAATGGCAGTCAGATCCTTAAAAGATAACAAAGCCCCTGGCCCAGACGGCTTTACAGCCTCTTTCTACAAAACCTTCTTAGACCAGCTAAAACCAATCATGAGGCAAGTTTTTAATCACACTGCATCCAAAGGAACCACGCCACACACCATGTCAGAAGCAAATATAATAGTTATACCGAAAGAAGGGAAGGACCACCTATCAACGAATAATTATAGACCTATCTCACTGATTAATGTAGATTGCAAAATATACGCAAAGATCCTAGCTGTCAGACTCAAAACTAATAAGCAACTCCCAGGTAGGGTTCCTCTGCACGCGCATGACTAGACTAACGATAACACCCATCATCTGTGCCATGTTATACAGCATGCCAACAATAGGACTGACTTTTTACAACATGCATTTTACCTCTGACACCATTGATCACAAATTATTTTATCAGCTAGCCTTTTTAATGACTGCGATTGGAAAATCGATTTTTTCACTTTCTTATTGATTTGGAACTGAACGAACACTACTTCATTTTGCAATACGCATATTGTATACATAAAACAGTGACAAATATTTACATTTATACAGTGACTTCATGACATATCATACAACACTGAAATGGACTTGAAAACAAACAAGTGTAGAATTTTTGCATAACAATGATCGCTTGTCCGATGTAGTGTATCTCTGGGAACTGGAGCTGGTTAGCCCTTCTAGTTCTGACTATTGTTGCGGTCCTGGGCAGAGTCGAATAGTTGTGACTAAATGATTTAAGCGAGCAAAAAATTTTTAGTTTCTGTCTACGCTCTTGTGGGAGTTCTGATGTCTAGATTAGTCTCTCCCAAAGTTTTCTGGATCTCTGCTTGTTTGCCAACGCGTTTCGACCTTTATCATTGGGGACCTGTATTATATTTGTAAGGTCGTCTTCAGGGCTGATGTATGGTTGAAATCGGACATCTATTCGCTCCTTTTGGTAATGGTGACTTTTCTTCTTTGTCTTGCCGTTCTTTATGAAGAATGCCGGCTTTCTAGGTAGAACTTGTCTTTCCAGGTATGGCTGGTTTCTCTCTTTTTTTCGTAGTTGTTATATGACTGGCCGTCTTGCTGGAGGGTTCGTGGTTTCTTTTTCGTCTTCGGCTCTTCACTTTCCTCACGTTTCCTGCATTCTCGAGGTGCTGTGACACACAGCACCTCGAGAATGCCGGAAACGATTTCAACCATACATCAGCCCTGAAGACGACCTTACAAATATAATACAGGTCCCCAATGATAAAGGTCGAAACGCGTTGGCAAACAAGCAGAGATTCGGAAAACTTTGGGAGAGACTAATCTAGACATCAGAACTCCCACAAGAGCGTAGACAGAAACTAAAATTTTTTTGCTCGCTTAAATCATTTAGTCACAACTATTCGACTCTGCCCAGGACCGCAACAATAGTCAGAACTAGAAGGGCTAACCAGCTCCAGTTCCCAGAGATACACTACATCGGACAAGCGATCATTGTTATGCAAAAATTCTGAAGAAGCAGCCGCGGAGCGAGATGGAACAGAGCTGAGCTCGGACTGCTCGGCTGCTCACGCCGGACGCGTAACGCTCGGCTAGCTGCCCTGCGCAATCGCTCGTGATGCCAGAACGCTGTGCTTTTGGCTTTCTCAGTGTTTTCGGCTCCGCAACGCTTCTATCAAACCCGCTACTCTTGGAAAAGAGACTCTTGCTGGGGACCTCATCTTGGCCGTCGTGCAGCCGGCTTTTCCTTACCCGGTGTAAGAGGCAGGCTAGGAAAGCACTTGTCGTGCTATTTACAGCTGGAGATTTGACCGGGAGCTCTTCTACCTTTACGACCTCTGCTGTTGCTGCCGGAGCTGACACCCAAGACCCCCTGACCGCTCTTCAAAGAGACTCCTGCGAGGCAGATCCACTGAAACCCAGCAGGGTTACCATGAATACACGTGGGGGTCGGAGAGGCTCCAAACAAAAGACTTCTGCTTTTACACCGGACCCTAAAGATGTAAAGGCTTCAAAAGATGCCGCCGTCACTGCTACCGAGGGAGCTACAAAACCAAAAAACGAGGTCAGTGGGGATAAGAAACTGCAGCGAAAACAGGGGGGCAAAATAGGGGGGGGCGTTATCTCTCGAGACAAAAATGCTGAGACCCCCTTCCCCCCCCCCGCTAAGATTTTTTTGGGACTTAAAAAAAACATTTTAAACCCCAACACGAAAGCTCTATCCTCCCTTGCCACCCTGCCGGCAGATAACGCAGAGCCTGGGACACCCCAAACAGGGAATGAAGCCGACCCCGCTGCCCTAATTACTTTGCTTGAAAACGACTTGACAGCAACTAAGGAGCCCCCAGGGATTCAGGATGGGCTCTTTCCTGTTCAAGCGCCGTCACTACCTCTCATAGACAATAGACTCTCTTTGTCGCAGCCCTTTCAAAAGTCAGAGGAACCCGGAAACACACTCAACAAAGACAACCCGGAGGTTTCCCGGCCTATTTCTGACCCTGACCTCGGAGCAGGGGTCTACAAGGTAATCCAAAACTTGTCGGTACCCCCTGGCTCCCAGACACCTTGGACTCCTGAAGCAGGGGTGGAAGATTTCTACTCTGTATCAGACAGTACTCCAAACTCCTCTAATGAAGACGTCTCTGGAGAAGCCAGAGAAGAGGACAGTGAGATCCCACTCCAAACCACAGGCACAGTGCAGTGCCAGAAAAAACCCGCCAGCAAAAACAGGCGTCGTAGTCATCTAAAATGGGACTACTCTGACTCTCAAGTATCATATCCCCTAGATGAAGATGACCTAAATCCTAATCAGTGGGGCAGCTCCAAGAGCCTACATGATGAAACGGCCGAACCCTCTTTAGCGTCTATCCTTGCTTCCATTAAGGAGTTCCATGAAGAAGTTCGGGCGGACAATCGAATCGCCAAGAATGCTGCCAAAAAACTGCAGGGAGGGCTGAGGCGTCTGAGCAAAACCTGTGTAGACATTAGCGAGCGGGTTTCCATGGCAGAAACACGAATTGATCATCTGGAAACTGATGTGGTAATCACCAAAGAACAGGGAGCTTCTAATACCGCCTGCTTGATAGACCTGATGACAAAGGTGGAGGACCAGGAAAATCGTCAGCGTCGGAACAATCTCCGCCTTCTTGGAATTCCGGAGGGGAAGGTGGGTGATAACCCCCGGCGCTTTATAGTCCAACTATTAAAAGACTCCTTTCCAGATCATACAGGCTGGGATTGGGACTACGAAGTACAAAGGGCACACCGATTCCCCTTCTACCAAAAGCGACAACATAGCGGTGCCAACACGCCAGGGGGACAGCCCAGAGTGTTCCTCGTTTACTTTGGGAACTTTCGTCTTAGGCAGATGATTTATGACCAGGCCCGCTTTAATTCCAAGAAGGGAGCAAATGGTGTAACATTTTTTGCCAAACCAGACTTTTGCCACCAGACTGTTGAACGAAGATGGCGTATGAGGCAATTAATCCCCCCTTTTCAACAGCTGGGGGCAGAAGTGTTTCTTATGGTCCCCTCGAGGCTCAAAGTAACATCAAATGGATACACTAAGGTTTTTCTCTCGGAGATCAAGGCAGGGGAGTATCTGGAGGAATTGAAAGGCAAAAACAAATGACACTTGCTCAATAGGGGTCAAGAACGAAGTTAGATTTAAAATATAACTTCTTTATCTTTATCCTCTGTTCTTCCTTTTTTCGTTTCTGGTATTATTCTTTTTCTTTTTCCCTTTTTTTTTTCCACTACCCTAATCCGCTATTTCACCATATTCTTCACTATATGGGATCTTTTTTCTATCTTTTATCACTTCACTTCATTATGTCACTATAGAAGATAGCTAAGATAACAGGGCTTGTGGCTGATCTTATTAGACTAGAGTCATAGATCATATCAGTCCGGCGTGACCAGCAGCCAAAGCTCAAGCGGATTTCCATCATTCAGGCATTGCCTGATCGCTCAAAGAAGGAGGGGGTGGGGGGTGGGATGGGAAAGGCACAGCAAGGGAGAAGTTTCACACAGATAAATTCTTCATGGGTTTTTGTAATTTCTTTTGTATTTATATACGCACACCTAAGATGTACTTGCCATGGCATAAGCTAGGACATCAGGAACATCAGGAAACTAAAGGGTCTTTATCACTTGCTGGCATTTTTTTCTTTGTTTTTTTCTTGTTTTTCTTTTTGAAGAAATGGACATGCTAAATCCTCTGAGAATTGTCTCGGTTAATATTTGTGGGTTAAACGATCGATCCAAAAGACAGAACGTTGTGCTGGGACTTCGCTCTCTGGGGGGGGACATTAACTGCATCCAGGAAACCCACATAGAGGGCTCCCAGAGACACTTACTAGACTCAATGGGCTTTCAAGTTCTAGGGGCCACTACGCAGGGTTCAAAAAATAAGGGAGTGGGTATCTTGGCTGAAAAAAAACTCTCTATGCTCTCACCTAGGGCCAAGGCTGACCCCTTAGGCAGATGGGTGATCACTGAGTGCCATGTCGCAAATAACCCACCCTTTACCCTGTGCTCAATTTACGGGAGCAACTTAGATGACCCAGGAGTTATAAATTTGGTCTCCGGGGAGCTGGCACACTGGCCCACCCCTATTGTTCTTTGTGGCGACCTGAACCTACATCTACCCTCCAATTGGGACAGTGTTAGCCACTGGAAATATAGGGGCAGGAAACCTCAGGTATATCAGGCACTGATCGACCTATCCCAGGTACATGGTCTTAGAGATTGCTGGGCAAGCTTAAACCCCTCCTTGCCAGGATACACCTATTATTCCGCCCCGCACCACACTCTTGTTAGACTAGATTATTTTTTTCTCTCATCCTCGATTATTAATAACTGCACCATTGAATTGGCCCCACGCTTTATGTCCGATCATAATCCCTTTATCATCAATATCACAGGTCTAGGGAAAGCCAAAGCGGTTTCTACTTGGACCTTTGAAAAAGCTCTACTTCAGGATCAGCTGTACAAAACACATATGCAAAGGTGGATAGAGGAATTCCTAGAATTTAATGTTGGCTCAGCCCCTCTTATGATAGTTTGGGAAACACTAAAAGCTGGGGTCAGGGGGGAAACCCTGGGTTTCTCAATACGCAAAAACAAAAAAGAGAAAGCGGTGCTAAACAATCTACAAGGAAAGCTTAGTGTGGCTGAAACTCAGCTAACCAACCACATTCAGACCGGACAAAACATCGAACTAGCTCAGAAGGAGGTAGTGCTGGCCAGAGCCAAAATTGGGGCAATTTTTGCAGAAAAGGTTGCCTCAAAATGGGCAAGCACTCGGGAGAGAAATTATGAGTGTAGTGACAACATTGGGCACTATTTGGCTGTCAGGACTAGGCAACAGGTCTCCTATAACGAGATTCGCACGATCAATCTAACATCAGGGGTTGAGACTAACAACTCAGACCATATTCGAAATGGCTTTCAGGATTTCTACTCCAAGCTTTATACTGAAGAGATCCGCGGCCCTAGGGACTTAATCGCCCTTGAGACCACCAATTATCTTAGTGAGGTTAATCTCAAATCTCTTCCTTTAGAAGACATGAATAGACTAGATACAACTCCCACATGGGATGAGATTTTGGAGGCCCTTAACAGCTTGCCCGACGGGAAAGCCACTGGGCCAGATGGCATCCCAGTCGAATTTTACAAGTTCTTTACTCCTCAGATCAAGTCTATCTTCACAGAAGTAATAATCTCTACATTTAATGGAACCTCACCACCTGCATCCTGGTCCATGGCCAGAATAGCCATCTTCCTAAAGAAGGATAAACCTCCTATAGAAATGAGCTCATATCGACCAATAACACTCATCAACTGTGACTCAAAAATTTTCTCCAAAATAATAGCTATTAGAATCTCCTCTGTGGTTGAATCGCTGGTCTCAGAGTGGCAGCACGGGTTTATCCCGACAAAAGGGACAACAGAACACGTTAGAAGGGCTATTACCATATTCGACGCCGCACAGGCCTCCGGAGACCCGATGTCCCTCACACTTTTGGATGCTGAGAAGGCCTTTGACCGGGTCTCCTGGCAATATCTGTGGGCAGTAATAAAGAGAATGGGATTTGGACCTAGGCTCACGCAGGCAGTACAAGCTCTCTATGTTAAACCAACAGCCTGTGTCTCGGTCAACGGACAATTAACCGGACAATTTAAGATCTCCCGAGGCACCAGGCAAGGCTGTCCATGCTCCCCATTACTGTTTGCCCTCTACCTTGACCCCTTTATCAAACAAATAGAGAGGAACAGCGAGATCCTTCCAGCCAACCTCCAAGGAAGCCGCACCAAGATCATGGCTTATGCCGACGACCTGGCCATCATTTCACCTGACCCTTCTAACTCCATAGCAGCTCTTGAAAGTGAGGCGACAAAATTTGGGAGGCTTTCTGGCTATGCTCTGAATCAAAACAAAACCCAAATAATAATAAACAGCCAAGTTCTATTGACAGACTTTCGAGTTGTCTCTAAGGCCAAATACCTGGGAGTTTCTATTTCATCAAACTTAGACGAAATTGTCTCTGACAACTTAGCCCCTTTGGCATTACATACAAAAAAGGCCCTGAAACAAATTTAATAATTTGCATTTAACCCTTGTAGGCAGATGCAATGTCATAAAAATGACATATTTTCCCAAACTCTTATATTTTTTCCGTACTATACCTCTGGAGTTTAGCAAATCTAATTTGTTAAAATTCCAACAAATTTTCACACAGTTTATCTGGGCCTACTCCCAACCCAGGAGGGCACTAAGGCAGCTCTGTCTACCAAAGGAGCGTGGGGGTTGGTCCTTTCCTAATATCACACTCTATTACTGGGCCTCGGTTCTACAATACAGTACAGAACTGCTAAAAGAGACTCCACCTTCTCAGATTACGGGCCTCCCCACGCCCTTTCAGCTATTGTTGGGAGAACAGACTTGGGGTTGTCTACTTCGGGAGACCACTTACGGATACTACAAAAGGGTGAGATTTAAGACACTACTAAATTCTTTTAAAAACCTTTCGTAGTATCCGTAAAATGTTTGGGCTCGGTAGATTTAACTTTTACACTCCTACATTAAACAACCCTAACCTACCTGCCATATTCGGCAGGGACTACTTCTCAGAGTGGCATAAGGCGGGTATACTGAAATTAGGAGACCTTGTTACCTATGAAGGGATGGTCCCTTTTTCGGAACTATTGATCAGGTTCAAACTTAAAGATGAAGATGCTTTTAAATATTACTGTGTATCTGATTTTCGGTCTAGGAAGGCAGGCGGGTCTTCTGGCTTCAGGGAAATTGACATTCTGAACATCATGCGCAAGCCAGTCCCGCCACGAATTGGCCTACTATATAACACAATAAATGAACAGTCCCCAGACGACCTACAGAATATAGCCGATAAATGGTCCAGCAAAATTGATACTTCTAACACTACTTTTTTTAACTCACTATCTCTCTCACAGAATATTCTAATATCAGCTAAATTGCAGTCGCAACATTTTAAAACCATTTTCTTTCTATATCTCACCCCTAGCAAGATTGCTAAGTGGGGCTCCGGTCAAGGTACCCTTTGTCCAAGATGTGCGGAATATGGGGCCAATTCTATTCATATCTTCGCCACATGTTTAAAACTTCACATTACTTTAAACAGAATACAGGAATTCTTAAGGGAAGTTACTGCTCAGCCCTTAACTCTTAATCCTACTATTATCTTGCTAGGAACACAGACCGAGTCCTCCCTCCTGAAAAGGGATGGCTTAATCTTTATTGCTATGGCTGTTTGGTGGCTCTGTGTGGCTTCCTCCTGGCTAGATCCGGAGCCCCCATCGTTCTCACAATGGCTAGCCCGCTTCATTGCCATATACTACTTAGAAATCACCATATATGCAAAGAAAGGAAGAAGGGGACGTAAGAAGGGAATAGAGCTTTGGGAAAAAATGAGTCTTTGGCTTGTACAGTCATGATAATGTCTGTGTTTTTTCTTTTTTTCTTTTCTCGTCTACTGTTTTCTGTGTTTTTCTTTTCTCGCAATTATACGCAAGTTTTTTGCTTCTTTTGTGGGGTGGGGAAGGGGTGCCATCTGGTAAATACTTATGTAATTTCTTCTTCTTTTTATTGTACTGGCATCAAAATTAAAAATTAAAAAAAAAAAAAAAAGTTATGCAAAAATTCTACACTTGTTTGTTTTCAAGTCCATTTCAGTGTTGTATGATATGTCATGAAGTCACTGTATAAATGTAAATATTTGTCACTGTTTTATGTATACAATATGCGTATTGCAAAATGAAGTAGTGTTCGTTCAGTTCCAAATCAATAAGAAAGTGAAAAAATCGATTTTCCAATCGCAGTCATTAAAAAGGCTAGCTGATCAAATAATTTGTGATCAATGGTGTCAGAGGTAAAATGCATGTTGTAAAAAGTTAGTCCAAATTCCAGCCTCTGTTTACCGTATTGAATCTTCCCCTATTTTTCATAACAATAGGACTGAGCCCGCAGTAGCTATCACCTTAGACGCTGAGAAGGCCTTTGACAGGGTTTCCTGGGGTTTCCTAGAACGCTGCATGCAGTCCTTCAACCTAGGGGAGGAGTATACAAGTATGGTTATGGCCCTCTATAGAAACCCATCAGCCCGCATTGTCGTGGATATGCTCACTCTCTGAACCCTTCACGCTACAGCAAGATACTAGACAGGGTTGCCCATTATCTCCATCCTTATTCTTACTAGCATTGGAACCCCTTATCAGGGACATCAAAACAGACGCTAGCATCAAGGGGGTAGAGATCAATGGCGCCCAAATAAAAATAGCCGCTTACGCAAATGACATACTGATCGTAACGGAACAGCCAAAGACATCAATTGATGCTCTGATGGGCACAATAACTAGATACTCCAGCCTCTCGGGATACAAACTCAACACAGAGAGTCAACATCCACTGTACGAGGGAGATCCTGGGAGGGTCGGGACTAGCATGGCAAACACACTACATAAAATACCTAGGTAACGAATATGGTAGTAACATGATATACACCCTACACCAGAACAAGAAAACATTACTAGGGAAAATAAAGAAGCTTTTGAAGTCATGGTCACCGAAATTCATTACGTTGTGGGGCAGAATTGAGACGATCAAAATGATGATAACCACAATGGTCAACTACCTCATCAGCATGCTCCCACTCCTTCTAACTGACGACTTCCACCGTAAACTAGATATCCTCATCTCTAAATTCCTGTGGCGCGGGAAAAAAGCAAGGATCAGTATCAAGAAACTAAGATTAAACAAAACACTGGGAGGGGTCAACCTAGCAGACTTCAGGCTATACCAAATGGCTTTCCTGGGGAAACAAGGCTCATACTGGATAACTCCACCTACCGGATACACCCAGGCATGGCTAGAGGTGGAGAGGACAATCCTCAATAACCTAAGCCCCCTCGCACTGCTAACAACAAATAGACCATACCCACAGACCTCCGAATCCATTTTCAAAAACACAAAGATAGCACTGCTTAAGGTTGACAAAAAACTGGAAAACAGTATTAAAGGGTCTAACTTAAAATCCCTGTGGGCCAATAGCAAAATTAAATATAAAGGCAAAAGCCTAACCCTAGACACATTGATCATGAAGGGCATTCTCTTCCCATATCAACCAGGGAACTCCACATACCCGCTCACATTCTCAGACCTCCAAGGAAAGTATAACCTAGCGGACATTGAATTCTACAACTTCTTAAAAATTAGAGCGGCAATCACAAGATCAAAACTATCTAACGCCCAACCCTCAATATCCTTATTTGGGTCAAACATTAACAAACGGGCACAACAGGGATCACAGATATATAAACTTCTCCACCCAAAATCATACAATCTTAATGACAAAGCAATAGCCTACTGGGGTCAACTGCCACCAGAGACGCCAAATGTGCAGGGATGGCCCTCATTGTGGAGATCCGTCTCACGTAATAAGATCACCCAGGTTCTTTGCCAAACCAAATACTGGCTACTACACAAGGCATTTTGGACCCCGGCCCGGTTATTTACTTTGGGGCTCCATAACGATGCAACATGTTGGAACTGCAATCAGGAGTCAGGGGACTTAGCCCACCTTATCTTTCACTGTACATTACTCAAAACATTTTGGGACAACATTTTTACCTTCATAATGGAGGCTTTTAAAAGTAATTTTGACAGGGACACCTTCAATTTGCCCACGGCCTGCATAAGCACAAAATGGAGAAATGAATCTGACAGAGACCTTTTTGACCTCTTAATAACCTCGGCAGTAAAAATGGTTCTTGCCAACTGGAAGGACACAAGCAAGACGTCGTACAAGAGCTGGCTAAACTGGATCATCCATCTCAGAGGGGCCGACAACATAACTTTACAAAGCTCCTCATAGAAACCATCAACCAGGACACTATGGAACGCTTTAGACACATTTCTGGACCCTTACGCCCGTGAATAAAAGAGCTCATGAAGGAACCAAATCCGGGGACTATACTACTGTACCAAGACACTAAAGAACTTTGTAGAGACTTTTATATCGTACCAGCTGGATAAATGTATCGTAGAGATATGCTTCAGTGGCGCACTCAATGGTCTATCATGGGATGTAAAATTGTCAATGTTGGTCACCCTTGTGCAAACGTATAGATATGCAAATATGTTACTATAGCTCGCCTAACCGTGGATTCTCCCTCTCCTTTTTTTCTTTTCTTTTCTTTTCCTTTCCTTTCCTTTACCGTTCCCTTTGCCTGTCCTGTTCATCAACAACCAATGGTCACTGGGTTAGGCCCGTGGTAACCATTAAGGGTACCACCCTCACGTGATTCATGTGCATGTAAAATCTTGCCTGGGATAACCTGGCGTACACTGATATGTGCTTTTTATATACCATGTCAAAAACCAATAAAATAAAAGGAGGTCAGCATAGAGTTTAAGTTGAGCATTACAGTATGTAAGTGATTCCATCCAATGTTTGAATTTGGGGGCTCTGCCAAAAGAAGAGACTTAGATTTGACAATACTGTGATATGGTGTATCTGCGTTGCTATCCCTCTAATGCACCCTGGATTAAGCCTTCCCTGCTTGCTATCACTGCCTTAGGTGATTAAATTGGATTGAAATAGAATCTTAAGTCTCGTAATCTCCGTACACTTCGAGTCTCTCATCTTTAAACATTAGGAATGTTTACAAACAGGCTCATTTAAGGTAGCATGCGATATAAAAACTCCTTGACCAAGTTCCTCAACAAGGAGTGAAATTCACTCAGGTGGACAGACACAAACACCCAACCTCCGCCACTGAACATAGTACGGTGGAAAAGGTTTAGCCATGGCACTAGGAGACTTGAAATTAAATCCTGCCTTTACCACTTTGCGAAAATATGCTGGCTGTGAGCTTTATTTGAACCGGGGTAGGTTTCACAACACAGTAGCAATTCTTTGTTGAGAACCACTTACATTCCAAGTTGTTGTGTAACACGCAAGATAGAAACTATGATACCAGAGCGCATGTTTTGTATTAATACCAGCCTCTTCTTCTGACAAACCGTGTGCTCTTGGGCAATCACTTTTTGAATATATTTTTTACATAGATAGGAAGAACTTAAATCCGATGAAACACGGGTTGTAAATATGTGATAAGAAACAATACAGGACTGTAACCCAGCAAACATTTAATTTTACTCATGGGGACAGGACACCAAGTCTCATAGTACACGCTCTAAAATGTGGTGTAGTGAGAAGTTAAGGACCTTGAAACAAGGAGTCCTTCACTGTGCTGCTGGGTCTCCGGCTTCACCAGATTGTTTGATGATGGTCAAATCATGTCTTTCTAATGTCTTTGTCCCCTCAATTGCAATGATGTGATAGATGTGGGTGAGCAACTGAAGCCTGGAGCCAATGCCTGGCTCAGCTCCAGCTGCTCTCGGATCCTCAAGTCAAAACGAGCCAAGCCTTCATGGGGCTTCAGTCTGCCATCTGCACTCTAACCTCATGCACCAAGTATTAAAGACACCATATTAACTTTTGACGTAAAACAAGAGAGGGAACGGGATATATATCTAGTGGCAGAATTGCAAGATGTAAAACAGTAAAATCTAGGTTTCCCCACTTGAAGAAATTGTGCGATCCTGGGTAATTGTTTAGCTTTGCTTCCTTTTTCTTCATTTCCACATATGAGTACCTTGAAGTACATGAACTCAGTCTGTGCACTTTACAAAACCCTCTCTCGCATTTGATTTAATAGAGCTTAATGCTGATCCATGTATAACAACCAAGGCAACAAAAAGGGTGCATGACAAATGACTGGCCTCTTGGTTCATGATTGGCATTGTCGTCAGGGTGGGGGGAGGGAGCCTAAATGTTTCTAAGTTTTAAAATGGTTACTTTTAATAAATGCCTGTCAATGCAGTGATATAATCTGATATGCTCGTTAAAGGAATACACTTTTTTTTTAATTGTGAAGAGATCATATTTGTAAGTTTGTTGCACAAGATCTTTAAACATGAAGGAGCTCCTAAATATATGTTGTACAGGACACCTTCTGTGCATTTTTCACTTTACTTCAGGTAATGTACAAATAAGAGCTTGCCCATTTAACTTCTTTCTGAATGTTAGTGATCAGTTAAACAAAAAGCAGAACCCTTCTGCTGTTCACAGGGGCACATGTACAGGTCAGGAGGGTCGCAAGCCCTCCCTGCTCTAGACCAGTTTGAGGTGGGTGTGCTTGCTGTGTAGTACTTTGAAAGAAACTGGGCAGAGAATCCATGAAGTTACACCTAAGAGGGTAAAGGCGGAGATCTGCGGTTGGTGATATTTATTTCATGCAGTACTACGACCACAAGATCGCTTACAGATGCTCCTGGATGATGGAAAGCTCCAGGATTATGGTGTACTTCCTTGACAGTTCTGCGGTGTAGATCAACTGTGACCTGCCCAACCAACCTCCAGCTACTTCAGCACCGGATCCACACCCCACTGTGGCAATGACCGAATTCCACTGCGCAGACCATCATCAGAGCATGGTCGCAGAGCATGAATCGTGCTGCAATACTATCTGATAGCCTGTCAAAGTGCAGACCATCACCTGATAGTACTCAATGCGACTGTTACCCCATAGCTGGATACGCTGCAGATGCATGGTCCTCACAGTGCAGTTATTGTCCTGTGACATGAAACTTACTCTGCTGGGCAAGACCCAGCATAGTCCAGTTCTCACAATGCAGGGTCCAGTACTCACAGTGCAGACCATTAACCCATAGCCAGATAACTGGGCGCACACCTTACAATATGGCCTGAATCTTGCAGTGCAGAATGCAGTGTTGAATGTCACCCACGCATGTCACGATGCTCCCAGTGCAGACTATTAATCAGCAGCTGGGTTTTTATCGTGGTGCCTGATACTCACAGTACAGACCCTTATCCAATAGCTGGATAACTGGGCGCACACCTTACAATATGGCCTGAATCGTGCAGTGCAGAATGCAGTGTTGAATGTCATCCAACATGTCACGATGCTCCCAGTGCAGATCCAGGAAGACTATTAATCCGCGGCTGGGTTTTTATCCTGGTGCCTGATACGCACAGTACAGACCACTATACCATAGCCGGGTAACTGAGCGCACACCTTACAATAAGGCCTGAATCTTGCAGTGCAGAATGCAGTGTTGAATGTCATCCACGCATGTCACGATGCTCCCAGTGCAGACTATTAATCCGCGGCTGGGTTTTTATCCTGGTGCCTGATAATCACAGTACAGACCATTATCCCATAGCCGGATAACAGGGCGCACACCTTACAATATGGCCTGAATCTTGCAGTGCAGAATGCAGTGTTTAATGTCATCTAACATGTCATGTCACATGGCACCAAAGGCAAGCCTGTCTGCGCCCGTCCGCGACCCGACTGCAACCAACGCCAGGAACCCTGGATCTCTGCACCGCCAACACTACAACCCAGCGGCACTCCATGCTCTCAACCCAGGCCGCAACAACAACTGCAAGCTAGCATCACCAGCCGACACTCACGGACCCTCCAGCTGTCACCGCTGCCGGCACACCTGCAGCACTGCCAAGACCACTGACCCAGCGCAATCCACCCGCAAGAACACAACCGAACCGAAGACCCTGCAATGCATCCTCCTCAACGTCCGATCCCTCCACAAACACGCCACCGAAATCTGGGACCCCCTCGACAGCACTACCCCGGACATAGCATTCTTTACCGAAACCTGGACCAACACCACCTCAGGACCGGACATCGCCCTCGCCATTCCCCAAGGATACAAGATCTCCAGGAAGGACCGCCCCACCCGCCCGGGAGGAGGAATCGCCATCGTCCACAAATCCACCCTCCGCCTAAGCACACTCCCCGACGAGCCCACAGACCTGATGGAACACCTTCACTTCAAGATACTGGCCAGCCCTACCTCCACCCTCCGAGTAACCCTCATCTACCGACCCCCTGGACCCCGCAGACTTTTTGCCAACTCCATCACAGACATCATCTCCCCGCATGCCATCGTGTCCACCAACTACACCCTACTGGGAGACCTCAACTTCCACCTCGACAACCAACTGGACCCCAGCACCACATCCCTCCTGGACAACCTCCACAACATTGGACTCCACCAGATCGTGACCGAACCCACGCACTCAGCAGGACACACCCTCGACCCCCTCTGCACAACAGGAAACTCCATCACCTTCAGCCACACCACCAAACTCCCATGGACTGACCATCGATGCGTCCACTTCACCTTCAGAACACCCACCATCCACAGACACCAGCACCTGCTCACACGAAGAAACTGGACCAGAATCACTGAAGACCAGCTAACTTCATCACTCAGCAACTCCACCCCAACCATCGCGGAAAACGAAGACGCCAACACCGCAGCCTGAACCCTGCACAGATGGCTCTCCGACAGCGCCAACACCATAGCCCCCCTCAAGAAAAACAACAACACACACGCCAAGAAAGCTAGATGGTTCACCACTGAACTTCGAGAGTCCAGACGCACTTGCCGTCGCCTCGAAAAGGCCTGGAGGAACACCAAATCCACAGAAGCCCACAACAACTTCAGAGCCGCCACCAACGCTCACCACCAACTCATCAGAAAAACGAGGAAAAAAGCGATTGAAGACAGGATCTCCACTCATGCACACAACAGCAAAGAACTCTTCAACATCATCAAGGAGTTCGCCCAACCCACTAGCGAGTCCACCGACATCCCTCCCTCACAAGACCTCTGCGACAAACTCAGCACCTTTTTCCACCACAAAATCAAGAGCATCTACGACAACTTCGACGAAGACAACCAACACACTGAACCCTCACCAAGCACCCCCGACACCCTGAAGCCAGCGATCGACAACTGGACAGCCCTCACCACCGAAGACACACTGAAGACGATGAAGTCAATCCACTCCGGGGCCCCCACGGACCCCTGCCCCCACCACATTTTCAACAGAGCAGCCGACACCATTGCACCCATGCTTTGCCACACCAATAACCGCTCCCTGGCAACCGCCTCATTCCCTGACAACTGGAAACACGCTGACATCAACCCCCTCCTGAACAAACCCTCGGCGGACCCCACCGACCTCAAAAACTACAGACCCATCTCCCTGCTCCCGTTCCCAGCGAAAGTCATCGAGAAAGCCATCAACAGCCAACTCACCACATTCATCGAAGAGCACAACATCCTCGACTCCTCCCAATCCGGCTTCAGAAAAAACCACAGTACAGAAACCGCCCTCCTCCCCGCAACAGACGACATCCGTACCTTACTGGACAAAGGAGAAACAGCAGCCCTCATCCTCCTCGACCTCTCAGCGGCGTTCGACACAGTCTCTCACCGCACCCTAATACGCAGACTCCACGATGCAGGGATCCAAGACAAGGCCCTCAACTGGATCCGCTCCTTCCTCTCCGGCAGAATACAGCGGGTCAGACTCCCCCCTTTCCTCTCAGACCCTACACCTACCACCTGCGTAGACCCCAAGGGTCCTCCTTCAGCCGTACACTCTTCAACATCTACATGGCTCCTCTCGCCCCCATCGTCAGAACCTACGGACTCAACATTGTGTCATACGCAGACGACACCCAACTCATCCTCTCCCTATCCAAAGAACTCAACACCTCCAGATACATCTTTCGGGAAGGCATGGAAGCAGTCGCCAAATGGATGAAAACAGCTGCCTACAACTAAACACCAACAAAACGGAAGTACTCATCATGGGCCCAAACCCAGATGCCTGGAATGACACCTGGTGGCCCCCCGCCTACGCCCACGGACCACGCACGCAACCTGGGAATCATCCTGGACTCAGAGCTCAAAATGGACCACCAGATCAACTCCGTCTCGTCCTCCTGCTTCCACACCTTCTGCCTCCTACATAAGACCTTCAAATGGATCCCCCTTGAACACAGAAAGACCGTCACTCACGCCCTGGTCACCAGCAGGCTCGACTACGGCAATGCACTCTATGCCGGAATAAACAAAAACCTCACCCACAAGCTACAGAACATCCAAAACGCCGCCGGAAGACTGGTCCTCAACCTGCCAAGACACTGCCACATCTCCCAGCACCTGCGAACACTCCACTGGCTCCCCATCGAAGCTAGAGTCATCTTCAAGATGCTAACCCACGCTCACAAGGCCCTCCACGACACCGGACCAGCATACCTGAACAGCCGACTCAAATTCCACACACCCAAAAGGACCCTACGATCAGCCCAGCTCTCCTACGCAGTGGTCCCCCGCACCAGAAAGACCAGATCGGGATGCGGCTCATTCTCCTTCCTCGCGACCAGAGACTGGAACGACCTTCTGTTCCACCTCAGACAGATAACATCGCTCCCCGTCTTTGCAAGCAACCTCAAAACCTGGCTCTTCGACAGACCCCCTCCTTGACGGACTGGAACCTGCGAATCCCTCCCCCCCCTCCCCCAGCACCTTGAGACCCTTACGGGTGAGTAGTCGCCCTTAACAAACACCTGATTTGATTTGATTTGAGTGTTGAATGTCATCCATGCATGTCACGATGCTCCCAGTGCAGATCCAGGGCATACTAATAATCCGCGGCTGAGTTTTTATACTGGTGCCGGATACTCACAGAACAGACCATTGTCCCATAGCCTGATAACTGGGCGCACACCTTACAATATGACCTGAATCTTGCAGTGCAGAATGCAGTGTTAAATGTCATCCACGCATGTCACGATGCTCCCAGTGCAGACTATAAATCCGCGGCTGGGTTTTTATCCTGGTGCCTGATACTCACAGTGCAGACCATTATACCATACCCTGAAAACTGGGCGCACAACTTACAATATGGCCTGAATATTGCAGTGCAGAATGCAGTGTTGAATGTCATCCACGCATGTCACGATGCTCCCAGTGCAGATCCAGGACATACTATTAATCCGCGGCTGGTTTTTTATCCTGGTGCCTGATACTCACAGAACAGACCATTATCCCATAGCCTGATAACTGGGCGCACACCTTACAATATGGCCTGAATCTTGCAGTGCAGAATGCAGTGTTAAATGTCATCCAAGCATGTCACGATGCTACCAGTGCAGACTATTAACCCGCGACTGGGTTTTTATCCTGGTGCCTGAAATTCACAGTACAGACCATTATCCCATACCCGGATAACTGGGCGCACACCTTACAATATGGCCTGAATCTTGCAGTGCATAATGCAGTGTTGAATGTCATCCAAGGATGTCATGATGCTTCCAGTGCAGATCCAGGACAGACTATTAATCCGCGGCTGGGTTTTTATCCTGGTGCTTAATACTTATAGTACAGACTATTATCCTATAGCCGGAAAACTGGGCGCACACCTTACAATATGGCCCAAATCTTGCAGTGCAAAATACAGTGTTGAATGTCATCCAAGCATGTCACAATGCTCTCAGTGCAGACTATCAATCAGCGGCTGGGCGCACACCTTACAATATGGTCTGAATTTTGCAGTGCAGAATAGAGTGTTGAATGTCATCCAAGCATGTCACCATGCTCTCAGTGCAGACTATTAATCAGCGGCTGGGTTTTTATCCTGGTGCTTGACACTCACAGTGCAGACCATTATACCATAGCCTGATAACTGGGCGCACAACTTACAATATGGCCTAAATCTTGCAGTGCAGAATGCAGTGTTGAATGTCATCCACGCATCTCACGATGCTCCCAGTGCAGATCCAGGACATACTATTAATCCGCAGCTGATTTTTTATCCTGGTGCCTAATACTTACAGTACAGACCATTATCCCTTAGCCTGATAACTGGGTGCACAACGTACTATATGGCCTGAATCTTGCAGTGCAGAATGCAGTGTTGAATGTCATCCAAGCATGTCACGATGCTCCCAGTGCAGATCCAGGACAGACTATTAATCCGCGGTTGGGTTTTAATCCTGGTGCCTGATACTCACAGTACAGACCATTATCCCATAGCCAGATAACTGGGCGCACACCTTACAAAATGGCCTGAAACTTCCAGTGCAGAATGCAGAGTTAAATGTCATCCACGCATGTCACGATGCTCCCAATGCAGACTATTAATCCGCGGCTGGGTTTTTATCCTGGTGCCTGATACTCACAGTGCAGACCATTATACCTTACCCTGATAACTGGGCGCACAACTTACAATATGGCCTGAATCTTGCAGTGCAGAATGCAGTGTGGAATGTCATCCAAGCATGTCACGATGCTCCCAGTGCAGATCCAGGACAGACTATTAATCCGCGGTTGGGTTTTAATCCTGGTGCCTGATACTCACAGTAGAGACCATTATCCCATAGCCAGATAACTGGGCGCACACCTTACAAAATGGCCTGAAACTTCCAGTGCAGAATGCAGTGTTGAATGTCAGCCACACATGTCACGATGTTCCCAGTGCAGACTATTAATCAGTGGCTGGGTTTTTATCCTGCTGCCTGATACTCACAGTACAGAACATTATCCTATAGCTGGATAAATGGGCGCACACCTTACAATATGGCCTGAATCTTGCAGTGCAGAATGCAGTATTGATTGTCATCCAAGCATGTCACGATGCTCTCAGTGCACTATCAGCGGTTGGGTTTTTATCCTGGTGCCCGATACTCACAGTGCAGACCATTATACCACAGCCTGATAACTGGGCGTACAACTTACAATATGGCCTGAATATTGCAGTGCAGAATGCAGTGTTGAATGTCATCTACGCATGTCACGATGCTCCCAGTGCAGATCCAGGACATACTATTAATCTGCGGCTGGGTTTTTATCCTGGTGCCTGATACTCACAGAACAGACCATTATCCCATTGCCTGATAACTGGGCACACACCTTACAATATGGCCTGAATCTTGCAGTGCAGAATGTAGTGTTGAATGTCATCCACGCATGTCACGATGCTCCCAGTGCAGACTATTAATCCGCAGCTGAGTTTTTTTCCTGGTGCATGATACTCACAGTACAGACCATTATCCCATAGCCGGATAACTGGGTGCACATCTTATAATATGGCCTGAATCTTGCAGTGCAGAATGCAGTGTTGAATGTTATCCAAGCATGTCACAATGCTCCCAGTGCAGATCCAGGAAGGACTATTAATCCGCGGCTGGGTTTTTATCCTGGTGCCTGATACTCACAGTACTGACCTTTATCCAATAGCCGGATAACTGGGCGCACACCTTATAAAATGGCCTGAATCTTGCAGTGCAGAATGCAGTGTTGAATGTCATCCACGCATGTCACGATGCTCCCAGTGCAGACTATTAATCAGTGGCTGGGTTTTTATCCTGGTGCCTGATACTCACAGTGCAGACCATTATACCATAGCGTGATAACTGGGTGCACAACTTACAATATGGCCTGAATCTTACAGCGCAGAATGCAGTGTTGAATGTTATCCAGGCATGTCACGATGCTCCCAGTGCAGATCCAGGACAGACTATTAATCTGCGGCTGGGTTTTTATCCTCGTGCCTGAAGCTCACAGTACAGACCATTATCCCATAGCCAGATAACTGGGAGCACACCTTACAATATGGCCTGAATCTTGCAGTGCAGCATGCAGTGTTGAATGTCATCCACGCATGTCACGATGCCCCCAGTGAAGATCCAGGACATACTATTAATCCGCGGCTGGGTTTTTTTCCTAGTGCCTGATACTCACAGTACAGACCATTATCTCATAGCCTGATAACTGGGCGAACACCTTACAATATGGCCTGAATCTTGCAGTGCAGAATGCAGTGTTGAATGTAATTCACGCATATCACAATGCTCCTAGTGAAGACTATTAATCCGTGGCTGGGTTTTTATCCTGGTGCCTGATACTCACAGTGCAGACCATTATACTATAGCCTGATAACTGGGCGTACAACTTACAATATGGCCTGAATCTTGCAGTGCAGAATGCAGTGTTGAATGTCATCTACGCATGTCACGATGCTCCCAGTGCAGATCCAGGACATACTATTAATCCACGGCTGGGTTTTTATCCTGGTGCCTGATACTCACAGAACAGACCATTATCCCATCACCTGATAACTGGGCGCACACCTTACAATATGGTCTGAATCTTGCAGTGCAGAATGCAGTGTTGAATGTCATCCAAGCATGTCACGATGCTCTCAGTACAGACTATTAATCAGCGGCTGGGTTTTTATCCTGGTGCCTGATACAGTGCAGACCATTATACATTAGCGTGATAACTGGGCGCACAACTTGTAAAATGGCCTGAATCTTGCAGTGCAGAATGCAGTGTTGAATGTCATCCACGCATGTCACAATACTCCCAGTGCACACTATTAATCAGCGGCTGGGTTTTTATCCTGGAGCGTGATACTCAGAGTACAGACCATTATCCTTTAGACGGATAACTGGGCTCACATCTTACAATATGGCCTGAATCTTGCAGTGCAGATTGCAGTTTTGAATGTCATCCAAGCATGTCACGATGCTCCCAGTGCAGATCCAGGGCAGACTATTAATCAGCTGCTGGGTTTTAATCTTGGTGCCTGATACTCACAGTACAGACCATTATCCCATAGCCAGATAACTGGGTGCACAACTTACAATAATCTTGCAGTGCAGAATGCAGTGTTGAAAGTCATCCAAGCATGTCACAATGCTCCCAGTGCAGATGCAGGACAGACTATTAATCAGCTGCTGGGTTTTTATCCTGGTGCCTGATACACACAGTGCAGACCATTATACCATAGCCGGATAACTGGGCGCACAACTTACAATATGGCCTGAATCTTGCAGTGCAGAATGCAATGTTCAATGTCATCTACGCATGTCACGATGCTCCCAGTGCAGATCCAGGACATACTATTAATCCACGTCTGGGTTTTTATCCTGGTGCCTGTTACTCACAGAACAGACCATTATCCCATTGTCTGATATCTTGGCACACACCATACAATATGGCCTGAATATTGCAGTGCAGAATGCAGTGTTGAATGTCATCCACTCATGTCACGATACTCTCAGTGCAGACAATTAACCGCGGCTGGGTTTTTATCCTGGTGCCTGATACTCACAGTACAGACCATTATCCCATAGCCCGATAGCTGGGCGTACACCTTATAATACGGCCTGAATCTTGCAGTGCAGAATGCAGTGTTGAATGTCATCCAAGCATGTCACGATGCACCCAGTGCAGATCCAGGACAGGCTATTAATCCGGTGATGGGTTTTTATCCTGGTGCCTGATACTCACAGAACAGACCATTATCCCATAGCCTGATAACTGGGCGCACACCTTACAATATGGCCTGAAACTTCCAGTGCAGAATGCAGCGTTGAATGTCATCCACGCATGGCACGATACTCCCAGTGCAGACTATTAAACCGCGGCTGGGTTTTTATCCTGGTGCCTGATACTCACAGTACAGACCATTATCCCATAGCCGGATAACTGGACGCACACCATACAATATGGCCTGAATCGTGCAGTGCAGAATGCAGTGTTGAAAGTCATCCAAGCATGTCACAATGCTCCCAGTGCAGATCCAGGAAGGACTATTAATCCGCGGCTGGGTTTTTATCCTGGTGCCTGATACTCACAGTACTGACCTTTATACCATAGCCGGATAACTGGGCGCACACCTTATAAAATGGCCTGAATCTTGCAGTGCAGAATGCAGTGTTGAATGTCATCCACGCATGTCACGATGCTCCCAATGCAGACTGTTAATCAGCGGCTGGGTTTTTATCCTGGTGCCTGATACTCAAGAGTACAGACCATTATCCTATAGCCGGATAACTGGGCGCATACCCTACAATATGGCCTGAATCTTGCAGTGCAGAATGCAGTGTTGAATGTCATCCACGCATGTCACGATGATCCCAGTGCAGACTATTAATCAGCTGCTGGGTTTTTATCCTGGTGCCTGATACTCACAGTGCAGACCATTATACCATAGCCTGATAACTGGGCGCACAACTTCCAATATGGCCTGAATCTTGCAGTGCAGAATGCAGTGTTAAATGTCATCCAC
Source organism: Triturus cristatus (assembly GCF_964204655.1). Classification (NCBI taxonomy): domain Eukaryota; kingdom Metazoa; phylum Chordata; class Amphibia; order Caudata; family Salamandridae; genus Triturus; species Triturus cristatus. Next base: position 852,774,210 of record NC_140579.1, on the reverse strand, counting down.
GCATGTCACGATGCTCGCAGTGCAGATCCAGGACAGACTATTAATCCGCGGCTGCGTTTTTATCCTGGTGCCTGATACTCACAGTACAGACCACTATCCCATAGCCTGATAACTGGGTGCACACCTTACAATATGGCCCGAATCTTGCAGTGCAGAATGCAGTGTTGAATGTCAGCCACACATGTCACGATGTTCCCAGTGCAGACTATTAATCAGCGGCTGGGTTTTTATCCTGCTGCCTGATACAGTACAGACCATTATCCCATAGCCGGATAACTGGGCGCACACCTTATAATATAGCCTGAATCCTGCAGTGCAGAATGCAGTGTTGAATGTCATCCACGCATGTCACGAAGCTCCCAGTGCAGATCCAGGACAGAATATTAATCTGCGGCTGGGTTTTTATCCTGGTGCCTGATACTCTCAGTACAGACCATTATCCTATAGCCAGATAACCGAGCGCACACCTTACAATATGGCCTGAATCTTGCAGTGCAGAATGCAGTGTTGAATGTCATCCACGCATGTCACGATGCTCCCAGTGCACACTATTAATCAGCGGCTGGGTTTTTATCCTGGAGCCTGATACTCAGAGTACAGACCATTATGCTTTAGACGGATAACTGGGCGCACATCTTACAATATGGCCTGAATCTTGCAGTGCAGATTGCTGTTTTGAATGTCATCCAAGCATGTCACGATGCTCCCAGTGCAGATCCAGGGCAGACTAATAATCAGCCGCTGGGTTTTAATCTTGGTGCCTGATACTCACAGTGCAGACCATTATACCATAGCCTGATAACTGGGCGCACAGCTTACAATATGTCCTGAATCTTGCAGTGCAGAATGCAGTGTTAAATGTCATCCACGCATGTCACGATGCTCCCAGTGTAGATCCAGGACGGACTATTAATCCGCTGCTTCGTTTTTATCCTGGTGCCTGAAACTCACATTACAGACCATTATCCCATAGCCGGATAAATGGGCGCACACCTTACAATATGGCCTGACTCTTGCAGTGCAGAATGCAGTGTTGAATGTCACCAACGCATGTCACGATGCTCCCAGTGCAGACTGTTAATCAGCAGCTGGGTTTTTATCCTGGTGCCTGATACTCACAGTACAGACCATTATCCTATAGCAGGATAACTGGGCGCATACCCTACAATATGGCCTGAATCTTGCAGTGCAGAATGCAGTGTTGAATGTCATCCAAGCATGTCACGATGCTCCCAGTGCAGATCCAGGACAGACTATTAATCAGCGGCTGAGTTTTTATCCTGGTGCCTGATACTCACAGTACAGACCATTATTCCATAGCCTGATAACTAGGCGCTCACCTTACAATATGGCCTGAATCTTGCAGTGCAGAATGCAGTGTTGAATGTCATCCACGCATGTCACGATGCTCGCAGTGCAGATCCAGGACAGACTATTAATCCGCGGCTGGGTTTTTGTCCTGGTGCATGATACTCACAGTACAGACCGCTATCCCATAGCCTGATAACTGGGGGCACACCTTACAATATGGCCCGAATCTTGCAGTGCAGAATGTAGTGTTGAATGTCAGCCACACATGTCACGATGTTCCCAGTGCAGACTATTAATCAGCGGCTGGGTTTTTATCCTGCTGCCTGATACTCACAGTACAGACCATTATCCTATAGCCGGATAACTGGGCGCACACCTTACAATAGAGCCTGAATCTTGCACTGCAGAATGTAGTGTGGAATGCCATCCAAGCATGTCACGATGCTCTCAGTGCAGACTATTAATCAGCGGCTTGTCGCACACCTTACAATATGGCCTGAATCTTGCAGTGCAAAATGAAGTGTTGAATGTCATCCAAGCATGTCACGATGTTCTCAGTGCAGACTTTTAATCAGCGGCTGGGTATTTATCCTGGTGCCTGATACTCACAGTGCAGACGATTATACCATAGCCTGATAACTGGGTGCACAACTTACAATATGGCCTGAATCTTGCAGTGCAGAATGCAGTGTTGAATCTCATCCACACATGTCACGATGCTCCTAGTGCAGACTATTAATCCACGGCTGGGTTTTTATCCTGGTGCCTGATACAGTACAGACCATTATCCCATAGCAGGATAACTGGGCGCACACCTTATAATATGGCCTGAATCTTGCAGTGCAGAATGCAGTGTTGAATGTCATCCACGCATGTCACGAAGCTCCCAGTGCAGATCCAGGACAGACTATTAATCCGCGGCTGGGTTTTTATCGTGGTGCTTGATACTCACAGTGCAGACCATTATACCATAGTCTGATAACTGGGCGCACAACTTACAATAAGGCCTGAATCTTGCAATGCAGAATGCAGTGTTGAATGTCATCCATGCATGTGACGATGCTCGCAGTGCAGATCCAGGACAGACTATTAATCCGCGGCTGGGTTTTTATCCTGGTGCTTGATACTCACAGTGCAGGCCATTATACCATAGCCTGATAACTGGGTGCACAACTTACAAAAAGACCTGAATCTTCCAGTGCAAAATGCAGTGTTGAATGTCATCCAAGCATGTCACGAGGCTCTCAGTGCAGACTATTAATCAGTGGCTGGGTTTTTATCCTGGTGCCTGAAACTCACAGTGCAGACCATTATACCTTAGCCTGATAACTGGGAGCACAACTTACAATATGGCCTGAATCTTGCAGTACAGAATGCAGTGTTGAATGTCATCCACGCATGTCACGATGCCCCCAGTGAAGATCCAGGACATACTATTAATCCGCGGCTGGGGTTTTATCCTGGTGCCTGATACTCACAGAACAGACCATTATCCCATAGCCTGATAACTGGGCGCACACCTTACAATATGGCCTGAATCTTGCAGTGCAGAATGCAGTGTTGAATGTCATCCACGCATGTCACGATGCTCCCAATGCACACTATTAATCAGCGGCTGGTCTCACACCTTACAATATGGTGTGAATCTTGTAGTGCAAAATGCAGTGTTGAATGTCATCCAAGCATGTCACGAGGCTCTCAGTGCAGACTATTAATCAGTGGCTGGGTTTTTATCCTGGTGCCTGAAACTCACAGTGCAGACCATTATACCATAGCGTGATAACTGGGTGCACACCTTACAATATGGCCTGAATCTTGCAGTGCAGAATGCAGTGTTGAATGTCATCCACGCATGTCACGATACTCCCAGTGCAGACTATTAAACCGCGTCTGGGTTTTTATCCTGGTGCCTGATACTCACAGTACAGACCATTATCCCATAGCCGGAAAACTGGGCGCACACATTATAATATGGCCTGAATCTTGCAGTGCAGAATGCAGTGTTGAATGTCATCCACGCATGTCAGGAAGCTCCCAGTGCAGATCCAGGACAGACTATTAATCCGCGGCTGGGTTTTTATCCTGTGCCTGATACTCACAGTACAGACCATTGTCCCATAGCCGGATAACTGGGCGCACACCTTACAATATGGCCTGAATCTGGCAGTGCAGAATGTCATCCACGCATGTCACAATGCTCCCAGTGCAGACTATTAATTCGCGGCTGGGTTTTTATCCTGGTGCCTGATACTCACAGTACAGACCATTATCCGATAGCCGGATAACTGGGCACACACCTTACAATATGGCCTGAATCTTGCATTGCAGAATGCAGGTTGAATGTCATCCACGCATGTTACGATGCTCCCAGTGCAGACTATTAATCAGCGGCTGGGTTTTTATTCTGGTGCCTGATACTCACAGTACAGACCCTTATCCAATAGCCGGATAACTGGACGCACACCTTACAATATGGCCTGAATCGTGCAGTGCAGAATGCAGTGTTGAATGTCATCCACGCATTTCACGATGCTCCCAGTGCAGACTATTAATCAGCGTCTGGGTTTTTATGCTAGTGCCTGATACTCACAGTGCAGACCATTATACCATAGCCTGATAACTGGGCGCACAACTTACAATGTGGCCTGAATCTTGCAGTGCAGAATGCAGAGTTGATTGTCATCCACGCATGTTACGATGCTCCCAGTGCAGATCCAGGACATACTATTAATCCGCAGCTGGGATTATATCCTGGTGTCTGATACTCACAGTACAGACCATTATCTCATAGCCTGATAACTGGGCGAACACCTTAGAATATGGCCTGAATCTTGCAGTGCAGAATGCAGTGTTGAATGTCATTCACGCATATCACGATGCTCCTAGAGAAGACTATTAATCCATGGCTGGGTTTTTATCCTGGTGCCTGATACTCACAGTACAGACCATTACCCAACAACCGGATAACTGGGCGCACACCCTACAATATGGCCTGAATCTTCCAGTGCAGAATGCAGTGTTATATGTCATCCAAGCATGTCACGATGCTCCCAGTGCAGATCCAGGACAGACTTTTAATCCGCTGCTGGGTTTTTATCCTGTGCCTGATACTCACAGTACAGACCATTGTCCCATAGCCGGATAACTGGGCGCACACCTTACAATATGGCCTGAATCTGGCAGTGCAGAATGTCATCCACGCATGTCACAATGCTCCCAGTGCAGACTATTAATTCGCGGCTGGGTTTTTAGCCTGGTGCCTGATACTCACAGTACAGACCATTATCCGATAGCCGGATAACTGGGCACACACCTTACAATATGGCCTGAATCTTGCATTGCAGAATGCAGGTTGAGTGTCATCCACGCATGTTACGATGCTCCCAGTGCAGACTATTAATCAGCGGCTGGGTTTTTATTCTGGTGCCTGATACTCACAGTACAGACCCTTATCCAATAGCCGGATAACTGGACGCACACCTTACAATATGGCCTGAATCGTGCAGTGCAGAATGCAGTGTTGAATGTCATCCACGCATTTCACGATGCTCCCAGTGCAGACTATTAATCAGCGTCTGGGTTTTTATGCTAGTGCCTGATACTCACAGTGCAGACCATTATACCATAGCCTGATAACTGGGCGCACAACTTACAATGTGGCCTGAATCTTGCAGTGCAGAATGCAGAGTTGATTGTCATCCACGCATGTTACGATGCTCCCAGTGCAGATCCAGGACATACTATTAATCCGCAGCTGGGATTATATCCTGGTGTCTGATACTCACAGTACAGACCATTATCTCATAGCCTGATAACTGGGCGAACACCTTAGAATATGGCCTGAATCTTGCAGTGCAGAATGCAGTGTTGAATGTCATTCACGCATATCACGATGCTCCTAGAGAAGACTATTAATCCATGGCTGGGTTTTTATCCTGGTGCCTGATACTCACAGTACAGACCATTACCCAACAACCGGATAACTGGGCGCACACCCTACAATATGGCCTGAATCTTCCAGTGCAGAATGCAGTGTTATATGTCATCCAAGCATGTCACGATGCTCCCAGTGCAGATCCAGGACAGACTTTTAATCCGCTGCTGGGTTTTTATCCTGGAGCCTGATACTCACAGTACAGATCATTATCCCATAGCCGGATAACTGGGCGCACACCTTACAATATGGCCTGAATCTTGCAGTGCAGAATGCAGTGTTGAATGTCATCCACGCATGTCACGATGCCCCCAGTGAAGAAGATCCAGGACATACTATTAATCCGCGGCTGGGTTTTTATCCTGGTGCCTGATACTCACAGAACAGACCATTATCCCATAGCCGGATAACTGGGCGCACACCTTACAATATGGCCTGAATCTAGCAGTGCAGAATGCAGTGTTGAATGTCATCCACGCATATCACGATGCTCCCAATGCACACTATTAATCAGCGGCTGGTCGCACACCTTACAATATGAATATGGCCTGAATCTTACAGTGCAGAATGCAGTGTTGAATGTCATCCAAGCATGTCACGAGGCTCTCAGTGCAGACTATAAATCAGTGGCTGGGTTTTTATCCTGGTGCCTGAAACTCACAGTGCAGACCATTATACCATAGCCTGGTAACTGGGTGCACAACTTACAATATGGCCTGAATCTTGCAGTGCAGAATGCAGTGTTGAATGTCATCCATGCATGTCACGATGCTCCCAGTGCAGATCCAGGACATACTATTACTCCGCGGTTGGGTTTTTATCCTGGTGCCCGATACTCACAGAACAGACAATTATCCCATAGCCTGATAACTGGGTGCACACCTTACAATATAGCCTGAATCTTGCAGTGCAGAATGCAGTGTTGAATGTCATCCACGCATGTCACGATACTCCCAGTGCAGACTATTAATCAGCGGCTGGGTTTTTATCCTGCTGCCTGAGACTCACAGTACAGACCATTATACCATAGCCTGATAACTGGGCGAACAACTTACAATATGGCCTGAATCTTGCAGTGCAGAATGCAGTGTTGAATGTCATCCACGCATGTCACGTTGCTCCCAGTGCAGATCCAGGACATACTATTAATCCGAGGCAGGGTTTTTATCCTGGTGCCTGATACTCCGTACTGACCATTATCCCATAGCCGGATAACTGGGCGCACACCTTACAATATGGCCTGAATGTAGCAGTGCAGAAGGCAGTATTCAATGTCATCCACACATGTCACGGTGCTCCCAGTGCAGACTATTAATCAGCAGCTGGGTTTTTATCCTGGTGCCTGATACTCACAGTACAGACCATTATCCTATAGCCGGATAACTGGGCGCACACCTTACAATATGGCCTGAATCTTGCAGTGCAAAATGCAGTGTTGAATGTCATCCAAGCATGTCATGAGGCTCTCAGTGCAGACTATTAATCAGTGGCTGGGTTTTTATCCTGGTGCCTGAAACTCACAGTGCAGACCATTATACCATAGCCTGATAACTGGGTGCACAACTTACAATATGGCCTGAATCTTGCAGTGCAGAATGCAGTGTTGAATGTCATCCATGCATGTCACGATGCTCCCAGTGCAGATCCAGGACATACTATTACTCCGCGGTTGGGTTTTTATCCTGGTGCCCAATACTCACAGAACAGACAATTATCCCATAGCCTGAAAACTGGGTGCACACTTTACAATATGGCCTGAATCTTGCAGTGCAGAATGCAGTGTTGAATGTCATCCACGCATGTCACGATACTCCCAGTGCAGAATATTAAACCGCGTCTGGGTTTTTATCCTGGTGCCTGATACTCACAGTAAAGACCATTATCCCATAGCCGGAAAAGTGGGCGCACACATTATAATATGGCCTGAATCTTGCAGTGCAGAATGCAGTGTTGAATGTCATCCACACATGTCAGGAAGCTCCCAGTGCAGAATATTAATCAACGGCTGTGTGTTTATCCTGGTGCCTGATACTCACAGTACAGACCATTATCCGATAGCCGGATAACTGGGCACACACCTTACACTATGGCCTGAATCTTGCATTGCAGAATGCAGGTTGAATGTCATCCACGCATGTCACGATGCTCCCAGTGCAGACTATTAATCAGCGGCTGGGTTTTTATTCTGGTGCCTGATACTCACAGTACAGCCCCTTATCCAATAGCCGGATAACTGGACGCACACCTTACAATATGGCCTGAATCGTGCAGTGCAGAATGCAGTGTTGAATGTCATCCAAGCATGTCACAATGCTCCCAGTGCAGATCCAGGACAGACTATTAATCAGCTGCTGGGTTTTTATCCTGGTGCCTGATACTCACAATGCAGACCATTAGACCATAGCCAGATAACTGTGCGCACATCTTACAAAATGGCCTGAATCTTCCAGTGCAGAATGCAGTGTTGAATGTCATCCATGCATGTCACGATGCTCCCAGTGCAGACTATTAATCAGCGTCTGGGTTTTTATGCTGGAGCCTGATACTCACAGTGCAGACCATTATACCATAGCCTGATAACTGGGCGCACAACTTACAATATGGCCTGAATCTTGCAGTGCAGAATGCAGAGTTGAATGTCATCCACGCATGTTACGATGCTCCCAGTGCAGATCCAGGACATACTATTAATCCGTGGCTGGGTTTTTATCCTGGTGCCTGATACTCACAGTACAGACCATTACCCAACAGCTGGATAACTGGGCGCACACCTTACAATATGGCCTGAATCTTCCAGTGCAGAATGCAGTGTTGAATGTCATCCAAGCATGTCACAATGCTCCCAGTGCAGTCTATTAATCAAGAGCTGGGGTATTATCCTGGTGCCTGATACTTACAGTGCAGACCATTATCCCATACCCGGATAACTGGGCGCACACCTTACAAAATGGCTTGAATGGTGCACTGCAGAATGCAGTGTTGAATGTCATCCAAGCATGTAACGATGCTCCCAGTGCAGATCCAGGACAGACTATTAATCAGTGGCTGGGTTTTTATCCTGGTGCCTGATACTCACAGTGCAGACCATTATACTATAGCCTGATAACTGGGCGTACAACTTACAATATGGCCTGAATCTTGCAGTGCAGAATGCAGTGTTGAATGTCATCTACGCATGTCACGATGCTCCCAGTGCAGATCCAGGACATACTATTAATACACGGCTGGGTTTTTATCCTGGTGCCCGATACTCACAGAACAGACCATTATCCCATCGCCTGATAACTGGGCGCACACCTTACAATATGGTCTGAATCTTGCAGTGCAGAATGCAGTGTTGAATGTCATCCAAGCATGTCACGATGCTCTCAGTGCAGACTATTAATCAGCGGCTGGGTTTTTATCCTGGTGCCTGATACAGTGCAGACCATTATACCTTAGCGTGATAACTGGTCGCACAACTTGTAAAATGGCCTGAATCTTGCATTGCAGAATGCAGTGTTGAATGTCATCCATGCATGTCACGATGCTCCCAGTGCAGATCCAGGACATACTATTACTCAGCGGTTGGGTTTTTATCCTGGTGCCTGAAACTCACAGAACAGACCATTATCCCATAGCCTGATAACTGGGTGCACACCTTACAATATGGCCTGAATCTTGCAGTGCAGAATGCAGTGTTGAATGTCATCCACGCATGTCACGATACTCCCAGTGCAGACTATTAAACCGCGGCTGGGTTTTTATCCTGGTGCCTAATACTCACAGTACAGACCATTATCCCATAGCCGGAAAACTGGGCGCACACATTATAATATGGCCTGAATCTTGCAGTGCAGAATGCAGTGTTGAATGTCATCCACGCATGTCAGGAAGCTCCCAGTGCAGATCCAGGACAGACTATTAATCCGCGGCTGGGTTTTTATCCTGTGCCTGATACTCACAGTACAGACCATTGTCCCATAGCCGGATAACTGGACGCACACCTTACAATATGGCCTGAATCTGGCAGTGCAGAATGTCATCCACGCATGTCACGATGTTCCCAGTGCAGACTATTAATCCGCGGCTGGGTTTTTATCCTGGTGCCTGATACTCACAGTGCAGACCATTATCCTGTAGCCGGATAACAGGGCGCACATCTTACAATATGGCCTGAATCTTGCAGTGCAGAATGCAGTGTTGAATGTCATCCACGCATGTCACAATGCTCCCAGTGCAGAATATTAATCAACGGCTGTGTGTTTAGCCTGGTGCCTGATACTCACAGTACAGACCATTATCCGATAGCCGGATAACTGGGCACACACCTTACAATATGGCCTGAGTCTTGCATTGCAGAATGCAGGTTGAATGTCATCCACGCATGTCACGATGCTCCCAGTGCAGACTATTAATCAGCGGCTGGGTTTTTATCCTGTGCCTGATACTCACAGTACAGACCCTTATCCAATAGCCGGATAACTGGACGCACACCTTACAATATGGCCTGAATCGTGCAGTGCAGAATGCAGTGTTGAATGTCATCCAAGCATGTCACAATGCTCCCAGTGCAGATCCAGGACAGACTATTAATCAGCTGCTGGGTTTTTATCCTGGTGCCTGATACTCACAATGCAGACCATTAGACCATAGCCAGATAACTGTGCGCACATCTTACAACATGGCCTGAATCTTCCAGTGCAGAATGCAGTGTTGAATGTCATCCACGCATGTCACGATGCTCCCAGTGCAGACTATTAATCAGCGTCTGGGTTTTTATGCTGGTGCCTGATACTCACAGTGCAGATCATTATACCATAGCCTGATAACTGGGCGCACAACTTACAATGTGGCCTGAATCTTGCAGTGCAGAATGCAGAGTTGAATGTCATCCACGCATGTTACGATGCTCCCAGTGCAGATCCAGGACATACTATTAATCCGCGGCTGGGATTATATCCTGGTGTCTGATACTCACAGTACAGACCATTATCTCATAGCCTGATAACTGGACGAACACCTTACAATATGGCCTGAATCTTGCAGTGCAGAAAGCAGTGTTGAATGTCATTCACGCATATCACGATGCTCCTAGTGAAGACTATTAATCCATGGCTGGGTTTTTATCCTGGTGCCTGATACTCACAGTACAGACCATTACCCAACAGCCGGATAACTGGGCGCACACCCTACAATATGGCCTGAATCTTGCAGTGCAGAATGCAGTGTTGAATGTCATCCACGCATGTCACGATGCCCCCAGTGAAGATCCAGGACATACTATTAATCCGCGGCTGGGTTTTTATCCTGGTGCCTGATACTCACAGAACAGACCATTATCCCATAGCCGGATAACTGTGCGCACACCTTACAATATAGCCTGAATCTAGCAGTGCAGAATGCAGTGTTGAATGTCATCCACGCATGTCACGATGCTCCCAATGCACACTATTAATCAGCGGCTGGTCGCACACCTTACAATATGGCCTGAATCTTGCAGTGCAGAATGCAGTGTTGAATGTCATCCACGCATGTCACGATGCCCCCAGTGAAGATATAGGACATACTATTAATCCGAGGCTGGGTTTTTATCCTGGTGCCTGATACTCCGTACAGACCATTATCCCATAGCCAGATAACTGGGCACACACCTTACAATATGGCCTTAATGTAGCAGTGCAGAAGGCAGTATTCAATGTCATCCACACATGTCACGGTGCTCCCAGTGCAGACTATTAATCAGCAGCTGGGTTTTTATCCTGGTGCCTGATACTCACAGTACAGACCATTATCCTATAGCCGGATAACTGGGCGCACACCTTACAATATGGCCTGAATCTTGCAGTGCAAAATGCAGTGTTGAATGTCATCCAAGCATGTCATGAGGCTCTCAGTGCAGACTATTAATCAGTGGCTGGGTTTTTATCCTGGTGCCTGAAACTCACAGTGCAGACCATTATACCATAGCCTGATAACTGGGTGCACAACTTACAATATGGCCTGAATCTTGCAGTGTTGAATGTCATCCATGCATGTCACGATGCTCCCAGTGCAGATCCAGGACATACTATTACTCCGCGGTTGGGTTTTTATCCTGGTGCCCGATACTCACAGAACAGACAATTATCCCATAGCCTGATAACTGGGTGCACACCTTACAATATGGCCTGAATCTTGCAGTGCAGAATGCAGTGTTGAATGTCATCCACGCATGTCACAATACTCCCAGTGCAGACTATTAAACCGCGTCTGGGTTTTTATCCTGGTGCCTGATACTCACAGTAAAGACCATTATCCCATAGCCGGAAAACTGGGCGCACACATTATAATATGGCCTGAATCTTGCAGTGCAGAACGCAGTGTTGAATGTCATCCACGCATGTCAGGAAGCTGCCAGTGCAGATCCAGAACAGACTATTAATCCGCGGCTGGGTTTTTATCCTGTGCCTGATACTCACAGTACAGACCATTGTCCCATAGCCGGATAACTGGGCGCACACCTTACAATATGGCCTGAATTTGGCAGTGCAGAATGTCATCCACGCATGTCACGATGCTCCCAGTGCAGACTATTAATCCGCGGCTGGGTTTTTATCCTGGTGCCTGATACTCACAGTGCAGACCATTATCCTGTAGCCGGATAACTGGGCGCACATCTTACAATATGGCCTGAATCTTGCAGTGCAAAATGCAGTATTGAATGTCATCCACGCATGTCACGATGCTCCCAGTGCAGAATATTAATCAACGGCTCTGTGTTTATCCTGGTGCCTGATACTCACAGTACAGACCATTATCCGATAGCCGGATAACTGGGCACACACCTTACAATATGGCCTGAATCTTGCATTGCAGAATGCAGGTTGAATGTCATCCACGCATGTCACGATGCTCCCAGTGCAGACTATTAATCAGCGGCTGGGTTTTTATTCTGGTGCCTGATACTCACAGTACAGACCCTTATCCAATAGCCAGATAACTGGACGCACACCTTACAATATGGCCTGAATCGTGCAGTGCAGAATGCAGTGTTGAATGTCATCCAAGCATGTCACAATGCTCCCAGTGCAGATCCAGGACAGACTATTAATCAGCTGCTGGGTTTTTATCCTGGTGCCTGATACTCACAATGCAGACCATTAGACCATAGCCAGATAACTGTGCGCACATCTTACAAAATGGCCTGAATCTTCCAGTGCAGAATGCAGTGTTGAATGTCATCCACGCATGTCACGATGCTCCCAGGACAGACTATTAATCAGTGGCTGGGTTTTTATCCTGTGCCTGATACTCACAGTGCAGACCATTATACTATAGCCTGATAACTGGGCGTACAACTTACAATATGGCCTGAATCTTGCAGTGCAGAATGCAGTGTTGAATGTCATCTACGCATGTCACGATGCTCCCAGTGCAGATCCAGGACATACTATTAATCCACGGCTGGGTTTTTATCCTGGTACCCGATACTCACAGAACAGACCATTATCCCATCGCCTGATAACTGGGCGCACACCTTACAATATGGTCTGAATCTTGCAGTGCAGAATGCAGTGTTGAATGTCATCCAAGCATGTCACGATGCTCTCAGTGCAGACTATTAATCAGCGGCTGGGTTTTTATCCTGGTGCCTGATACAGTGCAGACCATTATACCTTAGCGTGATAACTGGGCGCACAACTTGTAAAATGGCCTGAATCTTGCATTGCAGAATGCAGTGTTGAATGTCATCCATGCATGTCACGATGCTCCCAGTGCAGATCCAGGACATACTATTACTCCGCGGTTGGGTTTTTATCCTGGTGCCTGAAACTCACAGAACAGACCATTATCCCATAGCCTGATAACTGGGTGCACACCTTACAATATGGCCTGAATCTTGCAGTGCAGAATGCAGTGTTGAATGTCATCCACGCATGTCACGATGCTCCCAGTGCAGACTATTATTCAGTGGCTGGGTTTTTATCCTGGTGCCTGAAACTCACAGTACAGACCATTATCCCATAGCCAGATAACTGGGAGCACACCTTACAATATGGCCTGAATCTTACAGCACAGAATGCAGTGTTGAATGTTATCCAGGCATGTCACGATGCTCCCAGTGCAGATCCAGGACGGACTATTAATCCGCGGCTGGGTTTTTATCCTCGTGCCTGAAACTCACAGTACAGACCATTATCCCATAGCCAGATAACTGGGAGCACACCTTACAATATGGCCTGAATCTTACAGCACAGAATGCAGTGTTGAATGTTATCCAGGCATGTCACGATGCTCCCAGTGCAGATCCAGGACGGACTATTAATCCGCGGCTGGGTTTTTATCCTCGTGCCTGAAACTCACAGTACAGACCATTATCCCATAGCCAGATAACTGGGAGCACACCCTACAATATGGCATGAATCTTGCAGTGCAGAATGCAGTGTTAAATGTCATCCACGCATGTCACGATGTTCCCAGTGCAGACTATTAATCAGCGGCTGGGTTTTTATCCTGCTGCCTGATACAGTACAGACCATTATCCCATAGCCGGATAACTGGGTGCACACCTTATAATATAGCCTGAATCTTGCAGTGCAGAATGCAGTGTTGAATGTCATCCAAGCATGTCACGATGCTCCCAGTGCAGATCCAGGGCAGACTATTAATCAACCGCTGGGTTTTAATCTTGGTGCCTGATACTCACAGTGCAGCCCCTTATACCATAGCCTGATAACTGGGCGCACAACTTACAATATGGCCTGAATGTTGCAGTGCAGAATGCAGTGTTAAATGTCATCCACGCATGTCACGATGCTCCCAGTGTAGATCCAGGACAGACTATTAATCAGCGGCTGAGTTTTTATCCTGGTGCCTGATACTCACAGTACAGACCATTATTCCATAGCCTGATAACTAGGCGCTCACCTTACAATATGGCCTGAATCGTGCAGTGCAGAATGCAGTGTTGAATGTCATCCACGCATGTCACGATGCTCCCAGTGCAGACTATTAATCAGCGGCTGGGTTTTAACCTGGTGCCTGATACTCACAATACAGACCATTATCCTGTAGCCGGATAACTGGGCACACACCTTACAATATGGCCTGAATCGTGCAGTGCAGAATGCACTGTTGAATGTCATCCAAGCATGTCACGATGCTCCCAGTGCAGATCCAGGACAGACTATTGATCCGCGGCTGGGTTTTTATCCTGGTGCCTGATACTCACAGTACAGACCATTATCCCATAGCCTGATAACTGGGTGCACACCTTACAATATGGCCCGAATCTTGCAGTGCAGAATGCAGTGTTGAATGTCAGCCACACATGTCACGATGTTCCCAGTGCAGACTATTAATCACCGGCTGGGTTTTTATCCTGCTGCCTGATACTCACAGTACAGACCATTATACCATAGCCTGATAACTGGGCGTACAACTTACAATATGGCCTGAATCTTGCAGTGCAGAATGCAGTGTTGAATGTCATCCAAGCATGTCACGATGCTCTCAGTGCAGACTATTAATCAGCGGCTGGGTTTTTATCCTGGTGCCTGATACTCACAGTGCAGACCATTATACCATAGCCTGATACCTGGGCGTACAACTTACAATATGGCCTGTATCTTGCAGTGCAGAATGCAGTGTTGAATGTCATCCACGCATGTCACGTTGCTCCCAGTGCAGATCCAGGACATACTATTAATCCGAGGCTGGGTTTTTATCCTGGTGCCTGATACTCCGTACAGACCATTATCCCATAGCCGGATAACTGGGCGCACACCTTACAATATGGCCTGAATGTAGCAGTGCAGAAGGCAGTATTCAATGTCATCCACACATGTCACGGTGCTCCCAGTGCAGACTATTAATCAGCAGCTGGGTTTTTATCCTGGTGCCTGATACTCACAGTACAGACCATTATCCTATAGACGGATAAGTGGGCGCACACCTTACAATATGGCCTGAATCTTGCACTGCAGAATGTAGTGTGGAATGCCTTCCAAGCATGTCACGATGCTCTCAGTGCAGACTATTAATCAGCGGCTGGTCGCACACCTTACAATATGGCCTGAATCTTGCAGTGCAAAATGAAGTGTTGAATGTCATCCAAGCATGTCACGATGCTCTCAGTGCAGACTTTTAATCAGCGGCTGGGTATTTATCCTAGGGCCTGATACTCACAGTGCAGACCATTATACCATAGCCTGATACTGGGCGCACAACTTACAATATGGCCTGAATCTTGCAGTGCAGAATGCAGTGTTGAATGTCATCCACGCAAGTCACGATCCTCCCAGTGCAGATCCAGGACATACTATTAATCCACAGCTGGGTTTTTATCCTGGTGCCTGATACTCACAGAACAAACCATTATCCCATAGCCTGATAACTGGGCGCACACCTTACAATATGGCCTGAATCTTGCAGTGCAGAATGCAGTGTTGAATGTCATCCACGCATGTCACGATGCTCCTAGTGCAGACTATTAATCCACGGCTGGGTTTTTATCCTGGTGCCTGATACAGTACAGACCATTATCCCATAGCAGGATAACTGGGCGCACACCTTATAATATGGCCTGAACCTTGCAGTGCAGAATGCAGTGTTGAATGTCATCCACGCATGTCACGAAGCTCCCAGTGCAGATCCAGGACAGACTATTAATCAGTGGCTGGGTTTTTATCCTGGTGCCTGGAACTCACAGTGCAGACCATTATACCATAGCCTGATAACTGGGCGCACAACTTACAATATGGCCTGAATCTTGCAGTGCAGAATGCAGTGTTGAATGTCATCCACGCATGTCACGATGCTCCCAATGCACACTATTAATCAGCGGCTGGTCGCACACCTTACAATATGGCCTGAATCTTCCAGTGCAGAATGCAGTGTTGAATGTCATCCACGCATGTCACGATGCTCCTAGTGAAGACTATTAATCCGTGGCTGGGTTTTTATCCTGGTGCCTGATACTCACAGTACAGACCATTATCCAACAGCCGGATAACTGGGCGCACACCTTACAATATGGCCTGAATCTTGCAGTGCAGAATGCAGTGTTGAATGTCATCCACGCATGTCACAATGCTCCCAGTGCAGTCTATTAATCAAGAGCTGGGGTATTATCCTGGTGCCTGATACTTACAGAGCAGACCATTATCCCATACCCGGATAACTGTGCGCACACCTTACAAAATGGCTTGAATGGTGCACTGCAGAATGCAGTGTTGAATGTCATCCAAGCATGTAACGATGTTCCCAGTGCAGACTTTTAATCAGCGGCTGGGTATTTATCCTGGTGCCTGATACTCACAGTGCAGACCATTATACCTTAGCCTGATAACTGGGTGCACAACTTACAATATGGCCTGAATCTTGCAGTGCAGAATGCAGTGTTGAATGTCATCCACGCAAGTCACGATCCTCCCAGTGCAGATACAGGACATACTATTAATCCGCAGCTGGGTTTTTATCCTGGTGCCTGATACTCACAAAACAAACCATTATCCCATAGCCTGATAACTGGGCGCACACCTTACAATATGGCCTGAATCTTGCAGTGCAGAATGCAGTGTTGAATGTCATCCACGCATGTCACGATGCTCCTAGTGCAGACTATTAATCCACGGCTGGGTTTTTATCTTGGTGCCTGATACAGTACAGACCATTATCCCATAGCAGGATAACTGGGCGCACACCTTATAATATGGCCTGAATCTTGCAGTGCAGAATGTAGTGTTGAATGTCATCCACGCATGTCACGAAGCTCCCAGTGCAGATCCAGGACAGACTATTAATCCGCGGCTGGGTTTTTATCCTGGTGCTTGATACTCACAGTGCAGACCATTATACCATAGCCTGATAACTGGGCGCACAACTTACAATATGGCCTGAATCTTCCAGTGCAGAATGCAGTGTGGAATGTCATCCAAGCATGTCACAATGCTCTCAGTGCAGACTATTAATCAGCGGCTGGTCGCACACCTTACAATATGGCCTGAATCTTGCAGTGCAAAATGAAGTGTTGAATGTCATCCAAGCATGTCACGATGCTCTCAGTGCAGACTTTTAATCAGCGGCTGGGTATTTATCCTAGTGCCTGATACTCACAGTGCAGACCATTACACCATAGCCTGATAACTGGGCGCACAACTTTCAATATGGCCTGAATCTTGCAGTGCAGAATGCAGTGTTGAATGTCATCCACGCAAGTCACGATCCTCCCAGTGCAGATCCAGGACATACTATTAATCCACAACTGGGTTTTTATCCTGGTGCCTGATACTCACAGAACAAACCATTATCCCATAGCCTGATAACTGGGCGCACACCTTACAATATGGCCTGAATCATGCAGTGCAGAATGCAGTGTTGAATGTCATCCAAGCATGTCACGATACTCCTAGTGCAGACTATTAATCCACGGCTAGGTTTTTATCCTGGTGCCTGATACAGTACAGACCATTATCCCATAGCAGGATAACTGGGCGCACACCTTATAATATGGCCTGAACCTTGCAGTGCAGAATGCAGTGTTGAATGTCATCCACGCATGTCACGAAGCTCCCAGTGCAGATCCAGGACAGACTATTAATCAGTGGCTGGGTTTTTATCCTGGTGCCTGAAACTCACAGTGCAGACCATTATACCATAGCCTGATAACTGGGCGCACAACTTACAATATGGCCTGAATCTTGCAGTGCAGAATGCAGTGTTGAATGTCATCCACACATGTCACGATGCTCCCAATGCACACTATTAATCAGCGGCTGGTCGCACACCTTACAATATGGCCTGAATCTTACAGTGCAGAATGCAGTGTTGAATGTTATCCACGCATGACAAGATTCTCCCAGTGCAGATCATGGACAGACAATTAATCTGCGGCTGGGATTTTATCCTGGTGCCTGATACTCATAGTACAGACCATTATCCCATAGCCGGATAACTGGGAGCACACCTTATAATATGGCCTGAATCTAGCAGTGCAGAATGCAATGTGGAATGTCATCCAAGCATGTCACGATGCTCTCAGTGCAGACTATTAATCAGCGGCTGGTCGCACACCTTACAATATGGCCGGAATTTGCAGTGCAAAATGCAGTGTTGAATGTCATCCAAGCATGTCACGAGGCTCTCAGTGCAGACTATTAATCAGTGGCTGGGTTTTTATCCTGGTGCCTGAAACTCACAGTGCAGACCATTATACCATAGCCTGATAACTGGGCGCACACCTTACAATATGGCCTGAATCTTGCAGTGCAGAATGCAGTGTTGAATGTCATCCACGCATGTCACGATGCTCCTAGTGCAGACTATTAATCCACGGCTGGGTTTTTATCCTGGTGCCTGATACAGTACAGACCATTATCCCATAGCAGGATAACTGGGCGCACACCTTATAATATGGCCTGAATCTTGCAGTGCAGAATGCAGTGTTGAATGTCATCCACGCATGTCACGAAGCTCCCAGTGCAGATCCAGGACAGACTATTAATCCGCGGCTGGGTTTTTATCCTGGTGCTTGATACTCACAGTGCAGACCATTATACCATAGCCTGATAACTGGGCGCACAACTTACAATATGGCCTGAATCTTGCAATGCAGAATGCAGTGTTGAATGTCATCCATGCATGTGACGATGCTCGCAGTGCAGATCCAGGACAGACTATTATTCCGCGGCTGGGTTTTTATCCTGGTGCTTGATACTCACAGTGCAGGCCATTATACCATAGCCTGATAACTGGGTGCACAACTTCCAAAATGACCTGAATCTTCCAGTGCAGAATGCAGTGTGGAATGTCATCCAAGCATGTCACAATGCTCTCAGTGCAGACTATTAATCAGCGGCTGGTCGCACACCTTACAATATGGCCTGAATCTTGCAGTGCAAAATGAAGTGTTGAATGTCATCCAAGCATGTCACGATGCTCTCAGTGCAGACTTTTAATCAGCGGCTGGGTATTTATCCTAGTGCCTGATACTCACAGTGCAGACCATTATACCATAGCCTGATAACTGGGCGCACAACTTACAATATGGCCTGAATCTTGCAGTGCAGAATGCAGTGTTGAATGTCATCCACACATGTCACGATGCTCTCAGTGCAGACTTTTAATCAGCGGCTGGGTATTTATCCTAGTGCCTGATACTCACAGTGCAGACCATTATACCATAGCCTGATAACTGGGCGCACACCTTACAATATGGCCTGAATCTTGCAGTGCAGAATGCAGTGTTGAATGTCATCCAAGCATGTCACGATACTCCTAGTGCAGACTATTAATCCACGGCTGGGTTTTTATCCTGGTGCCTGATACAGTACAGACCATTATCCCATAGCAGGATAACTGGGCGCACACCTTATAATATGGCCTGAACCTTGCAGTGCAGAATGCAGTGTTGAATGTCATCCACGCATGTCACGAAGCTCCCAGTGCAGATCCAGGACAGACTATTAATCAGTGGCTGGGTTTTTATCCTGGTGCCTGAAACTCACAGTGCAGACCATTATACCATAGCCTGATAACTGGGCGCACAACTTACAATATGGCCTGAATCTTGCAGTGCAGAATGCAGTGTTGAATGTCATCCACACATGTCACGATGCTCCAAAATGCACACTATTAATCAGCGGCTGGTCGCACACCTTACAATATGGCCTGAATCTTACAGTGCAGAATGCAGTGTTGAATGTTATCCACGAATGACAAGATTCTCCCAGTGCAGATCATGGACAGACAATTAATCTGTGGCTGGGATTTTATCCTGGTGCCTGATACTCATAGTACAGACCATTATCCCATAGCCGGATAACTGGGAGCACACCTTATAATATGGCCTGAATCTAGCAGTGCAGAATGCAGTGTGGAATGTCATCCAAGCATGTCACGATGCTCTCAGTGCAGACTATTAATCAGCGGCTGGTCGCACACCTTACAATATGGCCGGAATTTGCAGTGCAAAATGCAGTGTTGAATGTCATCCAAGCATGTCACGAGGCTCTCAGTGCAGACTATTAATCAGTGGCTGGGTTTTTATCCTGGTGCCTGAAACTCACAGTGCAGACCATTATACCATAGCCTGATAACTGGGCCCACACCTTACAATATGGCCTGAATCTTGCAGTGCAAAATGCAGTGTTGAATGTCATCCACGCATATCACGATGCTCCTAGTGCAGACTATTAATCCACGGCTGGGTTTTTATCCTGGTGCCTTATACAGTACAGACCATTATCCCATAGCAGGATAACTGGGCGCACACCTTATAATATGGCCTGAATCTTGCAGTGCAGAATGCAGTGTTGAATGTCATCCACGCATGTCACGAAGCTCCCAGTGCAGATCCAGGACAGACTATTAATCCGCGTCTGGGTTTTTATCCTGGTGCTTGATACTCACAGTGCAGACCATTATACCATAGCCTGATAACTGGGCGCACAACTTACAATATGGCCTGAATCTTGCAATGCAGAATGCAGTGTTGAATGTCATCCATGCATGTGACGATGCTCGCAGTGCAGATCCAGGACAGACTATTATTCCGCGGCTGGGTTTTTATCCTGGTGCTTGATACTCACAGTGCAGGCCATTATACCATAGCCTGATAACTGGGTGCACAACTTACAAAATGACCTGAATCTTCCAGTGCAGAATGCAGTGTGGAATGTCATCCAAGCATGTCACAATGCTCTCAGTGCAGACTATAAATCAGCGGCTGGTCGCACACCTTACAATATGGCCTGAATCTTGCAGTGCAAAATGAAGTGTTGAATGTCATCCAAGCATGTCACGATGCTCTCAGTGCAGACTTTTAATCAGCGGCTGGGTATTTATCCTAGTGCCTGATACTCACAGTGCAGACCATTATACCATAGCCTGATAACTGGGCGCACTACTTACAATATGGCCTGAATCTTGCAGTGCAGAATGCAGTGTTGAATGTCATCCACGCAAGTCACGATCCTCCCAGTGCAGATCCAGGACATACTATTAATCCACAACTGGGTTTTTATCCTGGTGCCTGATACTCACAGAACAAACCATTATCCCATTGCCTGATAACTGGGCGCACACCTTACAATATGGCCTGATTCTTGCAGTGCAGAATGCAGTGTTGAATGTCATCCACGCATGTCACGATGCTCCTAGTGCAGACTATTAATCCACGGCTGGGTTTTTATCCTGGTGCCTGATACGTTACAGACCATTATCCCATAGCAGGATAACTGGGCGCACACCTTATAATATGGCCTGAACCTTGCAGTGCAGAATGCAGTGTTGAATGTCATACACGCATGTCACGAAGCTCCCAGTGCAGATCCAGGACAGACTATTAATCAGAGGCTGGGTTTTTATATTGGTGCCTGAAACTCACAGTGCAGACCATTATACCATAGCCTGATAACTGGGCGCACAACTTACAATATGGCCTGAATCTTGCAGTGCAGAATGCAGTGTTGAATGTCATCCACGCATGTCACGATGCTCCCAATGCACACTATTAATCAGCGGCTGGTCGCACACCTTACAATATGGCCTGAATCTTGCAGTGCAGAATGCAGTGTTGAATGTTATCCACGCATGACAAGATTCTCCCAGTGCAGATCATGGACAGACAATTAATCTGCGGCTGGGATTTTATCCTGGTGCCTGATACTCATAGAACAAACCATTATCCCATAGCCGGATAACTGGGAGCACACCTTATAATATGGCCTGAATCTAGCAGTGCAGAATGCAGTGTTCAATGTCATCCACGCATGTCACGGTGCTCCAGTGCAGATTATTAATCAGCAGCTGGGTTTTTATCCTGGTGCCTGATACTCACAGTACAGACCATTATCCTATAGCCGGATAACTGGGCACACACCTTACAATATGGCCTGAATCTTGCAGTGCAGAATGCAGTGTGGAATATCATCCAAGCATGTCACGTTGCTCTCAGTGCAGACTATTAATCAGCGGCTGGTCGCACACCTTACAATATGGCCTGAATTTACAGTGCAAAATGCAGTGTTGAATGTCATCCAAGCATGTCACGAGGCTCTCAGTGCAGACTATCACTCAGTGGCTGGGTTTTTATCCTGGTGCCTGAAACTCACAGTGCAGACCATTATACCATAGCCTGATAACTGGGCGCACAACTTACAAATGGCCTGAATCTTGCAGTGCAGAATGCAGTGTTGAATGTCATCCACGCATGTCACAATGCCCCCAGTGAAGATCCAGGACATACTATTAATCCGCGGCTGGGTTTTATCCTGGTGCCTGATACTCACAGAACAGACCATTATCCCATAGCCTGATAACTGGGCGCACACCTTACAATATGGCCTGAATCTTGCAGTGCAGAATGCAGAGTTGCATGTCATCCACGCATGTCACGATGCTCCCAATGCACACTATTAATCAGCGGCTGGGTTTTTATCCTGGAGCCCGATACTCAGAGTACAGACCATTATCCTTTAGACGGATAACTGGGCACACATCTTACAATATGGCCTGAATATTGCAGTGCAGATTACAGTTTTGAATGTCATCCAAGCATGTCACGATGCTCCCAGTGCAGATCCAGGGCAGACTATTAATCAGCCGCTGGGTTTTAATCTTGGTGCCTGATACTCACAGTGCAGACCATTATACCATGGCCTGATAACTGTTCGCACAACTTACAATATGGCCTGAATCTTGCAGTGCAGAATGCAGTGTTAAATGTCATCCACGCATGTCACGATGCTCCCAGTGCCTATCCAGGACGGACTATTAATCCGCGCCTGGGTTTTTATCCTGTGCCTGATACTCACAGTACAGACCATTGTCCCATAGCCGGATAACTGGGCGCACACCTTACAATATGGCCTGAATCTGGCAGTGCAGAATGTCATCCACGCATGTCACGATGCTCCCAGTGCAGACTATTAATCCGCGGCTGGGTTTTTATCCTGGTGCCTGATAATCACAGTGCAGACCATTATCCTGTAGCCGTATAACTGGGCGCCCATCTTACAATATGGCCTGAATCTTGCAGTGCAGAATGCAGTGTTGAATGTCATCCACGTATGTCACGATGCTCCCAGTGCAGAATATTAATCAACGGCTGTGTGTTTATCCTGGTGCCTGATACTCACAGTACAGACCATTATCCGATAGCCGGATAACTGGGCACACACCTTACAATATGGCCTGAATCTTGCATTGCAGAATGCAGGTTGAATGTCACCCACGCATGTCACGATGCTCCCAGTGCAGACTATTAACCCGCGGATGGGTTTTTATCCTGGTGCCTGATACTCACAGAACAGACCATTATCCCATAGCCTGATAACTGGGCGCACACCTTACAATATGGCCTGAAACTTCCAGTGCAGAATGCAGTGTTGAATGTCATCCACGCATGTCACGATACTCCCAGTGCAGACTATCAAACCGCGGCTGGGTTTTTATCCTGGTGCCTGATACTCCCAATACAGACCATTATCCCATAGCCGGATAACTGGGCACACACCTTACAATATGTCCTGAATCTTGCATTGCAGAATGCAGGTTGAATGTCACCCACGCATGTCACGATGCTCCCAGTGCAGACTTTTAATCAGCGGCAGGGTTTTTATCCTGGTGCCTGATACTTACAGTACAGACCCTTATCCAATAGCCAGATAACTGGACGCACACCATACAATATGGCCTGAATCGTGCAGTGCAGAATGCAGTGTTGAAAGTCATCCAAGCATGTCACAATGCTCCCAGTGCAGATCCAGAACAGACTATTAATCAGCTGCTGGGTTTTTATCTTGGAGCCTGATACACACAGTGCAGACCATAATACCATAGCCTGATAACTGGGCGCACAACTTACAATATGGCCTGAATCTTGTAGTGCAGAATGCAGTGTTGAATGTCATCCACGCATGTCACGATGCTCCCAGTGCAGAATATTAATCAGCGGCAGTGTGTTTATCCTGGTGCCTGATACTCACAGTACAGACCATTATCCCATAGCCGGATAACTGGGCACACACCTTACAATATGGCCTGAATCCTGCATGGCAGAATGCAGAGTTGCATGTCATCCACGCATGTCACGATGCTCCCAGTGCACACTATTAATCAGCGGCTGGGTTTTTATCCTTGAGCCTGATACTCAGAGTACAGACCATTATCCTTTAGACGGATATCTGGGCGCACATCTTACAATATGGCCTGAATCTTGCAGTGCAGATTGCATGGGTTTTAATCTTGGTGCCTGATACTCACAGTGCAGACCATTATACCATAGCCTGATAACTGGTCGCACAACTTACAATATGGCCTGAATCTTGTAGTGCAGAATGTAGGTTGAATGTCATCCACGCATGTCACGATGCTCCCAGTGCAGACTATTAATCAGCGGCTAGGTTTTTATGCTGGTGCCTGATACTCACAGTGCAGACCATTATAAAATAGCCTGATAACTGGGCGCACAACTTACAATATGGCCTGAATCTTGCAGTGCAGAATGCAGAGTTGCATGTCATCCACGCATGTCACGATGCTCCTAGTGCAGACTATTAATCCACGGCTGGGTTTTTATCCTGGTGCCTGATACGTTACAGACCATTATCCCATAGCAGGATAACTGGGCGCACACCTTATAATATGGCCTGAACCTTGCAGTGCAGAATGCAGTGTTGAATGTCATACACGCATGTCACGAAGCTCCCAGTGCAGATCCAGGACAGACTATTAATCAGAGGCTGGGTTTTTATATTGGTGCCTGAAACTCACAGTGCAGACCATTATACCATAGCCTGATAACTGGGCGCACAACTTACAATATGGCCTGAATCTTGCAGTGCAGAATGCAGTGTTGAATGTCATCCACGCATGTCACGATGCTCCCAATGCACACTATTAATCAGCGGCTGGTCGCACACCTTACAATATGGCCTGAATCTTACAGTGCAGAATGCAGTGTTGAATGTTATCCACGCATGACAAGATTCTCCCAGTGCAGATCATGGACAGACAATTAATCTGCGGCTGGGATTTTATCCTGGTGCCTGATACTCATAGAACAAACCATTATCCCATAGCCGGATAACTGGGAGCACACCTTATAATATGGCCTGAATCTAGCAGTGCAGAATGCAGTGTTCAATGTCATCCACGCATGTCACGGTGCTCCAGTGCAGATTATTAATCAGCAGCTGGGTTTTTATCCTGGTGCCTGATACTCACAGTACAGACCATTATCCTATAGCCGGATAACTGGGCACACACCTTACAATATGGCCTGAATCTTGCAGTGCAGAATGCAGTGTGGAATATCATCCAAGCATGTCACGTTGCTCTCAGTGCAGACTATTAATCAGCGGCTGGTCGCACACCTTACAATATGGCCTGAATTTACAGTGCAAAATGCAGTGTTGAATGTCATCCAAGCATGTCACGAGGCTCTCAGTGCAGACTATCACTCAGTGGCTGGGTTTTTATCCTGGTGCCTGAAACTCACAGTGCAGACCATTATACCATAGCCTGATAACTGGGCGCACAACTTACAAATGGCCTGAATCTTGCAGTGCAGAATGCAGTGTTGAATGTCATCCACGCATGTCACAATGCCCCCAGTGAAGATCCAGGACATACTATTAATCCGCGGCTGGGTTTTATCCTGGTGCCTGATACTCACAGAACAGACCATTATCCCATAGCCTGATAACTGGGCGCACACCTTACAATATGGCCTGAATCTTGCAGTGCAGAATGCAGAGTTGCATGTCATCCACGCATGTCACGATGCTCCCAATGCACACTATTAATCAGCGGCTGGGTTTTTATCCTGGAGCCCGATACTCAGAGTACAGACCATTATCCTTTAGACGGATAACTGGGCACACATCTTACAATATGGCCTGAATATTGCAGTGCAGATTACAGTTTTGAATGTCATCCAAGCATGTCACGATGCTCCCAGTGCAGATCCAGGGCAGACTATTAATCAGCCGCTGGGTTTTAATCTTGGTGCCTGATACTCACAGTGCAGACCATTATACCATGGCCTGATAACTGTTCGCACAACTTACAATATGGCCTGAATCTTGCAGTGCAGAATGCAGTGTTAAATGTCATCCACGCATGTCACGATGCTCCCAGTGCCTATCCAGGACGGACTATTAATCCGCGCCTGGGTTTTTATCCTGTGCCTGATACTCACAGTACAGACCATTGTCCCATAGCCGGATAACTGGGCGCACACCTTACAATATGGCCTGAATCTGGCAGTGCAGAATGTCATCCACGCATGTCACGATGCTCCCAGTGCAGACTATTAATCCGCGGCTGGGTTTTTATCCTGGTGCCTGATAATCACAGTGCAGACCATTATCCTGTAGCCGTATAACTGGGCGCCCATCTTACAATATGGCCTGAATCTTGCAGTGCAGAATGCAGTGTTGAATGTCATCCACGTATGTCACGATGCTCCCAGTGCAGAATATTAATCAACGGCTGTGTGTTTATCCTGGTGCCTGATACTCACAGTACAGACCATTATCCGATAGCCGGATAACTGGGCACACACCTTACAATATGGCCTGAATCTTGCATTGCAGAATGCAGGTTGAATGTCACCCACGCATGTCACGATGCTCCCAGTGCAGACTATTAACCCGCGGATGGGTTTTTATCCTGGTGCCTGATACTCACAGAACAGACCATTATCCCATAGCCTGATAACTGGGCGCACACCTTACAATATGGCCTGAAACTTCCAGTGCAGAATGCAGTGTTGAATGTCATCCACGCATGTCACGATACTCCCAGTGCAGACTATCAAACCGCGGCTGGGTTTTTATCCTGGTGCCTGATACTCCCAATACAGACCATTATCCCATAGCCGGATAACTGGGCACACACCTTACAATATGTCCTGAATCTTGCATTGCAGAATGCAGGTTGAATGTCACCCACGCATGTCACGATGCTCCCAGTGCAGACTTTTAATCAGCGGCAGGGTTTTTATCCTGGTGCCTGATACTTACAGTACAGACCCTTATCCAATAGCCAGATAACTGGACGCACACCATACAATATGGCCTGAATCGTGCAGTGCAGAATGCAGTGTTGAAAGTCATCCAAGCATGTCACAATGCTCCCAGTGCAGATCCAGAACAGACTATTAATCAGCTGCTGGGTTTTTATCTTGGAGCCTGATACACACAGTGCAGACCATAATACCATAGCCTGATAACTGGGCGCACAACTTACAATATGGCCTGAATCTTGTAGTGCAGAATGCAGTGTTGAATGTCATCCACGCATGTCACGATGCTCCCAGTGCAGAATATTAATCAGCGGCAGTGTGTTTATCCTGGTGCCTGATACTCACAGTACAGACCATTATCCCATAGCCGGATAACTGGGCACACACCTTACAATATGGCCTGAATCCTGCATGGCAGAATGCAGAGTTGCATGTCATCCACGCATGTCACGATGCTCCCAGTGCACACTATTAATCAGCGGCTGGGTTTTTATCCTTGAGCCTGATACTCAGAGTACAGACCATTATCCTTTAGACGGATATCTGGGCGCACATCTTACAATATGGCCTGAATCTTGCAGTGCAGATTGCATGGGTTTTAATCTTGGTGCCTGATACTCACAGTGCAGACCATTATACCATAGCCTGATAACTGGTCGCACAACTTACAATATGGCCTGAATCTTGTAGTGCAGAATGTAGGTTGAATGTCATCCACGCATGTCACGATGCTCCCAGTGCAGACTATTAATCAGCGGCTAGGTTTTTATGCTGGTGCCTGATACTCACAGTGCAGACCATTATAAAATAGCCTGATAACTGGGCGCACTACTTACAATATGGCCTGAATCTTGCAGTGCAGAATGCAGAGTTGCATGTCATCCACGCATGTCACGATGCTCCCAGTGCACACTATTAATCAGCGGCTGGGTTTTTATCCTTGAGGCTGATACTCAGAGTACAGACCATTATCCTTTAGACGGATATCTGGGCGCACATCTTACAATATGGCCTGAATCTTGTAGTGCAGAATGTAGGTTGAATGTCATCCACGCATGTCACGATGCTCCCAGTGCAGACTATTAATCAGCGGCTAGGTTTTTATGCTGGTGCCTGATACTCACAGTGCAGACCATTATACCATAGCCTGATAACTGGTCGCACAACTTACAATATGGCCTGAATCTTGTAGTGCAGAATGCAGGTTGAATGTCATCCACGCATGTCACGATGCTCCCAGTGCAGAATATTAATCAGCGGCAGTGTGTTTATCCTGGTGCCTGATACTCACAGTACAGACCCTTATCCAATAGCCGGATAACTGGACACACACCTTACAATAAGGCCTGAATCGAGCAGTGCAGAATGCAGGTTGAATGTCATCGACGTATGTCACGATGCTCCCAATGCAGACTATTAATCAGCGGCTTGGTTTTTATCCTGGAGCGTGATACTCAGAGTACAGACCATTATCCTTTAGATGGATAACTGGGCTCACATCTTACAATATGGCCTGAATCTTGCAGTGCAGATTGCAGTTTTGAATGTCATCCAAGCATGTCACGATGCTCCCAGTGCAGATCCAGGGCAGACTATTAATCAGCCGCTGGGTTTTAATCTTGGTGCCTGATACTCACACTGCAGACCATTATACCATAGCCTGATAACTGGGCGCACAACTTACAATATGGCCTGCATCTTGCAGTGCAGAAGGCAGTGTTAAATATCATCCACGCATGTCACGATGCTCCCAGTGCAGATCCAGGACGGACTATTAATCTGCGGCTGGGTTCTTATCCTGGCGCCTGATACTCACAGTACAGACCTTCATCCCATAGCCGGATAACTGGGCGCACACCTTACAATATGGCTTGAATCTGGCAGTGCAGAATGTCATCCACGAATGTCACGATGCTCCCAGTGCAGACTATTAATCAGCGGCTGGGTTTTTATCCCGGTGCCTGATACTCACAGTACAGACCATTATCCTTTAGACGGATAACTGGGAGCACATCTTACAATATGGCCTGAATCTTGCAGTGCAGATTGCACGGGTTTTAATCTTGGTGCCTGATACTCACAGTGCAGACCATTATACCATAGCCTGATAACTGGTCGCACAACTTACAATATGGCCTGAATCTTGCAGTGCAGAATGCAGTGTTGAATGTCATCCACGCATGTCACAATGCCCCCAGTGAAGATCCAGGACATACTATTAATCCGCGGCTGGATTTTTATCCTGGTGCCTGATACTCACAGTACAGACCATTATCCTATAGCCGGATAACTGGGCGCACACCTTACAATATGGCCTGAATCTTGCAGTGCAGAATGCAGTGTTCAATTTAATCCACGCATATCACGATGCTCCCAGTGAAGTCTATTAATCCGTGGCTGGGTTTTTATCCTGGTGCCTGATACTCACAGTACAGACCATTATCCAACAGCCGGATAACTGGGTGCACACCTTACAATATGGCCTGAATCTTCCAGTGCAGAATGCAGTGTTGAATGTCATCCAAGCATGTCACGATGCTCCCAGTGCAGATCCAGAACAGACTATTAATCCGCAGATGGGTTTTTATCCTGGAGCCTGATACTCACAGTACAGATCATTATCCCATAGCCGGATAACTGGGCGCACACCTTATAATATGGCCTGAATCTTGCAGTGCAGAATGCAGTGTTGAATGTCATCCACGCATGTCACGATGCTCCCAGTGCACACTATTAATCAGCGGCAGTGTGTTTATCCTGGTGCCTGATACTCACAGTACAGACCATTATCCCATAGCCGGATAACTGGGCACACACCTTACAATATGGCCTGAATCCTGCATGGCAGAATGCAGAGTTGCATGTCATCCACGCATGTCACGATGCTCCCAGTGCACACTATTAATCAGCGGCTGGGTTTTTATCCTTGAGCCTGATACTCAGAGTACAGACCATTATCCTTTAGACGGATATCTGGGCGCACATCTTACAATATGGCCTGAATCTTGCAGTGCAGATTGCATGGGTTTTAATCTTGGTGCCTGATACTCACAGTGCAGACCATTATACCATAGCCTGATAACTGGTCGCACAACTTACAATATGGCCTGAATCTTGTAGTGCAGAATGTAGGTTGAATGTCATCCACGCATGTCACGATGCTCCCAGTGCAGACTATTAATCAGCGGCTAGGTTTTTATGCTGGTGCCTGATACTCACAGTGCAGACCATTATAAAATAGCCTGATAACTGGGCGCACAACTTACAATATGGCCTGAATCTTGCAGTGCAGAATGCAGAGTTGCATGTCATCCACGCATGTCACGATGCTCCCAGTGCACACTATTAATCAGCGGCTGGGTTTTTATCCTTGAGGCTGATACTCAGAGTACAGACCATTATCCTTTAGACGGATATCTGGGCGCACATCTTACAATATGGCCTGAATCTTGTAGTGCAGAATGTAGGTTGAATGTCATCCACGCATGTCACGATGCTCCCAGTGCAGACTATTAATCAGCGGCTAGGTTTTTATGCTGGTGCCTGATACTCACAGTGCAGACCATTATACCATAGCCTGATAACTGGTCGCACAACTTACAATATGGCCTGAATCTTGTAGTGCAGAATGCAGGTTGAATGTCATCCACGCATGTCACGATGCTCCCAGTGCAGAATATTAATCAGCGGCAGTGTGTTTATCCTGGTGCCTGATACTCACAGTACAGACCCTTATCCAATAGCCGGATAACTGGACACACACCTTACAATAAGGCCTGAATCGAGCAGTGCAGAATGCAGGTTGAATGTCATCGACGTATGTCACGATGCTCCCAATGCAGACTATTAATCAGCGGCTTGGTTTTTATCCTGGAGCGTGATACTCAGAGTACAGACCATTATCCTTTAGATGGATAACTGGGCTCACATCTTACAATATGGCCTGAATCTTGCAGTGCAGATTGCAGTTTTGAATGTCATCCAAGCATGTCACGATGCTCCCAGTGCAGATCCAGGGCAGACTATTAATCAGCCGCTGGGTTTTAATCTTGGTGCCTGATACTCACACTGCAGACCATTATACCATAGCCTGATAACTGGGCGCACAACTTACAATATGGCCTGAATCTTGCAGTGCAGAAGGCAGTGTTAAATATCATCCACGCATGTCACGATGCTCCCAGTGCAGATCCAGGACGGACTATTAATCTGCGGCTGGGTTCTTATCCTGGCGCCTGATACTCACAGTACAGACCTTCATCCCATAGCCGGATAACTGGGCGCACACCTTACAATATGGCTTGAATCTGGCAGTGCAGAATGTCATCCACGAATGTCACGATGCTCCCAGTGCAGACTATTAATCAGCGGCTGGGTTTTTATCCCGGTGCCTGATACTCACAGTACAGACCATTATCCTTTAGACGGATAACTGGGAGCACATCTTACAATATGGCCTGAATCTTGCAGTGCAGATTGCACGGGTTTTAATCTTGGTGCCTGATACTCACAGTGCAGACCATTATACCATAGCCTGATAACTGGTCGCACAACTTACAATATGGCCTGAATCTTGCAGTGCAGAATGCAGTGTTGAATGTCATCCACGCATGTCACAATGCCCCCAGTGAAGATCCAGGACATACTATTAATCCGCGGCTGGATTTTTATCCTGGTGCCTGATACTCACAGTACAGACCATTATCCTATAGCCGGATAACTGGGCGCACACCTTACAATATGGCCTGAATCTTGCAGTGCAGAATGCAGTGTTCAATTTAATCCACGCATATCACGATGCTCCCAGTGAAGTCTATTAATCCGTGGCTGGGTTTTTATCCTGGTGCCTGATACACACAGTACAGACCATTATCCAACAGCCGGATAACTGGGTGCACACCTTACAATATGGCCTGAATCTTCCAGTGCAGAATGCAGTGTTGAATGTCATCCAAGCATGTCACGATGCTCCCAGTGCAGATCCAGAACAGACTATTAATCCGCAGATGGGTTTTTATCCTGGAGCCTGATACTCACAGTACAGATCATTATCCCATAGCCGGATAACTGGGCGCACACCTTATAATATGGCCTGAATCTTGCAGTGCAGAATGCAGTGTTGAATGTCATCCACGCATGTCACGATGCTCCCAGTGCACACTATTAATCAGCGGCAGGGTTTTTATCCTGGAGCGTGATACTCAGAGTACAGACCATTATCCTTTAGACGGATAACTGGGCTCACATCTTACAATATGGCCTGAATCTTGCAGTGCAGATTACAGTTTTGAATGTCATTCAAGCATGTCATGATGCTCCCAGTGCAGATCCAGGACATACTATTAATCCGCGGCTGGGATAATATCCTGGTTTCTGATACTCACAGTACAGACCATGATCCTATAGCCGGATAACTGAGCGCACACCTTACAATATGGCCTGAATCTTGCAGTGCAGAATGCAGTGTTCAATGTCATCCACGCATGTAACGGTGCTCCCAGTGCAGACTATTAATCAGCGGCTGGTCCCACACCTTACAATATGGCCTGAATCTTGCAGTGCAAAATGCAGTGTTGAATGTCATCCAAGCATGTCACGAGGCTCTCACTGCAGACTATTAATCAGTGGCTGGGTTTTTATCCTGGTGCCTGAAACTCACAGTGCAGACCATTATACCATAGCCTGATAACTGGGCGCACAACTTACAATATGGAGTGAATCTTGCAGTGCAGAATGCACTGTTGAATGTCATCCACGCATGTCACAATGCCCCCAGTGAAGATCCAGGACATACTATTAATCCGCGGCTGGATTTTTATCCTGGTGCCTGATACTCACAGTACAGACCATTATCCTATAGCCGGATAACTGGGTGCACACCTTACAATATGGACTGAATCTTGCAGTGCAGAATGCAGTGTTCAATGTCATCCACGCATATCACGATGCTCCCAGTGAAGTCTATTAATCCGTGGCTGGGTTTTTATCCTGGTGCCTGATACTCACAGTACAGACCATTATCCAACAGCCGGATAACTGGGTGCACACCTTACAATATGGCCTGAATCTTCCAGTGCAGAATGCAGTGTTGAATGTCATCCACGCATGTCACGATACTCCCAGTGCACACCATTAATCAGCGGCTGGGTTTTTATCCTGGTGCCTGATACAGTGCAGACCATTATACCTTAGCGTGATAACTGGGCGCAGAACTTGTAAAATGGCCTGAATCTTGCAGTGCAGAATGCAGTGTTGAATGTCATCCATGCATGTCACGATGCTCCCAGTGCAGATCCAGGACATACAATTACTCCGCGGTTGGGTTTTTATCCTGGTGACTGATACTCACAGAACAGACCATTATCCCATAGCCTGATAACTGGGTGCACACCTTACAATATGGCCTGAATCTTGCAGTGCAGAATGCAGTGCTGAATTTCATTCACGCATGTCACGATACTCCCAGTGCAGACTATTAAACCGCGGCTGGGTTTTTATCCTGGTGCCTGATACTCACAGTACAGACCATTATCCCATAGCCGGAAAACTGGGCGCACACATTATAATATGGCCTGAATCTTGCAGTGCAGAATGCAGTGTTGAATGTCATCCACGCATGTCACGAAGCTCCCAGTGCAGATCCTGGACAGACTATTAATCCGCGGCTGGGTTTTTATCCTGGTGCCTGATACTCACAGTACAGACCATTATCCTATAGCCAGATAACCGTGCGCTCACCTTACAATATGGCCTGAATCTTGCAGTGCAGAATGCAGTGTTGAATGTCATCCACGCATGTCACGATACTCCCAGTGCACACTATTAATCAGCAGCTGGGTTTTTATCCTGGAGCGTGATACTCAGAGTACAGACCATTATCCTTTAGACGGATAACTGGGCTCACATCTTACAATATGGCCTGAATCTTGCAGTGCAGATTGCAGTTTTGAATGTCATCCAAGCATGTCACGATGCTCCCAGTGCAGATCCAGGGCAGAGTATTAATCAGCCGCTGGGTTTTAATCTTGGTGCCTGATACTCACACTGCAGACCATTATACCATAGCCTGATAACTGGGCGCACAACTTACAATATGGCCTGAATCTTGCAGTGCAGATTGCAGTTTTGAATGTCATCCAAGCATGTCACGATGCTCCCAGTGCAGATCCAGGGCAGACTATTAATCAGCCGCTGGGTTTTAATCTTGGTGCCTGATTCTCACACTGCAGACCATTATACCATAGCCTGATAACTGGGCGCACACCTTACAATATGGCCTGAATCTTGAAGTGCAGAATGCAGGTTGAATGTCACCCACGCATGTCACGATGCTCCCAGTGCAGACTATTAATCAGCGGCTGGGTTTTTATCCTGGTGCCTGATACTCACAGTACAGACCCTTATCCAATAGCCAAATAACTGGACGCACACCATACAATATGGCCTGAATCGTGCAGTGCAGAATGCAGTGTTGAAAGTCATCCAAGCATGTCACAATGCTCCCAGTGCAGATCCAGGACAGACTATTAATCAGCTGCTGGGTTTTTATCCTGGTGCCTGATACACACAGTGCAGACCATTATACCATTGTCAGATAACTGGGCGCACAACTTACAATATGGCCTGAATCTTGCAGTGCAGAATGCAGTGTTGAATGTCATCCACGCATGTCACGATACTCCCAGTGCAGACTATTAAACTGCGGCTCGGTTTTTATCCTGGTGCCTGATACTCACAGTACAGACCATTATCCCATAGCCCGATAGCTGGGCGCACACCTTATAATACGGCCTGAATCTTGCAGTGCAGAATGCAGTGTTGAATGTCATCCAAGCATGTCACGATGTACCCTGTGCAGATCCAGGACAGACTATTCATCCGCTGATGGGTTTTTATCCTGGTGCCTGATACTCACAGAACAGACCATTATCCCATAGCCTGATAACTGGGCACACACCTTACAATATGGCCTGAAACTTCCAGTGCAGAATGCAGTGTTGAATGTCATCCACGAATGTCACGATACTCCCAGTGCAGACTATTAATCCACGTCTGGGTTTTTATCCTGGTGCCTGATACTCACAGTACAGGCCATTATCCCATAGCCCGATAACTGGGCGCACACCTTACAATATGGCCTGAATCTTGCAGTGCATATTGCAGTTTTGAATGTCATCCACGCATGTCACGATGTTCCTAGTGCAGACTATTAATCCACGGCTGGGTTTTTATCCTGGTGCCTGATACAGTACAGACCATTATCCCATAGCAGGATAACTGCGCGCACACCTTATATAATGGCCTGAATCTTGCAGTGCAAAATGCAGTGTTGAATGTCATCCAAGCATGTCACGAGGCTCTCAGTGCAGACTATTAATCAGCGGCTGGGTTTTTATCCGGTGCCTGATACTCACAGTACAGACCCTTAACCAATAGCCGGATAACTGGACGCACACCATACAATATGGCCTGAATCGTGCAGTGCAGAATGCAGTGTTGAAAGTCATCCAAGCATGTCACAATGCTCCCAGTGCAGATCCAGGACAGACTATTTATCAGCTGCTGGGTTATTATCCTGGTGCCTGATACACACAGTGCAGACCATTATACCATTGTCAGATAACTGGGCGCACAGCTTACAATATGGCCTGAATCTTGCAGTGCACAATGCAGTGTTCAATGTCATCTACGCATGTCACGATGCTCCCAATGCAGATCCAGGACATACTATTAATCCACGTCTGGGTTTTTATCCTGGTGCCTGATACTCACAGTACAGGCCATTATCCCATAGCCCGATAACTGGGCGCACACCTTACAATATGGCCTGAATCTTGCAGTGCATATTGCAGTTTTGAATGTCATCCACGCATGTCACGATGTTCCTAGTGCAGACTATTAAACCACGGCTGGGTTTTTATCCTGCTGCCTGATACAGTACAGACCATTATCCCATAGCAGGATAACTGGGCGCACACCTTATATAATGGCCTGAATCTTGCAGTGCAAAATGCAGTGTTGAATGTCATCCAAGCATGTCACGAGGCTCTCAGTGCAGACTATTAATCAGTGGCTGGGTTTTTATCCTGGTGCCTGAAACTCACAGGGCAGACCATTATACCATAGCCTGATAACTGGGTGCACACCTTACAATATGGCCTGAATCTTGCAGTGCAGAATGCAGTGTTGAATGTCATCCACGCATGTCACGATGCTCCCAATGAACACTATTAATCAGCGGCTGGTCGCACACCTTACAATATGGCGTGAATCTTACAGTGCAGAATGCAGTGTTGAATGTTATCCACGCATGTCAAGATTCTGCCAGTGCAGATCAAGGACAGACAATTAATCAGCAGCTGGGTTTTTATCCTGGTGCCTGATACTCACAGTAGAGACCATTATCCTATAGCCGGATAACTGGGCGCACACCTTACAATATGGCCTGAATCTTGCAGTGCAGAATGCAGTGTTCAATGTCATCCACGCATGTCACGATGCTCCCAGTGCCTATCCAGGACATACTATTAATCCGCGGCTGGGTTTTTATCCTGGTGCCTGATACTCACAGAACAGACCATTATCCCATAGCCTGATAACTGAGCGCACACCTTACAATATGGCCTGAATCTTGCAGTGCAGAATGCAGAGTTGCATGTCATCCACGCATGTCACGATGCTCCCAATGCACACTATTAATCAGCGGCTGGGTTTTTATCCTGGAGCCTGATACTCAGAGTACAAACCATTATCCTTTAGATGGATAACTGGGCACACATCTTACAATATGGCCTGAATATTGCAGTGCAGATTACAGTTTTGAATGTCATCCAAGCATGTCACGATGCTCCCAGTGCAGATCCAGGGCAGACTATTTATCAGCCGCTGGGTTTTAATCTTGGTGCCTGATACTCACAGTGCAGACCATTATACCATAGCCTGATAACTGGTCGCACAACTTACAATATGGCCTGAATCTTGTAGTGCAGAATGCAGTGTTGAATGTCATCCACACATGTCACGATGCTCCCAGTGCCTATCCAGGACGGACTATTAATCCGCGGCTGGGTTTTTATCCTGTGCCTGATACTCACAGTACAGACCATTGTCCCATAGCCGGATAAGTGGGCGCACACCTTACAATATGGCCTGAATCTGGCAGTGCAGAATGTCATCCACGCATGTCACGATGCTCCCAGTGCAGACTATTAATCCGCGGCTGGGTTTTTATCCTGGTGCCTGATACTCACAGTGCAGACCATTATACTGTAGCCGGATAACTGGGTGCACACCTTACAATATGGCCTGAATCTTGCAGTGCAGAATGCAGTGTTGAATGTCATCCACGCATGTCAGGATGCTCCCAGTGCAAAATATTAATAAACGGCTGTGTGTTTATCCTGGTGCCTGATACTCACAGTGCAGACCATTATACCATAGCCTGATAACTGGGCGCACAACTTACAATATGGCCTGAATCTTGCAGTGCAGAATGTAGAGTTGAATATCATCCACGCATGTCACGATGCTCCCAGTGCAGATCCAGGACATACTATTAATCCTCGGCTGGGATTATATCCTGGTGTCTGATACTCACAGTACAGACCATTATCTCATAGCCTGATAACTGGGCGAACACCTTACAATATGGCCTGAATCTTGCAGTGCAGAATGCAGTGTTGAATGTCATTCATGCATATCACGATGCTCCCAGTGAAGACTATTAATCCGTGGCTGGGTTTTTATCCTGGTGCCTGATACTCACAGTACAGACCATTATCCTATAGCCGGATAACTAGGCGCACACCTTACAATATGGCCTGAATCTTGCAGTGCAGAATGCAGTGTTCAATGTCATCCACGCATGTCACGGTGCTCCCAGTGCAGACTATTAATCAGCGGCTGGTCGCACACCTTACAATATGGCCTGAATCTTGCAGTGCAAAATGCAGTGTTGAATGTCATCCAAGCATGTCACGAGGCTCTCAGTGCAGACTATTAATCAGTGGCTGGGTTTTTATCCTGGTGCCTGAAACTCACAGTGCAGACCATTATACCATAGCCTGATAACTGGGCGCACAACTTACAATATGGCCTGAATCTTGCAGTGCAGAATGCAGTGTTCAATGTCATCCACGCATATCACGATGCTCCCAGTGAAGTCTATTAATCCGTGGCTGGGTTTTTATCCTGGTGCCTGATACTCACAGTACAGACCATTATCCAACAGCCGGATAACTGGGTGCACACCTTACAATATGGCCTGAATCTTCCAGTGCAGAATGCAGTGTTGAATGTCATCCAAGCATGTCACGATGCTCCCAGTGCAGATCCAGAACAGACTATTAATCCGCAGCTGGGTTTTTATCCTGGAGCCTGATACTCAGAGTACAGACCATTATCCTTTAGACGGGTAACTGGGCTCACATCTTACAATATGGCCTGAATCTTGCAGTGCAGATTGCAGTTTTGAATGTCATCCAAGCATGTCATGATGCTCCCAGTGCAGATCCAGGGCAGACTATTAATCAGCCGCTGGGTTTTAATTTTTGTGCCTGATACTCACAGTGCAGACCATTATACTATAGCCTGATAACTGGGGGTACAACTTACAATATGGCCTGAATCTTGCAGTGCAGAATGCAGTGTTGAATGTCATCTACGCATGTCACGATGCTGCCAGTGCAGATCCAGGACATACTATTAATCCACGCCTGGGTTTTTATCCTGGTGCCTGATACTCACAGAACTGACCATTATCCCATCGCCTGATAACTGGGCGCACACCTTACAATATGGTCTGAATCTTGCAGTGCAGAATGCAGTGTTGAATGTCATCCAAGCATGTCACGATGCTCTCAGTGCAGACTATTAATTAGCGTCTGGGGTTTTATCCTGGTGACCGATACAGTGCAGACCATTATACCGTAGCGTGATGACTGGGCGCACAACTTGTAAAATGGCCTGAATCTTGCAGTGCAGAATGCAGTGTTGAATGTCATCCATGCATGTCACGATGCTCCCAGTGCAGATCCAGGACATACTATTACTCCGCGGTTGGGTTTTTATCCTGGTGCCTGATACTCACAGAACAGACCATTATCCCATAGCCTGATAACTGGGTGTACACCTTACAATATGGCCTGAATCTTGCAGTGCAGAATGCTGTGCTGAATTTCATCCACGTATTTCATGATACTCCCAGTGCAGACTATTAAACCGCGGCTGGGTTTTTATCCTGGTGCCTGATACTCACAGTACAGACCATTATCCCATAGCCGGAAAACTGGGCGCACACATTATAATATGGCCTGAATCTTGCAGTGCAGAATGCAGTGTTGAATGTCATCCACGCATGTCACGAAGCTCCCAGTGCAGATCCAGGACAGACTATTAATCCACAGCTGGGTTTTTATCCTGGTGCCTGATACTCACAGTACAGACCATTATCCTATAGCCAGATAACCGTGCGCTCACCTTACAATATGGCCTGAATCTTGCAGTGCAGAGTGCAGTGTTGAATGTCATCCACGCATGTCACGATACTCCCAGTGCACACTATTAATCAGCGGCTGGGTTTTTATCCTGGAGCGTGATACTCAGAGTACAGACCATTATCCTTTAGACGGATAACTGGGCTCACATCTTACAATATGGCCTGAATCTTGCAGTGCAGATTGCAGTTTTGAATGTCATCCAAGCATGTCACGATGCTCCCAGTGCAGATCCAGGGCAGAGTATTAATCAGCCGCTGGGTTTTAATCTTGGTGCCTGATACTCACACTGCAGACCATTATACCATACCCTGATAACTGGGAGCACACCTTATAATATGGCCTGAATCTTGCAGTGCAGAATGCAGTGTTGAATGTCATCCACGCATGTCACGATGCTCCCAGTGCACACTATTAATCAGCGGCAGGGTTTTTATCCTGGAGCGTGATACTCAGAGTACAGACCATTATCCTTTAGACGGGTAGTCTATTAATCCGTGGCTGGGTTTTTATCCTGGTGCCTGATACTCACAGTACAGACCATTATCCAACAGCCAGATAACTGGGAGCACAACTTACAATATGGCCTGAATCTTGCAGTGCAGAATGCAGTGTTAAATATCATCCACGCATGTCACGATGCTCCCAGTGCAGATCCAGGACGGACTATTAATCTGCGGCTGGGTTCTTATCCTGGTGCCTGATACTCACAGTACAGACCTTCATCCCATAGCCGGATAACTGGGCGCACACCTTACAATATGGCCTGAAGCTGGCAGTGCAGAATGTCATCCACGAATGTCACGATGCTCCCAGTGCAGACTATTAATCAGTGGCTGGGTTTTTATCCTGGTGCCTGATACTCACAGTACAGATCATTATCCTATAGCCGGATAACTAGGCGCACACCTTAAAATATGGCCTGAATCTTGCAGTGCAGAATGCAGTGTTGAATGTCATCCACGCATATCATGATGCTCCCAGTGCAGAATATTAATCAGCGGCTGTGTGTTTATCCTGGTGCCTGATACTCACAGTACAGACCATTATCCCATAGCCGGATAACTGGGCACACACCTTACAATATGGCCTGAATCTTGCATTGCAGAATGCAGGTTGAATGTCACCCACGCATGTCACGATGCTCCCAGTGCAGACTATTAATCAGCGGCTGGGTTTTTATCCTGGTGCCTGATACTCACAGAACAGACCATTATCCCATAGCCTCATAACTGGGCGCACACCTTACAATATGGCCTGAAACTTCCAGTGCAGAATGCAGTGTTGAATGTCATCCACGCATGTCACGATACTCCCAGTGCAGACTATTAATCCACGTCTGGGTTTTTATCCTGGTGCCTATTACTCACAGAACAGACCATTATCCCATAGCCTGATATCTTGGCGCACACCATACAATATGGCCTGAATATTGCAGTGCAGAATGCAGTGTTGAATGTCATCCACGCATGTAACGATGCTCCCAGTGCACACTATTAATCAGCGGCTGGGTTTTTATCCTGGAGCCTGATACTCAGAGTACAGACCATTATCCTTTAGACGGATAACTGGGCGCACATCTTACAATATGGCCTGGATCTTGCAGTGCAGAATGCAGTGTTGAATGTCATCCACGCATGTCATGATGCTCCCAGTGCAGAATATTAATCAGCGGCTGTGTGTTTATCCTGGTGCCTGATACTCACAGTACAGACTATTATCCCATAGCCAGATAACTGGGCACACACCTTACAATATGGCCTGAATCTTGCATTGCAGAATGCAGGTTGAATG
The DNA here is from genome assembly GCF_964204655.1 of Triturus cristatus. Classification (NCBI taxonomy): domain Eukaryota; kingdom Metazoa; phylum Chordata; class Amphibia; order Caudata; family Salamandridae; genus Triturus; species Triturus cristatus. The sequence continues at coordinate 852,732,683 of NC_140579.1, read as the reverse complement.
TCACCCACGCATGTCACGATGCTCCCAGTGCAGACTATTAATCAGCGGCTGGGTTTTTATCCTGGTGCCTGATACTCACAGTACAGACCCTTATCCAATAGCCGAATAACTGGACGCACACCATACAATATGGCCTGAATCGTGCAGTGCAGAATGCAGTGTTGAAAGTCATCCAAGCATGTCACAATGCTCCCAGTGCAGATCCAGGACAGACTATTCATCCGCTGATGGGTTTTTATCCTGGTGCCTGATACTCACAGAACAGACCATTATCCCATAGCCTGATAACTGGGCGCACACCTTACAATATGGCCTGAAACTTCCAGTGCAGAATGCAGTGTTGAATGTCATCCACGCATGTCACGATACTCCCAGTGCAGACTATTAATCCACGTCTGGGTTTTTATCCTGGTGCCTGTTACTCACAGAACAGACCATTATCCCATAGCCTGATATCTTGGCGCACACCATACAATATGGCCTGAATATTGCAGTGCAGAATGCAGTGTTGAATGTCATCCACGCATGTAACGATGCTCCCAGTGCACACTATTAATCAGCGGCTGGGTTTTTATCCTGGAGCCTGATACTCAGAGTACAGACCATTATCCTTTAGACGGATAACTGGGCGCACATCTTACAATATGGCCTGAATCTTGCAGTGCAGATTGCAGTTTTGAATGTCATCCAAACATGTCACGATGCTCCCAGTGCAGATCCAGGGCAGACTATTAATCAGCCGCTGGGTTTTAATCTTGCTGCCTGATACTCACAGTGCAGACCATTATACCATAGCCTGATAACTGGGTGCACAACTTACAATATGGCCTGAATCTTGCAGTGCAAAATGCAGTGTTAAATATCATCCACATGTGTCACGATGCTCCCAGTGCAGATCCAGGACGGACTATTAATCCGCGGCTGGGTTTTTACCCTGGTGCCTGATACTCACAGTACAGACCTTCATCCCATAGCCGGATAACTGGGTGCACACCTTACAATATGGCCTGAATCTTGCAGTGTCGAATGCAGGTTGAATGTCACCCACGCATGTCACGATGCTCCCAGTGCAGACTAGTAATCAGCGTCTGGGTTTTTATCCTGGTGCGTGATACTCACAGTACAGACCATTATACCATAGTCTGATAACTGGGCACACAACTTACAATATGGCCTGAATCTTGCAGTGCAGAATGCAGTCTTGAATGTCATCTACGCATGTCACGATGCCCCCAGTGCAGATCCAGGACATACTATTAATCCAAGGCTGGGATTTTATCCTGGTCCCTGATACTCCCAGTACAGACCATTATCCTATAGCCCGATAGCTGGGCGCACTCCTTATAATACGGCCTGAATCTTGCAGTGCAGAATGCAGTGTTGAATGTCATCCAAACATGTCACGATGCTCCCAGTGCAGATGTAGGACAGACTTAATAATCCGCGGCTGGGTTTTTATCCTGGTGCCTGATACTCACAGTACAGACTATTATCCCAAAGCCAGATAACTGGGCACACACCTTACAAAATGGCCTGAATCTTCCAGTGCAGAATGCAGTGTTGAATGTCATCCATGCATGTCACAATGCTCCCAGTGCAGACTATTAATCAGCGGCTGGGTTTTTATGCTGGTGCCTGATACTCACAGTGCAGACCATTATACCATACCCTGATAACTGGGCGCACAATTTACAATATGGCCTGAATCTTGCAGTGCAGAATGCAGAGTTGAATGTCATCCACGCATGTCACGATGCTCCCAGTGCAGATCCAGGACATACAATTAGTCCGCGGCTGGGATTATATCCTGGTGCCTGATACTCACAGTACAGACCATTATCTCATAGCCTGATAACTGGGCGAACACCTTACAATATGGCCTGAATCTTGCAGTGCAGAATGCAGTGTTGAATGTCATCCACGCATGTCACGATGCTCCCAGTGCAGACTATTAATCAGCGGTTGGGTTTTTATCCTGGTACCTGATACTCACAGTACAGACTATTATCCTATAGCCGGATAACTGGGCGCACACCTTACAATATGGCCTGAATCTTGCAGTGCAGAATGCAGTGTTGAATGTCATCCACGCATGTCACGATGCTCCCAGTGCAGACTATTACTTAGCGGCTGGGTTTTTATCCTGGTGCCTGATACCTACAGTGCAGACCATTATCCCATACCCGGATAACTAGGCGCACACCTTAGAAAATGGCTTTAATCGTGCACTGCAGAATGCAGTGTTGAAAGTCATCCATGCATGTGACGGTGCTCCCAGTGCAGATCCAGGACGGACTATTAATCCGCGGCTGGGTTTTTATCCTGGTGCCTGATACTAACAGTACAGACCATTATCCCATAGCCGGATAACTGGGCGCACACCTTACAATATGGCCTGAATCTGGCAGTGCAGAATGTCATCCACTCATGTCACGATCTTACCAGTGCAGACTATTAATCAGCGGCTGGGTTTTTATCCTGGTGCCTGATACTCACAGTACAGACCATTATCCCATAGCCGGATAACTGGGCACACACCTTACAATATGGCCTGAATCTTGCATTGCAGAATGCAGGTTGAATGTCACCCACGCATGTCACGATGCTCCCAGTGCAGACTATTAATCAGCGGCTGGGATTTTATCCTGGTGCCTGATACTCACAGTACAGACCCTTATCCAATAGCCGGATAACTGGACGCACACCTTACAATATGGCCTGAATCGTGCTGTGCAAAATGCAGTGTTGAATGTCATCCAAGCATGTCACAATGCTCCCAGTGCAGATCCAGGACAGACTATTAATCAGCTGCTGGGTTTTTATCCTGGAGCCTGATACACACAGTGCAGACCATTATACCATAGGCTGATAACTGGGCACACAACTTACAATATGGCCTGAATCTTGCAGTGCAGAATGCAGTGTTGAATGTCATCCACGCATGTCACGATGCTCCCAGTGCAGACTATTAATCAGTGGCTGGGTTTTTATCCTGGTGCCTGATACTCACAGTACAGACTATTATCCTATAGCCGGATAACTGGGCGCACACCTTACAATATGACATGAATCTTGCAGTGCGGAATGCAGTGTTGAATGTCATCCACGCATGTCACGATGCTCCCAGTGCAGACTATTAATCAGTGGCTGGGTTTTTATCCTGGTGCCGAATACTCACAGTACAGACCATTATCCAATAGGTGGATAACTGGGCGCACACCTTACAATATGGTCTGAATCTTCCAGTGCAGAGTGCAGTGTTAAATGTCATCCACGCATGCCACGATGCTCCCAGTGCAGATCCAGGACAGACTATTAATACGCAGCTGGGTTTTTATCCTGGTGCCTGATACAGTACAGACCACTATCCCATAGCCGGATAACTGAGCGCACACCTTACAATATGGCCTGAATCTTGCAGTGCAGAATGCAGTGTTGAATGTCATCCACGCATGTCACGATGCTCCCAGTGCAGACAATTAATCCGCAGCTGGGTTTTATCCTGGTGCCTGATACTCACAGTACAGACCATTATACCATAGTCTGATAACTGGGCACACAACTTACAATATGGCCTGAATCTTGCAGTGCAGAATGCAGTGTTGAATGTCATCTACCCATGTCATGATGCTCCCAGTGCAGATCCAGGACATACTATTAATCCAAGGCTGGGATTTTATCCTGGTGCCTGATACTCACAGTACAGACCATTATCCTATAGCCCGCCAGCTGGGCGCACACCTTATAATATGGCCTGAATCTTGCAGTGCAGAATGCAGTGTTGAATGTCATCCAAGCATGTCACGATGCTCCCAGTGCAGATGTAGGACAGACTTAATATTCCGCGGCTGGGTTTTTATCCTGGTGCCTGATACTCACAGTACAGTCCATTATCCCATAGCCAGATAACTGGGCACACACCTTACAAAATGGCCTGAATCTTCCAGTGCAGAATGCAGTATTGAATGTCATCCACGCATGTCACGATGCTCCCAGTGCAGACTATTAATCAGCGGCTGGGTTTTTATCCTGGTGCCTGATACTCACAGTACAGACCATTATTCCATAGCCGGATAACTGGCCGCTCACCTTACAATATGGCCTGAATCTTGCAGTGCAGAATGCAGTGTTGAATGTCATCCACGCATGTCACGATGCTCCCAGTGCAGACTATGAAACAGCGGCTGGGTTTTTATCCCTGTGCCTGATACTCACAATACAGACCCTTATCCCATAGCCGGATAACTGGGCACACACCTTACAATATGGCCCAAATCATGCAGTGCGGAATGCAGTGTTGAATGTCATCCACGCATGTCACGATGCTCCCAGTGCAGACTATTAATCAGTGGCTGGGTTTTTATCCTGGTGCCGAATACTCACAGTACAGACCATTATCCAATAGGTGGATAACTGGGCGCACACCTTACAATATGGTCTGAATCTTCCAGTGCAGAGTGCAGTGTTAAATGTCATCCACGCATGCCACGATGCTCCCAGTGCAGATCCAGGACAGACTATTAATACGCAGCTGGGTTTTTATCCTGGTGCCTGATACAGTACAGACCACTATCCCATAGCCGGATAACTGAGCGCACACCTTACAATATGGCCTGAATCTTGCAGTGCAGAATGCAGTGTTGAATGTCATCCACGCATGTCACGATGCTCCCAGTGCAGACAATTAATCCGCAGCTGGGTTTTATCCTGGTGCCTGATACTCACAGTACAGACCATTATACCATAGTCTGATAACTGGGCACACAACTTACAATATGGCCTGAATCTTGCAGTGCAGAATGCAGTGTTGAATGTCATCTACCCATGTCATGATGCTCCCAGTGCAGATCCAGGACATACTATTAATCCAAGGCTGGGATTTTATCCTGGTGCCTGATACTCACAGTACAGACCATTATCCTATAGCCCGCCAGCTGGGCGCACACCTTATAATACGGCCTGAATCTTGCAGTGCAGAATGCAGTGTTGAATGTCATCCAAGCATGTCACGATGCTCCCAGTGCAGATGTAGGACAGACTTAATATTCCGCGGCTGGGTTTTTATCCTGGTGCCTGATACTCACAGTACAGTCCATTATCCCATAGCCAGATAACTGGGCACACACCTTACAAAATGGCCTGAATCTTCCAGTGCAGAATGCAGTATTGAATGTCATCCACGCATGTCACGATGCTCCCAGTGCAGACTATTAATCAGCGGCTGGGTTTTTATCCTGGTGCCTGATACTCACAGTACAGACCATTATTCCATAGCCGGATAACTGGCCGCTCACCTTACAATATGGCCTGAATCTTGCAGTGCAGAATGCTTTGTTGAATGTCATCCACGCATGTCACGATGCTCCCAGTGCAGACTATGAAACAGCGGCTGGGTTTTTATCCCTGTGCCTGATACTCACAATACAGACCCTTATCCCATAGCCGGATAACTGGGCACACACCTTACAATATGGCCCGAATCGTGCAGTGCAGAATGAACTGTTGAACGTCATCCAAGCATGTCACGATGCCCCCAGTGCAGATCCAGGACAGACTTGTAATCCGCGGCTGGGTTTTTATCCTGGTGCCTGATACTCACAGTACAGACCATTATCCCATAGCCTGATTACTGGGTGCACACCTTACAATATGTCACGAATCTTACAATGCAGAATGCAGTGTTCAATGTCATTCACGCATGTCACGATGCTCCCAGTGCAGATCCAAGACATACTATTAATCCGCGGCTGGGTTTTTATCCTGGTGCCGGACACTCACAGAACAGACCATTATCCAATAGCCTGATAACTGGGAACACACCTTACAATATGGCTTGAATCTTGCAGTGTAGAATGCAGTGTTGAATGTCATCCACGCATGTCACGATGTTCCCAGTGCAGACTATTAATCCGCGGCTAAGTTTTTTTCCTGGTGCCTGATACTCACAGTACAGACCATTATCCCATAGCCGGATAACTGGGCGTGCACCTTACAATATGGCCTGAATCTTACAGTGCATAATGCAGTGTTGAATGTTATCCACGCATATCACGATGCACCCAGTGCAGATCCAGGACAGAAAATTAATCCGCGGATGGGATTTTATCCTGGTGCCTGATACTCACAGTACAGACCATTATCCCATAGCTGGATAACTGGGCGCACACCTTACAATATGGCCTGAATCTAGCAGTGCAGAATGCAGTTGTTAGACGGATCGGGAGGGTCGGCCGAGGACAAAGGGAGAGGTCTCCGGGGAGAGCCGTCTCCAGCGCTCGTACAGACGAATAACTTCCCCCCCACAGAGGTACACCACACAATGATAAGGTTTAACGTTCTTTATAAGCAATCTTTAGGTACGATAGAATGGTACAAGGAGGTCAGGACTCAGGGGTCCCCTCGATTCTAGTCTCTTGGTTGGGAAAGGGGGTAGCGGGATAGTCTTGTTACCAATCAGGTAGATGCGATGGTATGATGGATAGCTCACAATCCTCGAGCTCGGCGTTCGAGATGGACGGACCGCGGCAGCGCCAGCAGGTCCCGGTGAAGGTGGTAGTTACAACGGTCCGCGGCAGCGCCAGCAGGTCCCGGCGAGGATGGTAGTTACAACGGTCCGCGGCAGCGCCAGCAGGTCCCGACGAGGATGAAGGATGCAGAAGGTTGCGGCAGCGCCAGCAGGCAGGATGATAGTTCACAAGGCAGGACTACGGCAGCGCCAGTAGTCCGTCAAGGATGAGTTCTTCACGGTGTCTCTCGACTCCAGGATACAACTCCCTTCCTGCTCTGGAGCTGCCCCAGTTATAGGTCTGGCGCCCTTTGATGTCCGGACCCTCGCACTTGGAGGTCGGGAGGTCAGGGATGAGGGAGTCCAGACACCCAGCAGGGGGGTGGAGCCAGCGCCCGGGGGAGCTGGGGGCGATCGGCACCTGGCGGGGGAGAGCCATCGACACTTCTTTCACCCATTGACCTGCCAAGTGGTCCGTTCACCTCCTGGGTGGATGGTGGTGCCGGGATGTCGGGGCCTGGCCAGGCCCAGGGTTAGGGTCGAGCTGAGGCCATGCGGCCTCGTGGTGCAGTGTCCAAGATGGCGGCCGGGCCAGGCGAGGGAGCCGGTAGTGGTTCGGCCCCATGATACAGAGATGTCCGGGGGCAGGAATCCCGTCTTGGGACGGGGTGCGGGTTGCTTCTGTGGGTAACACCTGGGGGGCCGGGGCTCGGGCCCTGTCATGCGGGGAGGGAGCGAGCCCTTCATGTGGCCTGTCCAACATGCGTCTCCCCCAGCTGAAGGCGGGGAGAGTCACCCATCCTCTTGGGGACTCTCCTCGTCGAGGCGGAAAAAGCGTGACAGGCCATCCGCGTTGGCGTGGTCTTGGCCCGGTCGGTGTTCCACAGTGAAGTCCATCCCCTGCAGGGAGATGGACCAACGCAATAGTTTGGGGTTTTCCCCCCGCATCTGCATTAGCCACTGCAGGGGCCGATGATCTGTTTGCACCCGGAAGTGGGTACCGAAGAGATAGGGCCGGAGCTTTTTGAGGGCCCACACCACTGCGAAGGCCTCCCTCTCGATGGTGCTCCAGCGCTGTTCTCGGGCCAGGAGGCGTCTGCTGATGAAGGCCACTGGTTGGTCAAGTCCCTCGGAGTTCAACTGGGAGAGGACCGCCCCGATGCCATGGTCGGAGGCATCTGTTTGTACGATGAATTCCCGACTGTAGTCGGGGGCCTGGAGCACAGGGGCAGTGCACATGGCGGCTTTCAGCTTCTCGAAGGCCGCTTGACAGTCTGGGGTCCAGTTGACCTTCTTCGGGTGGTTTTTGGATGTGAGTCCCGTGAGGGGCCCCACAATGCTGCCATAGTCCCTCACGAACCGCCGGTAGTAGCCGGTGAGCCCCAAGAAGGCTCGGACCTCGGTCTGCGTGACTGGAGGCTGCCAGGACTGGATGGCAGCGATCTTGAGTTGTAGAGGGGCCACCAGACCGCTTCCCACCTGGTGTCCGAGATAGGTCACGGACCCCTGACCAATTTGGCACTTGCTGGCCTTGATTGTAAGGCCGGCTCGTTGGAGGGCCTGCAGGACCTCTCGGAGGTGGTGGAGGTGGTCGGACCAGTGGCGGCTGTACACAGCGATATCGTCCAGGTAGGCGGCGCTGAACTCCTCGAGTCCCGCCAAGACCTGGTTCACTAGTCGCTGAAAAGTAGCTGGGGCATTCTTCATGCCGAATGGCATGACTTTGAAGTGGTAGTGGCCATCGAGGGTAGAAAAGGCGGATCGTTCTTGGGCCCGGGGTGTGAGACCGATCTGCCAGTAGCCCGCTGTCAGGTCGAAGATGCTGAGGTAGCGGGCAGCCCCCATGCGGTCGATCAGTTCATCCGCTCGGGGGATGGGATGAGCGTCGGTTCTGGTGAAAGCATTCAAGCCCCGATAGTCGACGCAGAATCGGAGCTCAGGAGTGGTGCCGGGGGCAGCAGCTTTGGGGACCAGCACGACCGGGCTGGCCCAGGGGCTGTCCGAGGGCTCGATGACCCCGAGCGTGAGCATCTTTGATACCTCCTCTTGGATGCAGGCCCGTACCCGATCTGGTACGCGGTACGCCCGGTGTCTGATAGGGGGACTGTCCCCAGTGTCCACGTCGTGCAAGCACCAGGGGGTGACCCCTGGGGTGAGGGAAAACAAGGTCGCAAACTGCAGCAGGAGGTCCCGGCAGCCTTGGCGCTGTTCCGGGGTGAGGGCATCTGAGAGTCGGACCCCGTCCACGGAACCATCTTTCTCACGAGTCTTCAGGAGATCAGGGAGAGGCTCGGAGTCTTCTTCCGCTCCACTGTCTGTAGCCATCAGGAGGCTGAGCTCCGAGCGCACAAAGTGGGGTTTGAGTCTGTTGGTGTGGAGGACCCGGAGGGGGTTCCGTGGAGATTCCACATCGATGAGATAGGTGACGGGGCTCTTGCGCTCGACCACTTTGAAGGGCCCCGTCCACTTGTCCTGCAAGGCACATGGTTCGGTGGGGGACATCACCCACACTTGTTGGCCAGGTTCAAATTCGATGGAGGAGGCATTTTGATCGTACCATTTTTTCATGTCCTCCTGACTGGCCTCAAGGTTCGCTTTCGCCTTTTCTCTGAATCGCCTGATCTGATTGCGTAGGGTCAGGAGGTACTTGAAGACGTCTGGAGGGGTCTTTAGGGGGGCCATCTCCCAACCTTCTTTGACTAGGCTGAGGGGCCCTCGCACAGGGTGCCCGTACAAGAGTTCGAAAGGGCTAAAGCCGAGGGACTTCTGGGGGACTTCTCGATATGCGAAGAGGAGGCACGGAAGTAGCACATCCCACTGGCGACGGAGGGGCTCTTCCAACCCCCCAATCATTCCCTTGAGCGTGCGGTTGAACCGCTCGACTAGTCCGTTTCCTTGAGGGTGATAGGGGGTCGTGAATCGGTAGGTGACCCCGCACTGTTGCCAGAGGGACTTCATATATTTCGAAATAAAGTTTGTGCCTCTGTCGCTGACGACTTCTCGGGGGAAGCCCACCCGGGAGAAGATCCCCATTAAGGCCCGGCCGACCACCGGGGCTGTTACAGTTCGCAGGGGCACAGCCTCGGGGTAGCGGGTGGCGTGGTCCACCAGTACCAGGATGAACCGATTTCCTTGTGCGGTACGGGGGTCCAGGGGCCCCACAATGTCTATTCCCACCCTCTCGAACGGGGTGGTGACAACTGGGAAGGGTTGCAGAGGTGCTTTGAGTTTGCGGCCGCTCTTCCCGCTGGCCTGGCACGTGGGGCAGGACCGGCAGTGGTTGAGGACGTCGTTTCTCATCTTTGGCCAGAAAAAGTGGGTCACCAGGCGACTGTAGGTTTTGTCCTGGCCCAGGTGTCCAGCCAGAGGGACATCGTGGGCCAAATTTAACAGGAAGTCTCTAAAACGGAGGGGCACCACCAGCACTCGACTGGCCCCTAACTCTGCGATTCTCTGTTCACTGTACAATAGGTCGTTGTCCCAATAGATCCAATGGGCTCCGGTGGTGTCCCCTGCGCTCTGGGCGAGGGCTTGCTGGCGGAGTCCCTCGAGGGAGGGACAGGTCTTCTGTCCTTGACGGAACTGTTCCTGGGTGGGCCCCCCTTCTTGACGCCACTGAGCCAGGTCGGGAAGGTCCTGGGGCTGAGCGAGCCCTTCGGGGGTTTGCTCTGGGGGGTCGGTATGGTCGGTGTCCTCTACTGGAGCGATCGGGGGAGGAGGTGCTGGCCATTCTGGTTCTTCTGATCGGGGGATGGCCTGGGCGGCCATGGACCGGGTGGTTACGCACGCCCAGTCCGGGAGGCCCAACATCCCCAGGTGCTCTCTTCTTTCTACGGCGGCCCACGGGGAACTCTCAAGATCATTCCCCAGGAGACAGTCCACGGGGGCATCATCTCGGACCGTCACCTTCAACATGCCGGAGACTCCTCCCCATTCGAAGGGGACGCAGGCCATCCGAAATAGACTCTCCGAGTTGTCGGCTGAACGGACGGGGCAGAGAATGTTCGGCAGGATCTGCTCTGGTTTTACCAGGTGACAGCGTACGGCCGTCACACTGGCCCCGTGTCACGTAGTGCTTCGGCCCGGCGTCCATTAATGTTCACCCACTGACTATATTTTCTGGTGTTGGCGGGTAGGGGAGCCCGCGGGACCATGTCTCTTCCCCCTAGGCACGCTAGAACCATGGCGGCCGGTTCCCACTCTTGTCGTTCCTGTTCGCATTCTTCCTGTTCTTCGGAGATTTGTTCTCCCCCCAGGGCGGCGGCAGCTACCTGGCGGGGTCTCGGAGTTTGGTTCTGTGGACAGTTCGGGTCATTGGCGTAGTGGCCGACTCGCTGGCATCGGTGACACGTGACATTGGCTCGGAACCCCGGGCGCATCGGGGGGTTGCCCCGGCTAGCCGGGGGCGGGGTGCTGGCAGCGGGAGCGGCCGGGACGGTGTCTCTTCCTCGTCCCTGACCTCCTCCTCCTCCTCGGGGACGGTGCTGACCTTGATTGTTCCGGTTCTGTTCGTGCGGCCCTCTCCGGCCTACTCGGGTGCTTTCCCACCGGTCAGCTTCGGCGGCGAGTTGCCGTGGGTCAGTCAATTTACTGTCGAGGAGGTGCTGCCTGAGCTCGACGAAGCAGTTGTTAGAGAGGTGCTCCCACACCATGAGATTAAAAAGTTGCTCGTAGGTCGTTACGTGGCTTCCCTTGATCCAACCCTCGAAGGCTCGGCTGAAATAGTTGACATATTCCACCCAAGTTGTACCCGGGATCCGGGTGCAGTCTCGGAACCTCTGGCGGTACATTTCGGGTGTGAGCCCATATCGGGTGAGGAGGGCAGCCTTCATGTGATCATAGGATGACATCAGATGGTCTGGGAGCTGTAACAGGGCATCGCGGCCTTCATTGACGAACCTCCCCCAGTCACTTCGATCGATCCGGTGGGAGGTCATGGCGATCTCGTAGGCCTTGAACCACTGTTGTATGTCGTCCTCTCGGACATACTCTCGAACGACATCCTTGGGGATGTGGACTTTCTTTTCTGTCGCTCCTGGGGTGCGCGGTTGCTCGGGCACCTCCAGTTCTTTGTTCTGCTTCCGTAGGTCTATTTCTGCCAGTTTGCGCTCGTGCTCGTACGCTAATCTCTTTTCTTCGAGCTCTCTCTGCCTCTGTTTTTCTTCCCGTTCTTCTCGGAGCCGCAGATGTTCTAGGTTCAGTTTTTGTTCGGCTAATTTTAGTTCACCGTCCATTTTGAGCCGTGCCATTTCTAACTCATGTAGTCTGTTTTTCTCTATCTCTTGGATCTCTTCCTGCGAGAGGCCCGTTCTTCGCTCCTCGGGAGCCGTGGTGTTCCTCTCTGATGCTGCAATGTTTTGGTCCGGGGGTCTGGCGGCCCCGGTTTCTGCCCACGACTCAATGGCGTGCTTGAAATCGTCTTTAGTACTCAGACCGGTGGTAGCAATGCCTAGTTCAATGCAGAATTGTTTCAACTCACGATGGCTGTACTCTTCCAATTTCTCCATTTGGAATTTCTCGGTGGATCCGCTCTCTTTGGTTGTCATTGTGGTTTCGTCGTGGGGTGAGTTACTCTCTGTACGATTACGCGTTGATTCGGATCGCGCCGCTGGCCACCAATGTTAGACGGACCGGGAGGGTCGGCCGAGGACAAAGGGAGAGGTCTCCGGGGAGAGCCGTCTCCAGCGCTCGTACAGACGAATAACTTCCCCCCCACAGAGGTACACCACACAATGATAAGGTTTAACGTTCTTTATAAGCAATCTTTAGGTACGATAGAATGGTACAAGGAGGTCAGGACTCAGGGGTCCCCTCGATTCTAGTCTCTTGGTTGGGAAAGGGGGTAGCGGGATAGTCTTGTTACCAATCAGGTAGATGCGATGGTATGATGGATAGCTCACAATCCTCGAGCTCGGCGTTCGAGATGGACGGACCGCGGCAGCGCCAGCAGGTCCCGGTGAAGGTGGTAGTTACAACGGTCCGCGGCAGCGCCAGCAGGTCCCGGCGAGGATGGTAGTTACAACGGTCCGCGGCAGCGCCAGCAGGTCCCGACGAGGATGAAGGATGCAAAAGGTTGCGGCAGCGCCAGCAGGCAGGATGATAGTTCACAAGGCAGGACTACGGCAGCGCCAGTAGTCCGTCAAGGATGAGTTCTTCACGGTGTCTCTCGACTCCAGGATACAACTCCCTTCCTGCTCTGGAGCTGCCCCAGTTATAGGTCTGGCGCCCTTTGATGTCCGGACCCTCGCACTTGGAGGTCGGGAGGTCCGGGATGAGGGAGTCCAGACACCCAGCAGGGGGGTGGAGCCAGCGCCCGGGGGAGCTGGGGGCGATCGGCACCTGGCGGGGGAGAGCCATCGACACTTCTTTCTCCCATTGACCTGCCAAGTGGTCCGTTCACCTCCTGGGTGGATGGTGGTGCCGGGATGTCGGGGCTTGGCCAGGCCCAGGGTTAGGGTCGAGCTGAGGCCATGCAGCCTCGTGGTGCAGTGTCCAAGATGGCGGCCGGGCCGGGCTAGGGAGCCGGTAGTGGTTCGGCCCCATGATACAAAGATGTCCGGGGGCAGGAATCCCGTCTTGGGACGGTGTGCGGGTTGCTTCTGTGGGTAACACCTGGGGGGCCGGGGCTCGGGCCCTGTCATGCGGGGAGGGAGCGAGCCCTTCATGTGGCCTGTCCAACAGCAATGTTCAATGTCATCCACGCATGTAACGGTGCTCCCAGTGCAGACTATTAATCAGCAGCTGGGTTTTTATCCTGGTGCCTGATACTCACAGTACAGACCATTGTCCTATAGCCGGATAACTGGGCGCACACCTTACAATATGGCCTGAATCTTGCAGTGCAGAATGCAGTGTGGAATGTCATCCAAGCATGTCACGATGCTCTCAGTGCGGACTATTAATCAGCTGCTAGTCGAACACCTTACAATATGGCCTGAATCTTGCAGTGCAAAATGCAGTGTAGAATGTCATCCAAGCATGTCACGATGCTCTAAGTGCAGACTATTAATCAGTGGCTGGGTTTTTATCCTGGTGCCTGAAACTCACAGTGCAGACCATTATACCATAGCCTGATAACTGGGCGCACAACTTACAGTATAGCCTGAAACTTGCGGTGCAGAATGCAGTGTTGAATGTCATCCACGCATGCCACGATGCTCCAAGTGCAGATCCAGGACGGACTATTAATCCGCGGCTGGGTTTTTATCCTGGTGCCTGATACTCACAGTACAGACCATTATCCCATAGCCGGATAACTAGTCACACACCTTACAATATGGCCTGAATCGTGCAGTGCAGAATGCAGTGTTGAATGTCATCCAAGCATGTCACAATGCTCCCAGTGCAGATCCAGGACATACTATTAATCCACGGCTGGGTTTTTATCCTGGTGCCTGATGCTCACAGTACAGACCATTATCCTATAGCCGGATAACTGGGCGCACAACTTACAATATGGCCTGAATCTTGCAGTGCAGAATGCAGTGTTGAATGTCATCCAAGCATGTCACGATGCTCCCAGTGCAGAATATTAATCAGCGGCTGTGTGTTTATCCTGGTGCCTGATACTCACAGTGCAGACCATTATCCCATAGCCGGATAACTGTGCACACACCTTACAATATGGCCTGAATCTTGCATTGCAGAATGCAGGTTGAATGTCACCCACGCATGTCACGATGCTCCCAGTGCAGACTATTAATCAGCGGCTGGGTTTTTATCTTGGTGCCTGATACTCACAGAATAGACCGTTATCCCATTGCCTGATAACTGGGCGCACACCTTACAATATGGCCTGAATCTTGCAGTGCAGAATGCAGTGTTGAATGTCATCCAAGCATGTCACGATGCTCTCAGTGCAGACTATTAATCAGCGGCTGGGTTTTTATCCTGGTGCCTGATACAGTGCAGACCATTATACCATAGCCTGATAACTGGGTGCACAACTTACAATATGGCCTGAATCTTACAGTGCATAATGCAGTGTTGAATGTTATCCACGCATGTCACGATGCACCCAGTGCAGATCCAGGACAGACAATTAATCCGCGGATGGGATTTTATCCTGGTGCCTGATACTCACAGTACAGACCATTATCCCATAGCTGGATAACTGGGCGAACACCTTACAATATGTCCTGAATCTAGCAGTGCAGAATGCAGTGTTCAATGTCATCCAAGCATGTAACGGTGCTCCCAGTGCAGACTATTAATCAGCAGCTGGGTTTTTATCCTGGTGCCTGATACTCACAGTACAGACCATTGTCCTATAGCCGGATAACTGGGCGCACACCTTACAATATGGCCTGAATCTAGCAGTGCAGAATGCAGTGTTCAATGTCATCCACGCATGTAACGGTGCTCCCAGTGCAGACTACTAATCAGCAGCTGGGTTTTTATCCTGGTGCCTGATACTCACAGTACAGACCATTGTCCTATAGCCGGATAACTGGGGCGCACACCTTACAATATGGCCTGAATCTTGCAGTGCAGAATGCAGTGTGGAAGGTCATCCAAGCATGTCACGATGCTCTCAGTGCGGACTATTAATCAGCTGCTAGTCGAACACCTTACAATATGGCCTGAATCTTGCAGTGCAAAATACAGTGTTGAATGTCATCCAAGCATGTCACGATGCTCTAAGTGCAGACTATTAATCAGTGGCTCGGTTTTTATCCTGGTGCCTGAAACTCACAGTGCAGACCATTATACCATAGCCTGATCACTGGGCGCACAACTTACAATATAGCCTGAATCTTGCGGTGCAGAATACAGTGTTGAATATCATCCGCGCATGGCACGATGCTCCCAGTGCAGATCCAGGACATACTATTAATCCGCGGCTGGGTTTTTATCCTGGTGCCTATACTCACAGAACAGACCATTATCCCATAGCCTGATAACTGGGCGCACACCTTACAATATGGCCTGAATCTTTAATTGCAGAATGCAGTGTTGAATGTCATCCACGCATGCCACGATACTCCCAGTGCAGATCCAGGACGGACTATTAATCCGCGGCTGGGTTTTTATCCTGGTGCCTGATACTCACAGTACAGACCATTATCCCATAGCCGGATAACTGGGCGCACACCTTACAATATGGCCTGAATCTGGCAGTGCAGAATGTCATCCACGCATGTCACGATGATTCCAGTGCAGACTATTAATCAGCGGCTGGGTTTTTATCCTGCTGCCTGATACTCACAGTACAGACCATTATCCCATAGCCGGATAACTGGGGACACACCTTACAATATGGACTGAATCGTGCAGTGCAGTGCAGAATGCAATGTTGAATGTCATCCAAGCATGTCACAATGCTCCCAGTGCAGATCCAAGACAGACTATTAATCAGCTGCTGGGTTTTTATCCTGGAGCCTCATACACACAGTGCAGACCATTATACCATAGTCTGATAACTGGGCGCACAACTTACAATATGGCCTGAATCTTGCAGTGCAGAATGCAGTGTTGAATGTCATCTACGCATGTCACGATGCTCCCAGTGCAGATCCAGGACATACTATTAATCCACGGCTGGGTTTTTATCCTGGTGCCTGATACTCACAGTACAGACCATTATCCTATAGCCGGATAACTGGGCGCACACCTTACAATGTGGCCTGAATCTTGCAGTGCAGAATGCAGTGTTGAATGTCATCCACGCATGTCACGATGCTCCCAGTGCAGACTATTAATCAGCGGCTGGGTTTTTATCGTGGTGCCTGATACTCACAGTACAGACCATTATCCCATAGCCCGAAAGCTGGGCGCACACCTTATAATACGGCCTGAATCTTGCAGTGCAGAATGCAGTGTTGAATGTCATCCAAGCATGTCACGATGCTCCCAGTGCAGACTATTAATCAGAAGCTGGGTATTTATCCTGGTTCCTGATACTTACAGTGCAGCCCATTATCCCATACCCGGATAACTAGGCGCACACCTTACAAAATGGCTTGAATCATGCACTGCAGAATGCAGTGTTGAATGTCATCCAAGTATGTCACGATGCTCTCAGTGCAGACTATTAATCAGCGGCTGGGTTTTTATCTTGGTGCCTGATACTCACAGAATAGACCGTTATCCCATCGCCTGATAACTGGGCGCACACCTTACAATATGGCCTGAATCTTGCAGTGGAGAATACAGTGTTGAATGTCATCCAAGCAAGTCACGATGCTCTCAGTGCAGACTATTAATCAGCGGCTGGGTTTTTATCCTGGTGCCTGATACAGTGCAGACCATTATACCATAGCCTGATAACTGGGCGCACAACTTGTAATATGGCCTGAATCTTGCAGTGCAGAATGCAGGTTGTATGTCATCCACGCATGTCACGATGCTCCCAGTGCAGACTATTAATCAGCGGCTTGGTTTTTATCCTGGTGCCTGATACTCACAGTACAGACCATTATCCCATAGCCGGATAACTGTGCACACACCTTATATTATGGCCTGAATCTTGCAGTGCAGAATGCAGTGTTGAATGTCATCCAAGCATGTCACGATGCTCCCAGTGCAGATCCAGGAAAGACTATTAATCAGTGGCTGGGTTTTAATCCTGATGCCTGATACTCACAGTGCAGACCATTATAACATAGCCTGATAACTGGGTGCACACCTTACAATATGGCCTGAATCTTGCAGTGCAGAGTGCAGTGTTAAATGTCATCCACGCATGCCACGATGCTCCAAGTGCAGCTCCAGGACAGACTATTAATCCGCGGCTTGGTTTTTATCCTGGTGCCTGACACTCACAGTACAGACCATTATACCATAGGCGGATAACGGGGAACACACCTTACAATATGGCCTGAATCTTGCAGTGCAGAACGCAGGTTGAATGTCATCCAAGCATGTCAGGATGCAACCAGTGCAGATCCAGGACAGACTATTAATCAGCGGCTGGGTTTTTATCCTGGTGCCTGATACTCAGTGCACAGACCATTATCCTATAGCCGGATAACTGGGCGCACACCTTACAATATGGCCTGAGTCTTGCAGTGCAGAATGCAGTGTTGAATGTCACCCACGCATGTCACGATGCTCCCAGTGCAGGCTATTAATCAGCAGCTGGGTTTTTATCCTGCTGCCTGATACTTACAGTGCAGTCCATTATCCCATAGCCGGATAACTGGGCGAACACCTTACAAAATGGCCTGAATCTTGCAGTGCAGAATGCAGTGTTGAATGTCACCCACGCATGTCACGATGCTCCCAGTGCAGACAATTAATCCGCGGCTGGGTTTTATCCTGGTGCCAGATACTCCCAGTGCAGACCATTATACCATAGCCTGATAACTGGGCGCACACCTTATAATATGGCCTGAATCTTGAAGTGCAGAATGCAGTGTTGAATATCATCCAAGCATGTCACGATGCTCCCAGTGCAGACTATTAATCAGCGGCTGGGTTTTTATCCTGGTGCCTGATACTCACTGTACAGACCATTATCCTATAGCCGGATAACTGGGCGCACACCTTACAATATGGCCTGAATCTTGCAGTCCAGAATGCAGTGTTGAATGTCATCCAAGCATGTCACGATGCTCCCAGTGCAGACTATTATTCAGAAGCTGGGTATTTATCCTGGTTCCTGATACTTACAGTGCAGCCCATTATCCCATACCCGGATAACTAGGCGCACACCTTACAAAATGGCTTGAATCATGCACTGCAGAATGCAGTGTTGAATGTCATCCAAGTATGTCACGATGCTCTCAGTGCAGACTATTAATCAGCGGCTGGGTTTTTATCTTGGTGCCTGATACTCACAGAATAGACCGTTATCCCATCGCCTGATAACTGGGCGCACACCTTACAATATGGCCTGAATCTTGCAGTGGAGAATGCAGTGTTGAATGTCATCCAAGCATGTCACGATGCTCTCAGTGCAGACTATTAATCAGCGGCTGGGTTTTTATCCTGGTGCCTGATACAGTGCAGACCATTATACCATAGCCTGATAACTGGGCGCACATCTTGTAATATGGCCTGAATCTTGCAGTGCAGAATGCAGGTTGTATGTCATCCACGCATGTCACGATGCTCCCAGTGCAGACTATTAATCAGCGGCTTGGTTTTTATGCTGGTGCCTGATACTCACAGTAAAGACCATTATCCCATAGCCGGATAACTGTGCACACACCTTATATTATGGCCTGAATCTTGCAGTGCAGAGTGCAGTATTAAATGTCATCCACACATGCCACGATGCTCCCAGTGCAGCTCCAGGATAGACTATTAATCCGCGGCTGGGTTTTTATCCTGGTGCCTGATACTCACATTACAGGCCACTATCCCATAGGCGGATAACTGGGCGCACACCTTACACTATGCCCTGAATCTTCCAGGGCATAATGCAGTGTTGAATGTCATCCAAGCATGTCACGATGCTCCCAGTGCAGATCCAGGACAGACTATTAATCAGCGGCTGGGATTTTATCCTGGTACCTGACACTCACAGTACAGACCATTATCCCATAGCCGGATAACTGGGAACACACCTTACAATATGGCCTGAATCTTGCAGTGCAGAATGCAGGTTGAATGTCATCCACGCATGTCACGATGCTCCCAGTGCAGACTATTAATCAGTGGCTGGGCTTTTATCCTGGTGCCTGATACTCAGAGTACAGACTATTATCCTATAGCCGGATAACTGGGCGCACACCTTACAATATGGCCTGAATCTTGCAGTGCAGAATGCAGTGTTGAATGTCTTCCACGCATGTCACGATGCTCACAGTGCAGACTATTAATCCGCTGCAGAGTTTTTTTCCTGGTGCCTGATACTCACATTACAGACCATTATCCCATAGCCGGATAACTGGGCGTGCACCTTACAAAATGGCCTGAATCTTGCAGTGCAGAATGCAGTGTTGAATGTCATCCACGCATGTCACGATGCTCCCAGTGCAGACTATTAATCAGCAGCTGGGTTTGTATCCTGGTGCCTGATACTCACAGTACAGACCATTGTCCTATAGCCGGATAACTGGGCGCACACCTTACAATATGGCCTGAATCTTGCAGTGCAGAATGCAGTGTGGAATGTCATCCAAGCATGTCACGATGCTCTCAGTGCGGACTATTAATCAGCTGCTGGGCGAACACCTTACAATATGGGCTGAATCTTGCAGTGCAAAATGCAGTGTTGAATGTCATCCAAGCATGTCACGGTGCTCTAAGTGCAGACTATTAATCAGTGGCTGGGTTTTTATCCTGGTGCCTGAAACTCACAGTGCAGACCATTATACCATAGCCTGATAACTGGGCGCACAACTTACAATATAGCCTGAATCTTGCAGTGCAGAATGCAGTGTTGAATGTCATCCACGCATGTCACGATGCTCCCAGTGCAGATCCAGGACACACTATTAATCCGCGGCTGGGTTTTTATCCTGGTGCCTGATACTCACAGAACAGACCATTATCCATAGCCTGATAACTGGACGCACACCTTACAATATGGCCTGAATCTTTAATTGCAGAATGCAGCGTTGAATGTCATCCACGCATGCCACGATGCTCCCAGTGCAGATCCAGGACGGACTATTAATCCGCGGCTGGATTTTTATCCTGGTGCCTGATACTCACAGTACAGACCATTATCCCATAGCCGGATAACTGGGCGCACACCTTACAATATGGCCTGAATCTGACAGTGCAGAATGTCATCCACGCATGTCACGATGATTCCAGTGCAGACTATTAATCAGCGGCTGGGTTTTTATCCTGGTGCCTGATACTCACAGTACAGACCATTATCCCATAGCCGGATAACTGGGGACACACCTTACAATATGGCCTGAATCGTGCAGTGCAGAATGCAGTGTTGAATGTCATCCAAGCATGTCACAATGCTCCCAGTGCAGATCCAGGACAGACTATTAATCAGCTGCTGGGTTTTTATCCTGGAGCCTCATACACACAGTGCAGACCATTATACCATAGTCTGATAACTGGGCGCACAACTTACAATATGGCCTGAATCTTGCAGTGCAGAATGCAGTGTTGAATGTCATCTATGCATGTCACGATGCTCCCAGTGCAGATCCAGGACATACTATTAATCCACGGCTGGGTTTTTATCCTGGTGCCTGATACTCACAGTACAGACCATTATCCTATAGCCGGATAACTGGGCGCACACCTTACAATATGGCCTGAATCTTGCAGTGCAGAATGCAGTGTTGAATGTCATCCACGCATGTCACGATGCTCCCAGTGCAGACTATTAATCAGCGGCTGGGTTTTTATCCTGGTGCCTGATACTCACAATACAGACCATTATCCCATAGCCCGAAAGCTGGGCGCACACCTTATAATACGGCCTGAATCTTGCAGTGCAGAATGCAGTGTTGAATGTCATCCAAGCAAGTCACGATGCTCCCAGTGCAGACTATTAATCAGCGGCTTGGTTTTTATCCTGGTGCCTGATACTCACAGTACAGACCATTATCCCATAGCCGGATAACTGTGCACACACCTTATATTATGGCCTGAATCTTGCAGTGCAGAATGCAGTGTTGAATTTCATCCAAGCATGTCACGATGCTCCCAGTGCAGATCCAGGAAAGACTATTAATCAGCGGCTGGGTTTTAATCCTGATGCCTGATACTCACATTGCAGACCATTATACCATAGCCTGATAACTGGGTGCACACCTTACAATATGGCCTGAATCTTGCAGTGCAGAGTGCAGTGTTAAATGTCATCCACGCATGCCACGATGCTCCCAGTGCAGCTCCAGGACAGACTATTAATCCGCGGCTGGGTTTTTATCCTGGTGCCTGATACTCACATTACAGACCACTATCCCATAGGCGGATAACTGGGCGCATACCTTACACTATGGCCTGAATCTTCCAGTGCATAATGCAGTGTTGAATGTCATCCAAGCATGTCACGATGCTCCCAGTGCGGATCCAGGACAGACTATTAATCAGCGGCTGAGTTTTTATCCTGGTGCCTGATACTCACAGTACAGACCATTATCCAATAGCCTGATAACTGGGAACACACCTTAAAATATGGCTTGAATCTTGCAGTGTAGATGCAGTGTTGAATGTCTTCCACGCATGTCACGATGCTCACAGTGCAGACTATTAATCCGCTGCAGAGTTTTTTTCCTGGTGCCTGATACTCACATTACAGACCATTATCCCATAGCCAGATAACTGGGCGTGCACCTTACAAAATGGCCTGAATCTTGCAGTGCAGAATGCAGTGTTGAATGTCATCCACGCATGTCACGATGCTCCCAGTGCAGACTATTAATCAGCGGCTGGGTTTGTATCCTGGTGCCTGATACTCACAGTGCAGACCATTATACCATAGCCTGATAACTGGGTGCACAACTTACAATATGGCCTGAATCTTACAGTGCAGAATGCAGTGTTGAATGTTATCCACCCATGTCACGATGCACCCAGTGCAGATCCAGGACAGACAATTAATCCGCGGATGGGATTTTATCCTGGTGCCTGATACTCACAGTACAGACCATTATCCCATAGCTGGATAACTGGGCGCACACCTTACAATATGGCCTGAATCTAGCAGTGCAGAATGCAGTGTTCAATGTCATCCACGCATGTAACTGTGCTCCCAGTGCAGACTATTAATCAGCAGCTGGGTTTTTATCCTGGTGCCTGATACTCACAGTACAGACCATTGTCCTATAGCCGGATAACTGGGCGCACACCTTACAATATGGCCTGAATCTTGCAGTGCAGAATGCAGTGTGGAATGTCATCCAAGCATGTCACGATGCTCTCAGTGCGGACTATTAATCAGCTGCTGGGCGAACACCTTACAATATGGCCTGAATCTTGCAGTGCAAAATGCAGTGTTGAATGTCATCCAAGCATGTCACGATGCTCTAAAGGCAGACTATTAATCAGTGGCTGGGTTTTTACCCTGGTGCCTGAAACTCACAGTGCAGACCATTATACCATAGCCTGATAACTGGGCGCACAACTTACAATATAGCCTGAATCTTGCAGTGCAGAATGCAGTGTTGAATGTCATCCACGCATGTCACGATGCTCCCAGTGCAGATCCAGGACATACTATTAATCCGCGGCTGGGTTTTGATCCTGGTGCCTGATACTCACAGAACAGACCATTATCACATAGCCTGATAACTGGGCGCACACCTTACAATATGGCCTGAATCTTTAATTGCAGAATGCAGTGTTGAATGTCATCCACTCATGTCACGATGCTCCCAGTGCAGATCCAGGACGGACTATTAATCCGCGGCTGGGTTTTTATCCTGGTGCCTGATACTCACAGTACAGACCATTATCCCATAGCCGGATAACTGGGCGCACACCTTACAATATGGCCTGAATCTGGCAGTGCAGAATGTCATCCACGCATGTCACGATGATTCCAGTGCAGACTATTAATCAGCGGCTGGGTTTTTATCCTGGTGCCTGATACTCACAGTACAGACCATTATCCCATTGCCGGATAACTGGGCACACACCTTACAATATGGCCTGAATCTTGCATTGCAGAATGCAGGTTGAATGTCACCCACGCATGTCACGATGCTCCCAGTGCAGACTATTAATCAGTGGCTGGGTTTTTATCCTGGTGCCTGATACTCACAGTACAGACCCTTATCCAATAGCCGGATAACTGGACGCACATCTTACAATATGGCCTGAATCGTGCAGTGCAGAATGCAGTGTTGAATGTCATCCAAGCATCTCACAATGCTCCCAGTGCAGATCCAGGACAGACTATTAATCAGCTGCTGGGTTTTTATCCTGGAGCCTCATACACACAGTGCAGACCATTATACCATAGCCGGATAACTGGGCGCACACCTTACAATATGGCCTGAATCTTGCAGTGCAGAATGCAGTGTTGAATGTCATCCACGCATGTCACGATGCTCCCAGTGCAGAATATTAATCAGCGGCTGTGTGTTTATCCTGGTGCCTGATACTCACAGTGCAGACCATTATCCCATAGCCGGATAACTGTGCACACACCTCACAATATGGGCTGAATTTTGCATTGCAGAATGCAGGTTGAATGTCACCCACGCATGTCACGATGCTCCCAGTGCAGACTATTAATCAGCGGCTGGGTTTTTATCCTGGTGCCTGATACAGTACAGACCATTATCCCATAGCCCGAAAGCTGGGCGCACACCTTATAATACGGCCTGAATCTTGCAGTGCAGAATGCAGTGTTGAATGTCATCCAAGCATGTCACGATGCTCCCAGTGCAGACAATTAATCAACAGCTGGGTATTTATCCTGGTTCCTGATACTTACAGTGCAGCCCATTATCCCATACCAGGATAACTAGGCGCACACCTTACAAAATGGCTTGAATCATGCACTGCAGAATGCAGTGTTGAATGTCATCCAAGCATGTCACGATGCTCCCAGTGCAGATCCAGAAAGACTATTAATCAGCGGCTGGGTTTTTACCTTGGTGCCTGATACTCACAGAATAGACCGTTATCCCATCGCCTGATAACTGGGCGCACACCTTACAATGTGGCCTGAATCTTGCAGTGCAGAATGCAGTGTTGAATGTCATCCAAGCATGTCACGATGCTCTCAGTGCAGACTATTAATCAGCGGCTGGGTTTTTATCCTGGTGCCTGATACAGTGCAGACCATTATACCATAGCCTGATAACTGGGCGCACAACTTGTAATATGGCCTGAATCTTGCAGTGCAGAATGCAGGTTGTATGTCATCCACGCATGTCACGATGCTCCCAGTGCAGATCCAGGAAAGACTATTAATCAACGGCTGGGATTTAATCCTGGTGCCTGATACTCACAGTGCAGACCATTATACCATAGCCTGATAACTGGGTGCACAACTTACAATATGGCCTGAATCTTGCAGTGCAGAGTGCAGTGTTAAATGTCATCCACGCATGCCACGATGCTCCCAGTGCAGCTCCAGGACAGACTATTAATCCGCGGCTGGGTTTTTATCCTGGTGCCTGATACTCAGAGTACAGACTATTATCCTATAGCCGGATAACTGGGCGCACACCTTACAGTATGGCCTGAATCTTGCAGTGCAGAATGCAGTGTTGAATGCCATCCAAGCATGTCATGATGCTCCCAGTGCGGATCCAGGACAGACTATTAATCAGCGGCTGAGTTTTTATCCTGGTGCCTGATACTCACAGTACAGACCATTATTCCATAGCCGGATAACTGGCCGCTCACCTTACAATATGGCCTGAATCTTGCAGTGCAGAATGCAGTGTTGAATGTCATCCACGCATGTCACGATGCTCCCAGTGCAGACTATGAAACAGCGGCTGCGTTTTTATCCCTGTGCCTGTTACTCACACCACAGACCCTTATCCCATAGCCGGATAAGTGGGCGCACACCTTACGATATGGCCTGAATCGTGCAGTGCAGAATGAAGTGTTGAATGTTATCCAAGCATATCACGATGCTCCCAGTGCAGATCCAGGACAGCCTTTTAACCGCGGCTCGGTTTTTATCCTGGTGCCTGATACTCACAGTACAGACCATTATCCCATAGCCTGATAACCGGGTGCACACCTTACAATATGTCCCGAATCTTACAGTGCAGAATGCAGTGTTGAATGTCATCCACGCATGTCATGATGCTCCCAGTGCAGATCCAAGACATACTATTAATCCGCGGCTAGGTTTTTATCCTGGTGCCTGATACTCACAAAACAGACCATTATCCAATAGCCTGATAACTGGGAACACACCTTACAATATGGCTTGAATCTTGCAGTGTAGAATGCAGTGTTGAATGTCTTCCACGCATGTCACGATGCTCACAGTGCAGACTATTAATCCGCTGCAGAGTTTTTATCCTGGTGCCTGATACTCACATTACAGACCATTATCCCATAGCCGGATAATTGGGCGTGCACCTTACAAAATGGCCTGAATCTTGCAGTGCAGAATGCAGTGTTGAATGTCATCCACGCATGTCACAATGCTCCCAGTGCAGACTATTAATCAGCGGCTGGGTTTGTATCCTGGTGCCTGATACTCACAGTGCAGACCATTATACCATAGCCTGATAACTGGGTGCACAACTTACAATATGGCCTGAATCTTACAGTGCAGAATGCAGTGTTGAATGTCATCCACGCATGTCATGATGCTCCCAGTGCAGATCCAAGACATACTATTAATCCGCGGCTGGGTTTTTATCCTGGTGCCTGATGCTCACAGAACAGACCATTATCCAATAGCCTGATAACTGGGAACACACCTTACAATATGGCTTGAATCTTGCAGTGTAGAATGCAGTGTTGAATGTCATCCACGCATGTCACGATGCTCCCAGTGCAGACTATTAATCCGCGGCTGAGTATTTTCCTGGTGCCTGATACTCACAGTACAGACCATTATCCCATAGCCGGATAACTGGGCGTGCACCTTACAAAATGGCCTGAATCTTGCAGTGCAGAATGCAGTGTTGAATGTCATCCACGCATGTCACGATGCTCCCAGTGCAGACTATTAATCAGCGGCTGGGTTTGTATCCTGGTGCCTGATACTCACAGTGCAGACCATTATACCATAGCCTGATAACTGGGCGCACACCTTACAATATGGCCTGAATCTTGCAGTGCAGAATGCAGTGTGGAATGTCATCCAAGCATGTCACGATGCTCTCAGTGCGGACTATTAATCAGCTGCTGGTCGAACACCTTACAATATGGCCTGAATCTTGCAGTGCAAAATGCAGTGTTGAATGTCATCCAAGCATGTCACGATGCTTTAAGTGCAGACTATTAATCAGTGGCTGGGTTTTTATCCTGGTGCCTGAAACTCACAGTGCAGACCATTATACCACAGCCTGATAACTGGGCGCACAACTTACAATATGGCCTGAATCTAGTAGTGCAGAATGCAGTGTTCAATGTCATCCACGCATGTAACGGTGCTCCCTGTGCAGACTATTAATCAGCAGCTGGGTTTTTATCCTGGTGCCTGTTACTCACAGTACAGACCATTATCCTATAGCCGGATAACTGGGCGCACACCTTACAATATGGCCTGAATCTTGCAGTGCAGAATGCAGTGTGGAATGTCATCCAAGCATGTCACGATGCTCTCAGTGCGGACTATTAATCAGCTGCTGGTCGAACACCTTACAATATGGCCTGAATCTTGCAGTGCAAAATGCAGTGTTGAATGTCATCCAAGCATGTCACGATGCTTTAAGTGCAGACTATTAATCAGTGGCTGGGTTTTTATCCTGGTGCCTGAAACTCACAGTGCAGACCATTATACCACAGCCTGATAACTGGGCGCACAACTTACAATATAGCCTGAATCTTGCAGTGCAGAATGTAGTGTTGAATGTCATCCACGCATGTCGCGATGCTCCCACTGCAGATCCAGGACATACTATTAAACCGCGGCTGGGTTTTTATCCTGGTGAATACTCACAGTACAGACCATTATCCCATAGCCGGATAACTGGGCGCACACCTTACAATATGGCCTGAATGTGGCAGTGCAGAATGTCATCCACGCATGTCACGATGCTCCCAGTGCAGACTATTAATCAGCGGCTGGGTTTTTATCCTGGTGCCTGAAACTCATATTACAGACCCTTATCCAATAGCCAGATAACTGGACGCACACCTTACAATATGGCCTGAATCGTGCAGTGCAAAATGCAGTGTTGAATGTCATCCAAGCATGTCACAATGCTCCCAGTGCAGATCCAGGACAGACTATTAATCAGCTGCTGGGTTTTAATCCTGGTGCCTGATACTCACAGTGCAGACCATTATACCATAGCCTGATAACTGGGTGCACAACTTACAATATGGCCTGAATCTTACAGTGCAGAATGCAGTGTTGAATGTCATCCACGCATGTCATGATGCTCCCAGTGCAGATCCA
The DNA here is from genome assembly GCF_964204655.1 of Triturus cristatus. Classification (NCBI taxonomy): domain Eukaryota; kingdom Metazoa; phylum Chordata; class Amphibia; order Caudata; family Salamandridae; genus Triturus; species Triturus cristatus. Next base: position 852,705,261 of record NC_140579.1, on the reverse strand, counting down.
AGACATACTATTAATCCGCGGCTGGGTTTTTATCCTGGTGCCTGATGCTCACAGAACAGACCATTATCCAATAGCCTGATAACTGGGAACACACCTTACAATATGGCTTGAATCTTGCAGTGTAGAATGCAGTGTTGAATGTCATCCACGCATGTCACGATGCTCCCAGTGCAGACTATTAATCCGCGGCTGAGTATTTTCCTGGTGCCTGATACTCACAGTACAGACCATTATCCCATAGCCGGATAACTGGGCGTGCACCTTACAAAATGGCCTGAATCTTGCAGTGCAGAATGCAGTGTTGAATGTCATCCACGCATGTCACGATGCTCCCAGTGCAGACTATTAATCAGCGGCTGGGTTTGTATCCTGGTGCCTGATACTCACAGTGCAGACCATTATACCATAGCCTGATAACTGGGCGCACACCTTACAATATGGCCTGAATCTTGCAGTGCAGAATGCAGTGTGGAATGTCATCCAAGCATGTCACGATGCTCTCAGTGCGGACTATTAATCAGCTGCTGGTCGAACACCTTACAATATGGCCTGAATCTTGCAGTGCAAAATGCAGTGTTGAATGTCATCCAAGCATGTCACGATGCTTTAAGTGCAGACTATTAATCAGTGGCTGGGTTTTTATCCTGGTGCCTGAAACTCACAGTGCAGACCATTATACCACAGCCTGATAACTGGGCGCACAACTTACAATATGGCCTGAATCTAGTAGTGCAGAATGCAGTGTTCAATGTCATCCACGCATGTAACGGTGCTCCCTGTGCAGACTATTAATCAGCAGCTGGGTTTTTATCCTGGTGCCTGTTACTCACAGTACAGACCATTATCCTATAGCCGGATAACTGGGCGCACACCTTACAATATGGCCTGAATCTTGCAGTGCAGAATGCAGTGTGGAATGTCATCCAAGCATGTCACGATGCTCTCAGTGCGGACTATTAATCAGCTGCTGGTCGAACACCTTACAATATGGCCTGAATCTTGCAGTGCAAAATGCAGTGTTGAATGTCATCCAAGCATGTCACGATGCTTTAAGTGCAGACTATTAATCAGTGGCTGGGTTTTTATCCTGGTGCCTGAAACTCACAGTGCAGACCATTATACCACAGCCTGATAACTGGGCGTACAACTTACAATATAGCCTGAATCTTGCAGTGCAGAATGCAGTGTTGAATGTCATCCACGCATGTCGCGATGCTCCCACTGCAGATCCAGGACATACTATTAAACCGCGGCTGGGTTTTTATCCTGGTGAATACTCACAGTACAGACCATTATCCCTTAGCCGGATAACTGGGCGCACACCTTACAATATGGCCTGAATGTGGCAGTGCAGAATGTCATCCACGCATGTCACGATGCTCCCAGTGTAGACTATTAATCAGCGGGTGGGTTTTTATCCTGGTGCCTGAAACTCATATTACAGACCCTTATCCAATAGCCAGATAACTGGACGCACACCTTACAATATGGCCTGAATCGTGCAGTGCAAAATGCAGTGTTGAATGTCATCCAAGCATGTCACAATGCTCCCAGTGCAGATCCAGGACAGACTATTAATCAGCTGCTGGGTTTTAATCCTGGAGCCTCATACACACAGTGCAGACCATTATACCATAGTCTGATAACTGGGCGCACAACTTACAATATGGCCTGAATCTTGCAGTGCAGAATGCAGTGTTGAATGTCATCTACGCATGTCACGATGCTCCCAGTGCAGATCCAGGACATACTATTAATCCACGGCTGGGTTTTTATCCTGGTGCCTGCTACTCACAGAACAGACCATTATCCCATAGCCTGATATCTTGGCGCACACCATACAATATGGCCTGAATATTACTGTGCAGAATGCAGTGTTGAATGTCATCCACACATGTCACGATGCTCCCAGTGCAGACTATTAATCCGTGGCTGGGTTTTTATCCTGGTGCCTGATACTCACAGTACAGACCATTAACCCATAGCCCGATAGCTGGGTGCACACCTTACAATATGGCCTGAATCTAGCAGTGCAGAATGCAGTGTTCAATGTCATCCACGCATGTAACGGTGCTCCCAGTGCAGACTATTAATCAGCAGCTGGGTTTTTATCCTGGTGCCTGATACTCACAGTACAGACCATTGTCCTATAGCCGGATAACTGGGCGCACACCTTACAATATGGCCTGAATCTTGCAGTGCAGAATGCAGTGTGGAATGTCATCCAAGCATGTCACGATGCTCTCAGTGCGGACTATTAATCAGCTGCTGGGCGAACCCCTTACAATATGGCCTGAATCTTGCAGTGCAAAATGCAGTGTTGAATGTCATCCAAGCATGTCACGATGCTCTAAGTGCAGACTATTAATCAGTGGCTGGGTTTTTATCCTGGTGCCTGAAACTCACAGTGCAGACCATTATACCATAGCCTGATAACTGGGCGCACAACTTACAATATAGCCTGAATCTTGCAGTGCAGAATGCAGTGTTGAATGTCATTCACGCATGTCACGATGCTCCCAGTGCAGATCCAGGACATACTATTAATCCGCGGCTGGGTTTTTATCCTGGTGCCTGATACTCACAGAACAGACCATTATCCCATAGCCTGATAACTGGGCGCACACCTTACAATATAGCCTGAATCTTGCAGTGCAAAATGCAGTGTTGAATGTCATCCAAGCATGTCACGATGCTCTAAGTGCAGACTAATAATCAGTGGCTGGGTTTTTATCCTGGTGCCTGAAACTCACAGTGCAGACCATTATACCATAGCCTGATAACTGGGCGCACAACTTACAATATAGCCTGAATCTTGCAGTGCAGAATGCAGTGTTGAATGTCATTCACGCATGTCACGATGCTCCCAGTGCAGATCCAGGACGGACTATTAATCCGCGGCTGGGTTTTTATCCTGGTGCCTGATACTCACAGTACAGACCATTATCCCATAGCCGGATAACTGGGGGCACACCTTACAATATGGCCTGAATCTGGCAGTGCAGAATGTCATCCACGCATGTCACGATGATTCCAGTGCAGACTATTAATCAGCGGCTGGGTTTTTATCCTGGTGCCTGATACTCACAGTACAGACCATTATCCCATAGCCGGATAACTGGGCACACACCTTATAATATGGCCTGAATCTTGCATTGCAGAATGCAGGTTGAATGTCACCCACGCATGTCACGATGCTCCCAGTGCAGACTATTAATCAGCGGCTGGGTTTTTATCCTGGTGCCTGATACTCACAGTACAGACCCTTATCCAATAGCCGGATAACTGGACGCACACCTTACAATATGGCCTGAATCGTGCAGTGCAGAATGCAGTGTTGAATGCCATCCAAGCATGTCATGATGCTCCCAGTGCGGATCCAGGACAGACTATTAATCAGTGGCTGAGTTTGTATCCTGGTGCCTGATACAGTACAGACCATTATTCCATAGCCGGATAACTGGCCGCTCACCTTACAATATTGCCTGAATCTTGCAGTGCAGAATGCAGTGTTGAATGTCATCCACGCATGTCACGATGCTCCCAGTGCAGACTATGAAACACCGGCTGGGTTTTTATCCCTGTGCCTGTTACTCACACCACAGACCCTTATCCCATAGCCGGATAACTGGGCGCACACCTTACAATATGGCCTGAATCGTGCAGTGCAGAAGGCAGTGTTGAATGTCATCCAAGCATGTCACGATGCTCCCAGTGCAGATCCAGTAAAGACTATTAATCAGCGGCTGGGTTTTTATCCTGGTGCCGGACACTCACAATACAGACCATTATACCATAGCCTGATAACTGGGTGCACAACTTACAATATGGCCTGAATCTTACAGTGCAGAATGCAGTGTTGAATGTTATCCACGCATGTCACGATGCACCCAGTGCAGATCCAGGACAGACAATTAATCCGCGGATGGGATTTTATCCTGGTGCCTGATACTCACAGTACAGACCATTATCCCATAGCTGGATAACTGGGCGCACACCTTACAATATGGCCTGAATCTAGCAGTGCAGAATGCAGTGTTCAATGTCATCCACGCATGTAACGGTGCTCCCTGTGCAGACTATTAATCAGCAGCTGGGTTTTTATCCTGGTGCCTGTTACTCACAGTACAGACCATTATCCTATAGCCGGATAACTGGGCGCACACCTTACAATATGGCCTGAATCTTGCAGTGCAGAATGCAGTGTGGAATGTCATCCAAGCATGTCACGATGCTCTCAGTGCGGACTATTAATCAGCTGCTGGTCGAACACCTTACAATATGGCCTGAATCGTGCAGTGCAGAATGCAGTGTTGAATGTCATCCAAGCATGTCACAATGCTCCCAGTGCAGATCCAGGACAGACTATTGAACAGCTGCTGGGTTTTAATCCTGGAGCCTCATACACACAGTGCAGACCATTATACCATAGTCTGATAACTGGGCGCACAACTTACAATATGGCCTGAATCTTGCAGTGCAGAATGCAGTGTTTAATGTCATCTACGCATGTCACGATGCTCCCAGTGCAGATCCAGGACATACTATTAATCCACGGCTGGGTTTTTATCCTGGTGCCTGCTACTCACAGAACAGACCATTATCCCATAGCCTGATATCTTGGCGCACACCATACAATATGGCCTGAATATTGCTGTGCAGAATGCAGTGTTGAATGTCATCCACGCATGTCACGATCTCCCAGTGCAGACTATTAATCCGTGGCTGGGTTTTTATCCTGGTGCCTGATACTCAGAGTACAGACCATTATCCAATAGCCGGATAACTGGGCGCACACCTTACAATATGGCCTGAATCTTCCAGTGCAGAATGCAGTGTTGAATGTTATCCAAGCATGTCACGATGCTCCCAGTGCAGATCCAGGACAGACTATTAATCCGCGGCTGGGTTTTTATCCTGGTGCCTGATACTCACAGTACAGATGATTATCCCATAGCCGGATAACTGGGACCACACCTTACAATATGGCCTGAATCTTGCAGTGCAGAATGCAGTGCTGAATGTCAACAACGCATGTCACGATGCTCCCAGTGCAGACTATTAATCAGCGGCTGGGTTTTTATCCTGGTACCTGATACTCACAGTACAGACCATTATCCTATAGCCGGATAACTGGGCGCACATCTTAAAATATAGCCTGAATCTTGCAGTGCAGATTGCAGTGTTGAATGTCATCCAAGCATGTCACGATGCTCCCAGTGCAGATCCAGGAAAGACTATTACTCAGCGGCTGGGTTTTAATCGTCCCGCCTGATACTCACAGTGCAGACCATTATCCCATAGCCGGATAACTGGGACCACACCTTACAATATGGCCTGAATCTTGCAGTGCAGAATGCAGGTTGAATGTCATCCACACATGTCACGATGCTCCCAGTGCAGACTATTAATCAGCGCCTGGGTTTTTATCCTGGTGCCTGACACTCACAGTACAGACCATTAACCTATAGCCGGATAATTGGGCGCACACCTTACAATATGGCCTGAATCTTGCAGTGCAGAATGCAGTATTGAATGCCATCCAAGCATATCATGATGCTCCCAGTGCGTATCCAGGACAGACTATTAATCAGCGGCTAAGTTTTTATCCTGGTGCCTGATACTCACAGTACAGACCATTATTCCATAGCCGAATAACTGAGAGCTCACCTTACAATATGGCCTGAATCTTGCAGTGCAGAATGCAGTGTTGAATGTCATCCACGCATGTCACGATGCTTCCAGTGCAGACTATGAAACAGCGGCTGGGTTTTTATCCCTGTGCCTGTTACTCACAGCACAGACCCTTATCCCATAGCCGGATAACTGGGCGCACACCTTACAATATGGCCTGAATCGTGCAGTGCAGAATGCAGTGTTGAATGTCATCCAAGCATATCACGATGCTGCCAGTGCAGATCCAGGGCAGACTTTTAACCGCGGCTGGGTTTTTATCCTGGTGCCTGATACTCACAGTACAGACCATTATCCCATAGCCGGATAACTGGGCACACACCTTATAATATGGCCTGAATCTTGCAGTGCAGAATGCAGTGTTGAATGTCATCCAAGCATGTCACGATGCACCCAGTGCAGATCCAGGAAATACTATTAATAAGCAGCTGGGTTTTAATCCTGGCGCCTGATACTCACACTGCAGACCATTATACCATAGCCTGATAACTGGGTGCACATCTTACAATATGGGCTGAATCCTGCAGTGCAGACTGCAGTGTTAAATGTCATCCACGCATGTCACGATGCTCCCAGTGCAGATCCAGGACAGACTATTAATGCGCGGCTGGGTTTATATCCTGGTGCCTGATACTCACAGTGCAGACCACTATCCCATAGCCGGATAACTGAGCGCACCCCTTACAATATGGCCTGAATCATGCAGTGCAGAATGCAGTGTTGAATGTCACCCACGCATGTCACGATGCTCCCAGTGCAGATCCAGGACAGACTATTAATCCGCCGCTGGGTTTTTATCCTGGTGCCTGACACTCACAGTACAGACCATTACACCATAGCCGGATAACGGGGAACACACCTTACAATATGGCCTGAATCTTGCAGTGCAGAACGCAGGTTGAATGTCATCCACTCATGTCACGATGCTCCCAGTGCAGACTATTAATCAGCGGCTGGGTTTGTATCCTGGTGCCTGATACTCACAGTGCAGACCATTATACCATAGCCTGATAACTGGGCGCACACCTTACAAAATGGCCTGAATCTTCCAGTGCAGAATGCAGTGTTGAATGTCATCTACGCATGTCACGATGCTCCCAGTGTAGACTATTAATCAACGGCTGGGTTTTTATCCTGGTGCCTGATACTCACAGTGCAGACCATTATAAAATAGCCTGATAACTGGGCGCACAACTTACAATATGGCCTGAATCTTGCAGTGCAGAATGCAGTGTTGAATGTCATCCACGCATGTCACGATGCTCCCAGTGCAGATCCAGGACACACTATTAATCCGCGGCTGGGTTTTTATCCTGGTGCCCGATACTCACAGTACAGACCATTATCCCATAGCCGGATATCTCGGCGCACACCTTACAATATGGCCTGAATCTTGCAGTGCAGAATGCAGTGTTGAATGTCATCCACGCATGTCACTATGCTCCCAGTGCAGACTATTAATCAGCGACTGGGATCTTATCCTGGTGCCTGATACTCACAGTACAAACCATTATCCTATAGCCGGATAATTGGGCGCACACCTTATAATATGGCCTGAATCTTGCAGTGCAGAATGCAGTGTTGAATGTCATCCATGCATGTCACGATGCTCCCAGTGCAGACTATTAATCAGTGGCTGAGCGCACACCTTACAATATGGCCTGAATCTTGCAGTGCAGAACGCAGGTTGAATGTCATCCACTCATGTCACGATGCTCCCAGTGCAGACTATTAATCAGCGGCTGGGATTTTATCCTGGTGCCTGATACTCACAGTACAGGCCATTATCCCATAACCGGATAACTGGGCGCACACCTTACAATATGGCCTGAATCTTGCAGTGCAGAATGCAGTGTTCAATGTCATCCACGCATGTCACGATGCTCCCAGTGCAGACTATTAATCCGCGGCTGGGTTTTTATCCTGGTGCCTAAAACTCACAGTACAGACCCTTATCCCATAGCCGGATAACTGGGTGCACACCTTACAATATGGCCTGAATCGTGCAGTGCAGAACGCAGTGCTGAATGTCATCCAAGCATATCACGATGCTCCCAGTGCAGATCCAGGACAGACTATTAATCAGCTGCTGGGTTTTTATCCTGGTGCCTGATACTCACAGTGCAGACCATTATACCATAGCCTGATATCTGGGCTCACACCTTACAATATGGCCTGAATCTTGCAGTGCAGAATGCAGTGTTGAATGTCATCCACGCATGTCACTATGCTCCCAGTGCGGACTATTAATCAGCGGCTGGGATTTTATCCTGGTGCCTGATACTCACAGTACAGACCATTATCCCATAGCCGGATAACTGGGCGAACACCTTACAAAATGGCCTGAATCTTGCAGTGCAGAATGCAGTGTTGAATGTCATCCAAGCATGTCATGATGCTCCCAGTTCAGATCCAGGTTAAATTATTAATCCGCGGCAGTGTTTTTATCCTGGTGCCTGATACTCACAGTACAGACGATTAGCCCACAGCCGGATAACTGGGCACACACCTTATAATATGGCCTGAATCTTGCAGTGCAGAATGCGGGTTGAATGTCATTCACGCATGTTATGATGCTCCCAGTGCGGATACAGGACAGACTTTTAACCGCAGCTGGGTTTTTATCCTGGTGCCTGATACTCACAGTACAGACCATTATCCTTTAGCCAGATAACTGGGCGCACATCTTACAATATGGCATGAATCTTGCAGTGCAGATTGCAGTGTTGAATGTCATCCAAGCATGTCACGATGCTCCCAGTGCAGATCCAGGAAATATTATTAATCAGCGGCTGGGTTTTAATCCTGGTGCCTGATACTCACTCTGCAGATCATTATACCACAGTCGGAGAACTGGTCGCACAACTTACAATATGGCCTGAATCCTGTAGTGCAGAATGCAGTCTTAAATGTCATCCACGCATGTCACAATACTCTCAGTGCAGATCCAGGACAGACTATTAATCCGCGGCTGGGTTTTTATCCTGGTGCCTGATACTCACAGTGCAGACCACTATCCCATAGCCGGATAACTGAGCGCACCCCTTACAATATGGCCTGAATATTGCAGTGCAGAATGCAGTGTTGAATATCATCCATGCATGTCACGATTCTCCCAGTGCAGGCTATTAATCAGCAGCTGGGTTTTTATCCTGCTGCCTGATACTTCCAGTGCAGTCCATTATCCTATAGCCGGATAACTGGGCGAACACCTTACAAAATGGCCTGAATCTTGCAGTGCAGAATGCAGTGTTGAATGTCATCCAAGCATGTCATGATGCTCCCAGTTCAGATCCAGGCCAAACTATTAATCCGCGGCTGTGTTTTTATCCTGGTGCCTGATACTCACAGTACAGACCATTATCCTATAGCCGGATAACTGGGCGCACACCTTACAATATGGCCTGAATCTTGCAGTCCAGAATGCAGTGCTGAATGTCATCCACGCATGTCACTATGCTCCCAGTGCAGACTATTAATCAGCGGCTGGGTTTTTATCCTGGTGCCTGATACTCAGTGTACAGACCATTATCCTATAGCCGGATAACTGGGTGCACACCTTACAATATGGCCTGAATCTTGCAGTGCAGAATGCAGTGTTGAATGTCATCCATGCATGTCACGATTCTCCCAGTGCAGGCTATTAATCAGCAGCTGGGTTTTTATCCTGCTTCCTGATACTTCCAGTGCAGTCCATTATCCTATAGCCGGATAACTGGGCGAACACCTTACAAAATGGCCTGAATCTTGCAGTGCAGAATGCAGTGTTGAATGTCATCCAAGCATGTCATGATGCTCCCAGTTCAGATCCAGGCCAAACTATTAATCCGCGGCTGTGTTTTTATCCTGGTGCCTGATACTCACAGTACAGACCATTATCCTATAGCCGGATAACTGGGCGCACACCTTACAATATGGCCTGAATCTTGCAGTCCAGAATGCAGTGCTGAATGTCATCCACGCATGTCACTATGCTCCCAGTGCAGACTATTAATCAGCGGCTGGGTTTTTATCCTGGTGCCTGATACTCAGTGTACAGACCATTATCCTATAGCCGGATAACTGGGTGCACACCTTACAATATGGCCTGAATCTTGCAGTGCAGAATGCAGTGTTGAATGTCATCCACGCATGTCACGATGCTCCCAGTGCAGACAGTTAATCCGCGGCTGGGTTTTATCCTGGTGCCAGATACTCACAGTGCAGACCATTATACCATAGCCTGCTAACTGGGCGCACAACTTGCAATATGGCCTGAATCTTGCAGTGCAGAATGCAGTGTTGAATGTCATCCAAGCATGTCACGATGCTCCCAGTGCAGATCGAGGACAGACTATTAATCAGCGGCTGGGTTTTTATCCTGGTGCCTGATACTCACAGTGCAGACCACTATCCCATAGCCGGATAACTGAGCGCACCCCTTAAATATGGCCTGAATCTTGCAGTGCAGAATGCAGTGTTGAATGTCACCCACGCATGTCACGATGCTCCCAGTGCAGACAATTAATCCGCGGCTGGGTTTTATCCTGGTGCCAGATACTCCCAGTGCAGACCATTATACCATAGCCGGATAACTGGGAACACACCTTACAATATGGCCTGAATCTTGCACTGCAGAACGCAGGTTGAATGTCATCCAAGCATGTCAAGATGCTCTCAGTGCAGACTATTAATCAGCGGCTAGGCACACACCTTACAATATGGACTAAATCTTGCAGTGCAAAATGCAGTGTTGAATGCCTTCCAAGCATGTCACGATGCTCCCAGTGCAGATCCAGGACAGACTATTAATCCGCGGCTGGGTTTTTATCCTGGTGCCTGATACTCACACTACAGACCATTATCCCATAGCCAGATAACTGGGCGCACACCTTACAAAATGGCCTGAATCTTCCAGTGCAGAATGCAGTGTTGAATGTCATCCACGCATGTCACGATGCTCCCAGTGTAGACTATTAATCAGCGGCTGGGTTTTTATCCTGGTGCCGGATACTCACAGTGCAGACCATTATACGATAGCCGGATACCTCGGCGCACACCTTACAATATGGCCTGAATCTTGCAGTGCAGAATGCAGTGTTGAATGTCACCCAAGCATGTCACGATGCTCCAAGTGCAGATCCAGGACAGAGAATTAATCCGCGGCTGGGTTTTTATCCTGGTGCCGGATACTCACAGTATAGACCATTATCCCATAGCCGGATAACTGGGCGCACACCTTACAATATGGCCTGAATCTTGCAGTGCAGAATGCAGTGTTGAATGTCATCCACGCATGTCACTATGCTCCCAGTGCAGACTATTAATCAGCGGCTGGGATTTTATCCTGGTGCCTGATACTCACAGTACAGACCATTATCCTATAGCCGGATAATTGGGCGCACACCTTACAATATGGCCTGAATCTTGCAGTGCAGAATGCAGTGTTGAATGTCATCCACGCATGTCACGATGCTCCCAGTGCAGGCTATTAATCAGCAGCTGGGTTTTTATCCTGCTGCCTGATACTTCCAGTGCAGTCCATTATCCCATAGCCGTATAACTGGGCGAACACCTTACAAAATGGCCTGAATCTTGCAGTGCAGAATGCAGTGTTGAATGTCATCCAAGCATGTCATGATGCTCCCAGTTCAGATCCAGGCCAAACTATTAATCCGCAGCTGTGTTTTTATCCTGGTGCCTGATACTCACAGTGCACACCATTACACCATAGCCTGGCAACTGGGCGCACAACTTACAATATGGCCTGAATCTTTCAGTGCAGAATGCAGGTTGTATGTCATACACTCATGTCACGATGCTCCCAGTGCAGACTATTAATCCGCAGCTGGGTTTTTATCCTGGTGCCTGAAACTCACAGTACAGACCATCATCCTATACCCGGATAACTGGGCACACACCTTACAATATGGCCTGAATCTTGCAGTGCAGAATGCAGTGTTGAATGCCATCCAAGCATGTCATGATGCTCCCAGTGCGGATGCAGGACAGACTATTAATCAGCGGCTGAGTTTTTATCCTGGTGCCTGATACTCACAGTACAGACCATTATTTCATAGCTGGATAACTGGGCGCTCACCTTCCAATATGGCCTGAATCTTACAGTGCAGAATGCAGTGTTGAATGTCATCCACGCAAGTCACGGTGCTCCCAGTGCAGACTATTAACCAGCCGCTGGGTTTTTATCCTGGTGCCTGATACCCACAGTGCAGACCACTATACCATAGCCTGATAACTGGGCACACAACTTACAATATGGCCTGAATCTTTTAGTGCAGAATGCAGTGTTGAATGTCATCCACGCATGTCACGATGCTCCCAGAGCAGACTATTAATCAGTGGCTGGATTTTTATCCTGGTGCCTGATACTCACCGTATAGACCACTATCCCATAGCCGGATAACTGAGCGCACACCATACAATATGGCCTGAATCTTGCAGTGCAGAATGCAGTGTTGAATGTCATCCACGCATGTCACAATGCTCCCAGTGCAGACTATTTAATCCGCGGCCGGGTTTTTATCCTGGTGCCTGATACTCACAGTACAGGCCATTATCCCATAACCGGATAACTGGGCGCACACCTTACAATATGGCCTGAATCTTGCAGTGCAGAATGCAGTGTTCAATGTCATGCACGCATGTCACGATGCTCCCAGTGCAGACTATTAATCCACGGCTGGGTTTTTATCCTGGTGCCTGATACTCACAGTACAGACCCTTATCCCATAGCCGGATAATTGGGCGCACACCTTACAATATGGCCTAAATCTTGCAGTGCAGAATGCAGTGTTGAATGTCATCCACGCATGTCACAATGCTCCCAGTGCAGACTATTTAATCCGCGGCCGGGTTTTTATCCTGGTGCCTGATACTCACAGTACAGGCCATTATCCCATAACCGGATAACTGGGCGCACACCTTACAATATGGCCTGAATCTTGCAGTGCAGAATGCAGTGTTGAATGTCATCTAAGCATATCACGCTGCTCCCAGTGCAGATCCAGGACAGACTATTAATCAGCTGCTGGGTTTTTATCCTGGTGCCTGATACTCACAGTGCACACCATTACACCATAGCCTGGCAACTGGGCGCACAACTTACAATATGGCCTGAATCTTGCAGTGCAGAATGCAGAGTTGAATGTCATCTACGCATGTCACGATGCTCCCAGTGCAGATCCAGAACAGACTATTAATCCACGGCTGGGTTTTTATCCTGGTGCCTGACACTCACAGTACAGACTATTATCCCATAGCCAGATAACTGGGAACACACCTTACTATATGGCCTGAATCTTTCAGTGCAGAATGCAGGTTGTATGTCATACACTCATGTCACGATGCTCCCAGTGCAGATCCAGAACAGACTATTAATTCGCGGCCGGGTTTTTATCCTGGTGCCTGATACTCACAGTACAGGCCATTATCCCATAACCGGATAACTGGGCGCACACCTTACAATATGGCCTGAATCTTGCAGTGCAGAATGCAGTGTTCAATGTCATCCACGCATGTCACGATGCTCCCAGTGCAGACTATTAATCCGCGGCTGGGTTTTTATCCTGGTGCCTAAAACTCACAGTACAGACCCTTATCCCATAGCCTGATAACTGGGTGCACACCTTACAATATGGCCTGAATCGTGCAGTGCAGAACGCAGTGCTGAATGTCATCCAAGCATATCACGATGCTCCCAGTGCAGATCCAGGACAGACTATTAATCAGCTGCTGGGTTTTTATCCTGGTGCCTGATACTCACAGTGCAGACCATTATACCATAGCCTGATATCTGGGCTCACACCTTACAATATGGCCTGAATCTTGAAGTGCAGAATGCAGTGTTGAATGTCATCCACGCATGTCACTATGCTCCCAGTGCGGACTATTAATCAGCGGCTGGGATTTTATCCTGGTGCCTGATACTCACAGTACAGACCATTATCCCATAGCCGGATAACTGGGCGAACACCTTACAAAATGGCCTGAATCTTGCAGTGCAGAATGCAGTGTTGAATGTCATCCAAGCATGTCATGATGCTCCCAGTTCAGATCCAGGTTAAATTATTAATCCGCGGCAGTGTTTTTATCCTGGTGCCTGATACTCACAGTACAGACGATTAGCCCACAGCCGGATAACTGGGCACACACCTTATAATATGGCCTGAATCTTGCAGTGCAGAATGCAGGTTGAATGTCATTCACGCATGTTATGATGCTCCCAGTGCGGATACAGGACAGACTTTTAACCGTGGCTGGGTTTTTATCCTGGTGCCTGATATTCACAGTACAGACCATTATTTCATAGCCGGATAACTAGGTGCTCACCTTACAATATGGCCTGAATCTTGCAGTGCAGAATGCAGTGTTGAATGTCATCCAAGCATGTCACGATGCTCCCAGTGCAGATCCAGGACAGACTATTAATCCGCGGCTGGGTTTTTATCCTGGTGCCTGATACTCACAGTACAGACCATTATCCGATAGCAGGATAACTGGGCGCACACCTTACAATATGCCCTAAATCTTGCACTGCAGAATGCAGTGTTGAATGTCATCCGCGCATGTCACAATGCTCCCAGTGCAGACTATTAATCAGCGGCTGGGTTTTTATCCTGGTGCCTGATACTCAGAGTAGAGACCATTATCCTAAAGCCAGATAAATGGGCGCACACCTTACAATATGGCCTGAATCTTGCAGTGCAGAATGCAGTGTTGAATGCCATCCAAGCACGTCACGATGCTCCCAATGCGGCTCCAGGACAGACTATTAATCAGCGGCTAAGTGTTTATCCTGGTGCCTGATACTCACAGTGCAGATCATTATACCATAGCCTGATAACTGGGCGCACAACTTACAATATGGCCTGAATCTTGCAGTGCAGAATGCAGTGTTGAATGTCATCCACGCATGTCACGATGCTCCCAGTGCAGACTATTAAACCGCGGCTGGGTTTTTATCCTGGTGCCTGATACTCAACAGTACACACCATTATCCCATAGCCAGATAACTGGGCGCACACCTTACAATATGGCCTGAATCTTGCAGTGCAGAATGCAGTGTTGAATGTCATCAAAGCACCTCACGATGCTTCTAGTGCAGACTATTAATCAGCGGCTGGGTTTTTATCATGGTGCCTGATACTCAGAGCAGAGACCATTATCCTAAAGCCAGATAAATGGGCGCACACCTTACAATATGGCCTGAATCTTGCAGTGCAGAATGCAGTGTTGAATGTCATCCAAGTATGTCACGATGCTCCCAGTGCAGATCCAGGACAGACTATTAATCAGCGGCTGAGTTTTTATCCTGGTGCCTGATACTCACTGTACAGACCATTATTCCATAGCCGGATAACTGGGCGCTCATCTTACAATATGGCCTGAATCTTGCAGTGCAGAATGCAGTGTTGAATGTCATCCACGCAAATCACGATGCTCCCAGTGCAGACTATTAATCAGTGGCAGGGCTTTTATCATGGTGCCTTATACTCCCAGTACAGACCCTTATCCCATAGCCGGATAACTGGACGCACACCTTACAGTATGGCCTGAATCGTGCAGTGCAGAATGCACTGTTGAATGTCATCCAAGCATGTCACGATGCTCCCAGTGCAGGTCCAGGACAGACTATTAATCAGCTGCTGGGATTTTATCCTGGTGCCTGATACTCACAATGCAGACCATTATACCATAGCCTGATAACTGGGCGCACAACTTACAATATGGCCTGCATCTTGCAGTGCAGAATGCAGTGTTGAATGTTATCCACGCATGTCATGATGCTCCCAGTGCAGATCCAGGACAGACTATTAATCCGCGGCTGGGATTTTATCCTGGTGCCTGATACTCACAGTACAGACCATTATCCCATAGCCGGATAACTGGGCGTACACCTTACAATATGGCCTGAATCTTGCAGTGCAGAATGCAGTGTTGAATGTCATCCACGCATGTCACGATGCTCCCAGTGCAGACTATTAATCAGCGGCTGGGTTTTTATCCTGGTGCCTAATACTCAATTGAACAGACCATTATCCTATAGCCGGATAACTGGGCGCACACCTTACAATATGGCCTGAATCTTGCAGTGCAGAATGCAGCGATGAATGTCATGCAAGCATGTCACGATGCTCCCAGTGCAGATCCAGGACAGACTATTAATCCGCGGCTGGGTTTTTATCCTGGTGCCTGACACTCACAGTACAGACCATTATCCCATAGTCGGATGACTGGGAACACCTTACAATATGGGCTGAATCTTGCAGTGCAGAATGCAGGTTGAATGTCATCCACGCATATCACGATGCTCCCAGTGCAGACTATTAATCCGCAGCTGGGTTTTTATCCTAGTGCCTGATACTCACAGTACACACCATTATCCCATAGCCAGATAACTGGGCGCACACCTTTCAATACGGCCTGAAACTTGCAGTGCAGAATGCAGTGTTGAATGTCATCAAAGCACGTCACGATGCTCCCAGTGCAGACTATTAATCAGCGGCTGTGTTTTTATCCTGTTGCCTGACACTCAGAGTAGAGACCATTATCCTAAAGCCAGATAAATGGGCGCACACCTTACAATATGGCCTGAATCTTGCAGTGCAGAATGCAGTGTTGAATGCCTTCCAAGCACGCCACGATGCTTCCAGTGCGGCTCCAGGACAGACTATTAATCAGCGGCTAAGTGTTTATCCTGGTGCCTGATACTCACAGTGCAGATCATTATACCATAGCCTGATAACTGGGCGCACAACTTACAATATGGCCTGAATCTTGCAGTGCAGAATGCAGTGTTGAATGTCATCCACGCATGTCACGATGCTCCAAGTGCAGATCCAGGACAAACTATTAATGCGCGGCTGGGTTTTTATCCTGGTGCCTGATACTCACAGTACAGACCATTATCCCATAGCCGGATAACTGGGCGCACACCTTACAATATGGCCTGAATCTTGCAGTGCAGAATGCAATGTTGAATGTCATCCACGCATGTCACGATGCTCCCAGTGCAGACTATGAAACAGCGGCTGGGTTTTTATCCTTGTGCCTGATTCTCACAGTACAGACCCTTATCCCATAGCCTGATAACTGGGTGCAAACCTTACAATATGGCCCGAATCTTGCAGTGCAGAATGCAGTGTTGAATGTCATATACGCTTGTCACGATGCTCCCAGTGCAGACTATTAAACCACGTCTGGGTTTTTATCCTGGTGCCTGATACTCACAGTAAAGACAATTATCCCATAGCCGGAAAACTGGGAGCCCACCTTACAATATGGCCTGAATCTTGCAGTGCAGAATGCAGTGTTGAATGTCATCAACGCATGTCACGATGCTCCCAGTGCAGAATAACAACCATCGGCTGTGTTTTTATTCTGGTGCCTGATACTCAGAGTACAGACCATTATACAATTGCTGGATAACTGGGCGCACACCTTACAATATGGCCTGAATCTTGCAGTGTAGAATGCAGTGTTGAATGTCATTCCCGCATGTCACGATGCTCCCACTGCAGACTATTAATCAGCGGCTGGCTACTTATCGTGGTGCCTGATACTCACACTACAGACCCTTATCCCATAGCCGGATAACTGGGTGCACACCTTACAATATGGCCTGAATCGTGCAGTGCAGAATGCACTGTTGAATGTCATTCAAGCATGTCACGATGCTCCCAATGCAGATCCAGGACAGACTATTAATCCGCGGCTGGGTTTTTATCCTGGTGCCTGAAACTCACAGTACAGACCATTATACCATAGCCTGATAACTGGGCGCACAACTTACAATATGGCCTGAATCTTGCAGTGCAGAATGCAATGTTGAATGTCATCCACACATGTCATGATGCTCCCAGTGTAGATCCAGAACAGACTATTAATCAGCGGCTGGGTTTTTATCCTGGTGCCCGATACTCACAGTACAGACCATTATCCTATAGCCGGATAACTGGGTGCACACCTGTTAGACCTGTCAGCCCTAGGGTGGTCCCCCCATCTATTTTTGATCGTGCCTCATTTTTTCCACCCTCGTTTTTATGTTGGACCTAGGTCTCTGGGCGCCTTTTCATTGCCAATCAGTGTTAAGGTGCAGGTGCCCCCTTCTCCCAAGATGGCTGCCACAGGCCCCTGCTACTGCAGAGTGGTCTTTATTAGTAGCACCCTAGCTGCCAGGAGCTGGCTGGAACCCCACAACAATGTTGCGACACCAGCCCGCCTTTTTTGTCCCATAGGTAGAATGGGGAAGCTCCTGGAATGTGCTGGAACCTTCTAGAAGGGAGGTGTGGTTTTTACTTTTGCCGCCTTGGATAGAGGTCACCTGACCTAGGGCTACTTAACAGAGGGAGGGAACATTTTCTGGTCAGTTGGCCAGTGGGAGTAAAGCAGACCTGGGGAAAATCCACGCAGGAGTTTAGGCGGTAGGGCCTTATGCCTCTGAAAGTAACAGGACTTAGGTACTGCCTTTGAAGTGAATGAGGGATCCTGTACAGCTCACTGATCTAGCCCAGTGATAGGAGAACCCAGGGGTCATCTGCTAAGCTTGACAAGGAAGGAACTAGTCACCAACTCAGTCCCTAACCCCAAGGAACAGAACCCCCCAAGGGCGCCAGTGACATCTGCGCCACAAGAACTGAATGCTGAAACTTCACGCAAGAACCGAATGCTGAAACTTTATGCCAGAACTGAATGCTGAAACTTTATGCCAGAACTGAATGCTGAAACTTCATGCCAGAACTGAATGCTGAAACCGATTGCTGGGACTGCATGACAAAACTGAATGCTGAAACTTCAAGTTACGATTGAATGCTGGACTGCTGGGGATCAACCAGGTACTAGCACTGTGACCCCTGCGCTCCCTGACCTGGCCGGAGATCCCCTGCATCAATCCACGTTGAGCGCTGAGCGCTCCTGCTTAATTTAACCCACCCCCCTGACGCGGGGAGCAGAGCGCGCTCACCGCCGCGGCCCGGAGGCCGGAAGCTTGCACCATCATCACGTCGAGGCCTGCGGAGAAGCCCGGGGCCCCATCGCTGCCGTCGCAGCTGCTGGCGGAGGTGTGAGAGGCCGTGACCGGCCCCCGTCACTGAAGTATCGACTGCGGAGTCCGGAGCTGTGTCGGACGCCCCAGGACGCCGAGATCAAGGTAACCCCCGGGGGCTGGGAGGTAGCGTGGCCGAGTGGAGGCCGGGGACTCACCCCCCTGCTCCCCAGGAGGCTTGGGACGGACCCAGTGCGCCCCCTACAGATCGGGAGCGGCACCGCACCCTACGACACTGGTTCCCCTCCGTGGGAGTCCTCCCCGTTCACCGGAGACTGACACCCCTCCGAGGGAGTGCCCCTTCCTTGGAGACTGCCGCGTACAAGGGGACCATGTGCTTAAGGCCTGATTATTACGAGTAGCGCTGTGTTCCCACGTTCTGCTCTGAAGTGCTTAATGCTGATTATTACGTTTAGCGCTGTGTTCTTAAGTTCTGCTCTGAAGTGGTTAATGCTTGATTATTACGAGTAGCGCTGTGTTCTTAAGCGCTGTGTTCTTAAGTTCTGCTCTGAAGTGCTTAATGCTTGATTATTACGAGTAGCGCTGTGTTCTTAAGTTCTGCTCTGAAGCGCCAACGGTGTCATGAGTAGCGGTAAGCCCGCAAGTTGTGCCCTGAAACGCTATTAGATTCCCAGGTGGGGCGCTACGTTTCCCAGTCCTATGTCAAAGCGCTAATAATTACTAAATACCGCGCGAGGTGCCCACGGCGGATTGAAACGCTAGTGGTGGGAGGGGCGCAGCGCGCTGGTTAACAGCTGTGTTTACCGCTCCCCCAGGTTCGCCAGGTATTGCCAATGGAGCTATGATGAATTGCTGGTGAATCTGACGCTAATGTATTCAGGTACTGCCTATTGCATCATAATGAATTGCTGGTGAATCTGACGCTAATGTATTCAGGTACTGCCTATGGCACCATAATGAAATGCTGGTGAATCTAACGCTAATGTATTCAAGTAATGCCCATTGCCATCTAATGAACTGCATTTGCATCTAACTGCTTAGATAAACTTGATTGATTTTCATTGAACCAACGGTGTGGCGTCCCTTATTGTGTGCGTTTCCTGCTTCAGGGGGATGTGTGTGTTGTATGGTCGCTTTACACTTAAGCCTTTGGGTGCCCACCCGCTCGAGTCACGTTACCCCCTTAGGGCCCGGTGACCCCAGGTCTTACATTGGTGGCAGCGGTGGGATTAGGACCTGTGACCATACAGCACCCTTCCGTGAAGCGGAGGGCGCCACAATTAAACGCCTATTGTATTGAAGCTCTGCAACTGTTTAATACTGCACTGATTGCATTCCACTGTCCAGACTGAGGGTGTAGAAATCCTGGTTAGCTTGAAACTGTCACCCATATCCTAGAGTTTTCTTCCTTAGTATCTAGGTCCCCACCTGTCACGATGGAGTTCCGGTTAGCTGACCTCGAGGGGTACACTGTAAGGCAACTGAGGGAATTCGGGCAGGGGATGGTGGTGCCTGGGGTGCGGAGGGCCAAAGGACCGGAACTCCGTACCGCCATAAGGGCATGGGTAGAGGCCCACCCAGAAGGGAGAGAGGATGAGGGATAGGAGGCGCCAGATGCACCTCAGGAGGAGAGCGCCCAAGAAGTACTAGACATCCTCAATGTGGATATGTCCGAAAATGTGCCCCCAGGGAGACGTTCTGGGGCCAGTAGTAGGACAGGGTCGAGGAGGAGCGCGTCTCCAGAGGAGTACGAGGACAGGAGGGAGGAGAGGCAGTTAAAGTGGGAGCTAGCGAAATTGGAACATGAGAGAGAGAGAGAGAGAGAAAGAGAAAACAAGAGATGGGCAATGGAGGAGAAGAAGCTGGCGCACGAGCTTCCGCTGAAGGAGTTGGAGCTGCGCGCCCTCCAGTTAAATGCGTCCAATAAGGACAATGGTGGCAGCGTACCAAGAGAGTCCCATGAGTCAAAATTTTATTTACCCAAAGAAGTCATTGCCAGCTACACAGTGGGGGACGATATTGCCAAGTGGTTGGAGGCATACGAGGTGGCCTTGACTGCCCATGGGGTTCCCGAGAGCAATTGGGGAGGGGGCCTGTATCGCTATATACCTCCCAATGTCAGGGACACCCTGTTATACTTAACTAAGGCGGATCAGGTCAGGTATGCCCCCATGAAAGAGGCGTTACTTAAGAAATTTGGTCTCAACCCTGAGAGGTACAGGCAGAAGTTCCGTGGCAGCCATAAGCTGTCCACACAGACTTGGGTGGATTTTTTTGACTATGCCCATAAGGCACTAGATGGTTGGGTGCGTGGCAGCGAGGTGCAGGACTACCAAGGGGTGTACAATCTTTTTTTACGGGAGCACCTCTTGGATAAGTGCTTTCTGGAGCTGCGCCAACATCTGGTGGACCGCAAGTTAATGGATCCCTGTGAGCTTGCGGAGGAGGCAGATATTTGGGTGAGCACCCTGGTGTCTCACAAGGGCTCCGGGGGAGATGGCTCGAAAGGCGGACAGGGTTTCCCCCAGAAGAAAGAGGGGGGAGATAAAAAGGTGGAGTTCTCAAAAGGCCCCCAAAATAAGTTTGGGAAAGGAGTAGGAACCCCACCCCCGTCCAATTCCACAAAACCCACTTACCCTGACAGGAGTCAGCAGCCAAGGATTGTGAGGTGCTACGAATGTGGGGAAATTGGACACTACAAAGGAGATCCCAAGTGTCGCAAGAGACCCCCAGCCCCAACGGGCGGGAAGAGCCCCGGGGTAAGTAGTGTAGCGCTTGGGGTGGAGCTGCCCTTAGATAGGGAAGGGGAGTGGACAGGCCTGACCCTGGTTTCACTCGGGGATAGAGAGATGGTCCCCGTAGTGTCCCTGCCCCCGACACTGCTAAATATCAGCAGAGGGTGAGAGTTAACGGGGAGGAGGTGGAGGCTCTGAGGGACACAGGTGCCAGCATGACCACCGTAGTGAGGCGGCTGGTGTCCCCAGACCAAGTAGTCCCCGAGGAGTTCCATCCGGCCGTATTGGCTGACGGCAGTGTGAGTCACTATCCAGTGGCTCGTGTTCCATTTGAGTGGGGAGGAGTCAAAGGCCTACTGAGAGTTGCGGTGAGCCTTGCCTTGCCTGTGGGGTGTTTGCTAGGGAACGACCTGGAGCACACCAAATGGATAGATGTAGAGTTTCGAGCTCATACCGAGATGCTGGGATTACCAGGGTGGACATGCGTAGTCACGCAGTCCATGGCTGCCCGGCATGGAACTCCCCCCGGGTTGGAGCCTGGAATTATGGCCCAACGCCAAGTGTGGCAAGAAGAAGGTGGTAGAGGACACGCCCCGTGAGATGGATGGGGAGGCCGCAGAGGTGCCCCCGGAGTCCGCGGAGGTGGATGTCGTTCCCGTCGGGGACTTGCCGACCCTTGCCGACTGGCATGTGGAAGGAGGGCCTACCCGGGAGGAATTTTGTCAGGCACAAAGGGCGTGCCCCACGCTTGAAGGCATGCGGCGACAGGCCGAAGCCCAAGTGGCCAGTCAGGAGGCGGGCGGATATCATGTGTATTGGGAGGATGGTCTCCTGTACAGTGAGCCTAAGGTGCCGGTACATGGATCTTCGAGGGCCATAGTGGTCCCCCAATGTTACCGGGCCTTCCTGCTGGAGTTAGCGCACGGGATACCCTTAGCCGGACATCTGGGTCAGGACAAAACCTTTGCACGGTTGGTCCCACATTTTATTGGCCCAGGATGTGGATCGCCTCAGACACCTTTTGTAAGACCTGTAAGTCTTGCCAGGCAAGTGGCAAGACTGGGACTAAATTGAAGGTCCCTTTGGAACCGCTCCCGGTGGTCGGGACCCCTTTTGAGAGGGTCGGCATAGACATTGTTGGGCCATTGGACCCTCCGACCTCTGCGGGACACCGGTTCATTCTGGTATTGGTGGACCACGCCACTCGGTACCCAGAGGCTATTCCTCTGAGGACCATCACTGCACCGGTGGTAGCGCGGGCACTGTTGGGGATTTTTACCCGAGTGGGATTCCCCAAGGTCGTGGTGTCGGACAGGGGCACGAATTTTAGGTCGGCCTATATGCAGGCCATGTGGAAGGAGTGTGGAGTGACCTACCGGTTCTCCACTCCTTACCACCCCCAGACTAACAGGCTCGTAGAGCGCTTCAACAAAACCTTGAAGGGAATGATCTGGTGCCTGCCAGAGGGCTTGAGGCGTAAATGGGACGTCCTCCTCCCCTGCTTGTTTTTCTCCTACCGGGAGGTACTGCAGAAGGGAGTCGGGTTCAGCCTGTTTGAGTTTCTCTATGGCCATCCCGTTAGGGGTCCCCTCAGCTTAGTGAAGGAGGGGTGGGAGAATACTTCGCAGAAGCTTCCCCGTGACATTGTCAGCTACATGCTGGCGTTTCGCAGCCAGATGGCCAAGCTGTGGAAGGCGGCCTCAGAGAACCTAGAGGCTAGCCAGACCGTTATGAAGGAGTGGTACGACCGCAACGCTCGGACGGTCGAGTTGGACGTTGGACAGAAGGTGTGGGTCATGGAACCTGGGGAGCTTTGTGCCCTCCAGGACCGGTGGACTGGTCCGTATGACATTGTGGAGCGACGAGGCCAGACCACATACGTAGTGGATCTAAAGACCCCCCGACAGCCCCTGAGGGTATTCCACGTCAACCGCCTGAAGTCGCACCATGAGCGATCAGAGCTTGCTCTCCTTATGGTGACGGATGGGAGCGAAGAGGAAGAGAGTGAAGCTCTTCCTGACCTTCTAGCGGTACAGGAGAAGGATGGCTCGGTAGAAGGTGTAGTCCTTTCCCCATCCTTGACCCCAGAGCAACAGAGGGACTATCGCCATGTCCTGGGACAGTTCGCCTCGTTGTTCTCCCTCACGCCTGGAATCACTCATCTGTGTACCTAATGATGTGGACACAGGGGACAGCCCCCCGGTGAAGAACAAGTCTTACCGGCTCTCTGACCGAGTGAAGGATAGCATCCAGCGTGAGGTAGCCAAGATGTTGGAGCTGGGGGTGATAGAACCTTCCAGCAGCCCGTGGGCTAGTCCGGTGGTGTTGGTGCCGAAAGCGGCCCCACCGGGTACCACACCGGAACTTCGGTTTTGTGTGGATTACAGGGGGTTGAACTCTGTCACGAAGACAGATGCTCACCCCATCCCACGAGCGGACGAGCTGGTGGACCGGCTGGGAGCAGCCCGGTACCTCAGCACCATTGACCTGACATCCGGATATTGGCAGATTGCCATGGCCGATGGAGCAAGGGAGAAGACAGCATTCTCCACCCCCGAGGGCCACTTTCGGTTCCGAGTGATGCCCTTTGGGCTCAAAAATGCTCCGGCCACATTCCAGCGGTTAGTGAATCAGGTACTATCTGGTCTGGAGTCCTTCTCAGCAGCATACCTGGATGACATAGCTGTCTTCAGCAGCACCTGGGAGGACCATCTGCAGCACCTCCAGGAGGTATTGCAGGCGCTGCAACGCGCTGGCCTAACAATTAAAGCCAGCAAGTGCCAGATTGGACAGGGATCTGTCGTGTACCTGGGACACCTGGTGGGCGGAGGTAAGGTGCAACCCCTCCAGGCCAAAATAGAGACCATCTTGGCTTGGGAGACCCCAAGACCCAAACAGAGGTCCGAGCTTTCCTCGGCCTCACTGGGTATTACCGCCGGTTTGTCAAGGGATATGGTACCATCGTAACCCCCTTGACAGAATGGACATCGAAGAAGCAACCTCGCAAGGTTATATGGACAGCTGCTTGCCAGGAGGCATTTGACACGCTGAAACATGCGATGTGTACCGCTCCAGTACTCGCAACTCCAGATTTTAGTAAGGAGTTCATTGTACAGACAGACGCCTCAGAGCACGGCATAGGTGCGGTGCTCTCGCAACTCAACGCCGAGGGCCAAGATCAACCAGTGGCCTTCATATCCAGAAGACTCCTCCCTCGGGAACGGCGATGGAGCACCATTGAGAGAGAAGCCTTCGCGGTGGTCTGGGCTCTGAAAAAGTTGAGGCCATATCTCTTTGGAACTCACTTCCTCATTCAGACCGACCACCGGCCCCTTCGCTGGCTCATGCAGATGAGAGGCGAAAACCCCAAGTTGTTGAGGTGGTCCATTTCCCTACAGGGGATAGACTTTCGGGTGGAACATCGGCCCGGAGTTGACCACGCCAATGCTGACGGTCTCTCCAGGTTTTTTCGCCTTAGCGATGAGAACTCCCTAGAGGTTGGGTAGCTCTCCCCTCTTTCGGCTGGGGGGGGACGCGTGTTAGACCCGTCAGCCCTAGGGTGGTCTCCCCATCTATTTTTGATCGCGCCTCATTTTTTCCACCCTCGTTTTTATGTTGGACCTAGGTCTCTGGGCGCCTTTTCATTGCCAATCAGTGTTAAGGTGCAGGTGCTCCTTTCTTCCAAGATGGCTGCCACAGGCCCCTGCTACTGCAGAGTGGTCTTTATTAGTAGCACCCTAGCTGCCAGGAGCTGGCTGGAACCCCACAACAATGTTGCGACACCAGCCCGCCTTTTTTGTCCCATAGGTAGAATGGGGAAGCTCCTGGAATGTGCTGGAACCTTCTAGAAGGGAGGTGTGGTTTTTACTTTTGCCGCCTTGGATAGAGGTCACCTGACCTAGGGCTACTTAACAGAGGGAGGGAACATTTTCTGGTCAGTTGGCCAGTGGGAGTAAAGCAGACCTGGGGAAAGTCCACGCAGGAGTTTAGGCAGTAGGGCCTAGCCAGGGACTTATGCCTCTGAAAGTGACAGGACTTAGGTACTGCCTTTTAAGTGAGTGAGGGATCCTGTACAGCCCACTGATCTAGCCCAGTGATAGGAGAACCCAGGGGCCATCTGCTAAGCTTGACTAGGAAGGAACTAGTCACCAACTCAGTCCCTAACCCCAAGGAACAGAACCCCCCACGGGCGCCAGTGACATCTGCGCCGCAAGAACTGAATGCTGAAACTTTATGCCAGAACTGAATGCTGAAACTTTATGCCAGAACTGAATGCTGAAACTTCATGCCAGAACTGAATGCTGAAACTTCAAGTTACGATTGAATGCTGGACTGCTGGGGATCAACCAGGTACTAGCGCTGTGACCCCTGCGCTCCCTGACCTGGCCTGAGATCCCCTGCATCAATCCACGTTGAGCGCTGAGCGCTCCCGCTTAATTTAACCCACCCCCCTGACGCAGGGAGCAGAGCGCGCTCACCGCTGCGGCCCAGAGGCCGGAAGCTTGCACCATCACCACGTCGAGGCCCGCGGAGAAGCCCGGGGCCCCATCGCTGCCGTCGCAGCTGCTGGCGGAGGTGTGAGAGGCCGTGACCGGCCCCCGTCGCTGAAGTATCGACTGCGGAGTCCGGAGCTGTGTCGGACGCCCCAGGACGCCGAGATCAAGGTAACCCCCGGGGGCTGGGAGGTAGCGTGGCCGAGTGGAGGCCGGGGACTCACCCCCCTGCTCCCCGGGAGGCTTGGGACGGACCCGGTGCGCTCCCTACAGATCGGGAGCGGCACCGCACCCTACGACACTGGTTCCCCTCCGTGGGAGTCCTCCCCGTTCACCGGAGACTCTGACACCCCTCCGAGGGAGTGCCCCTTCCTTGGAGACTGCCGCGTACAAGGGGACCATGTGCTTAAGGCCTGATTATTACGAGTAGCGCTGTGTTCCCACGTTCTGCTCTGAAGTGCTTAATGCTTGATTATTACGAGTAGCGATGTGTTCTTAAGTTCTGCTCTGAAGCGCCAACGGTGTCATGAGTAGCGGTAAGCCCGCAAGTTGTGCCCTGAAACGCTATTAGATTCCCAGGTGGGGCGCTACGTTTCCCAGTCCTATGTCAAAGCGCTAATAATTACTAAATACCGCGCGAGGTGCCCACGGCGGATTGAAACACTAGTGGTGGGAGGAGCGCAGCGCGCTGGTTAATCGCTGTGTTTACCGCTCCCCCAAGTTCGCCAGGTATTCCCAATGGAGCTATGATGAATTGCTGGTGAATCTGACGCTAATGTATTCAGGTACTGCCTATTGCATCATAATGAATTGCTGGTGAATCTGACGCTAATGTATTCTGGTACTGCCTATGGCCATCTAATGAACTGCATTTGCATCTAACTGCTTAGATAAACTTGATTGATTTTCATTGAACCAACGGTGTGGCGTCCCTTATTGTGTGCGTTTCCTGCTTCAGGGGGATGTGTGTGTTGTATGGTCGCTTTACACTTAAGCCTTCGGGTGCCCACCCGCTCGAGTCACGTTACCCCCTTAGGGCCCGGTGACCCCAGGTCTTACAACACCTTACAATATGGCCTGAACCTTGCAGTGCAGAATACAGTGCTGAATGTCATCCAAGCATGTCACAATGCTCTCAGTGCAGACTATTGAACAGCGGCTGGGCGCACACCTTACAATATGGCCTGAATCTTGCAGTGCAGAATGCAGTGTTGAATTTCATCCAAGCATGTCACGATGCTCAGTGCAGACTATTAATCAGCGGCTGGGTTTTTATCCTGGTGCCTGATAATCCCAGTGCAGACCATTGTACCATAGCCGGATAACTGGGCGCACAACTTACAATATGGCCTGAATCTTGCAGTCCAGAATGCAGTGTTGAATGTCATCCATGCATGTCACGATGCTCCCAGTGCTGATCCAGGACATACTATGAATCCGCGGCTGGGTTTTTATCCTGCAGCCTGATACACACAGAACAGACCATTATACCATAGTCTGATAACTGGGCGCACAACTTACAATATGGCCTGAATCTTGCAGTGCAGAATGCAGGTTGAATGTCATCCACGCATGTCACGATGCTCCCAGTGCAGACTATTAATCAGCGGCAGTGTGTTTATCCTGGTGCCTGATATTCACAGTACAGACCCTTATCCCATAGCCGGATAACTGGGCGCACACCTTACAACATGGCCTGAATCGTGCAGTGCAGAATGCACTGTTGAATGTCATCCACGCATGTCACGATGCTCCCAATGCAGATCCAGGACAGACTATTAATCAGCTGCTGGGTTTTTATCCTGGTGCCTGATACTCACAGTGCAGACAATTATACCATAGCCTGATAACTGGGCGCACAACTTACAATATGGCCTGAATCTTGCAGTGCAGAATGCAATGTTGAATGTCATCCACGCATGTCATGATGCTCCCAGTGTAGATCCAGGACAGACTATTAATCAGCAGCTGGGTTTTTATCCTGGTGCCCGATACTTACAGTACAGACCATTATCCTATAGCCGGATAACTGGGTGCACACCTTACAATATGGCCTGAACCTTGAAGTGCAGAATGCAGTGCTGAATGTCATCCAAGCATCTCACGATGCTCTCAGTGCAGACTATTGAACAGCGGCTGGGCGCACACCTTACAATATGGCCTGAATCTTGCAGTGCAGAATGCAGTGTTGAATGTCATCCACGCATGTCACGATGCTCCCAGTGCACACTATTAAACCACGCCTGGGTTTTTATCTTGGTGACTGATACTCACAGTACAGACCATTATCTCATAGCCGGATAACTGGGCGCACACCTCACAATATGGCCTGAATCTTGCAGTGTAGAATGCAGGTTGAATGTCATCCAAGCATGTCACGATGCTCCCAGTGCAGATCCAGGACAGACTATTAATCCTCGGCTGTGTTTTTATCCTGGTGCCTGATACTCACAGTACAGACGATTATCCCATAGCCGGATAACTGGGCACACACCTTACAATATGGCCTGAATCTTGCAGTGCAGAATGCAGGTTGAATGTCATCCACACGTCACGATGCTCCCAGTGCACACTATTAATCAGCGGCTGAGTTTTTATCCTGGTGCCTGATACTCACAGTACAGACGATTATCCCATAGCCGGATAACTGGGCACACACCTTACAATTTGGCCTGAATCTTGCAGTGTTGAATGTCATCCATGCATGTCACGATGCTCCCAGTGCAGATCCAGAACAGACTATTAATCAGCAGCTGGATTTTTATCCTGGTGTTTGATAGTCACAGTGCAGACCATTATACCAAAGCCTGATAACTGGGCGCACAACTTACAATCTGGCCTGAATCTTGCAGTGCAGAATGCAGTGTTGAATGTCATCCACGCATGTCACGATGCTCCCAGTGCAGACTATTAATCCGCGGCTGGGTCAGTGGCGGCTCCTCCATAGGGGCGTTTGGGCGTCGCCCCACTGCTTTCTCGCGGTGCGAGAAGCAGAAACAAAAAATGGTAAAAACTACCATTTTATGTTGCTGCTTCTCGCACTACGAGAAAGCAGAAGTGCCTGGTTGGGGGGCGGGATCGTGGGCGGTCGTGCTCGAAGGCAGGGGGGGAGTGGGTTACCCACTGTTGTGGGTACTGACTGTTTGGTCGGCCCCTGGAGCCGACCAAACAGTCAGTACCCACAACAGTGGGTAAGCCACTCCCCCCTGTCCTCGATCACGACCGCCCACTCTCCCTTTTTCTCTATCTAGGAGAACATGGCGCAGCTGGGGCGCTCTCCCCTGCGCCTCACCAATCACAATTGTGCCATTGCAGCGTTGTGATTGGCGAGGGAGGCTGCCTTTCCTTTTCCTGCTGACGAGAAACTGCATGAATTGGCGCAGGACCGGACGGCGGGAGTCGTTGGACCCATCCAGAAGCTCAGTAAAGTTTATTTCATATTTTTATTTTATTAAACCCCTCCCGCCTCCCCGCATAC
The DNA here is from genome assembly GCF_964204655.1 of Triturus cristatus. Lineage (NCBI taxonomy): Eukaryota > Metazoa > Chordata > Amphibia > Caudata > Salamandridae > Triturus > Triturus cristatus. The sequence continues at coordinate 852,675,858 of NC_140579.1, read as the reverse complement.
CCCCCCCCGCGACGACCCCATTTCCACCCACCCACCCGCAATGCCGGCCGCGACTGCGTATATGTGTGAATGTGAGTATTATATGTGTATATGTGTGAGCGCGTGTGTGTGTTTGGGGCAGGGGTGAGGGGCAGTAGACATGGAATTTCCGTACAAAATACTGGAGCACTGCCTTACCATGCAGTAGGTCAGGAGAAGAGCAGCATACACTCAGCATACTTTAGGGATGAAGCAGCGCGTGGCACCTCCGTGCCCCATGGAAGCAGGCAGAAACATCGCCCGGCGCATCTCTTCTTCAGAGCAGGCACCCACCGTGTCTCTTGGCAGCGCAGGCCACTAGGCCAGGTCCTCGTGGAGCGCACCGAAGCCCCCCCCCCCATCAGATTGCGTGCGTCCCAGAGTCACCGGTGCTCAGGCAGCCCAGCTGTGCTATGTTGAATCAGAGGTGGGAAACAGCCCCTGCCTTGCCCTCTGTGGCCCCCCATATCCGGACAGCAGGCTGCAGTCAGCTCTTTTTGGAGCACCCAGATGTGTGGGCCATGGAGCCACTGGCCCTGCACTACCACTCGATTCTCCTTTGCCAGATTGACAAAATACCTTTCTGTAGCCTAAGGTTGGTGAAATAACATTTTCTCTACGGTAGCCACGTGAGAGATAATAATGAAATCTGCTTTCTAGATAGGCTGGTGCTTTTCACGGCTCTTTCACTGGCATCAGCAAGCCGAGATTGCTGGTACAGAATAAAAATAAAAATATGGGTTTGCCATATAATGCTTAATAGCAGAGGGGGAGACCTATCTAACAACTGTAACAGGTGTTGCAGGCTGAGATGTGGGGAGTGGCTATAGGTTGACGTAGTGCCGGTCCAAGCTGAGTACGACCAGTACTAGGTCTGCTTGAAGGAGTTGAGCAACTTACACAGCAGATCTCTTGCTTACCACTGCAGAGTGACATTGCAGGTGGCATCCATCGGCAACAGCAGGGTAGTGACCAGCAGGTCTGACATGGTCAGTCTAAGGATCAGTACGCAGATTTGCGACTTACGGCGCTTCCTCTGGATACTACATAGCACTGCAGTATGACTGGAAACTGTGGCCAGGCTAACACCTGACATGAGGGTCTCTTAAACAATTTGGGGTAAAGTGCTGCATAGACGGCTGTTTCTCAAAAAACACACACCTTGATATATTTCAAGAGAAGGGCCAGATACATCTTTTGCTGCACAGTAGTGCTTTGATATTCGAATGTGATAATTTGTTGATCTACATGTGGCACATTTTAGTACCTAACATGTTAAATCTTTTTGTTTAGATTTCGTGGGGGGTGGAAGCTACATGCTTTTAAACCGCATTACCCATTGGTATTTAAAGTAATCTAAGGGAGCATTCTTCAGAGGGGATAACGTACTGAAAGGGTGGTCACTGGCGAGATGTAAAATGTGGTGCCTTTCCATTGTCACTTTTGTACTCCCAGGTGTGGCCATTTGATTATCTTGCATAATATATGGTACTGATTACAAAAATGGCAAAGAGGACCCCCAAACCCTCCTTGTGGTGGTCAGGCACACTCTCTAGGCTCGCTCGCCTCCAGGCACTCTCCCCAAACTTTTACGGCCCACAACTTTCAAATGTCACCAGCCACCACTGGGCTGGGTTTTTATCCTGGTGCCCGATACTCACAGTACAGACCATTATCCCATAGCTGGATAACGGGGCGCACACCTTACAATATGGCCTGAATCTTGCAGTGCAGAATGCAGTGTTGAATGTCATCCACGCATGTCACGATGCTCTCAGTGCAGACTATTAATCAGCGGCTGGGCGCACACCTTACAATATGGCCTGAGTCTTGCAGTGCAGAATGCAGTGTTGAATGTCATCCATGCATGTCACGATGCTCCAAGTGCAGATCCAGGACAGAGTATTAATACGCGGCAGGGTTTTTATCCTGGTGCCTGATACTCACAATACAGACCATTATCCCATAGCCGGATAACTGGGCGCACACCTTACAATATGGCCTGAATCTTGCAGTGCAGAATGCAGGTTGAATGTCATCCAAGCATGTCACGATGCTCCCAGTGCAGACTATTAAACCGCGTCTGGGTTTTTATCCTGGTGCCTGAAACTCACAGTGCAGACCATCATACCATAGCCTGATAACTGGGCGCACAACTTGCAATGTGGCCTGAATCTTGCAGTGCAGAATGCAGTGTTGAATGTCATCCATGCATGTCACGATGCTCCCAGTGCAGATCCAGGACATACTATTAATCCGCGGCTGGATTTTTATCTTGGTGCCTGATACTCACAGAACAGACCATTATACTAAAGCCTGATAACTGGACGCACACCTTACAATATGGCCTGAATCTTGCAGTGCAGAATGCAGTGTTGAATGTCATCCACGCATGTCACGATGCTCCCAGTGCAGACTATTAAACCGTGGCTGGGTTTTTATTCTGGAGCCTGATACTCACAGTACAGACCATTATCTCATAGCCTGATAACTGAGCGCACACCTTACAATATGGCCTGAATCTTGCAGTGTAGAATGCAGGTTGAATGTCATCCACGCATGTCACGATGCTCCCAGTGCAGATCCAGGACAGACTATTAATTCGCGGCTGGGTTTTTATCCTGGTGCCTGATACTCACAATACAGACCATTATCCCATAGCCTGATAACAGGGCGCACACCTTACAATATGGCCTGAATCTTGCAGTGCAGAATGCAGTGTTGAATGTCATCCACGCATGTCACGATGCTCTCAGTGCAGACTATAAATCAGCGGCTGGTCGCACACCTTACAATATGGCCTGAATCTTGCAGTGCAGAATGCAGTGTTGAATGTCATCCAAGCATGTCACGATGCTCTCAGTGCAGACTATTAATCAACGGCTGGTTGCACACCTTACAATACGGCCTGTATCTTGCAGTGCAGAATGCAGTGTTGAATGTCACCCATGCATGTCACGATGCTTCCAGTGCAGACTATTAATCAGCGGCTGGGGTTTTATGCTGGTGCCTGATACTTACTACTCACAGGCTTGCCAGAACACTCTGTGCAGAGGCTTATCCTATTGCCAAATCTCAGTGTGCACAGCATTCTCCTATAATGCAGTGCACAGGACAGTATCCTGGGAAGGCGGTACAGTAAATAATGCTAACTTACAGCCTGGAAGAAACAGTGCAGAATATTATTATATGGTCTGAAGCACTGCAGGAAATAGAGAATAGCCACGCAGAACACGTTCCCAGTACTGTCAGATAGTATCAGTGCAGAACATCCCATACTGCGATATTTGCTGCTCAGTACAGTACAGAACATTACCCTGTGAACTGAAAGAGTGAACAACAGTAACCCTGCACTGTCCACAGTGCAGACTCTTGCACGACACTCACCGTAAAGGCATTATCACATGGTCGAATGCATAATGTTATCATATGGTCCGATACTTCACAGGCAGATATTTATCCTTCAGGCCTGGTACCCACATTGCAGAGCATTAAATCGTAGTAGCCCTGTTCTCACAGTTCACCTGCCGTCCAATTGACATACAAACCATTTCAGGCCTAGGATACTCGCAGTCCAAACGTTATCCCGCCCTGCTGTGATGGAGGGCCGAATATTATCTGCTCGCCAGGCTGAGGGCTGTACCCTGTTATCCCATGGCCCCCTAGTCACAGCAGAGAACATCACCTCACAGTACAAAGCACTGTGCTGTGTCCCTACGCTCAGAGTACCAAGCAACTTGCAAAACGGTTCCCAGCTGCGGCCCGGGGGTGTTGATATTTTAGGTAGAGGCATGGGTCCTCACGGGTCTTCAGAAAGCGAAATGGCGTGTCGTCAGCGTGCCTGTGATTGGACGGTTGTCCTGATATGTCCTCCAAATGAGTGCCTAAGGGCGGCGTGGTTACTCCAGCACAAGATGCTGGTTTTATTGTTTTTATGTCTCGCCTATCGACGCAGCGCATGTGCTGCTCGCCTTGGCGAGATCTATTGTTGTGGGTTTTGCGTCCGAGGGGGGGACAGGAGATGTGCATGCGCCCGGAGGACAGGCGATGTGCACGTGTACGGCTCGCGTGAGCACAACGCGTGCATACTCCCTCTCAACTCTTGTCTCCTCGCCTTGCAGGGCTTCACATCCCAGGCCTGGCACCCTGCACAGGGCGGGATCTGTGGAAGGAGGGGCCGGGCTTGAAGTCCGGGGCTCCGTCCTGTCTGCCATCCCTCCTCCCCTTTGGGATTCCAGTCCAGGTTTCCTCCCAAATGCCCCGGTGAGGAGGCTCCTGTGCTGCCATCCCTGCCTCTGGACTCGGTGCGTTGCTCGCCTCCGCTTTTCCCAGTTGTTCATTCTCTCGCGCCTCTCATATATGTATTGGTCAGTGGATCTGTAGAAATCACTAACTGTGATAAACAAAAATCCACCTCCAAGATTACAGACCTGAAATAATTGCACACAGGTTATGTGATGTTAAGTTGTCATTTTAAAATTTCGTAACTCTGCCACTATCAGCTGGCAATTGAACGTCTATTTATACAGTGCGCATAAAGGAACATAATGTAACTGTTGTGCCAGGAATAACAGGGAGGACGCTGGCAGGTGGTAATAACAGCGTGTAGTTTTATTAATCGAATTACAACATGTAAGTCCGATATAATGGCCCACGAGGAGCGGCGATGTACGCTCGCCGCCAACTCTCTCCGTCGAGTGTCCACCCCCCTCCGCGTCACGGAGCCGCCCGTCCCGATTGGACGGGGCGTCACGTGACACAGAGGGAACGAGACACTAGACCGTACAACATCTCCCCTTCAATAATATAACAGCAAAACGTTAATCATGTCATAACAAAGTCTTCAAAGCGCTTGTGCGCCCTAACAGATCTGGTAGGCCTCCTAGGAGTCACAAACCGAGGTTGCCCCTCGGCGCATGGCGGGCTACTATATCTGGTACCCTCCTGGACACCTTGGTTGCCTTCGCACTCTCGCACGGACTTCATTCCACCACGCCCACCGGCACCACTTGTCTCAACTCGCATCTCCTCATGACATGCTGATTCACCACTGCTAGCTCTGTCAACAGGCGGGGTGTGCAACCAACCATTATCCGCCCGTTCACTCCTGCTCACAACCTCGTACTCTTGCCACTCAGGTACACTATCGTCATTCCTGGGCCCACTCGCACGGCCTCCATTCATAATGATGCTTTGAGCTTGACGATGTCATCTTTGCTTCTCCATCCTCCGCTTTCCAAACACACTGCCCCTTTCCTGACCTCCCGCACACGTACAGGAGTTTGAAAGACTGACTCCCCCTTCATCACCTTATGCGGCTTCCTTACTAGGACCCAATCTCCCTGTTCCACCTCCTTAGCTCGGGCTCTATTCACGGTATCAGCGTACTTTTTTGCACACTCTTGCTTAGCCATGAGTCGCTCCCTGACTCTCAGCGTCTTCTCATGTACACCCTCCGTGTCTTCTCGTACATCATACCACTCGTTGTATTTGGGGGTAAGCTCACTGGTGCACCGTCTCCCCCTCATCAAATAGAAAGGCGTGTGACCTGTAACGGCATTTGGGGTGTTGTGGTAAGTGTGCACCTTGTCCGCGAGAAACATCTTTACATCCAAATTGGACGCAAGGGCAAGCTGGATTCCCTCTTTGAGGAACCTGTTCATTCTCTCTACCTGCCCATTGCTCTTCGGGCTGTACAATGGGGTCTTCTCCTGCTTGATCCCCGAGTGGGCGAGAAAATCCATCATTTTCTTGGATACCAGCTGGGTGCCGTTATCAGATACCATGACCTTCGGTTGCCCTTCTTGAGCGAAGATTTTCCGTAGCACTTGAATCACCCGGTCCGTGGTAACCTCTCGGACGAACTTGTACTGTATCCACTTGGAGTAATAGTCGGTGATCACGATGAGAAATCTGCAATCCTCCGGCAGCAGTGAAAACGGGCCCGCGAAGTCGATGGCGACCTTGCTCCATGGGCCAGCCGGAATCTCCACTCTCTGCAGCTCCCCTCTGCTGGTCTTCCAATGCTTGTCCGCCTTCAGACACTGCTCACACCTGTCTATGAATTCGCAGACGTCGCTGGACATCCCCGGCCACCAGTAGTACATTTTTAATAGATTCTTGGTCGCGGTGCCGCCAGGGTGACCTTTGTGGGCAATCCTTATTAGTTTGCCCCTGAGACCTTCCGGAGGGACAAACAGCTCATGCCGTTTCAAGAAGCCATTCTCGAGGGTGAGTTCCGCACTCACCTGCTGGAAGCTCCGGAGGGACCCGTGTAGATTCCGCACGGGAGGCCAATAGGATGTCATGTGGCCCATCACGGTGCGGAGAACCACGTCCTTCTCCTGAGAAGCGAGCCACTCCTCTTCAGATATGGAACCTTCGCACATCGTCGTGGCATCCACCAGTGCCACCACACACTCCGTATCGTCCAGAGACCCATCAACGTCCCCTGCCACGGGCAAGCGGGACAGGCAATCCGCTCTGCAGTTGAGGCCACCCTTGATGTGCCTGATCGTGAAGTGGTATTCCTGCAGCTTGGACAGTAGGCGCAGCAGCCGCGAACTGGCCTTCCCATTACCACGGCCCTCGCCGGCCATCATGTAGATCAGGGGTTTGTGATCCGTGACGATTTCGAACACCTTGCCCCACAAGTAGTTCTTAAGTTTCTCCACCGCCCAGACACAGGCGAGCGTCTCGCGCTCAATGGTGCTGTAGTGCTTCTCGGCATCGCTCAGAGAGCGGGATATGAAGGCGATGGTGTTCTCCTTCTGCCCGTGGAACTGGCAGAAAACCGCCCCAATGCCCTTTGCACTTGCATCGACCGTGACCACATTCCGCAAGTCCTTGTTGTAAGGCTGCAGCACCGGAGCCTCTGCGATACTCCTCTTGACGGCCTCGAAAGCCGCGTCCTGCTCCGCTGCCCACGCGTACTTGACATTCTTCCTCAACAAGGCCCTCAGTGGCTCCACAGTGGTCGCGTACCCCTGCAGGAACTTCGAATAGTACTCACTGAGCCCCAGGAAAGACCGCAGTGCGTCCTTGTCGCCAGGGCACGGAGCTTCTCTGATCGCCTTTACCAGGTCTTCTTTGGGAGCAATCCCATCCGGGGTCAACACATGCCCCAAGTATTCGATCTTGGACTCCATAAATTTGCATTTGTCCTTGGAGACTGTCATCCCCTTTTCACGCAGAACCTCCAACACCTTGCCCAACACCACCAGGTGCTCTGCTTCGTCCTTAGTGTGAATCAAGATATCGTCCTGGAACGCTTCAACCCCCTCCATGTCACAGAACAAGAGATCCATCAACTTTTGAAACACCCCCGAAGCAGAGGCGAGTCCGAAAGGCAGCCGGACATACCTGTATGCCCCAAACGGAGTGACAAACGTGGTCAGCTTCTTAGAGCCTTCGGTGAGGCAGACCTGGTGGTACGCGGACTTCAGATCAATCAGGGTAAACAGGCAGGATCCGGACGTCGACGCCAAAATATCCTGAATGTTGGGCAGCGGGTGACAATTGACTAGGATGTTGTTATTGAGGGAACGCAGGTCCACGCACAGACGGATGTCTCCAGTTCTTTTCTTCTTCGATACGACGATCGCGGACACCCATTCCGAAGCACCGGCACCTTCAATTACCCCTTCATTCTCCAACTTGTCCAGCACAGACTTGAGTTCCGCCCTGACAGATAGGGGCACAGTCCTGACCTTGTGCTTGATTGGCATCGCCCCCTCCTTCAGCTGTATGTCGTGCACGAAGCCTTTCACGCATCCCACTTCATTTGCGAAGACTGAGCTGAATTTTGCAAGAACTCCGGACAACCCACCCGGGTCATCGTCCGCCTGAATGGAATTGACCCAGTCAGCTCTGAGAACTATGGGATCCGCTGCCCCCGGGATTAGCATCACTCCTAACTTTGCCAGATCCTTCCATCCCACAAGGCTTCTCCCTTTCTCGGCCACGTAAATCTTGGTATTGATGGCCCTCCCTTTGAAAGTGAGGGTATCGGGAAAGTACCCTTTCATCACTATATCCTGCTCCCCAAACGCTTTCGGGTTTACGTCCGTCACACGCAATTGCACATCGTGCCACATCGCATCAAACGTAGTGTCGGAAATCAGGGTAATAGGGGAACCTGAATCAGCAGTGAACGGAAGCTCAACAGAGCCAATCATTACGGAGCCTATGGGCCCCTTCACTCGCCCATCCTCAGCATCAATAGATAGCACTATATCCCCTAGCGCCTCGAGATCACCTTCGCTCACAGAACTCACTTTCACACTGCTAGCTGGCTTCCTGGTCTTGCATACAGCAGCAAAGTGGCCCACCCTCCTGCACTTAGTACATTTCCTGCCCAGCGCAGGGCAAGCCTTACTGTCCGCCAAGTGATCTATCGCTCCGCACCTGAAGCAAGCGAACGGCTTCCTAACCGCCCCCTTATCATTCGCCCCTCTGTCAGGAGGCTTCTGGGCGGATTTGCTCCTGTCCTGCACATAAAACACATTGGCAGCGTGGCTAGTCTTGGCAAGTTCCTCTGCGGACACCAGGGATCTCTCAATGGCCTTCGCAATGGCCACCACCTCCTGAAGCGTAGGATCGCGGCATGTCAGCAATCGTTCCTGCACTTTCTTGGAGTGGCAGTAGAACACCACCTGGTCTCTGATGTAAGTGTCCGTCATGCCCGCAAATTCACAGTCTTGGGCCAGAACGCGCAAGCAGGCAATGTATTCCTCAATAGACTCCCCCTCTTCCTGCTTCCTAAGCGCGAACTTGTGGCGCCCCACCATGATGTTAGTCTCTTCAGCATACTGCAGCTCCAACCTCCTTACCGCCTCCTGGTACGCGTTGAGCTGAGTGGTAACACCAGGCGGATTCACGAACACAGGCAAACTGTCGAAGACCTCTTGCCCAGCCTTCCCCAGCAGTCCGAACAGCAGCGCCTTTTTCCGCTCCGCCGAGTACCCCGTGCCATCAATGGAAACGATATAGTTCTCGAAAGCCCTCAACCAGCTTTTCCACTTCATGCATGGCTTGCCGGAAACCTCCAAGAATAGAGGCGGGACACAGATGTTGCCTCCGTGCGCCATTTTGAGCGCGCCCGGCACACGTGGCGCGGACGGCAGGCTCTCCCACGCAGCAGCAGGGCCCAAAGCCTTGACAGTACGTAAGCACGAGGAGTGAGGATCAAGCAAGGCGCGGACACCGCTAGGCGAGACCCCACAGCAACAGAAGGTACCTGGCACTCAGGGCCGGAGACAGCATCAACAGGCAGAAGCACGAGGCAGGGAGGCAGGCGAGACAGGCAGCAAGGCCGGCACTAGATGCAGCAGGGACGGACTTCAGCAGCAGACGCCCACGTGGGAGGGCTCCGCCTCAATCAGCAAGAACAGGAGGGCATGGAGAGACACTCGTGGGCCCCACTTCCGGAACCCTCGTCGCCATTTGTTGTGCCAGGAATAACAGGGAGGACGCTGGCAGGTGGTAATAACAGCGTGTAGTTTTATTAATCGAATTACAACATGTAAGTCTGATATAATGGCCCACGAGGAGCGGCGATGTACGCTCGCCGCCAACTCTCTCCGTCGAGTGTCCACCCCCCTCCGCGTCACGGAGCCGCCCGTCCCGATTGGACGGGGCGTCACGTGACACAGAGGGAACGAGACACTAGACCGTACAACAGTAACCTGCATAACCTTTACGTGTCGTACACATATTTTATCATTGTAATGTAATAGTGTTTTTGCTGTAATCAGCTGGCAATTGAGTGTCTATTTATCCAGGGCGTATATAGGGGCATAGTGTAAACTGCACAGTCCTTACTTGGTATACAAATATAACGTGGTCCTTATACAACCCAAAACAAAACTGCAAGATATAATGTTGTAATCGTTAGCAGCACATCAAGTAACTGAGCCCAAAATGATAGGTGAAGCAGCTATTGTACACAGTACTCTTATATCTTAAAAACCAATACACACGAAGTAGTAATATATATCTTTAACAGCACATCGAGTAACTTTGCCAAGAGAATAGGCGAGCAACTCATGTATACCATCAAATATAGTACACAGCAGATTTCTAAGAAACCGCAAGCACAAAGAGTCTCTAGCCCCGACATCAATTTACTTTCAGCATTTTAAATTCTCATAGTGGTTTATTTGATGATGACAATAGTTTTTAGGTCTCGCCTGACCCAGCGCATGCGCTGGTCTGGCGAGACTTATTGAGAGGGCTCCAAAAAGTGCTACCAGGCCAGCCTAGAGCTACAGTGCATGTGCGAGGGCGCGCGCGCCGCGTTTTACCGCAATTACTTTCAATTTCGCGGCCGCAAGGCCGCTTTTATGTTGATCACGATCGCAATCGCGATCACTTTCACTTTCGCGGCCGCATGGCCGCTTGGCATAGCCAATAGGTCTCGCTTTTGGGACCTTATAAGTATTTAGTTACTCAACTGTTGCATGGCTAAACACTTATAAGGTCCCAAAGGCGAGACCTATTGGCTATGCCAATGCTTGTTCCTTTGCCAGCCCACTGACTAGTCTGACTTCCGTTGCCGTCAGCCAGGACAGTGGATAAGAGACGGATGCAAAACGTTGCAGAGCGCGTTTGCTTTCATACTCACAGTGTTCATTGCAGTCCCTCGTGTGTTGTGCTCCATCATGGCATGCTTCTCGTTTCTATATTTCCAAGCACCGTAGTTCTGTCTTGAAACCATCCCGTTTCAGCCATTTACACCCGAACTGAGGCAGAGCCTGTAGGCGTGTCCACCGTTTCCCATTCTGAAGCTTCTTGGATTAAAAAGGCAATTTTACCCAGAGATAGTTTAAGCATTATTTCACCAACTAGACTCATATAGCTCAACGATGTTCATCAATCACAGACACGATTTCGTCAAGTTCGGCCAGAGCAAAATGCATACAATCAGGCATTCGAGCCCATCACACTCGACCTTTTTGGTTTCTAGGGCCACTTGGGTTTTATCCTCCCTCCAGGAATAATGATGACACAACCTTATGTCCTGCACAAATTCGTATGTACAGTATTTCTTTTCAGAATACTTGTGTAAGCACAATACATTAGGTGCCAGGAGTGGCCATTCCCTTAACTCCGTGTCAGTTCCTCTTTTCTTGCTCAAATGATACATATTTAAACAAAAAATCCTGGCTCACAATTCACCTAGCTGATATTATTGAAGCAGCCGAAACCCTGTATTTCCCTGTATTTCCAAAGCCTTCTAATTTGTCCAGCATTCTTTTATCCCGCAACGGAACAAGAGACAAACACAACCTTCGTTCCCTTCAGCTCCCCCTCCCAGCTCCTTCCCAAAATGTAGGTTTGTGTTTGTGTACCCACCCTACCTCTCTACCCATTGGACGGCATGTCTCGACTCCAGACTCTCATACCAACCGCCTTACTCTAGGGATTGACTCCCCCGACAGGAAACTTTAAACGTGCAGTACTCGTTTTCATCCAATCAGATCTCACTGCATCTGAATGCTGTCACTCGGAGCACACCAAGGCTTTCTTCTTGTGCTTTGTAGGCCCAAAGGCAGATCTGTTTTCTAGGCACTGCACTGCCACAGCAGTGTCTGTGAAGCTCCCTCTTTGCTACCACTGAGACACATCTTACTGCAACGAGCAACATGCAGAGCACGTGTATATTAGAACAAACCTACTCAGTTTTTCTCACTCGAGGGCACTTTTGAGACTACTGAAGCCTGTTGATTTGCTGAATTAGGAAAGCAGAGAAACGCCCTTTAAAGTACTGTAGAAACGATACTGTCAATAGTTCATCCACACTGCCCTAAATATTCTGTACTGATTTATTTGCTTTAAAATGAATCCGCCCTCAAAGGAGATTCTGAAGATATTTTGTTAGTGCCATATATGCGATTCTTTAGTGTATATTACTTTTTTCGATTTTGTGGCCTTACGTTCTCCCCAGCAGTTTGCAGGGTTAGTTGGCACATTTGTTTTGTTTTTAATCATTATATTTCTTGAAAAGCTTAGGACTTTTTGCTGTGTGTTGCGGCTGAACTCCTTCACCTACTTCTTAAAAGATCATTTCTTGAGCCAGATTGGTAGAAAAATGCAGAAGGTAATTGCAGTCAAACTTCTACATGCTTGGGTTGATATGCATTAGTGCACTTGCCTAAGGGTAGTGGATTTTTCCAAGGTTACTCATGTGTCTGTGAGCATATGGCACCTTGTATATTGTGCGATTGCTGTGTGTGATGCACATGAAAGTGCACCTTTTCAGGAGAAGCTTGTGGCGTTTTCAATGTAGTTCTTCAGAAAGAATGGACAACACCTACCACCTCCCCCACCCCGACAGAATTCTGATATTTCTTGTGACCTTAACATTAGTGTGGTGCCGGTCTCAACAAATTCAGGAGAACAACTGACTGCCACCTCCTCATAATTTCCCACTCATCTGACGGGCAGGTGCCATTGACAAACCAATCTCCACTCACTAGTTGAGAGTGTAGCGTGAATACCACTCCCACAATATCCCCTCTCAGAGTATGGCAGCAGGGGGAGTGCCACTTCCTACACCATACACCACTAAGATAGGTATAAGAGGGGAGTCTATTCTCACAGCTTCTTCTTTTACTCATTAGCAGGTAAATATGGCAGGTTTTACATCCATACTGTACCCCATTCTGCAGTGTGTGCCTCTCCCAAACCATTGTTAGCTCGGCAACGGGTCCAGTACTTCTTCACAGCCCACCACTGAGGATCAGGTTGAGTGCCACTCAAGATGCAGTAAATAGACCCTTTCACACTGCGCCCACTCAAGATGCAGGAAAGAGCCCCTTCCACACTAACCCCCTTCCAAAAACGCGAGAGAGGCTCAGACATTATTATAAAAAAGTATAATACATTGAAGGTGCTGGGCGCTGATAACACACCTCTAGTTTTTGCCTACTCACTCCCCTAAAGGAATTTTTAGAGTTTATAGAATTTGTGCAACCATGATGAATAGGGTAGGTAAGGGGATCCTGGCTTGGGATTGTCGAGTTCAGGTCTATTTTGCCATGTTTCCAGGGCAGATGACTGGCACCCATTGTCCTTGCCCTTTTATTGTTAGGGCACCCTCCTGGGTGGATGGGGCACTATGCTAATCAGTGGACAAGCAGTGTTATAAAGTGGCTGTGGTTAAAGTGCAGATCTAGTAAGTAGTGTTACTAGGGCATGGCAATGGCCTCACCTCACTCTGGCTGTGCTTCGCCTTGCTGGCTAGAAGGTCAGATATTTAATCTATGAGCTGATGGCAGTGCAATCTGATTTTATCGCAATCCTTCCTCCTAAGGCAAGGTCAGTATCTATGTTGAAACCACAGTGTATGGATAAGGATTGAAACCAAAAGAGAACAAGCATTTGCTATGCAATAGCTCTCGCATTTACGTGAGTTTAAGCAATTGGCATTGTAAATGAGAATGCCTTTTATTTAAGTTTTAAAAACGAAAACAAAAATAAAAATAAAAGGCATTGTTATTTGCAATGTGAATAGCTCAAACTCGCGTAAATGCGAGATATATTGCATTGCAGATGCTTGTTCTGTAATTATAAGTGAACTCAATACAGTGTTAACTGGCAGATGGGTGGTTTGCAATGAAGGCTAGGTCAAATGTCACTGCATCAACATAATTTTTATCAATTTCTGTGCAGTTTTGCATGTACTAAATACAACCCATAGTGCATTGAGATACGAGCCACGGACTAGTGCAACATTTCTTCGAGCAGGGCGGGACAGGGGTGCGCAAGCCTGGACAGCCCATGCCACGCTATGATGACATGATCCACGCATATCAGGCTGTGCTCGGGTCTTTTTCAACACTGCAGGTGCCTTGCGGAGCATACGCAGGTACGGACCGTGGCTGTATAGGTCCAGGAGCGTGCGCATGAAAAGTGCAGCAGGCGCAGTGTCATTCCATTACCTCCTCGTTAGTCTTCCTCGCCACATGACTAACAAAGTGAGCTTCAGCTCCACACCAGAATCCTCCAAAGCAAAAAGTCAGCCTCTCATGCCTCCCATCCCTTCCGAAGATGGCCGACCCAGTACACCCATGACCTCTATAAGAGGCGGGCCGGCCCAACCCATCAACCTGTTTTTTTTGTTCTGCGCTGCAGATTCTCCAGAGCGTCTGATCAGGTAAGTTGGGCTGAGGTCCTGCTCTAGTGGGTCCCTTAGCCCTGGGGGGAGGCCCTGCTCCAGCGGGCTCGCTCTCTGGTTCCCCTGCCTTCTAGCCCTCGCACTGTCCCTTTGTGGTTCGACGCTCTGCTCTAGTGGGCTTCTGGTGCTGGCGGGCTCTTGGGAGTTTTTTTTTGCCCTGCGCCCTCTCCATTCCTTGCTTTGTGCCCTGCTTTAGCGGGCTTTTGTTTTGGGTGGTGTGCTGTGGGCTGTCACGTAGTGGCTGTTGCCTCGTCCTGTGACTCTTACTCTCCTGGTTCACGGTGCATTTTCATGCCTCGCTGGGCTTCATTTTCACCCTGCGGCCGGCCGGCGGCCTCTCCATTTGTGCCCTGCTTTAGCGGGCTTTGTTGGGGGTCCTGCTGTCACGGAGTCGCTGTGGCCCGATGATGTGCCTCTTGCTCTCTTGGTTGTTTGTGCGGTGTGGGCCTCCCTGCCTCACATGCCTCGCGGGGCTTCCTGATTTCCTCCGACCGGCGTGCTCTCCCCCGACCTGTCTGGTCTCAGTTGGATACAGCGGAGGGGGGGGGTTGCTGCCTGATGTCGGGCTTGGTAGCCCTGCGCTTTCCCTCGCTTTGCTTTTCGCTACATGCGTTCGAAGCTCGTTGGGGGGAGGAGTTGGCCTCTCGCTTGGGGGATCTCCCTCTTTCCCATGGCCCGGGTCCTCTCCACCTGTGAGCCCCCGTCCGTTCTTGCGGACGTGCCCCCGTGTCCCGATCTCCCCGTTGTGATTCGTGTGTAGTTCCGGGCTGGGCTTACCTTCGGGGGCCGGGGCGGGTGCATCCGCGGCGCTCCGGGGTCTGCGCGGGGGGTTTTCGCGGTGATCTGCGGCTCCGTGGGATGTGTCTGGACTGCTGCCTTCTCCTCCTGGTTTCCGGCTGGCGTTCTCTGGTCCGCCTCCTCGGGGCGGGTCCTGGCTCCCCCGGCTTCCGACTCTGCTTCGGATAGGGGTCCGGCTGACGGGCTTCCTCCCTCGCGGCTGCTGTGGGTGGGGGCCCCACGGTTGCATTGGTACCGGGTGCTGTAGCTGGATGGTGTCTCTTGTGCCTGTGGTTCTGTATACTCTCACAGGAGAAGGTTTCGTGTCCCGCATACCCTGTCGATGTGTCTTGAGTTGACATTCTTTCGTTTTGGCCCGGTGTTGGCCGGCGGGGCACTTCCTCTGATCTGTGACCTCCGTTCCCTCCTGGGTTTCCGGTTGCCTTTTTTTTGGCTGGGCGTTGCGCCTCTGCTTTCCGGTTTCCCGTTCTTTTCGTGGCGGTCGTGTTTTGCACATGGCTGCCTGACTGGCTGAGTGGTCTCCGGCGCCGGACTTGGTCGAGCTCGTCCTTCGGTGCTACTGGGACTTCTGGTCTCCTCTTGGATGCGTGGGTTCGGATCCCAGTTCTGTCGGGTCTCTTTGCTGCATGGGACATCCTTGTCGCTGTGTGTTTGGGGTAGCTCTGGCCTCATGGTCGGAAGTTTTTTTTCCTGTTTGGGTGCTCGCTTCGGTGGCACTTCTCCTGCGCTTTGGTCTACATGGCCCCTGCGCGCGGTTGTCGCGCGACTTCGTGTGGCGTTACCTTTGGCTGCGGTTTTCTGTGGCTGCCCCTGCTGGTTGGGGTTTTTGTCTCATGCTCTGTGGGGGTTCGATCACTGGTCTTTCTTGGTCTCTGTTTGCTGGAGACGCTGTGGCCTCTTGGTTGCACTTGCCATTGAGTCTGTTCCATTGATCACGTTTTGATCTAGTTGTACCCCTCAGGGTTATGATGTCCTCTCTTCATGTTGGGATTGTTGTTCCCTTCGGGGCGGTTGGGGCCTCCTTCGACGGGTGTGGGTCTGGATCTGGGTATCTGTGCTCGTCAGGTCCCTGGGTTCTCTGCTTGTCGCTGTGTTTGTCCCTTCCGGGGCGGTCTGTCTCGCCGCCATGGCCCTGCGGCCGTTCCTCCCTGTGGCCCCTGCTCTCGTCTCTCTCGGGTGCGGGGCTGGTTGATTCCTGGTTGGCGGCCTGCCTGGGTGTGCCTGGTGTTGTGGACGTGGTGTTGGGCTTTTCGCCCGGGGGGGTGTGTGTTCCCGTTCCCGGGTTTCGCCTTCCTTCCTGTGTTCTCCTGTGCCTGCCTGTTCCCCGCTGTTGTCCTTGGCCAGTCCTGGTTGCTGTGGCCTTCGGGGTTTTTGGGAGCTGTGAGCGCGGGCTTGTCTGCTGGGCCTACGGCCATACCACCCTGAAAGCGCCTGATCTCGTCTGATCTCAGAAGTTAAGCTGGGTCGGGCCTGGTTAGTGCCTGGAGGGTTGCCCCTGTTCTGCTCCGGTTGTTGCTGTTTGGCTTGCCTTCCTCGGGCCGCTGGGGTGGTGTCCCCTCCTCCTCCTTGGTCCGGTGGGCGTCCCTTGCACCTTCCTCCTCGTCGCTGCCTTTGTGTGCGTTGTTTCGCGCTCCCGTGCTCCTGTTGTGGCAGGTGTCACTGTTCTCGGTTGGGGCCTGTGGTGCGTGTTCGCTTCTCCTGCATCCTTCCGTGGCCTCTGGTGGTTTTTACGCTGGAGTGGCGTGGTGTGCTTTGACCCTGTTCCCTTGTGCTGGCCTCGTCCGTGCGCTCCTTGCCGCTGGTTTCAGCTTTCTGGCTGTGTGGGTCTGGTTCCACGTGCTGTGTCTCTGTGGTTGATCTCCTTCCTTGGGTGGCTGTCCCCCATCGTCTGGTTTGGTGTGGCCCCCCGGCTGTTCTTGTCTGGGTTGTCTACCCGGCTGCTGGTCTTCCGTGGGGTCGGTTTTGGGCTCCTACTGCCTTGTCTGTCGGTGCTTGCCTGGTCTGTCCGTTGGGGGTCCTCCCCGTCTGGTTGGTCCTGGGGCTCTGTGGGGTTTTCCCGCTTTCGCCTGTTTCCCGTGGGTGTCCCTTTCGGTGGGGCGTTTGGCTCTGGTCCCGGGTGTCCCTGGTTCAGTTCCGGGTGTCCCCTGCCTCTGGGGTTGGCTCTTCTTCCGCCCTGTCTGCCCATGTGGCCGGTGGTCGTTGTGTTCCGGTCTCCCCTTCCCGGGTGTTGGCGACCTCTCCGCCTGTGGAGCGTGCTTTGGTCCCTGCTGGGTCGGTTGTTCCGTTTTTGGCAGTGTATCGTCTGCCTTCTGTTGGCCGTTCCTGGTTTGGTTTTGCCCCTGCCTCGCGGGGGCTTCTTGGGGCTCTTGCCTCGGTCGCTCGCTGCCTGTGTCCCGGGTGCTGGTTCGCGCCTGGGCTTGTTGGCCTGGCCAGGATGTTTCTCCTGTTGGTGAGGCCTACGGCTTGTGGTTTCATGTCCTGCCGCGTTTTTCTTTGTTGCCCCTTGGGGTTTTTTTCCTCGCGCTCTGCTGGTGGTCGTCCGAGGCTGCTGTTTTTTCCGGTTCTCTCCAGGCCTGGTGGGCTTTTCCTCCTAGGGTCTTGGGTTTGTGTCCAGGGGTTGGTTGGTTTTGCCTCCCGGGTGCTCGCCTCGGCAGCTCCCTTGTTGCGCCTGTGGCTGGGGGATTTTGCTTGTCCTCTGCACTGGGCTGTGTTGCTCGTGCGTTCTGCATTCCCCTTCCTTCCGGGTCCGTGGTGCTTCTTGTGCTTAGGTCCCCTGGTGGGTGTTTGCCTTCCTGTTTGGGGCTTGGCCTTGGTCATTTTCGATGGCCTTGCTGGCGGGGGCACTTTGCTGTGGTTTCCTGTGTCCCCCGGGGTCTGTTCTGCCTTGCTCCTGCCTGGGCTCTTTCGTTGCTGTCACGTTCCCGTCCGGGGATCCTTTGGGCGGCTGCGGTCCATGTCCCTCCTGCCTCTCCTTGCTGGTGGGGCTTGGGTGCCCTTCGTTTTGTTGTTCGGGTGGGATGCTGGTTTCCTTTTCTGTGCCTCCTCCCGTTCTTGCGGCTCCTATCGGTCTGGGTTCCCTCGGGTTCCTTTTGCTTCTGCCACTGATTGCCTCCGGTTCTGGTGGCTTTTGTTTTCTTCCCCCCTCCGGTCCTTGGTTTGGGGGTGGTTCATCTCTCTCGCTGTCGGTGGTCCACCGTGCGCGTTGCTGGGCTTTGGTCGGCCTGGGTCTCTTGCTGCTGTGGCCTTTTTTGTTGGGTCTCTGTGGTGTGGCTGCCCTCTGTTTCTTCTTTCCCTGTGGGGCTCCGGTGGCTCCCGGGCTGTTTGGGTCCGCTTTGGGCTGTCCGTTGGGCAGTCTTTGCGTTTTTTGACCGGCTTGCTGCTTTCTGTTTGTGGGCCTGTTTTCGGTTGCCTGTTGGTACCGTGTGGTCTGGTGCCTTGCCTTCTCTGTCCTCCTTTTTCCTTGGAGGGCGGATTTTCTGGCGGCACTTCTTGTCTGGGGGGGTCCGGGTTTTCGGCCCTTCCGGTGTTTTTCTGTTCCGGGCTGGTTCCTCCTGCCCGTGGTTGCCTCTCTATTGGGTGGTTTCTCCGCTCGTTGGTCTGTTGGGTTTGCCCTCTCTCGTGGGTTTCCCTTCTGGTCCATTGGTTCCTTGTGAGTTTCCATGAAGCGGCTTGGCTTTGGTATGTGCTCACTTTGTTAGTCATGTGGTGAGGAGGACTAACGAGGAGGTAATGCCCCGATTACTTACCGGTAATCTTCATTACTCCGAGTATAGTCTTCCTCGCCACATGAGTTCCCATCTCTCCCTCCCTGTCTGGCTATCGGCTTCATGTTTATGCTTGGTAGTTTCAGGCTGATGGGTTGGGCCGGCCCGCCTCTTATAGAGGTCATGGGTGTACTGGGTCGGCCATCTTGGGAAGGGATGGGAGGCATGGGAGGCGGACATTTTGCTTTGGAGGGTTCTGGTGTGGAGCTGAAGCTCACTTTGTTAGTCATGTGGCGAGGAAGACTATACTCGGGGTAATGAACATTACCGGTAAGTAATCGGGGCATTACTTGGAGCTGTACCCTCGGGGCGGAGTCACACTGCGGATGGAGGGACTTAAAACGTACCCGGTCGATTAACCATTCATTCGCCGGACTACACTGCCGGCCTCTCCTGGGCGGAGCGGGCTTCATTTGAAAAAGCTGCTCTTTCTGAGAACTGTCCGAGGCGGCACCTCTTGATGTAACTTACGCTATTGGGCACTTTATTTTCGGTATTTCAGAAAAAAGAATTGGCTTTTGCAAGTATCAGGTCATGTAATTTGTACAATGGTATGTTGGTATATTCTACATGTTCTCAAACAAATATTTACACCAGGGTAGCTAGGATTTTCTTTCTATTATTTTCTTGTATTTACAGGTTTGTTTATGACTCTAAGTTATTTTGAGTTTGTGCATTAAAATCACAAGAGCAAACAAGACACTACAGCAATATCGATTGCTTAAAAATTACTCAAATACAAAAGTGCAAGTTTAGTCCGTCCATAATTCCAGCAAGCTGTGGACCTAGCGAAGCTTGTCTACCATCCCCGCGTGAAGAGTACACATATGACTCTATGTGGATATGCATAGAGTCATATTTATTACAAAGTAAATAATTATATACAGAAGTCAACAATTTAACGGAAGGTCTTTCTCAGAGCAATGCATAATATTTAAAGATGTTTACTGACAACCATCTGGTAACAACTGTATCATAACATTTGTGCTCTATCTACCAATGCCCTATGCACCGGTTACGGCAGTGGCCATCTTGGGCAACCATCCCATACCCGCATAGGATTGCACCCAAAGAGTCATGAGCGAGAGTGTGCTGCCCCAAAAATAAGGTCTAATCCCCCCGCCACTCCCTGCCCTACACCTGTGAAAATATGACAGTTCAGAATCTACAACCACTAGTCTAACCTGACACATATCGCTGCAGACTGTGCAGAGAAGCTCGTGACTGGGCTCTATGGCAGCATTAAAGAACTGGGACACAGGTGTTGGACTGTGCCCACCCTGCCCCCCCCCCCACCTACCCCTCCCACTCATAAGCAGAAGGCTAACATCTAGGTCAAACTCCCCCAGAGGAGAAAACCCAAGAAACCAAGCCAGCTAATGAGAGGAATGACAGACTGATGCCTAAGGGGCTTGAGGGATCACTAGAGAGAGAAGTGCACACTAAGCGTTATCCTTCAAACCAGGCATGACGGGTAACAAGCAGACAATGTCCCTCAAACCAGACACGTTACATAACCACACGCTGAGCAATATCCTTCAAACTAGACTTGGCATGACAACACATTCAATAATAGAATTTAAAGCAGGCATGACACACAGAGCAATAGAATCAAAGTGGAAATGTGACATGGACACAATGAACAATATCCCTCGAACCAGACTTGTAACATTTACAAACATCGCTAATTCCTCAGAATATGTTGACACAAGAACATATCTGTTAGAAGCAGTCGCCATGAATGCATTTCCCTTGGGGGACAAACGTATTCCAACTCTTGCACTGAACAAAATGACAAAGTTTGGACCATTCTTATGTCAAAATATTCAGAGGAATTAGCGATGTTCGTAAATAAGTCAGAGCCCCGAAGAAGTCCTTGTTGGACGAAATGCTTTGGCAACTGTGGCTATTACTCATTGGAGCACTTTTTATAGAAGAAAACAAATAAAGAACGACTAAACAAAGAACCCTTCTCCATATGTAGTAATTACATGTTGGGTGCTAATTTGTTATGAACGCTGCTGTTGGGATCAGAATGAAAATTTATGCTGAACCTTAAATGCATTTTTTAGTTAACACAACCACTAATTTTGAGTGCTGAACCACCACTAATCAATTTTTCTTGGAAGCTGTTTTCCGTTGGGAGTGGAGAGGGGCTGTACTTCGGGTTCGTTGCACCATTATAAATATTTATACTCTGCCCAATATCTTTGTTGGCAAGTGCGGTATCTCATTGCCTCGGCCCCTCTTTTTCCTTGCAGACTTGTAACATATTGGTATGTATAACACTATGTCTCGACCAAACATTTGAAATGACTACATGTATAGCATTATCCTTCAAACCAGACACGTGACAGAGTGACACACAGAACAGTAGCACAAACCAGACCACTTGGTGACACACAGAGCAACAGCCTTCAAGCTAAACATGACATGGTGGCACACAGAGCTTAATCCATCAAACCAGACATAGCATGTCAACGTGAAGAGGAATATAACTCAAACCAGGCATGTGCACAAAGACATCACTGCATGCATCACAGTGCCACGGTTTGTTGTGGAGGATATGACATTTGGAGTGTGGATAGGTAAGTGCACAGAGGTAGTTACAGAAATAGCTACAGATGAGAAAAGAAAATAACCTCTACCTTACATGACGTCGAGAGGAGAAACAGTAGAGCCATCCACTGCCGGATGGTGCTCAGACAGTCAGATGTGCTTAACTGGCCAAAGGGTGAGAAAGTAGTAAAAGTGAAAAGGATTTCATTTTTTCATGGTCATGAGATCATATGAGAATCTAAATTAAGAGATGAAGTCACCAAGGAAAGTGGTAGAGGCAGAAAAGGATAGGACCTACAAATGAACCCTGAGGGGCGCTAACTAGAAGTGAAGTGAATGCAGATAGTTTGAAGTCCAGCCATAAGAGCAGCCAGAAATTTGGGAGCAAAGCCATTTGGTGGATAGTCCTAAAATATCCGGAGCGTTAAGTGAGGAAAGTAAGGTAGCTTGGTCTACAGTATCAAATGCAGCAGACAAGCCGAAGAATTTGACAAAGTATTAAAGGTGGCTGTGATACAGGTTTTGTTGTTTTTTTGACTGAGTGAGTGTAGTTTTCATAAAATGCCATGTTAAATGCCCCAAATTTCAGCAATTTTAAAGCACCTGGTAAACAGCAATGCATGCACAATATCATTCAGAGGAAATGAGCAAAGACGACACACACAGAATTATCAGTATGTACATACTTTACATTTGTGGTATTTGTAAAGCACGACCACAGCCAAAGGGCAGAGGAGCGCTATACAAGGTCAACGGCAAACACAGTCAACAAGTGATGGGTGAAAGATGGGCACTGAAAGTGGAGGAAGACCATTAATTTGACATGATGCCTTTTCATGTCGAACCTGCAAGACATGCTGTATTCAGGTAGGGACTTGAAGCCACGCCCATATTTTTCATTGGCTTCTGTCATTGTCCACTGTAAACTGTCACTGTTCATTGGTCAATTGGCTTAGTAGTTCCTCCTTAGTACCGCCTTGTCTCATTTTGTAACCTTCCATGGCGACAACCCCTGTTACGTGTGTTGTTACTAGGTAGGCTTTAATTACGGCCCAGAAACACTATTTTCTCAAATAGCTTTGTCCTGCCTGCTGTTGCAGGCAGGACACGCTCTCTCCTAACACTTTTGTTTACATTTGTATAGCACGGGCGCCGAACTCATTTGCAATGCAATAGATCTCACATTTGCGAGAGTTTAAGTTATTGGCATTGTAAATGACAATGCCTTTTATTTATCGGTTTTAAAAACAACACATAAATAAAAGGCATTGTCATTTGCAATGCTAATAGCTCAAACTCTCGCAAACGCGAGACATATTGCATTGCAGATGCTTGTTATATAAAAAGCAATGTCTTCTGTTTTTTCTTAAATTGGCACAGGGTTGAGGTGGTCCTGAAGCAAAAATGGATGTCATTCCAGGTCTTTGGTAGATAAAAAGAAAAAGTTTGTCTTTTCTCTCCATTCTGATTGTGCCTTGGTGGTGGAGGATGCCTGTTGTGATGGTTTTGCAGATGATGCAGCTAGCAAAAGGCAGCAGATCAGTTAAATCAGACATATCATGGCGACTAACAGAACACTCAAACCAGACATCTGACATGGAATATAGCAACACACAAACGCACATAATTATTCACAACAGACACGCAAAATATTAGTAAAAGGGACACAAAAGCAGAGAATGCCAATAGGCCCAGACCCCAAACCTAATATAACAGGACCATTCCTAACCACTTGCTAGTCATTCCACCATGAGCACTGCAGACACATCAGCTGCACTGACGTTCCAGATTATCAACTCTTCTCCGAACACACAAAAACATATTTTTGCAGGTCTTGGTAAACTGCAGATATTGAGAAATTTCAAGCACTTGTCCCGCCCAATCCAACCAGCAATCCAACAGTAGCTCTCTTTCTGCTCCTGTCTAACACAATGGATAGAGTTACATCGCTCTTAGGCTTAGCGACTCATATGTATAATGGCCTTCGGTAGGACAGGAGTTCTTTGAGGTGCCAACGGACGTGCTCATTAAGGACCTCTAGTGCAGAGGGTGATCCAACAGGCATGTACTATACCTGGGCCTGGGCATAAAAACGGTATCACTCCCCAATCTACACCTGTTCAGGACTGACATCACTCCCCATGCTATTCTTCACCCGAGTAACTTGGATCAGAGCCCATCTAAACTCACTCACCCTGAAGAACAGGCACAAGGTCGTGTGACCGCATCACCCCACTGTTACACACAGCTTGAGGCTGTGGGACTCATCACACACAGGGTTCAACTGGCTTCAGATTTTTGGATCAAGTAAACCCAACCTGGCATACCAGGATGAGATCACTCACAACAACATCACATACAAGGTAGTGGGGTGACAAACCCAAGGTTACATTCAACATCAGGTGAATAGAACTGCATTACCTCCAACATTACACCCAGTTGG
This sequence comes from Triturus cristatus, assembly GCF_964204655.1. Classification (NCBI taxonomy): domain Eukaryota; kingdom Metazoa; phylum Chordata; class Amphibia; order Caudata; family Salamandridae; genus Triturus; species Triturus cristatus. The sequence continues at coordinate 852,652,097 of NC_140579.1, read as the reverse complement.
AGTACTGAAATAGCTTCAACTCATTCTATACCAGTTTTGAGGTGCTGAGACCACAACCACACTACGCCTGGCCTGAAAAAGGTGCAAACTCCTCACAAGTCCACTTTTACCTCTCTCTGCTTGAACAGAGGCATCAGAACCTAATCACCTATAGGCTATAGTTTGGTTTATGTAAGGAGACAATTTCACAATAAAGCTGCACCCCCTCTGTGATGGGATCATATGCCCAGACCCACATCTGAAGCACAAGGAGCACATCACAACAACGCTAGTCATGGCTTGATTTCTTGTTACCCCACTGCCTCAACACTACAACTGACCTGAGTTGGAAGGAACCCTCACACCATTGCTACACTCCTGAGGAAGTATTACCCCAACTTTACACCACACCAAAAGCAGCGTGCTAAATCATACCCATATTACACATGAGGAAGCAGGACCACAACGTCTAATGCCGCACCGGATGAGTTAAAGCAGCTAGTGTGCAACAGACGCTGTATATATAGGTGGCCGGTGAAATGATTTAAGACAGTGTAAGGAGTGGCTGTGGGGAGGGCTCGTGGATTGGGTGCGTGATGCTTGGTGGCTCCTTTTCAGTAGTGAACAAGGTGCTCCTTGAGAAGATGTTTTTTCAGCTTCCTTTTCAAGTGGATGAATGAAGAGGATAAATAGATTGGTGACAATGCTATTCTGGGACAAAATTCAGGTGATGTGAAGATGCTCAGTTTTTATCGCGATTGATTTAAATAAGGACCATATTGCGGTGAACTGGAAAACGGTGATTCAGTTTCAGGTTCATACTTTATTATGTTGAACAATACAATTATATTATTTTCCTTGAGGAATCTGTTTATGTTCACACTTTCCTCTACTCACAGCCCTTCAACCACCGTTACGATTGCCCCCTCCCTCCCCAAAAATTGACTCCTAACGACCACCCAGCTGCACTAATCCATCTCCTGTACGTGCCCTCAGACTAAAAGGTCCCAATGAAGTGGATGTTTGAATACCATTCTACAAGAGATTGAACTGCGTTGTATCACCAAGGCAGTATCACCGTCTTAAATTACGAAAGTACAATATCTAAATGCATTGTGCCCTTGGCAAAGTTTCAAACCCCTTTTGAGAAATAGTTAGTGCAGATGTCATGCTTCAGGTGCTCAGTTAGTTCATGTTAAACCTCAGATATGAAGCATGATGTTACATCCAATTTGATACTTCACGTGATATCAGAACTCTCTGTCTGAGGTGTGACATAAGAACTAAGGGGCATATCAACCACGCGGCGATATAAAATTATCACCGCTTTTGCGGCAGTTTTCGGCCGAAAAGCGGCGATAATTTTATGGCTTTATCAGCAAGGTCATTCTATCCCGTGAATCCTTGTCTTAGCGCCCTTTCGCGTAACGCCCAGCTTTGCATCTCTTATGAGATGCAAAGTGGTCATTCCGTTCCAAAATAACTGGAGAAATGTCACTAACCGACATTTCTCCAATTATCAATGGGCACGCTAACAAGCATAGCGATAAGAAAAGTAGCGCTAACCTTGGTTATCGCTACTTTCCATACGCCTGCTTTTGGTTTGACTTAGCCATGATATGCAATGGAAGGTGGATATCATGGTTAAGTATGCCCTGCCCTATCAACAAGGTATCGCCAAATGTTGTGCGATTATCGCTGGATTTCCAGCGATAATCGTACATTTGGTAGCTTGGTTGTTGCTGATATGCCCCCTAGGGGCATATCATCAAGGGATTTATTGCCGCGTTAGCGTCAGTTTCTGGCGATAAAGCGGCGATAATTTTATCGCCCTATCAACAAGGCGTCGCTAACCCTCTTTAGCGTTAGTTTTCCGGCGATAGCGACCGGAAATGTATCGCCTTGCAAGGCAACGATATTCAACGCTAATGACATGCAAAGTAGGCGTTCCTGACTGAAATTTCACGAAAAAAGTTGCTAACACAGCTTCTCACTATTATCAAGGATATCGCTAACCCGCTTAACTACAAAAAAACTCACGATAACTCCCGTTATCTCCAGTTATTAACACCTGATAAAAACCTGACTTACACTGGAGATAAGTGGGTGTATATAAGGGAGATTAGGCCCGAGCTTCCCCAGAACAGCCACAGAAGCCATGGAGATGGGTTAACAGGGCAGTGGCAGTACCCTGTGCCGCTTGGCTGTTACTTGGTGGATGTGCGGGGAGTAATAGCTGAGTTTTTGCTCTTCTAAAACTGACTACTTTTACGGATTTTAGCCTGTGATAACTTTGTTTATTAAGCTTTTAACTTCTTTTAAAGCTTTTAACATTGTTTTAAGTGCTGCTCACCCGGGGTCTTGTACGCCTTTGCTCCTTTTCCCTCCTTCCCGCCCCGGTCCGACGCGGTAACTAGTACCGTTGCGCGGAGGGCGTGAAGGTCAGGGCAAGGCACTTCCGGGTCCGGGTCACTCAGGCTGTGGGGAGGCTTAAAGGCACATGCTCCGGCGCCCGCGCAGCGGTTAACAGGGCAGTGGCAGTACCCTGTGCCGCTTGGCTGTTACTTGGTGGATGTGCGGGGAGTAATAGCTGAGTTTTTGCTCTTCTAAAACTGACTACTTTTACGGATTTTAGCCTGTGATAACTTTGTTTATTAAGCTTTTAACTTCTTTTAAAGCTTTTAACATTGTTTTAAGTGCTGCTCACCCGGGGTCTTGTACGCCTTTGCTCCTTTTCCCTCCTTCCCGCCCCGGTCCGACGCGGTAACTAGTACCGTTGCGCGGAGGGCGTGAAGGTCAGGGCAAGGCACTTCCGGGTCCGGGTCACTCAGGCTGTGGGGAGGCTTAAAGGCACATGCTCCGGCGCCCGCGCAGCGGTTAACAGGGCAGTGGCAGTACCCTGTGCCGCTTGGCTGTTACTTGGTGGATGTGCGGGGAGTAATAGCTGAGTTTTTGCTCTTCTAAAACTGACTACTTTTACGGATTTTAGCCTGTGATAACTTTGTTTATTAAGCTTTTAACTTCTTTTAAAGCTTTTAACATTGTTTTAAGTGCTGCTCACCCGGGGTCTTATACGCCTTTGCTCCTTTTCCCTCCTTCCCGCCCCGGTCCGACGCGGTAACTAGTACCGTTGCGCGGAGGGCGTGAAGGTCAGGGCAAGGCACTTCCGGGTCCGGGTCACTCAGGCTGTGGGGAGGCTTAAAGGCACATGCTCCGGCGCCCGCGCAGCGGACGCGCGCAGCTGGCGCGCCGAAGGCAAGCCCGTCTGCGCCCGTCCGCGGCCGTACGGGGCCCGGGGCCAGTCCCCCTGGTAGTTCTACTAAGATACTACACTACAGTAGCTCTAGCCTTTGTGCTCTCCGCCCCAAAACTGCTGACACCTGCTTTCACTCTATGTACGCCGATGGCACAACTAAAGCCTGTAGCCATTGCCATTTTAAATTTACCACCATGCTTGAGGGAAAGTTGGGCTTACCCAAGTTGACTTGCGGCCTTCTCAACTGCCGCTCTCTCAAGAAACACAGATATGAGATTCACGACCTCCTGACTGACAATCAGATCGATATTATGTTTCTCACCGAAACCTGGCTGGACGAGGACGCTGTTCCTGAACTCCTCGAAGCACTGCCAGTTGGGTATTCTATAAACCATATTGATAGGACCTCTGGCAGGGGTGGTGGCGTGGCTATAATTTTTAAACACGATATTCAATGCAAGCTTGAGCCTATTGCCATTACTGATTGTGAGGCCGGTTTATTTACCATCACGATCGTCAGCAAGTGTATTATTAAAGGCCTCCTGGCATACAGGCCTCCGGGGTATTCATCCCGATTTGTTTCAAGTCTGATTGATTACCTCACCATACCCGCGCTCCGATATAGCAAGCTCATTGTCCTAGGCGATCTCAATTTACATCTGGAGGATGCCGGCTGCACAATGGCACAAGCCTTGCGCCAGGAGCTAATGACACTACAACTCCAACTCAGTGTTACGGGCCCTACCCATCAGAAGGGTCATTTGCTTGACCCTATCTTTACCAACTGGGAGGAGGTGGTAGTCAGTACTCCCCTCCCTCTGATTTGGTCAGACCACTATTTAATCCCTTTCTTGCTTCGGATCCCCACTCCGGAGGTGAATGAACACTCAGTTGAGGATATAGCATGTCGGAAATGGGCTGGTTTCTCCCCTGACAGGTTTAAGAGTGTCCTCCTGAGGGGGGGCCCACCCACAGGTAAGGACGCTGATAGTGCCTGTCTTGAATTGGACGATAGGATAAAAGAAGCCCTTAACATAACTGCCCCCTGGGCACGTAAAACACTCACCAGAATCAAAAAATCTGCCCCTTGGTTTACTAATACCCTCAGAGCTGCTAAGGCAGAGTGTAAACGCCTAGAAAGACTATGGAGGAAGAACTTCTCTATACAAGGGAAATATGAATACAAAATGTCATTGAAAGCCTATCATCGGCGTATCAGGAAAATCAAGGCGGAATTTTACCAAGAAAGAATCAGGTCTGCGGAGAATTCCACCAGAGAATTATTCAGGGTCTATAGAGAGATTTCCTCTGTAGACTCAAGAGTAGCGCCTGCCACTGGTTCAGCCGAACGTTGTAACCAAATAGCAGAATTCTTCTCCGAGAAGGTAACCAACATCTACTCTTCCTTCCCTGACGTGGCTCTGGCCGACCATGACAGATGGGCTTCACCACGCCATATCATTATTCCTCAGGAGGATAGGCTTGAGACCCTCTTAATTCCCCCCCTGAATTACTGTTAAAAATCTGTCGGACGGTTAAGTCAGGCTCTCCCAAAGACCAGGCCTCCCCGAGGAAACTCGAGGGATGCTTAGAAGCTCTGGAACCTTTCATTAGGTATCTCCTGGAGATCTCTTTTGAGACCAGCACTGTCCCTCTCCGCTGGAAGGAGGCAGTCGTTCTCCCCCTCCCTAAAAAACCGCACCTGGGCCTTGAGCGTCTTGAGAATCTTCGACCCATTTCTCTTCTTCCCTACTTTGCTAAGATCGCAGAGAAAGTGGTCAACCAGCAGCTCACGGCGCACATTGAGTCATTCCATCTCCTCCATCCCACCCAGTCGGGCTTTCGCTCCTGTCATTCGACAGAGTCCGCCCTCCTCCTTGCCACTGAGACCATCCGGCAATCTGTGGACATGGGCCAGACGGTCGCCCTGATCCTGCTCGACCTCTGCGCGGCCTTTGATACGGTGGCCCATAAGATACTGGTCGATCGTCTGAAGAAGGGAGGTGTGTCTGGGAAGGCCTTGGGCTGGCTCATTTCTTTTTTGAACAACCGTAGCTTCCAGGTGAGGCAGGGGAAATTCTACTCCAAAGTGATGGCACTGCAGCAGGGAGTACCCCAGGGCTCAATCTTGAGCCCCACCTTGTTTAATCTTTACGTGGCTCCCTTGGCCGAGATTGCTGAAGGCTTTGGGATCGGTGTGGTGTCCTATGCCGACGACACCCAGTTGGTGGTGTCCCTGTCTCAAGACCAATTCTCAGCAGCACCGAACCTGGTGGCATGGCTCCGAGAACTTGCAGCCTGGATGGATATAAACTGCCTAAAACTCAACGGTAATACGACTGAGGTACTTATAGTGGGGAAAGCCCCTTCTGTATGGTCATCTGCGTGGTGGCCGCAAGATTTGGGCCCTACCCCTATACCCTGTGACCAAGCGAAGAACCTCGGAATCTGGATCGACACCCACCTCTCGTATGATTATCATACCAGGCGGGTTGCTGGCACATGCTACGGGGTTCTAAAAAGACTTAGGAAAACCCTTGACATTTTGCCCACTGCGGCCAGAAAGACTATGGTCCACGCACTTGTAACTTCCCGCCTTGATTATGGGAACGTCCTCCTTCTAGGGGCTACTGATAGGTGTACTCAGAGACTCCAATGCGTCCAGAACGCAGCGGCTCGTCTCATCCTAAAGCACCCTAGGAGAGCTCCTTCTAAACCGGCTCTAGCCTCTTTACATTGGCTCCCTATCCGGGAACGAGCCCGTTTTAAGGCACTATGTGTGTGCCACCGCATTATGCAGGGGACCGCTCCCACCTAACTGCGTAACCTCATCACTCCCTACACTCCCACCCGTAGCCTCAGGTCTGAGGGACTGGGCCTACTTTGTGTCCCTATGATAAAAAGAGCCAGGATGGGGGGCCGCTCTTTCCATCTCTTGGCAGCTCAGTCCTGGAACAAACTACCTGTGTGTCTCCGACTCGAACCAGCTGAAGGTATTTTCAGGAAGAAGCTCAAGACTCTCCTGTTCCCCCACTAATCTACCGGGTTCTGCCCTTGCAGCCCCACCGCAGCGCGGGGACACACTGTTCTAGTGTAACCAGGCGCTTTGCAAGACCCGTTAACATAACATAACATAACAGATAGTCATCATGCAGATTGGAGTCCCACCAAGGCAGCAACAACAACAACCACCGCCAATGCCACCACCCCCAGGACCACCACCACTGATGCAGCGACGAAGAAGACAGCGGGCACTGCGCAGACGTGTCTACCTCGCAGACTTAAGGCCAGAGGAAGTCATAGCCCACTACAGGCTCAAAAGGACATCCATCCAGCATATCCTGACCCTGATTGCCCACAGGCTGACGCCACCAACACAGCGGAGAACCAACATCCCTCCGCAGACAAAACTGCTCGCTGTGCTGCACTTTTTGGCCTCTGGGACATTCCAACCAACAATAGCCAGAGTCGGTGGAGTATCACAGGCAGCCTTCTCAACCTTCCTCCCCACTGTCTTGGATGGCATACTCAGCCTGATTCCCCAGCACCTTCACTTCCCCAACACTGTGCAGGAGCAGATTGCCATCAAGCAAGGATTCCATGCCATTGCTGGCTTACCACAGGTGGTGGGTGCTATTGACTGCACACATGTATCATTTGTGCCCCCTGCGGACAGCGCACACATATATCGCAACAGGAAACACACCTATTCAATGAATGTGCAGGCAATAGTGGACCACCGCGGACTGTTCACAAACGTAATTGCCAAATTCCCAGGGAGTGTGCATGATGCATTCATCTTCCGACACTGCATCATAAACCAGCTGTTAGACCTGTCAGCCCTAGGGTGGTCTTACCCCATTTTTTTGCCCTTGTCGCCTCATTTTTGCCACCATCTTTTTGTTGGCCCTAGGTCTCTGGGTGCCTTACCACTGCCAAACAGTGCTGAAGTGCAGGTGCTCTCTCCATGGCCATTGCATACACGCACTAGTGGTTAGGAGCAGGCTGGGACATCTTGATACTGTATCTTCCCCATCCCACCTTTTTGTCCCATAGACAGATATGTGGAAGCTCCTGGAACCTTCCAGCCCTGGGAGGGGTTATGATTTGCCAACTTTACAGGAGGGTCACCTCACCTAGGGGTATAATAGGAAAGGAGGGAAACTGAACTAGTTAGTTGGGGCACCACTGGACCTGGGGGAACCTCTGCCGGAGCGTAGGTGGTTGGGCCTAGGGGAGAAACCGACACTACTGGGACTGACTGAGCTTAGGCCCTGCTGTACCCAAGTTAGATGAGGGACTCTGCCAGCCTACTGATCTTGCCCAGTGAGGGGGAGCCCAGGGGACCAACTCCAGTGTGCTGCAGGGAACCATCCTGCCCTCCTATGCCTGTCAAGTCAATCCCTACTCTTGCCCCCAAGAACCTGCAACTGAGACCAGCCATCTACTCCCCCCAAGATAAGCGCTGTGCCATCCAGGCGCTGTAAAGAAGAAGGGGACTGCCTGCTGTGGGCGCTGCTGATCAGGAACTGCCGGTAAAGCGCTGTGCCCACCTAGCGCTAAACTGCCAGAACAGCGCCCCCCTAGCGCTATATGGTTGGAACTGCTATGCCCCCCGCATGTTGTGCCTCCCAAGCGCTGTGACCTCTAAGCGCTGCAAGCTCCAAATCACCGACGCAGCCCAGGTACCTGCGATCTAGCGCTGTGCTTGTGAGAGCGCTATCTGCTGGAGTTCACCGCACCGAACTGCTGTGAGGCCGAAATCACCGCCACGGGCCCATGTGCTGGTGAAGGAGAGGCTCTGCGTCTGATATCACCGTCACCGCACCGAACTGCTGTGAGGCCGAAATCACCGCCACGGGCCCATGTGCTGGTGAAGGAGAGGCTCTGCGTCTGATATCACCGCCGCGGCCTAGGCATCACGAGGTCGGAGGCGTCCAACACCGCTAAGGCCCCGACGACCCCCAGGAGAAGGTTGTGCGGTCGGAACCACGCCACGGCCCCCGAAGTGAGGAGAGGGCCGCTGCGGGCGCTGTGCAGGCCGCGCTAGGGCTCAGGGGCATCTACAGAGCGTTGCGGGGCAACCGGGGCGCCAGCAGCGTCATACGCCGTGCCCCTGGTGAGCCGCGCTCCCATTGGTTTCCGGGCCGGTACAGGCATCGGAAGTCCCGGAGCCGATCCTGAGCGCCAGCGAGGGGGGCTCTGAAGGAAGCGAGAGCCCCTGGCCTCCCCCAGGCCAGGACTGGAGTAGCGTGGAGGCCCGGGGAGGAGTGCAAGAGCAGCGCGGGCCTAACCAGGGCCGTCACCCCAGGTAACACCCTGGGAGGGAGACAATTTGCATACTGATAGTGGGGCTGCCGAGGAGTTAGATTAGGACGGGATGACAGCCCCATGACCGCCCCTCACCTCAAGAGAGGCCTCGAACAGGCAGCAGTGGCCTGTTATCCCCCTTGTTGGCCAGAACTGACGTGGGCTGCCCCGACTGCTACCTGTGAGGGGCGCAGCCTTGAACAGTAAGGAGGCCTTCCCCTTTCACCAAGGAGGGAGCCATAGGGGATTCTGGGGCCTGAAAGAACCTGTGCAAGCCCCCCAGGCCGATAAAGCATCGCATCGCCTGAATGTGTTAGTGACTCAGTCAATGTGCTTAAGAAAGGTGCCCCGTAGTCACCCTCGCATAGGGACTGTTGCTTGTAGGGTGCACGCGCACCGGAATGGTCACTGGCCCCGAGTCTGTGTACAATAAGCGTTGCCTCATTGAAGATGCCCCAAAAGTGATGTTGCCTGGATTGATGACATTTTAAGAAGGTTGCATTTATTTCCTCTCTACCTAGGGGATGTTTTGATGTGATCTTCACGCCCTGATACCTCTAAATGAATTTGTGCCTGTTTTGGGTTTGAATAAATTAATTGTTGCCTTGAAATTCACTGCTTCATTTACTTGAATGAATTAATTGTTGCCCTGCGAATATCTATTTTAGCTACTCGAATGAATTGACTGTTGCCTTGAAATTATCTGCATTATTCCTGAAATGAATTGACTCGCCATGACTTGAAATAGATAAAGAATCTTGGTGTCCTTCATTGTGTGCGCATTGCTGAGTCCGGGTGAGTGAGTGCTGCACAACTGCTTTACACATTGCTTTCGGGCGCCTTCCTACCTCGCGCCAAGCTACCACGTCGGAATTGGTGACCCCAATTCTAACACCAGCGCTTCCAGGATGGCACATATGGAAATTCATTGCTTGTTGGTAAGTACCAACTGAACACACCACATGCCCCAAAAAACACAATCATGTTGACCCATCTAGAGGGAGGATGTAAATACGTTGCCTAGGTACTGATGGGGGGGGGGGGCACAAAAGGCATGGGCACATCACTTTGTGCCACATGCTGATGTATTGTGTATGAGGATGAGGCATACAGGCTACACTGCGTAGATCACGGGTACTCATAGAACGGCCCGCATGCCGCCGGGCGATTCCAGTGATAGTCAGAGTGGAGATGCAGGTGCGCTAAGAGGTGAAATATAACAAAACCTCGTTAACAAGTAAATGGTCCATTAAAGACCTGTGAAGTACAGGGGTGCGGCTGTGTGTGGGTGCCCAGGAAGCTGTCTAAGCCCAGGCTGCCAGGGGGGGGGGGAGGTGACAGAGGGAGAGAGAGGGAAAGAGACAGAGGGAGGAGGGCGACAGAGGGAGGAGGGCGACAGAGGGAGGAGGGCGACAGAGGGAGGAGGGCGACAGAGGGAGGAGGGAGACAGAGGGCGACGGAGGGAGGGAGACAGAGGGCGACGGAGGGAGGGAGACAGAGGACGACGGAGGGAGGGAGACGGAGGGAGGGAGAGAGAGAGAGGGGGAGGGAGAGGGAGAGGGAGAGGGAGAGGGAAAGATGTGTGTATTCCGGGTCTGGTGGCTCAGTGAACGAGGGCGTCCGCTGCAGGGGCCTGTGTTCAACCACATGGTCAGTTTCTTTTTTCACTAGCCCCGCCCCCTTCCCCACTGACCCCGCCCCCACCGGTGCAGCACTCTGCCACAAACCACACTGTAAATGTGGGCCCAGAGAGAAAGTATGTGAGTACCCATGGTGTAGAGTAACCCCCAGCACCTGACCATCTATGTAGCTAATCAAAGTCATCCTCACTGGTATCTCAGTCCGGTGTGTGGTCGCATTGTTGAGGAAGATGATTACGTTGCATAAGTACTCACACATGTAAAATCAGTGTGTCAAGTCAGAGGTTTGTTGTGACAAGGTTGTAACAATTCACTTTGATTGTAGGAAGTGCATCTTGTGGCAAATGTGCATGCATAGGCCGAAAAATGTGTCATGAAACCACCATCTAGCGCCATTGGTGTTGACTGCAGTGTTGTGGGTGCTGCTGTTGATGGGGTTTAGTAGCATCTCCTCTCTGACTCAGCTACACATATTTCTCATTCTCACACCTGTGATATGGTGTGTCATGTGGTTGCCAGATGAGTAAGTGGATGTGTATTCGGTCACTACTTGTGTGTTGAAATTGATCTGTTAAATGCTAATCCATTACAAATGCAAAGAAGCGTGCAAAGGTGAGCCATGCCATGTGTATCAGCGTGGTGAAATGTGTGGACAGTCTGATCTTGTCAAATAAACCACAGTGTAAATGATTTTGAGGAGTTGTGTCATGTGAGTTTGATGCTCTGCTAGTGACAGATGATGCAGGCCAGTAAGTTTACGTTGTGTCACATGTTATTGTTGATGGTGTGTGCAAACCTTCACTGTCCCTAGTGGGCCCTGCAGGTGAGGTGGCTGCGGTCTGTTCCTTCGTTTTAGCTCTGGACATACAATTGCATGGCTTGTGTGGTGTCACAGGTCTGCCATCAGCATGAGATGCATGTCTGAATGTGAGCTGTGTCATCTGTGGCCTATGTCATTTTAACATTTATATGGCGGTGACTGCGAGGAGTGTGGATCAGTGCCATGGCTAGATGTTAGGAGAGCCAGGCTGCCTGTTGGTGTCTGTGGTTTTTGTGCAGGTCTCATTCCCATTTTGTACACTTGTAGTGACACTTATGCAACCGTGCAGCAAATACCAGCAAAATGGATGGTTGGAGGATCAACACTGAGGTAATGTACTCAGCATTGATGCCACTAAATAGCCAGAAGCAACACATGTCTAACCTAAGTCTAAAAATAGCAAAAATCACAATAGAAAAAACTGTCAACACTGCCAACATAAAGAAAATGTGATCCAGCACACCATAGAAATTATATATAATACAATAAGTAAATTCCAACAGAAGTGAGTCCAGTCAGCAGGTTCCGTTCAAAAGTTCTTTATTCAATATTCTTCTTAAAATCTGCGTAGCCAACGCGTTTCGTCCTTACGGACTTCTTCAGGGCAAAATACTTATTTCAACGCACTCTTCTTTATATATTCCCACAGGTGTAAGAGCGGCATGCGTTCTTTCTTATATGGACCACATTGGTTTTTGATCGTTTTGAGTATCCTTATGCGAGATTCTCAGTATGATATTTCCCAAATAGGGGTAGACACAATATTTCTAGCTTCCCAGTTTCAAGAGCAGTCCTTCCAGGTCTTTGTCCATGGATAAAAAAAATGGGTGTATCTGAAACGTGGGTGTGAACTGTGGGTCTAAGCAGAAAAATGGGTGTGAAATTAGGGCTCAAATCGGAAAAATGGGTCCTAAATTGGGGGCAAATCTGAAAAGTGGGTGTGAACTGTGGGTCTAAGCAGAAAAATGGGTTTGAAATTGGGGCTCAAATATGAAAAATGGGTCCTAAATTGTGGGCAAATCTGAAAAGTGGGTGTGAACTGTGGGTCTAAGCAGAAAAATGGGAGTGAAATTGGGGCTCAAATATGAAAAATGGGTCAGAAATTGTGGGCAAATCTGAAAAGTGGATGTGATATGGTGCCAATTCTGAAAAAAATATCTCTGCATGCATCCAAGACATTGAATGAGCCACCAGCAGAGCTCACATGCACACCATCTCTGGACACCTTCATGAAGACCATCAAGACCGGTCTCTACGTTGAACAAATCGGCTCATTGGCAGTATGACCCAACAGACAAGACAAACTATCTGACCATCTCCATGCACCCCGTGGTGGACAAAGTCACTGAGAGACTCAAACACCCAGCTTGACTGGCTACATTGATGAGAACTCCATCATGGACCACTCCCAGTCTGGGTTTGGCATCAAGCACAGCACCAAGAACGTACACCATGCTGCCAATAATTACATATGCATGCCACTTGACCTGGGTCACATTGCGGCCAACACGTCCTACTACACCTCTATGCAGCCTTAATCACCGTCTCAACCGCACCCCATACACCACAATCCACGAGTCGGGATACGATGAACCACCCTCCCATGGATCCACTCCTTCCTCTCCGCAATAACCCAAAAGATCACACACACCCCTCCATCTCCGAACCAACAGAGACCAACTGTGGAGTACCCCAGGGACCGTCACTAAGCCCCACCCTTCTCAAAAGCTACATGGCCACCGTCACCGTTATTGGCAGCCAGCATGGGCTTAGCATATCATCACACACAGAGGACACTCAGCTCATCCTCTCCCTCACGAAGAAAGCCAAAGACACAAAACCCTGCGTCCAGAAATGAATGTCGGAACTTACTGATTGGATGAAAACCATCTGCCTAAGCTCAACTCAGAGGAGAATGACCTCCTCATCCTTGGTCCATCCACATGCGCATGGGACAAACCCTGGTGGATCTCTGGCCTTGTGAGCCTGCCCTCAGTGACAGACCACGCACACAACCTCGGCATCATCCACAACTCCTCCATCATCCTGACCTGCCAGATCAACTCCATTGCCTGCAACAGCTACAACTGCATCCTGATCCAACGCAACAAATTCCAATGGGTAACACCATAATGCCTAAAATATGTCATCAACGCACTCATCACCAGCAGACTGGAGTACGGCAACACACTCAACGCAGGGATCAACAAAACGCCACTACACAAGCTAGAAAACACACAGAAGGCTGCTGACAGACCCGTCATCAGAACACCATGTCACAAACCCATTAGCCAACACATACAAAACATCCACTGGCTCACCGTCAAGAATAAAGTTACCTTCAAATTACTCAGACACGCCTACAAATCACTCCACATCATCGGACACTAAGACATCCACGACAGAGTCACCCCAACATCCCCAAGATGGACTGCTGCTCGGCAAACCTTGCCCTCGCACACTCCCTGGATCCGTGCATCCAGAGCGGGAGGAAGACCTTTCACATATGTTGCAGGCAAAGCAATGAGCGAGATGACAGTCAACATCAAACATTCCACCACCATGCACGCTTACATGCGGACCAACTAAGCATGGCTATTTGACTGACGGAGATGCACTCTCACTCCCACACAGCGACTTGTGAGCATCATGGGTGAGTAGCGCAAATCATGCGCACAATCAGTCTGATTGATCTGCGCACATACTCATCGCCCACAGACCACCACAGGTGAGTAGTGCCCTGACAATTCACATAATTTTGGGAATAAATGTATGTGAAAGTTGCTATGGAGATGATGATCATACATGTTGCATGCAATTTAGGCTGTCAACTGTCATGAAATATAAAATGTAGGCTGTCCTCATTGTGCAAAGCAATCTTTACATTTTATTATTGTGCTTGGATATTAAATTTGCTCTGAGTGTCCATCTGTGTATGAAAATTGTCTTGGCGTGAAACATTCACGCCCAGGCGATGTTTTAATCATCCACACTATGGAAAATACATCGCTGTACCATACTGTTTCAGCATTGGGACATTTGCGGGCTATTTGCGTGCAGATTTTCATCGCATTCAAGAAAACGGGCCGCATACACATCACAGTCTTAGACTAAGGACCTTTGCGACCTATTTGCGTGCAGATTTTTATTGCATTCCTTAAAAAGAGCCGCAAACACACAGGAAGTGATGTATGCATGCTTCCTGTCTCACAGGGGAGTGGTCTTCACTTTCACTTTTGAGCACTTTGCTTGTGATTGTGCTGAGTGAAGGAGGTGTCTGGTGGTTTGTGGTGTTGGACTGAGAGTTTGAGACTGTTGCTGTGTCCTATCAAAAGTGTCTGTATAATCTGTTTTATTGTTTTATATTGTTTAAGTGTCTACTGTCCTCAGTCTTGGTGTGTTGGTGTGTTTGTGTAGGGGTATTTAGTTAGAGTTAGTTTAGAGGGTTATTATTTGTAAGGATTTAGTGGGTACTGGGGTGCAGGGAGATGCCGGCGTTGGGAAGGTCAGGGAGGATGACTGAGGGGGCATTGGGGGGCTTCCTCTGGATGGTAAAATTTTACCTTCCATTGATGTTGGAGAGGGGAGGACGTATCCTGCAGGGGTACAATGTCACAGTCCGGAAGCTGCGGTGGGAGCGTGTGCATGCTCAGATGCTCTGGTGCTTTGGAGTGGACTGGAACGTGCGCCAGTGGAAGCACCGCTGGCAGCACATGCTAGCACGTGAGGCCGACCCCCTAGATTTCACTGGAGTAATGCCTGGCCTACAGGGTGGTAAGTACAAAGCCTATTTTACTCCATCACTAATTTTACGTACATAAATAAGTGACGTGTGTGACAAGAAGGTAGGACGTCAAAATGCTGTCTCAACACTGTGACACTGTGACAACGTGGTCCAGCCAATGCAATTCGCAAAAAACACTTGTGCATGATTCATGGGACTTTGGATTGGTATGAATTAGTCTTCCCATAACAGTGTGTGCAACATTAGAGAAGGTGTTTGAGTAGTCAATCCTAATAGCCCTTAGTGTAGAGTGCCATCAAGTGCAAGTTGTAGTGACGAGTTGCGTTGTAATGACCGCGTGGAACTGACGTTTTGTTGTTGTTCTGTTGTACGCAGATGTCTGCCATCCATATGGCAAGGCCTTCCATGCATTCGCAATAGTTGTGTATAGCGGAGATGTGTCATTTGGATGTGAAGAGGAGGAGTTGTTTGTCGTCGGCGTATGGTACAATGTTGAGTCCATAGCTTATGACGAATGTGGCAGGCGGAGCCATGTAGATGTTGCAGAGCGTAGGGGTGAGGGCGGTTCCCTGGTGGACTCCACAGCTTGCTGTAGTAGGGTCTGAGAGGAAAGGGAGGAGTCTGACCCACAGGGTTTGTATGTAGAGGAAGGAACAGATCCAGTTGAGGGCCTTCTCTTTGATCCCTGCGTAATGGAGTCTGCATATTGGTGTGTGTTGAGAGACAGTGTTGAACGCCACAGAGAGTTCAAGTATGATGAGGGCAGCAGTGTTTCCTTTGTCCAGTAGGGTGCGGATGTCATCCCTTGCGTTGATGATGGCGGTTCATAGACTGTGGTTTAACATGATGCTGTATTGTGATGAGTCGATGATGTTGTGCTGTCTGATGAAGGTTGCAAGTAGGCTGTTGATGGCTTTCTCAATGATGTTTGCGGGTATAGCAAGCAGGGAGATGGCTATGTAGTTTGGGATGTTTGTGGGGTCTGCCTTGGTTTCCATCATGAGTGACTAGATCTCGGCGTGTTCCCTGTCGTTGGTCAACAATGCATGTGCCAGAGAACGTTTGATGTTGTGGCAGAGAATGTCTGCAATGTATTTTGCAGGCAAGTAGAAAATGTGTGTGCGGCAGGGGTCCGTGCAGCACCCGGAGTGGAATGACTTCATTGCCTACAGTGTGTCTTCGTTGGTGATGGGTGTCCAGTTGTTGATCGATGGTTTGTGGTTGGTGGTGGTGGTTGGAGAGGGTTCTGTGTGTTAGTTGTCTTCGTCAGAGTTGTCGTACATGCCTATGGTTTAGTGTTTTAAACACAATTGATTCTAATAAATGCTGAGTTGGTCGCTGATGTCTTGTGAGGGAGGGATGTTGGTGAACTCGCTGGTGTGTCGGGCAAACTCCATAGATGATGTGGAATATTCCTGTGATGTTGTGCGCATCAGGGGGGATCCTGTCAACATTTTTTGTTACTAATGTTTGTCACGATGAGTTGGTGTTGGCCTTGGTGGCGGGTTGGAAGTTGTAGTGGTAATGTACTTGTGAGGTCAAAAGACACTAAGGAAATATGACTGCTTAAGAGAGTCATACATCACAAACCTGTGTGTAACTGCCTCTTTCTAACTGTAGAGATGCCATCATACGCTGAACAATTTTGACATCATGCCTGTGTACAAATGGTGCCTTGAGATTGCGTGACACAACTCATATGTGCATGTCTTTAAGCACTGATGTATTGAGTGGCCCGCCACTGCATTCACAGGTCGTGTGTGAATGGCAGTCAAAGTAGACACAGTAATGTGGCCAACATGTAATTCAGCACCACAGTGATGTTGCTTTTTCAGTGACTGTAGTGTATTTCATCATGAATATGTCACATTTGTTTATGTCTGGTACCAACACATTTACATTTGTTCATTCACAGATGGTCGTCAACCTATCACACAGGGGGACATAGACCGATTCCGGGACCCACACGCCACTGGTGAGTATGGACAAGAAATATTGGTTTGGTGTGGTGTCATGAATGTTTGTGCCAAATGCTACACGTTGTCGTTTAGCAGTATGGGTGTGTATTGCATGTCACTTGCCCACAATGTGAAGATGTATTAGTTTTTTCTGATTTGTGTACAAATTGGTAGGTGAAGGTGGGGCAATGCATCTCATTCACAGTTGTGACTTTGCCCATCAACAGTCAGTGATACACCTTTCAATTCATGTGCATGATATCTAGCACCTAATCACGCAAACTAATCATTTTCACTGAAGTTGTGTTGGCAATAGGCTCCTTGATTTTAGCACCTGTTGAGTAGCGCTGCCTAGTCAATAAGGCACACTTGCATGCTGTGTATATCGTCCAAGGTGCGTGCAGTGGGTGTTGCGTCGTGCACAAGGAGGCAGTGCTTTTCAGGCTGTGCAAGCTCAGACATGTTGGCACAGTGAAATGTAAGGTATGCTGCATTGCAGCTTCACAGAACTGGCAGTGTGTAGCTCAGAGCAAAAATTATCAATGGTATGTTACACACACATTCAATAGATGTGTATTTCAATTGCAATTGCATCTTTGTGCACTGCAATGGTGTGGTCAGGCTATGTCTGTGGTGACATACCATGCTTGACTCTGGATCATGTGTACAAACTCCTCTGTCACAATTGGTGACATCACTCAACAAGCATTTTCTATGCATGCTTTCCATCAGCATCTTCTGATGTCACATTGATTTGGCAATGCAGGGCTCTACGACACTCTCTGTGAGTAGGCATTAGCCATCAGAATTACCCAACCCTCATGACCCCAGGGTGCCATTACAATGTGGAATCCATTGTAGCAGTTTGCGTTGTGAATGCATGTGTGTTCTCATCTGCTACGGAGTGAGATTAGTGGATACAAGACATGCATGAGTGGCATATTTGGTTAAATGATGTCTGACCCTCGCAGTGTCAAAAGTCAGACATTGTATAGTGATGGTTGAGTGAGTAACAGCACATCAAGCAAAAGTCAGCGTTCATACAACAAACAGGTTTCCATGTGTGATGCATGATGCAGCATGATTGTAAGTGTGAGTAGGGCTGTCCCAGTCTTGTCCCTGTGCATGTAGGGTGAGCTTACAATAAGTTGACATTCACACCTGCACACAGCCACACTTGCACTCTTGTGCAAGAGCGCCAGTCTTGGCACTGACTCAATGAACTGCACACAGTTGGTGGTGGACACACAGGGCTGCACATGTGCATTATACATAAGTAGCAGCAGTGTGTCACAGGATCGGATGAGGGTGGTGCTGTGCACGGAGGACTAATGCCTCCCTACTCAAGTCAATTGTACATGTCACCCACACTCAGGGTGTACAATGATGCCATGTTTTGACTGTGTCATTATCATTTAGATATGTCAGTACATGTCCCATGCTATGCACTGTCATGTCAGTATCCACAGCCTGTAGTGAACGATTCATGCCTTGACATTTGTTTGAACAGGTCACTTTTTGACTTAATAGAGTTACGCTGTTGTGTTGCCTCCAATGTTGTTTTGTTCTTGGAACATAGATTTCATGTTGGACCATGACATAGTGTGATTGCCTGAAAATTGACATTGAGCTTATTTTACAGTCAACATGACACCTGCGCAGCAACATGCTTTCCAAGTGGCCAAGGACCGCTACCTCCATGTACGCAAGGTCCACAAAGGGTTAAGACAATTGGCGAAGAGGCCCCGCGAAGAGAAGAAGGCTGGAACATGGAAGGCGCTGCCAGAATATGACCTGACCAGCCCGCAGCCCATCCCCTCAACCTCTGGGGCCAGTGTGGGCCAACAGTCACTGAATCCCCCTCTGACTACACCCGCCCAGGTGCCAGTACCCCCCGCACCTGTGCCTTAGATGGCGGAATCGATTGCAGAGCTACTGCGTGTGGTCACAATGAATAACACTTTGCTGACTGACATTCGGAGTGAACTACTTTACCTCAACAGGCAGATACATGAGATTCGTGGACATCTTGGACTACCATGATTCCTCCCCATGTTGTCCCCCATCCCCGTTCTCCCTTCCCACGATGTTAATATTTTAATTAGATGTGTTGTTAGTGAGGTTTGTCATTTTTTTTAGGTAGAGTAGTTTTAGCATAGGCATAGGTAGTTTTAGATTCTGACTCTTTTCTCTAATAGATTTATATAGTATTGGGGGTAAGTTTCATTTTCCTTTGGGTGTGGGGTTGATGTATGTTTTATTTAGGTGTGTTAGTGATTAGTTATGGTAGAATGTGTAGGTAATATTAAGATATTTGTAGGCTTTTTATATTTACTGATAGTGGTAGGGATAGTTAGTATAGGTAATTATTACGTTCCAGTTCTAAAATAAATCTTGTTACATTTGATTCCTGCTTGCACTGATGTCAGGGAGGATGCTGGGTGTGGGGCTTGCACCATTGTGTGCAACTCATGCCATCTGTGGAATAATCCTTGTATGTGTAACCAGGGTTGTGACCTGTTACTTAGCAGGATGGAAAGTGTCCAGATACCTTAGATGTGAGCACAGTGAACTTGCATGGCTGACAGATTTGCAAGGATAGTTCACAGCCTAGTTTAGTGACATTTTTTGTGACGCCCAACATCTTAAGTGTGATGCACAGAGTTAAACTGTACATTGTTGCACATTTAAAACTCAACGTAGGCACATAGCATTGTGAGTTCGTCAGAGTTGCTACAGTTATCCATCATGGAGATGTATGTATGCCCCGGCTACCACATATGGCGTGCGAGAAATGCATATCAGATGCTCCAGGCTCTGAGTCCATCTCCATTGCACAGACCTTGGCACACATGATGCGTGGTGCCAGTGCATCAGCTTGCTTTGCCTTACATGTTCCTGTGCATGGATGACCATTCTCGTTTCCATGCATGATGTAGGTCAAATGTGTGTCCATTGATAATGTCACAGGGCACAACAGTGTTTGTGAATCACATGAGCTATGGTGGTACAGAGTTATGACGTTGGAATTGAGGTCATTCACAGATGCCATTTATGATTAGCACTGTTAGGTAGACTGACTTAACTTCTACTATCTTCCTTTTGTGACACCCTTAATAAGTTACGTAATGCTTTAGTCACTGATGACATTTTGCTGCAGGCACACTGTTCTGCATCACCCAGGTGGTGACATGTTGCATTGCTCCCTGTACCAACAGTGTCATAGCCACTCATCCCATCTGTTTCTTTTGGCATTGGCTCATAGTGATGACACAATTGAAATGTTGCCACAGAAGAATCAGACTATATGTTAATTGCAGTTCTACAGACATCCATGGACACATTGGCCAATATGCTGACAGTGTGCACAGCATGAGAGGGCTCAGAATTTGTTTGGCATTGTTTGTGCACAGGTAGGGGCTGAATGACGCTTAGCACTTTGGCTACAGTCACTATTGTAGACTCAAATATAGTGTGGCTGACTTTGTAGTACCCTATATGTATGCTACACATGTGACCTTAGGTCACCTCATCAATGTGAATCTGCTGTGCAACATCTAGGGATGTGATATGCAATGCGCAACGTCACAACAACCTTCGTCCACCACGTCCAGTGTAAGTTGATATGCCAGTAGAATATGGTTTGCAATCCTTCTGCGTGACACTACTTGTGTCCTGCAACTGAATTGTGCATGTCATCACACATGCATTTCTCAACAATGGACGTGGGTCAGAGTTGGTACATTGCTAGATTTCGATATCTGATAAATGTGGGCACAGCATCTTAGCCCGTGTACGCTTGTTTTAACCCCTGTGCACCTTCTTCACTGTCTGCCTTCTGTAATTTCTTCGGTACATTCGTTACAGATGTAATTTTATTTTGAATACTGTGCCTCCTTCAGCTTGATTTGGTAGTATTCCTCCTTTTCAATATTTAGCCATGTATTGTGCTTTTTTCCGCACATCTCCACCCTCACTTCCCGCAGAGCATCTCCTGCGGCCACGCCTTCACGCACGGCCATTTGTCCTGCTATCCCTCACAGCTGCTCCTCCCTCCCACCTCCCCTTCTTATGGCAGCCACTGTGTGTCCGCATCGCAGGCAGGCTAAAGGCGCACATAATGCAGGCCCGTCTGTGCCCGTCCACGCCTGGACCATGCACAGCGCCAGCACGCCTGGCGCACACATATTCCACGAAACACAATGCCACAACGATGCCATCAGCCTCCACGCACTCAACATCGGACGATCACACACCTGCTTCAGAGCGGCACCGGAACACACACAAGGACCCTTCTCATGTTGGATCTGCAGCTCCACCAGCTTCCGATCCACAAATCCACCAACCGGGTAAGAACCCAACTACCTCAGATCCATTCTTCTCAACACACACTCTGCCCGCAAACACGCCGTTGAACTCTGGGCCAACTCGTCACGACATCCCCATACGTTGCCTTCCTGACGGAGACCTGGCTGAACCCCTCCTCGGCACACAACATCGGCATTGCCATCCTGGATGGCTACAAGATCATCCGCAGGGACCGCACCAACGGAGTAGGAGGAGGAATTGCCATCCTCAACAGGAACACTCTCAGAGTCTCGAACGACACCAATGATATTCTCAGCAACGCTGAACACCTGCACTTTATGATCCATACCGATCCCAACACCACCCTCAGAGTAACAATCGTGTACAGACCCCCCAGACCCCGATCACAGTTCGGCGACTCCATTGCCTACTTCGTCAGTACACACGCCTTCGCCTCCACAGACTACATCTTTCTCGGGGACCTGGAATTCCACCTCGAGAAAAACACCACCACCAACTCTACCGCCCTGATTGACAGCCTCGCCAGACTAGACTACTCCTCACAACACCCACCCACTCTGCCATCAAAACGCTTGACCACATCTTCTCTGCAAGCTCACATGTCTCCTTCAACCACACCACCGAACTCCACTGGACCACCCATCTACGCATCCACTTCACCTTCCGGCACCCCACCACGCACCACCGCACACAACAGATCCCCCACAACTGCTGGGGCAAAGTACCTGAAGACCAGCTAACCACCACCCTCGCCCATAGCCCAACCACCTACCTCGCCGACCCCCACCCCACTGCCCGCAACCTGAGACAATGGCTCGATGACTGTGCCAACCAACTCTCCCCAACCACAAAACCCTCAGACACACCAGCAAGAAAGCCATCAGGTTCACTGAGGACCTTCAGGACTCCAAGCAACCGTGCCAAAAGCCAGAGGAGGAATGTCACCGTGTACAGACAACGGACAGCTACGCAGCACCCAAGAACGCCACCCGCAGACACCATCAACTCATCTGATCTTTAAAAGGGCCTCCTTTAAAGACCGCCTAGGCGACTACAACACCAAAACTGCCCTCATCGCAGCCAATGATGGCATCAGGGCCCTGCTGGTCAACAGAAAAACAGCGTCCCTGATCCTCCTGGACCTGTCAGCCGCCTTCAACACTGCCTGCCACCGCACACGCCTCCACGACACAGAGATCCGAGACAAGACTCTGGAGTGGAACACCTCCTTCCTCTCCGGCATAACCCCGAGCATCCGCCTCCCCTTTCAGCTCTGAATCCACCACAATCATGTGTGGCGTACCCCAGAGCTCATCCCTAAGCCCGACATTGTTCAACATCTTCATGTCACCGCTTGTCCACGTTGCCTGACTGCACGACCTCTACATCATCTCCTACACTAACAACACCCAGCTGATCCTCTCCCTCACCAAGGACCGCCACAACCAAACACCATGTAGGAATGAGAGCCGTCGCTGAGTGGATGGAGTATAGGCAACTGAAGCGAAACTTGGACATGACGGAAGTCCTCTACCTCGGCTCCGCCACCTCAGCCTGGGAATACTCCTGGTGAACGACCGCACTGATAACAGCTCCAACACCCACCAACCACGCACATAACCGGTGCTTCTTCCTCGAATCTACTATCTCCATGACAATACAGGTCAAGGCCATCTGCTCCTCCGGCTTCAACCCCCTCCGTATGCTCCGCAGGATCTACAGGCAGATCCCCACCAAAACAAGGAGAAAGGTCTCCCAGGCCCTCAGCAGAAGCAGGTTGGCCAAAGAAAACGCCCTCTCTGCAGGGCCCTCAACCAAACTCCTGAACCAACTTCAACGCATTTGAAAGTCCTCAGCACGCCTGATCATCGACATTCCTCGCAGCAGCCACATCACACCCCACCTGTGAGACCTGCACGTGCTCCCCGTCAACAAGAGGATCACCTTCAAACTCCTCACCCACGCACACAACACAGGCCCAGCATGCCTCAACCGATGACTCAGCTTCTACACTCCGAACATGCCAGCTCCGGTCCGCCAACCTCGCCCTCGACACAGTCACCCGCATCCGAAGAGCGACCTCCGGTGGCAGATCCTTCTCCCACCTCACCGCCCAGACCTGGAACACTCTCCCCATCCTCCTACATGTACCCAGGACATGCTAACCTTCAGGAGACTCAGCAAGACCTGGCTTTTCAGGCAGTAGCCGCATCCCCCACCCGGCGCCTCGAGACACTCACGGCTGAGTAGTGTGCTTTACAGATGTGCTGCTTGATTCCTTGATTAATAGATTTTACACATACGCGGTCATCTCACAGCCTATACGTGTCAGATTACACATGTACATTGGTTCTAGTTTCCTTGCTGGACCCTCTTGTGGATTCACAGCCCCTTACTTATTACCTTAGTTAAATACTTGATTGGTCATGTAAACACGCATGTGTGAATTTAGAGAATTTATTTACAATACAAGGGGTAGACTGGACCAGAACTAGCCCATACAACGCAAGATTGGATGGATGTCCGTTAGAGTGGCAGACAGAGTCCATTGGGAGTGACAGAGCCAAGGGAAGAGGCAGAGTTTGCAGTGCCATTGTCAAGGAAAAGAAGATTTGCTGCAAGTCCATGTGTGGGTCCAAGGTGAGTGTTGGTGGACATTGGAAGACAGTGGAAGAGGAAGGTCAGTGGAATGATGTTAAGAAGAATACAATGGTGAGACAGGCCTTTGTACGTCACTGTTTGCTGGACTTGCGCCTTACCAGTGTGGCACTTTCATCCTCAGATTCGTCCTCGGATGTGTCATGTGTCTCACATGTGGGTGGTGGTATGGTGGGAGCAGCACTGTGAGGCACAGACACATCAGGGTGCGGAGCTGAGGATGTGGATGCGCCAGCAGCAGCAAATGTTGTCGCAAGACCGTGGGGAGGCGCAGATGTGAAGTGATGAAGCAGGGCCTGGCATATCCCTGCAAGATTGCACTGGTGTTCAGCCATGGCAGCCATCTGTTGGGAGTTCCCTCCACTCCCTGGTCTCCATTATCTGTGAAAGTCTGGACAATTCTGCACAGACACTACTGGAGCCACCCTGCTGGGACAGTGTGTCAGCTCTCTGGATCATGACTCCAGCAATGTCATCCAGGGTGCGTTGGATAGCATTGAGGGGAATGTGGATGTCTGAGTCACATCCTCGACCACATGCAGAGGATGACAGACACCCACGTAAGTCGTCAAATTTGGCTGCCAGGTTCTCCAACCCCACCTGCACATAGTCACGTGTCTCACGCTGGACCTCAAGCACCATGCGGTGAAAGGCCACATATGGGTCACCAGGGTCCTGTGAGGCAGCTGTGGTGGAAGGTGCTTGCTGCTGGGTGGTTTGTGCAGGGGGTGGGCTTGGCGCAATGCTGCTGGGTGGCCCTGCTCCTGGAGCTGGTGTGGCAAGGGAATCCAGGATCCGTTGGAATTCATCCACATTGATGGTGGGGGTTTCAGACAAGTCATCGTGGCGGAGTGGGTCGTTCTGCTGTCCAGGAGGTGTTGTCTCTCCCTCTGCAATGTTCATGGGAGATACAGTTTAAAAGTGTGTTACATGTATGGGCATGCATTATTTGACTTAACAAGCAGACTGCGGGAGACTGTACATTATTGATATTTTGTACAAGATGCATGGTATTTTCTGGATGGTGATTATTTCAGAGACATCACGTATGTGAGGGTGTACTTGTACATTGTAATATCACAAGTTACCTATGTGAGAAATGTGTCTTGACAGCGTCTACACACAAATGCTACCTGTTGTGTCCTGAGTTGTGTTGTGTGACTAATGCAGTCCGGAACACCTAGTAGGCAATGTTGATGTACTCAGATTTGTATGTGTCTGCACTGCATTGTGTGATGGTGGCACCTGCTGCTTTTGTTTATCTGCCCATTGTCCCTTTCATGAAATGGGCCTTTGACTTCTGTGGATGTACAATGGAGACATGTGGATAGCTGGGGGGATTGTGTGTCTTGGTCAGAGTTGTTACACTTGTGCATAGTAGGTCAACAAGTGTTTTGTTCACATCAGGGGTTGTCTGTACATAAGGTTGTGTCAGGGTGTGACATGCTCCTTTGAGGATGTGTTACACACTCCACAACATCAGTGAGGTGTCCTGCACCATGTAAATGTCTTTGTCCTGTAGGCATGCTATTCATCATGCCCTGTCACTTGCCTTGTCAGTGTGGCTCAAGGAGCTGCAGCTTTGCAGGGTCTTACACATGTGCATGTGTTTTGCGTGCGATTAGTTATGTGTGAGGAGGGCCCACTTTTGGCACATTGGCAATGAGGGCCTACTTGCTTTTTCAACAGAGCTGCACTGTTTAGGACACATGTGCCTCTAAGTCGCTTTGGCTCCTTGTGATTTGTGTTGTGTGCATTGCGTCTGTCATGTTTAATCTTGCATGGTTTGCTTCCTGCACTTCTTTTGGATTACCCTTTCTGAGTATGTTGCAGCATGTATTGCAATTTTTGTTGCTGTCTGAGCAGACAAGTGTCCACACCCATTATCCGCAAATTTGGGCCCACATGTGGAGTATGTGTGGCAGTGGTGGGCCATTTTGTGCGTCATACCAGGCGGTGAGCTTCTGTACTCTGCATAAGCGATTAGATTTAAGAGGGGGGGGGACTTCCTACTCCATGCAGCGATCACTGCGGCTATTCGAACGCATTGTAAAGGGGACCAAGCAGAACCTGAGGCTTCTTTAGGGTGCCAATACATATTGACAGCAGCGGGCAAGTTTAAGGCAGTCACATGCATGTACATGCGCATGACTCTTGAGAAGCTGCCCCCTTTGGACATACTTAATTGAAAACGGGAGGTAGATGTAGGGAGAGAGATACCGGAAAGGGCTTGGGCTGAGATTATAGAGTAAGCGTGGAGGAGCACTAGGCACACATGCTTTCAATGGCTTCTTTTTTATGTTTTACATCACCTTACCTCACACCAGCAAAGAGTCAATGCATGTTTCAACACTGACTCAGACAAATGCCCAAGGTGTCGGGGAGAGGGGGCAAACTTCCCTCACATGATTTGGGGGGGGACCACTTTTGGCTACTTATTGGACCAGAGTGATGGCACTATTGAAGGTGGTGACGGACAGGGAGGTAGATCTGACATTGGGGGCTTGTCTACTGCATTGCTTCCCACACACAGCTCAAACTGGGATCGCAGCAAGTTTATAGATATGGGATTGGTAGTGGCCATGAGGGAAATTACAATGCACTGGAAGGCGAGTGGGGCCACGAGTTTAGATCAATGGCAGTTAGGCTACTACTGGTCAAGGGTACGGTGAGGAAGGGATCACTTGAGGCAGCTAGGGCATGGGAACATATAGGGCCATACTATCAAGGAACGGCGATAACGTTATCGCCGCTTTAGCGGCAGGAAACTGCTGCTACAGCGGCGATAATGTGCTTGATGATATGCCCTTGTGAATTCCCATAGAAGCCCAGGTTCTGGTGTGAACCTTGGCTTCTATGGGAATTCACAAGGGCATATTATCAAGCCCATTATCGCCGCTTTAGCGGCAGTTTCCTGCTGCTAAAGCGTCAATAACGTTATCGCCGTTCCTTGATAATATGGCCCTTAGTTGGACTATTGGTAGACCAAGACGATGAGAGCGATGTCAACACTGAGCCAGGAGAGCTGGTAACAGGGTAGAGCCTTTATAGCAAGTAGATGTAACCATTCGACACCATTGGAGATATGCATGATGAGTGAATCTAAAGCGGCAGCCTGTATATTGTGTTTTTATTGTTTACTTTCTGGAGACCACCGATTACGCACTGCTAATGGACATCAAAGTGTACAGAGTAACATGGGTTGTGACATGCCTGGAGGGAGGGGGGAGGGGGTAATTGACTTAAGGATAGATTTATTTGTGATAATGAGGTTTGTTTATATGGCCTGCGTTGAATATTGGTTATTATTCCCCTTATTACATGGTTCTTCATCTTCAAGGTACTAGAGGAGAAATGTCATAGTAACGAGCCAAGGATCATATGCTCATACACTTGTACATCATAGTGAGGGGAGAGGGACTAGGTTGGTGATATTGGCAGATGTCAGGATCTTGCTTTCTCCGACCTAATGAATTTTTAATTTGCAAGAGGAAATAGTATATGCCAGGCGTTGACGTGGGGAGGGGGAGGGTGGTGGGTAGTATGGACAGGAATACAGGTGAATGCAGGTAACTAGACTTTGAATGACTGAAAAGATTTCATGGTGCGCGCTGCATCGCATTTTGCAATGGAGGGCACACAACAAAATCCGTTTTGTTATTGTGACATTGCATGTGTTGCCGGTATGCAGACTCACTCGTTGCTTTCTCATCTTGCTGTACGCAGTACTGCATAGCATGTACAGGCATGGGGGCATTTTTGTTGGCAATGCATGAGGTTGTCACAATGTCCCCCTTGCCTCATCACCAGGCATATCCAAATCATGTGCACATGTGTCTGGCTCGTGTGCAAGGTTGTGTGTGGCCCTCCAAGTCACCCTTGATGGCAAACGAGTCAGACACATGTGCAATGTTGCAGGTGTGCTGGGCTTGTTGTTGGCATGCTTACTTGTGCACGTGATCAGTCACATTCACACTGCATACTCATTTTGGCACATGGGAGATGCGGCCTTGTGAAGATTTAGATATGGGTTGTGATGGTGCAAGGGGTGCATTTTGGCAGCATGCAGCGTCTCCATGTGATGTGGCATTTTGCTATGTGATGTAGCACTTATTTTGTGGTCTGATGTTGTACCTGGACTGTGTTTTGCTGACTTATCAGTGCACATTTCAATGTCAGTGTGTCCGGCAATGTGTGTCTTGCAATGTTTAGGTTGGATCAGGTGATGTGTGTCCATGCCAACATGCACAGGGCTATCTAGGACCTGAACCACAGTAATTGTGGGTATGCAATGCTATTTATTGTACATGTGTGCCATTGTGCCCATCCACCCCCGTCCACCCACTCCATAGTTTGTACTCACCCTGTGGTTGTGTCTGCTCACATTCAGCAGTGTCCCGACCCGGCACTCCAACTACCGTTTCCTCGGTGATGACTTGGGCCACCATTTCCTTCTGTTCATCCAGCTCCAGCAGGGGCCCTGGACTACCACCTCCAGTCGCCATAGCTGCCTTCCGGTTGGCTGCTATCTTCTCCTTGGTATTCTTCTTGCTGTCATTCCAGCGCTTCTTTACGTCGTCCGCTGTCCTCCTCTTGCTCTCTCCCACAGCATTGACTTTGGGTGTGATGTCCTCCCATATTTCTTCTTTCCTTGACAATGGCACTGTCCTCCTGATGAACAGCTCCTGCTGATGTTCAGCCACCAGGGCATATATGACCTGATTTTCTTGGTGGCTGAACCTGGGATTCCTCCTCCTCTTGGCCTTCCCCTGGCTCTCTCTCTGCTCCTCCTGGCTGGCTGGGGGGTTGGTTGTTGGCTCAGCACTTGTCCCAGCTTCCTCCATGTCTCTCTTGCTCTCTGCTGTCTTCTCCATTTTTTTTTTTGCCCTGCTTGGAGGCCTTTTATAGTGCATTTTTCCGCTTGCAGCATGCAAAATGCAGGGCTGTTAGCAATTATCGGGCCGCTTTTGGCGATAATTGGCCCATCGCGACTTTTCTCGCGTTAGCGTGTGTTTTTTTATCGCCGGCGCTAAGGATTTATCCTCATCCATTGGCGGCGGAACTGCTAGCTATCGCTGGGTAGCGGCGCGTTGTTAATACGTCGCTGCCGCGGCGATAAAAACAGGACTTAGACGGCGATAAAAAAATTAACGCTAAGAGCGCTTTGCGATAATTATCGCAATTTGTTGCTGATATGCCCCCAACACCTCATATCTGAGGTGTGACATCAGAGTCAGCACTTCTGCGGTAGGACACTGATGGGATATCCAAATTATTACTCCAGTGTCGCAGGGGCTCTCACAGAATACAACACAAAAGTATATATATTTAGTGTATGGATTAAAGAGATCTCAACCAAATGCCCGAAAATACTATGCTTCCTGGTCCTGGTGATTGCTACGCAAAATGTGGTCAGATATTGAGGTGCACATCCCAAAATTGCCTGGAGCTCGAACTGTGGAAATAAGTTATGGACTGGTGTATGCAGGCTGCAAAATTTGTGTGTGATATGAGGCATGCCCCCAAAAACGGGAACAATTTTGGAAGCACGAAGAGCATATACAGGAAGATGTTATTGTTTAACCCATTGATACAAAACAAAGCGACAAGAAGGCGGCAGTACCCCCGCCCGTACTAAATATACTATATGGTGAAAACACCCTAGAGGCACAATGCCATCAGTTAGAACTAACATTCTTAGATTGTGGCAAATGTACTTATGGCTGTTGTTTTTTATGTCAATATTTTAGAAACTTACTAAAGTGTTTTTACTTAAACATTAAGACTTCATATCTGAGGAGTAACATTTGAATCAAAACACCATTAAGAAAACAGGACTTCAGAATTAAACTCCATTTTAAGGTGTGCGTTATGTTATGCTAAGAGATTTGTTTACAGGGCACAATGTAATCCAAAGGCCGCTTTAAGTTGCGACACACGTATCTCCTTGGGCACAGCTTATTCGAGAGCCAGCTAGCCATAGACTTCATAGAAAAGGAAAGACCCAGGAGATTTCCTAAATAATTGATTTTGCTCCATCACTTGCATGTACTGGGGAACTGCATTCCAGAGTTTACCTTCCTGGAAACCCACCATCTTTTTCTCCTAGCCTCGTCCTCGATAAACTTTTCATGGTATCGTTCGGATGTTATTCTTAGGCCAGACTTGTCTCCTTGGGGAGCATCTGCTAAAAGCTGGTTTCAAATATAGCAGGCCTTTGTCTGAGACTGCTCGGTAAGGTAGGAGGAGTCTTTTTTTTTATTTCACATATTTTATTAAAAACATTTTTAAATGAACATCTTGGTGGTTCTGTTACAGGGTTAGCAGAGTTGTTTAAGGCACATTTTATACTTCGATATGTAGAGACGTGCAAGTCCCATATGCTTAGCTAACCCCACCTTATGGTAGTTAGAGAAGAAGAGAAAGAGACAGGGTGAGAAAGGGGATAGAAACAAGGGGGGGGGAAGAGGAGACAGGAGACAGGCAGCGAGAGTTACATTTCTTAACTATTACATATGGCATTCTGTGACATATGACATCCTGTGGGGTGATTGGCATCCATGTAGGTTGCGTGCTGTCAGTACCTTATTTTCACGGAGGTTCATAAGAGTCAAGGTATGTGTCCAGCGCATTCCACATTTTCCTGGATGCTGGTTTCCATGGTGAGTTCCGGAGTGCAATGTTGTCCGCGCCTCTAAGATGTGTGATCCAGTTGAACCAGCCTTTGTAGGTGGTTTTACTTGTGTCTTTCCAGTTGGCTAGGACCATTTTCACTGCCGCAGTTAGTAGCAGGTCAAGTAGGTCTTTATCGGGTGCGGTTCTCAAGTCTGTGCTCATAAAAGCCATGGTAAGTGTGGAAAATTATTTTGTTAGTGTACAATCAAACAAACCATTTATGAGCCCAAATATTTTCTCCCAGAATACTAAGTCCCCGGTTTCCCTGTTACAATTCCAGCATATCACTTCATCCCTGAGGCCTAGTGAGAATAACCGGGCCGGGGTCCAGAAGGCCTTGTGACGCAGCCAAAATTTTGTTTGCGAGAGAACGGGGGATATCTTGTTACGTGAGGGCGAGCTCCATATTGTGGCCCAATCTTGTTCGCTATGTTTGTCGTTCGTTTGTGCATCCCAGTATGCAACAGTCTTATCATTAAGCTTAGAGGATTCGGGGCGGAGGAGTTTGTAGAGGTGTGAGACCTGGTGTCCCAATTTATTAATGCTCGAAACAAACCGGAAGATTGATGGTTGTGAAGCGGATAATTTGGTTCTAGCCAGGGTCGTTCAAATTTGTAAAAGTTCTATGTCCTCTAGGTTGTATCTTGTTTTAAGGTCTGTGAAAGTGGTAGGGTATGTTCCGTTATCAAGTTGGTAAGGTAAGTGAATACCTTTCTCAAGCCATACCTCGAAAGCAAGGCTTTTCCCTTTGTACAGAATCTTGCTGATGGCACATAGAGACTCCATTTTTTATCCTTTTATGCTATTCTCCAGTTTATCTACTTTTAGTAGCGCCATTTTTGTGTTTTTGAAAATGGATTTGGATGTGTGGGGGTATCTATTTGCAGTCAATAGAGCCAGGGGGTTAGGTTGTTCAGGACGGCCCTCTCTATCTGTAGTAATCAAAAAAGAGGCACTGTTCCATAGTGAGTGCAGTCGGAAGACACAAAGGTAAGAGGTGGAAAAGACGGAGAAGTTAGGTCAGGGACTTAGTGCTTAAGGTGGGGAGAGGCATAAATTGTCTCTTGTTGCCCTCACACACCCGAAGGATGTCATGCTTCATCATCGGGCGGTTGCTCCTCGTCGGGCCGGCGGTGCAATGCCCTACGGGTCCCCCGAAGGGTCTCTTTAGCGGAGATCTTTTAGAGAACTGCCGATGGGTGCATGTGGGTATGTGGATCTAAGTACCATGTGAGAGGTGAGGGTAGTGTGTGCAGTGTGAGTTAAAAATACCTAAGGGTTTCCAAACAAAGAAGAACATTTTTTAATAAAGAGGTGCCCTTGGTAAACTAAAAAACCCGTAGGTTAACAGTTACCAGTAGAGACGCAATGTGTCTGGGTAACTAAGCTATGGTTGACATGTTTCACGCCTGGGGTGGCTCTGTTAAGTTTGTATCCTGAGAATCCGGAGTATTCTGCTATCGTCTCCATCAGGGCCTCGATTGATGTCTTTGGCTGTTCGACTACTATGAGTAGGTCATCTGCGTAGGCAGCTAATTTTACTTCAACACCATTGATATCGATCCCTCTAATGTTCATATTCAGTTTGATATCTTGGATTTAGGGGTTCTAGAGGAAGTAAGAATAATGAAGGGGATAGGGGGCATCCCTGTCTAGTGCCTTGTTGTAGTGTAAACGGATCAGAGAGAGCCATTAACCACGATACGGGCTGACGGTTCCCCGTACAGGGCCTTAACCATCCGTATGTATCCCGCCCCTAACTTGAATGACTGCATGCATCGTTCTAGGAAAGCCCATGAGACTCCATCGAAAGCCTTTTCCGCATCTAATGTGATAGCTACCGCCGGATCAGCGTTCGTGGCCGTGTGTTCTAGTATGTGGCAGAGAAGTCGGGTGTTATCGTTAGACATTCTAGTACGTAAGAAGCCGACCTGGTAGTTGCTTATGAGTTTTGGAAGAACGGAGTTGTGTATGGTTGCTAGTATTTTGGCGTACATTTTGCAGTCAACATTGATAAGGGATATGGGTCTGTAGTTTTTGGGTGACATTTGATCTTTCCCCTCCTTAGGGATGACTATAATGTTAGCTTCTGACATAGATTGTGATACTGTCCCTCCCGCTGCTGACTGATTAAAAACTTGTTTCATGGTTGTCTTCAGCTGATCTAAGAAGGACTTTCAGAAAGCGGCCGTAAAACCGTCCGGCCCGGGGGCTTTATTATCTTTCAGCGATTTGACTGCCATTTCGGTACAGTTAAACTCATGGCCGAGCCTAAGTGAGTCTTCGGCGCTTAATTCTGGTAAACCTAGTCTATCGAGGTATTTTGTGCACTCCTCTATGTTAAGGTTCTGTTCATTTTTGTAAAACTCTTGGTAGAATTCTTGAAAAGTCTTTAGGATGTCCTTGTGTCTTGTGTGTGTTCTTAAGAGTCCCGCCAGCACATCATTGTTGAAGCGCCATCTCCGTGGGACGGCTTCATTGTGGCACCCGCTCAGTTTTAGGCTAATGCATGAGTGATCTGATACTAGTCTCGGAGCTATGTCAGAGTGTTCGATTAGGCGTGTGTGGGATCCAGAGATTAAAATATAATCTATCCTGGTGTAAGACTTGTGAGGGATGGAGTAAAATGTGTAGTCTCTAGTGTCCGGGTGTTGAAGGCGCCATGCATCCTTTAAGTCCAATTTAGAGCAGATACTTTGAAGTACCGTGTGCAAGTTCTTGGGGTGATATTGACAGGAGGATTGTCTGTCCGTTATGAGGTCCGATGAGATGTTAAAGTTCCCTGCTACTACCAGGAGATCGCTTTGGGGAAGTTATCTAACGTGCTTGCCACCTCCGACCAGAAGGATGGGTCGTCCGCATTGGGGCCGTATAGGTTTGCTACATGGATTAACTACTCCCCCCTTCTTAGATGTGTCACTAGTAGTCTACCTTCGCTATCATGGGACTGTGAATCTAGTGTAATGTTGGATCTTTTGGATATCAGGGTCATGACTCCACGTTTCTTTTTGTCGGCGGGTGAGCAAGCTACCTGCGAGATCCAGTTACCCCTCACCAGGTTTGAATCCTCCAGGGATAGTTTGGTCTCCTGTAGTAGGATTAGATCGCCCATGGTTTTAGCTATTTAGTCTATAATCTTCTTGCGCTTAATAGGGTGGTTAAGACCTTTGACATTAAGGGATACTATGTTAAGGTCAGTTACCAGGGTGGGTTAGTTATTGCAGGCCATCATTTGAGTGTAATGTGCTAAAAGCCTCTGTTCTATGTACATGATTCGTAAAGTCGCTGCCTCTGTTTTGGCCCTGATGAGCTGGAATGGAGGCCCACCCTTCTGCTCACGGGGTTCTGGGCGTTTACCCCCCCCGCCCCCCCAGAGGTACTGCAAGCATTGTGAATGACACCTCTGGGCCCTCCTGTAAGCCAGGATACCTAAAGGAGTTGGATAACACAGCCTGTTGAGTACAGTTTCTAGGTAAAAAAGAGGTGAAGACGAAAAGGAAGATAGAGGATATAGAAAGCCAAGAACCAAGAAACCCTAGTGTGGATTTCCCCCGCACCACCGCACCCCCCTACCTCCCCATCCCCCCCTGAGAATACTCGTATGTCGGAGGTGCGATGACAGGATCGTCGTCCCGCCCCTCGGAGATTAACTTACTGGTTATTATTTTGCTGAAATCCCTATGGAATACTACTAGGAGTGCAGCCTCTATGCTTTTAGGACCCTCTCTCTATTTCCCCCTTTCCATACATCCCCACAAATTGCCTGGCGGAGCAAAGTATAAAAGCAGTAAAATTGTCTCTAAAGGATATAGAGGGCTGGCAGCATGATTTGTCAGTTTGCCTGCCACCGCAACTACGGGCGGTATTGCGTGAGTTAGTGAGGTATATAGCGGTTGCAGAACTTGTCTTTCACACTGTGCAAATATGGTAGAAGGTGAGGTAGATAGTGGTTGTGTAGTCGAATCATTAAGATTAGGTACAAGAACTTTGTCCTGACCGTGAGGTAGAGCTTCAAAGATTGTTCGGTTCCGGCGACGATCTTCTTTTGCTGGAGCTGGCTTGTGATGTTTCCATGTCTTGTGCGGATGGTCCGTCCAGGAAAGCAGCTAGGTCCTTGGGGTCAGTGAAGTAGTGATGTCTGCACTTATCGATTATCCTGTATTTGGCTGGAGCAACGAAAGAGAACTGCATGTTTTTGCTCCTGAGTTTATCCCGTAAGGCGAGGCACCCCTTCCTAGTATCGACCGTGGGTTTAGAGTAGTCTTGTGTGAGGATGATCTTATGACCTTTCCATGTGATCTGGTGATTCTTGCATGCGTGGCTAAAAATGGCATCCGTGTGGTGATCTCAATGGCTTGCAGATGATAGGCCGGGCTGCTTGGTTAGATGTAGTAGGTTTAAACGTTGGTACTCTGTGCGCTCTGTCTATTTCGAACTGCCTGTCAAAATTTAAATTTGCAAGTTTGGGGATCAGATCTTCAAGAAAAGCAGCGCAAGAGCCCGATGAGTCTTCTGAGCCCTCCGGAACTCCCAGTATCCGAATGTTCCCCCGTCGGTTGCGGTCTTCTAACTCCGCTGTTTGTCTCTGCAGTGACGTGGTAATTTTGGATAGTGCTTTCAGCTCTTGGCTTGAGGTGTGGGTGGTATCTTCAATGGCACTGACCCTTTGCTCTGCTGCTTCCAGCCTGTTATTCACTGTATTCAGGTCCGCTCTGACTGCTGCAATCTCAAGTTGGATCGCGTCTGTGGTGTGCTTCGTGGTTTTTGCCAGGTCGTGAACATCGGCTAGTTTTTCAAGGATCATGTCTAGGGTGCTGTTAATGTCGGGCTTCTGTTTGAGCGGGGAATCAGATAGCGATGGCTCTCCCTTGCTCTTTTAGTTGTTGCAGCCTCGACTCTCTCTCTGCCATGGTTATTTCTACAGGGTTATCCTTGGGGAACTTGTTCGCAGACGGAGCCTTGCTGGGCCTGTTTTTGCTCCTGGTAGCAATGTTCACACAATGTTCTTGCAGTTCCCCTGTGTGTTGTGTTGCTCTTGTGTCTGGTTCTGTTCTTGGTTTTGTTTTGTTTGTTTGTCTGGTCTGCTTATCTGGTTTTGATGGGTTTGAACAGTTATCCACTAAAGGCACTACAGCGCTAATGTCTGGGGGATCCAGACCAGTCTACAATGGGTCTCAGCCTGGTTGATACAGCTCCTGGCACCCTCTCGCACATGTGCGCGCACGTTGGTGAGCCTTGTGAAGGGACGTCTGTTGCTGTAGTTGCGCTGCTCTGCCGGGAGGCTTTAGTAAGGCACTTGGCGTGACTGTGGTGATTATGCGCAAAAAGTGCCTTCTCTATGCCTGTGACTTTGCAATTGTGGTGCCCTTTTAGGGCCCCATCGCCCCTTGTTGCCTACCACCCATTGCTACCTTCTGCTTCCTTCTGCCTCAGATTTGCGCCTGTTTGACTTCCGTTGACCTCTCTGTTCAGACCTAGTTAGCGCAGGCTCTTTCCCATCGATTGTCGCAACTGCTCGCGGTCACCATGTCACTTATTGCCAGACTTGTGTGCGAATGCGTGTGCTTTGATTGAGGCTCCCTGGCTGTGCCGGCCAGCGCACTCTCGCCACTGCCGCCGTGTCTCTACCCCCCCTGGTGCGAAAGAGCGTTTCCCTAATGGCTCCCCATTGACCTTTGCATCACCAGCGCTCGTGTTTTGCTGAGTGCAATTCACTGTATCCTGGCAGTTGCTGTCAGGCGGGCTTATCTTCAGTTAGCGGTGTACTTAGCGGTTTGTCGAATGTATCGCTCACCAGTCTTTCTGCCGCACTATTGTGTCCGCTCGACGATCTGCTCTCTCACCCATTACCACCTGTTGCTCTGCCCACTTTGTACTAGCGCTCGATATCGTAGCACCGCCTATTGCTTTGTTGTGGTGGGCGCTACTTTGTCTTCTCACCCTCAGGTCACTGGTTCCAGTTTGTTTCGTTTCTTTAGTCGGACCGCTCCGTAATACTTTCCTTACTGGCCCCTGATGACATAAGTACCTAGCGGAGTGCCGTTGTTTGCTCGACTCTTAATAGGCAGTGCTGTGTGTGTTATCTGCACTCTTGATGATTACTGTTGATGTTGCTGCTCTGTAGGTCCTCGCTCCCCCTCCCATGCACCCACGCCTCTTGTGCGGAGCTTCCCTGGCTCCCCCCGGGTCGCTGACAATCGCTGGAGTTGGGGCAGGAGTTAGGGCTGGGAGGTGTTGGCAGGTGAGCTTATCGATGCGTTTAGCGAAGTTATGATGAACCGCTCACCTGTCTCAAAGTCGCACATAAGAGTTCGCTCACCTCAGCATTCTGAGGGCGAACGGGGCACCGCCATTTTGCTCTCGCTCCTCCCTTTTCTACCTCCTCAGTGTCAGCTAGGATTTTCTCGGAATAGCAGGCATCTGAGGGGTTAACACAACAACCAGCTTGTGCCCAGTCTATTCCGACGTTCAGAACATTGATCGCTGCAACTTCTGTTCCATTTGCTCGCTGTGGATTTTTTAGTTAAATTCTCCGAAACGGCGGAGCGACAGAATCAGGCAGCCTTTAGCTCTGCCGTCCAAGCCATGCCCCAGGTAGGAGGAGTCTTAACCTCAATACCCTGGAAGCCAGTAAAGGTCGTTTTAGGCTGGAGTAAGATGGGTATTTTTCTCCACCCCATCAATCATATTTTGCACTTTTTAACATCTATGGAGTTGAAAAGACAATGGCTATACACTGAACAAAATAAATATTCTAATTAATGTGGAGCAGAGGAAAGTATGACAATCATGGACAGGACTTTGGCCCTTACAGATGCCAACAGGGTTAGGCCTACTTTAGCTCTAGTTCTTGTGCGTCCCTACTACCCATTTCAGGACTCACTGTAGGATTAGTACAACACTGAGTTTTTTTTTATTATGATTTCTTGGGTCTCAGCTGTGACTTCACTATCAACATGGAGTGACTTACTACTAACCCGCTTGATGCGCTGTCCAACAATTTCACCTGCTGTTGCCGATTCCAATTTAAGCTGATGTTCTTGACGATTCCGCCATCTACCATAAGCCGAGCCAAGATTTTCCTAATTAGTGCCACAACACTTTTTTAAATAAGTGCAATTAAAGCACCCAGGGCAGCTCAAAGCCTGCTATGAATGTAACACACAAGCAGACAGCACTGTAACAACTGTTTTTAAGAAGCAGGAGCCCAAGACTCTTCTTCACAAGAAAGACTTCTGATGAGTCTTCATTCACAGAGAGCAGATACCTCAATGACCTCTCCAACACGCTGTCACCGACCACTTCACAAAAGCAGTTGACATCCTCCAACCGCAAATGGAAATCTACTAGGACTGTCACAGCTTCCTCTAGACAGACTGGTACGACAAAACACCTCATTGGATATTGGCTCATTCACAGGTCAGCACACATGCTTAGCTCATTATATTTTGGGCGCCATTTACTTCAATAAAACACAGGTCGGCTTCAATCGCATTTGTTGAACAATCACCATCTTTGGACTGCTAAATCACCATGGGTTAGATGTTGAAATTGCACATTTTAATAGATTAAAAGAGCAGAACTAATAATTTGGATTCATTTGAGCTGCACTTGATTAAGAACCCTGTGCTACAAAAGTAGAGATTGGCACCTGTATACAAGGGTCACAGAACTGGGGTAGGCTCTAGACAGCATTTGGTATATTCCAAGATCTTTTTTCATCGCTCCATAATTTTGGGACCAGAAAATTGAGCCACATGAGCCTATAAACAGTCAACTAAAAGCATCCATTCAACATCAAAGTGCTGAGGTAATCAGATCTGTGGTAATTTCATTGAGTAACAAATGTTGAAAGGCTGAGTCAGCCTACTATGGCAAGTCCGTAACATGAAGGTAATATGCAGGTCTGAGAAAGGTGCACTATTATACCTTTTTACCTTGCCAGCATACTTGCATAAGATGCCACTACAGGATTTGTATTGATAGCAAATGGGCACAAGCTGGCGCAGTGTGCGACCGACATACCCACTGCGGCCCTGCGCCTGCCAACCTCTCGAAAAGAATTATAAAAAACAAAAAAAGGAAAGCCAGCCCACTCCATCTCATTAGGAAGGTAAACATGAGAGCAGCTAAGGGTCTAATTAAGCTCTA
Organism: Triturus cristatus; assembly: GCF_964204655.1. NCBI lineage: Eukaryota > Metazoa > Chordata > Amphibia > Caudata > Salamandridae > Triturus > Triturus cristatus. The sequence goes on along the minus strand of NC_140579.1, from coordinate 852,613,576 downwards.
ATTAGTCCCTGCTTGTTACTAATGCAAATTAGATTAAGCCGCTTAACTACAGCATGTCCACAACACCCTTGTTAATTGCGGCCTTTGAAATTAAATGACTCCCTAATTAGCATATGAAAGCCATTGATCCTGAGCCAGGAAAGATGAGGACAGTGGAAGCTCAATGCCAAGTTTTGTTAATAAGGGAGCCTAATTAAATAGAGAAACGTAAGGAGGGGTTGCACTTACATTTCATAGCCATGTTGTGTGTCACTAAAGCCTGGCATGGGAAAGGATTGGTACATAAGGGCAGCGAGGAACTGTCACAACTCACTACCCCATGGGAATACCATAATGCAGCCAATCCAGCAACAGCCATTTCTGGCCCTTTCACTTCCAAGTTCTGCTTTTTCCTGTTCCAGCCTATCTTTTCAACAGAGCCATTTAATAGGCAGCCACTGGCTGCTCAACACCTATTGGTTCAAACCATGCAAGGCCAAACCTCTACCGGGGACCGGCATTTCCACACCTAACCGGTAAGGCAGCCATTGACCAACCAGCTCTTTAAAGCCCAGCCCTGGCACTTTGAAGGCGAGACAATTCCAGTCCAATTATTTTCTGATCCTTGCCAAGTAAGCCCCTATCAACCAAACAATTAGGCCTTACCCTTTTTGGACATATCCCTTCTAGTCCGTTCCTTCCTGTATGACATCTTTAATGACCTGCAAATGACCCCTCTGCACATTTGCTGCCTTGTTCCTGTGGCATTTACACAGTATCTGAAAGACCTGGCCTTTAGATGCCCATGATACAGTAGGCAGAACGTGAGCAACCTGGGCACTCTGTGATTCTTTCCCCTACGAACCCACTCCCAATAGCAAGTGCATGATGAGAGCGGTGACTTGGCAATACTCTGAGGATTGTGTGCTCATGAGATTCCTACAGCCTGCTTCCAGGTACAGCATACATGCGAACGACTCTGGCAAGACCAGTATAATGTATGTGTAGCAAATGATAGCTCAAAGCATTGTACAGATGTTCAGGCATATGTTATACATAACTCATATTCATAGGTCGGATAGCACTTCCTGGTGATTATGCTCTGTATTAAACATCTGCATGCCACTCTTTCCTCGGGTTTTTCTTTTTAAGCAGGCATCCAGAGCACTCCGTAATTCACCACCCCATCTTTTTTGCAATGAATTGTCAATGACACTCCAATCACCTCACACTTCAAAAGAATAAAAATCATAAGAAGGAGACACTATCTTAACGTATCTCTGATATTTCATGAAAAGTTGGGGTCTACCTCTTTGATTACCCACCCTCAGCACAGATATGGTGTTCCGAAAGATCTGCCCTACCCCATCACTCCACACGGCTACTGATTTTGCACCTAAATCAATGCCAACAGTTCGCAATATGGCCGCTTGTATAATCCTAGGCTTTTCAATCCACCCTCAGTACCCTCCTAACCACTAGTCTTTTTACCCAGCATATGTTAGGGGGCGGGTCCAATGTTTAGTTCATATTATTGGACTGAACTAACATATATCCAACACAGATAGATACGCCTTTAAGTCTGCTACCATGCCACCCAACTGCAATTGCAATGAAGAAGCACCATACAAAGATCTTCATCCACCGGGCAACAGAAAAGCCTATCGAGCGAATAGATGCTTAAGCAAGTGGCAAAGTCCTCTACCATTTAACTTTAATGGGGCCATCCGGTGAATGAAGTCACAACAGCTATCAAATCCGAAGCAGATATCCTCAAAGCACCATTCTGGAACAACTTACTGTTAGTGAATATTAGAAATGCAGGACAGGGTAAAGGGAACGTTTTCCCTCTTTTTACAAGATGGCCCTTTGAACAGTAAGAATCCGCAGAACTATCAGAGAAAATGGACAAGGTCACTATACCCTGGCCTTAATTAACACTCCACTAACAAAATAAGTCTGCTGTCTACAGTGGTAAACGTGAAACCATTTGGAAAGTCGCTAGACCGCCATAAGTGCTGCAAGGCCATATTAGTGGCAGATGTCTGCTAGAAAAATGATATCATAGTATATTGAATATCTAGTTAGTGCTAAGTCTCCAGAGTTGTTCTATAATAAATGGTAAAAAGAATATTGTTTTGTAGCTTACACCCAATAACACATTTCTCTCTTTTGCTTCAATCGATTTTCATGAAACCTGGTATTTGCTCCCGTTATTCAATTCAAGGTTAAGGAACAGAGTCATTCCCTCTTAATGCCAGATATTCGTGGTCTCTAAGGGTTTTTGTTGTGGAGTGAGCTCTCTACCCAAGCACACATGCTGCGCACATGTCTCGGTACCTGTTTACCTGTCATCAGGCCCAAGTGGGGTCTACAACACGGGAGGGCTCGAGGGAGCTGTAGTAAATGAGACTCGCTCCGGTGGTAAAAGTATTTGACTGGTACAAAATGCACATCTGAGGCGGCGAGGCCACGGGTGGAGTTTCAGTACAGGCCGTGAACAAACAAGAGACGCCTGTTCCCGCGCCTAGAGGGCAGGGCTTAAAGGAAGCCAATGCTTCCCCTTCTTGGATCACTGGTCATGTACGTGTAGTCGCTGGTCTAGCAGTTATCTTTCAAAGAAGCACTCACTGCTGTACTCACGGTTGTTTGGGTTCCTTCTCAATGCAGAACAACTTACCATAAACGTAGCCAGGGAGCAGCAATTCAGTGCCTGGCCTGGAAACGAGCAGTAGCTAAGGTTGGAGCTGGGTGGCAGCTGAAAGAGCAGCAATCAGGCTACGGTGGCCCTTGGTTTCGCGCCCAGGCTGTATGACAGGGGGCGGTGCTAGCCCTCAGTGGTTGCTTTGCCCGTGCACGGGCTGGGTGGCATCCTGGAGAGCAGTCTGCTGGGGCTAGTTAATAACTAATAGGTTTTACTCTTTGGTCAACTCTGAGCAGAGCAGAGGAGGGGCCTCGCACACTCCACTCTGTCATGCTCATTTTATCTGCTGCATTAAAATGCATGCAAAGGCAAGAATTTACTAGGTGATATCTTTCATGCATGCACAACTACAGACAGAAAGTATGCAATGCCAGAATAAAACAATGTCCTAACAAAAAGATAAGGGTTCACCAATCCCAACAACTTCAAAAGACAAACCTCCTAGCAAAAGGCTTCGTCCAACCCAACGAGAAGCCCTTTCAACCAAAAGCTGGCATGACAAGCATTGACCAACCCAGAAAAAGGCATCAGTCAACCCAACGATTGGCGCCTTTCAACCCTAAAATTGCATCTTGAAATCAAATAACAAGCATCCACCAACCCTGTAGATTATACTATTGCAGTAAGCACACACTGCATCAATGATAACTAGTCCCATAAGGCCCAGCAATGGAAATGGCCTCTACAGTTAAAAGCAAGGTTGTAGAGAGAGCAGGAGCATTTAAGGCCACTGCAGTCTGCCCTAATGTATTTCCGGGTTATGTCTTGGGCAACCAATATTTTCAGGTTTTATTTTCAGCTGAAAGAAAGGGGAATGAAGAATGAAACTAATGTTGGGGGTGAGAGTCGGGGGTGGGGGGGGGGAGTATGGGGGAAGGGGAAGGGGTCTTTGGTATTTTTCGTTTTTGTCTGGAATCTAGAAAGGACCCCACTGAAGAGTGCTGCCACAATCTTTTATAAAGATTTTTTGTACTGTGGAGGGATTGGATTTGTTTTTCCTCTTCATTTTCTTGCCTTTGTGATGACAATACAGAAAACATCAGAGTAGGGGGTGAGGTGTTATTTTGAGACGCCAGCAGCTAGTTGTTTTAGAAACTTAAGGCAAAATAAGAAAAATCTTCATGCAAGTGATGGGGTCATTGAGCTACTTTGATTCATCTGAACTAGATCTTCGTTGTTGCAGACATGGGGTTGAAAGTCCATTCCCCAAAAGGAAAGCAGCTCACCTTAGGAAGCCTGTTGCAGGAAACCCACAACCGCTTCCCATGGCCAGATACGCATGGCCTCCTTTTGCAAGAAGGCCTATCTATTCTGGGTGGGCTGGTGATGGTGATATCAATTCTAGAGTGCAGCCCGCCACCTGCACTAAACCAACTGAAGTCTTGAGTTTTTGATGGCAGAGACACTCCAAACGCATGTGCCATGGTCATCAATGGTGTGGGGGAGTAGGAGTTTCAAGAAGGGCATTCGCCCATTGATGTAGTTGTTATGGTTAGAGAGTAATCCTCCACTAAACAAAATCAATTTTTCTTCACAGGAAAATCATAATTATCATACCAAGAGTAGTGGCCTATAATTTGCCCTAATTTGTGGTTGACGACTGGGGTTTGGGGTCTCATCTGCCCCTCTGACAATTACCTTGAGACTAGTTATGGACTAGAGAGCAGGACATTCTGGCTCAAAAATTGAATCTTCTACATGATCTCACAAAATAATTTTGGCACATACAAAGTATTTGTTGTTAAATATCAAATAATTATGGCTTTATGTTTCCAAAAACATTAAATGAATCATTTGGGGGGGCGGGGGGGAGGGCGGTTTAGAGGGAAATGGCTGGGGGGACTCAAAGTCCATGAAGAGTTTCCTGCGACCACAAAACAAGAATGCAAATTTTGTTTCCCCCTTCTTTGGAATCCAATACATTTTGACATTGTTTATTGTTGCAATGGTTATGGTTTCATCCTGAAGAGATTGCTAACTGAGAATAAAAAGATGTTTATCACCATCAGGAAGAATGAGGGCTGGCGTCCAAAGCTCTACTCAGAAGCCTGTGGTTGGTGCTATTAAATGTCAGCGTACCACATACCAAGGCTGTGTAGTCTTGAATTTACCTCATGCCTCCTAATCTACTACCAGATACCCCCATCATCTTTATTTCACTCTTATACCTTCCTGCTTTCTTCTTTTGTGGCGGTTTTTCCATCTTTTTTCTTCCTTCTTCTTTCTCCTTTCTGTTTTTTTTAAAACTATTTTGCTCTCTGGAAATGTCTGAGTAGGAAAAATAAGTGCCGGTACCCAAAAAGGAGTACCGGAAACCACGTTACAAATTAAGCATTAGGAATGGTGCAAAGATGTTTGGTTTGGCAGTCAAAACAGTATTTGGTGCAAAAGGTCTCTCTAAACACTAGGTCCACTGGAATTATGTGGTAGGGTGCAACCAAATTATGCAGCAAGGTTGAATTAATTATGTGTCAAGAAAGGCAAGTTAAGTGGTATAATGCTGGTACATCGTGTGATAGTTTTACCTATTTTGACATTCTTACACGTGCTAACAATGTGTTGGCAAAGATTCTAACTCAATAATACCAGTTTAATACCCAAAAACAGCAATACACATGTGAAAGGTGACCAGTCAACCTCTGTGAAGGGCTTCCACTGCACAACAACACGTGTCACTGTGTTTGTAGTAACTTTTGACCCGTTTTGTCATGGTGATTGAACTCCTGGCCTGTAAACTTTGGCAGACCCTCCTAGGTTGGAGAATTCCTGTGGGCAATACAGAACATATAATTTTGATGTATATAGACAATGCCTTCGTCTACCACCAACAACAGGAAATTTTGGTTCCAAACCTACTTTGGGTAATGAGGAAATTCTGGGAGATCTCAGGACTTCTGGTAAATGCTCAAAAATCGATATTATTCCTGCTGGTGCTTCTAGCCAACAATCAGGTAAAAGCGCTGCCTGATCTTGGGCTCCGATGGGAGACAGATAGCGTTAAATATCTAGGTATTCATTTTGCCTGTCATGAAAAGTAATTCTTCGATCTCAATATGGGGAGGGTTATGGCCGGGTTAAAATTGTCTATACAATTTTGGAACTCCCTTCAACTATCTCTTAGTGCGAAAATAGCACTTCTTAAAATGGCGGTACTACAACGCTGTTTCTACGTAATGCAGGACACCTTCTATGAGCTCCTGCGAACAGTGTTTGAAGAGCTCGACAAACTGACCACGTCACTTCTTTGGCAGGGTAGGAGATGTTTAGCTACCTTGAGGCGAGAGTGGGAAAAAGGGGGCATGGAAGTTCCGGACTCTGAGCTGTACTACTATGCAGCACAACTGCAATATACAGTTCATTGGCTGGATGGCGAGCCAAACGGTGAAAGAAACCTGCTGGAAGGTACCCACCCCGGATACCAACTGAGGGACGCCTGATGAAGGTGGCTAGGACTCCACAGACTCTCCCCCATGTAATCCGGCACATGGGGAGAATATGGGAAAGAGTGGTCAGGCACATAGTAAGAGGAGCCCCATATGCCCTAGACATGGATATTTGGTTGCTGGAACAAATCACATAGACCATGGCTATAGACAAATGGCAGGAGGGTGGTTGCTTAATGCTGTCTGACTTATACCACGAGAATCGATTTATTTCCATGCAAGTGGCTATAAAATCATTTAACCTGGTTACAGGCCAATTTGTACAGTATGCAAAGATTGCGGCAACGGCAAGACAAATTTGGTCCGCCTTCCTGGAGGCACCAGAACGCATTCTTGCTACATTGCTAGAGATGGCAGGGGGTCGTAGATTAACTCATCTTTATTGAGCATTACGAGCTGATTAACAGCTGCAACCGCTCCCAATAGAGAATGCCTGGCAACGCCATGTTGATGTTCCAATTTCTTAACAGTATTGGCTCAAAATACATATGGGGGTTAAAAGAGTGTCGTTGAGTGCCTGCTTTAAATTAGTCCAATATAATTAAATGCACATGACCAATCTATCCCCTAAACGTCTACATGACATATACCCCGACAGAGACTCAAAGCGCCCCAGGTGTCATCTGGAATCGGCTAACTTTTTGCACATGACCTAGCACTGCCTCGTAGTGAATCATTTTTGGGTAGAAATTTTGGACCTGCCGCGAGAAACCACAGGCTGGAAGATCCCACAGACAGTGAGGTTGTGCCTGCTGGGCCTTCTCCCCGAGAATCCTAAGAAAAAGCTCAGTAGGCGATACGCTATTTTAGGCCTCCTTGTTGCAAAAAGAAGAATCGGAATTCACTGGATGATTCTATAGCTGCAGCGTCTTTTGTATAAAAATCAAAAGCTGTATAACATGCAGATTTTACCCCAAAAAATCTTTAGGTCAAACGAATCAAAAGTATTTTTTTTAAATCTTTATTTTCATTTTAATAAAATTAGGAAGACATTTTGTATATGGGTCATTCAGGATCATACATTAGGAGAGTCAGTGTCACGTACAAACGTTCGTGACCTGTTGGTGAGTACCCTTCCACCCCCCACCCATCGAGGTCCGTTGGACCAAACATTGTAGTGAACATTTCAACCACCAACAAGAAAATACCCTCCCGCCAACCCAAAGTTTAATTGATAGGTAACCTATAGAAGGCTTACATATCGGGTTGTATCCCTTATAGAGGCTTTATATTCCTTATAGCTCCCATGGGTTTGTACCTAACCTACTGAAGGGGTGTTCCCCTTTGCTATCCTGGTTCTTATGTATTCATCCCTGATCCCTCAGATGAGTCTCCCCTCTGGGAATGTGTATAGGTAAGTAGGTATCGAGTCATCTCTGCCCATGCTGTGAAGGTCTTGTGTGCCTTCAGGTATCCTTCTGTCCGCCTCCTATGTATTTCCTCTGCCCCTGCCCATTCTATGAGATCCTTTTCCCAAGTGTCCCTAGCCAGCGCTCGGAGACTTACATAATTCCAGTGGCCCTGCCATACACTAGGGGTAAAAAGCAGTTTTCACACTATTCTCGTTACATGGCTCAATCCAAATATTGCTTCCTTACCTCACTCAAAAGGATTACTGCCCTGGATCATTTTTGATTCACTCACTGCAAATTTGAATTTGTAGATATATATATTATTCATGATCACGGCATTGATAATATGAAAAGTATATTGTTTATCCTTGGCTAATCACTCCTCTTTAGAGGCGGGCAGATGGTGAAAGACTGTAAGAACCTGGTCACTTTTATGACAGGTGCTACTGTTGTCTTGAATAATTTTTTTAGTAGACATAATTTATGAATATAAAAGATTGGTATTTTCATAATTTTCACCCATGTGCGGTTGGAATGTAGCAGGGGGAACAAAGGGCAGAAGGGAGCAGATTGTTTTTGCCACTGGCTCTCTGTCTATGTGACTTGTATGTCAGTGGGACTCTGTCCTGGGCACGCCAATGATGGCGGTTGCTAGTTCTCTTTATGTAGAAGCAAAAAAATTGGTTCTTTGTTTTCTACTTCCACACCACAGTGTGCATGTGTACAGTACGTGCAAATATTGACCAAGGGGGTAAAGGAAAAACCTTTTTTTAGCGTCTGTCACTTCCGAGTTCATGTCCACCAATATAAACCAAACCTGTCCTCACCGACGAAGTTATCTGTAAACTCTGAGGTACATTCCAATAAAGAAAAACATTTTTTATTTGTTTTTGTAGTGACCGCCTCTCCCCTTGATTACTGGGATATCAAATGAAGATGCTGGAGAGACAGATCCTGGAGACGGCATAGTCTTCTTTGATTTACAAACAACTGCCTCAACTAAATATATCAACACCAGAATTCAATAACAGTATTTCACAAAGTATCTGGTACAACAATAGGCTTTTTTTCACCAGGGGCCCGCACTGGGAAGCTCAGAGGCAGATCTGCAACACGTGGTCAGAGTGATCTGTCTTTCTCGCTGGCTCGGCTCCAACTGCTGCCTTCATCCCCACACGCATATCCCTGCCCCAGCACAAATCTCGGGAACTCGTCACCACGGAGGGAGAGTGGGAGTCGCAAGAAAGCTAGAGCACCACAACACTACTCCACCCAACAACATAATCACATGTCTCACACTAGTCCATCACAGTGATGGGGTGCTGTTAAAGGCGGATGACCCTTCGAGGTCTTGTACAGGAAGGGCTGGCCAAACCCACTTCAGAAGAGGTTACATGACAGGATGGGGATTACAACAAGGGGACAGAGTAAGACGACATACGATCAGGCGTTTTTGAAAAGCATAAGGAATTATTCACAGACCGACCTTCAGTGGGCATGGAATCACTCTCAGGATTTTCACAGAGCGCTCCCAAATCCAAATCACTGCCTCCTCCATGAGCTTCATCAGTCATTTCTGTTACACATTCTTCTCCATGGAGTCTTTAAGTAAGAAGAATTTCAAGTGATGGTGTCTATCTCACCAAACAATAATCATGGAGCCAATGATATTGATAATCACACATATATGAGGATCACAGTTCGAATCTTTCTTTCGCTGACTTCTTGACTTAGCAACTACTAAGGTACCTTGCTGCCAGTGGGATATCTTGGGAGCTCGGTGTCTGTCTGCGTAATGCTTCATCTGGTCTTTGGCCAGAGCATCCCTTAATTGGATTTCACAAGACATTCCTGACTTAGAGGTACCAGCATGATACGAAATAGTTGTGTGAATTTTCAGCTTGAACATTAACTCACCAAGAGATATTGTTGTGCTGCTGCGAGGGGTGTCCCTGGAATTACATACTGTCTGGCACAGTAACTATGATAGTTATTGGAGTGTCAGCTTCACCACTTGCAGGGCGTCCTTCACAGTAGCCATAAAACGCTTTACTTCAACATTGGCATGCGGCCACAAGTATGTGATCTTTCGGTCTTGTCTTTGAAACCTAACTTCCTTGAGAAGTAGCTGAATTCTTTCCCTGGGAAGGGTGGATGTTGGAAACGAGGCAGTATCTGTGAGGCCTGCACAAATAACATGACTACATTTGTCCTTCACTGGGAACCAAACACCCAATTGTAGCGCCTGCCTCTCAGAGGGTAGCGTTGCAGAGCAGTCTGAGGATTACTCACTCACTCAGAGGTGGTGTGGGCTAGTAATCACCATTTGCAGGTGCACAGATATAACACTCAATAATTGATTGTCCAGTCCGTACTTTGCTTTATAAAAGTAAGAGTACATTTATTAAACACACACACTACTCAATACTATGCACCAATTTACAAATATACATAAGCTGTTGGAATTACTTTGTGACATTGCATAACATCTCCACCCCTCCCGTGGGGGGGTGGGGTCTATTACCACCACTCCCATGTATGCACATCATCTTGCCCCCAATGCAGTTAGTTGAACATAATCTGGAGTGAGGGCCCTGCGCACTGGCACCATCCCAGTGGCGACCCACACCATTATCTCAACAAGCCTTAAAAATGGGTAACCCAGCCTTGGTGACACATAACCCAGACTGAGCATTTCCTACTGACCACAAAGTATACACCTGTACATCTTAAGAATGACAGTACTCATCACATTTGTGGATCATTAGAATGCGTTGCAATTACAGCCCCTAAAGGCATCACAGATAAACTCACAGGATTAAGCATATGCAGCCCTGACACCCTAGCAGGAATGTCGAGCAACATAACCCCATTTGGCTTATAACATCACCTTACACAGGTACTCCACATTACACATGTGACTTCCAGTCCCTCTAAAAAAAATAACTTTAGTAAATGCAGTTTTGATGCAATTACACCTCTTCACCTCCAGGGGATGCCCTTCTCCAGTCATCCCTAACTCAGCCTTTCATCACTTGGTGCACTTCTCACAACACCCCCAGCTGTAGAACCAAAGTTCCAGCCCAGGAGCTATTAAAATGCTGGCTTAGCCCATGAGGGGTTATTCTTGTCAAGCCCCCATGAGACTTAGAGGGGGACATCCATTTTCGTGCTGGGGGAGACTGCGTTGCTCCTGCAGCTCCCCCTGCACCTTTGTACACGTGTGGTGGTGACCCCATTCTCCTGGAGCCACCAAAAGCAAAGGAAAAGCTGTTTGCCCTTGCAGGCCGGTCCTAGCCTGCAAGGCATTATGGGAACTCTTGTATACTAGAACAGCGCCTCCCCCGCTGCTCCGGGGAGGCCGCGCTGCCCTTTTTCCTGGTGCTTCGCACCTCGTTCCGTCCTCGGTGGGGGGCCCGGTCCCACCCGGACCCCCAGGTGAGTGTAGGTCGCTCGGGGAACCCAACCCCGGCCGCTCGCTGGTTTTTCCGGGGCACGGTCCCACCTGCTTAATCGCTGGAGGGTAGCCCAGGGGGCCCACTCCGGGCTGCCCCTCCGGCTTCTCACCCGGCCAGCACCCTCGCGTGCTGCCGCGGGAGACGGCACTGCAGTTCTGATCTGCCCGCTCTGGCGGGCAGACGCACAGACCTTCCTCTGCTTCGGGACCCAGAGATGGGGTCCCGACCCCTCCTCCTCTTCACGGGGAGCGCGCTGGTGCTCCCCGACTTGTGCTTCCTTTGGGCCCAGAGATGGGGTTCCGGGCCCCTCTCCCTCCTTCGCAGGGATGGCGCCGGCGCTCCCCGCCTCGCGCTTCTTCGACTGGTGCCAGGGTGAGCTCCTGGCACCCCGTGGTGGAAATCTTCACGGGGAGCACAATGGCGCTTTCGGGCTTTGCTTCGGGGCCCGGGGATGGGGTCCCGGGCCCCTAATGACTTCTTTGCGGGGGTGTTACGGCGCTCCCCGCCTTCTCCCACACAGGCATTTTCACAGGGAGCGCGACGGCGCTCCCCTGCCTCCAGTTTCGGCAGGGGCCAGGGTGGGCTCCTGGCACCCCGTGAGGGCATTTTTCACGGGGAGCGCGACGGCGCTCCCAGACTTTTCTTCTTGTGGGGGCAGCCCCCAGGACCTGACCCACACCGGGGGCCCATCATGGACCGGTGGCAGAGCCCCATGCGCTTCGTCGTCGGTCATGGCAGAGGTCAAAGGTCACCTACCTTCTGGGGGGCATATCTCAGCCCCCAGGGGTCCGACCTTGGTGATCTTGGCCTCTTTTTGCTCCTGTTGGTGCACCCTAGCCACTGGGAGCACTTTCCTTCGCCCTCCTGTTCACACAGAGGCTGGATTCAGCAGGGAGCCGTCTTCACTGGCTCCCTGCGCCAGCCTTTCACCTGGCTCTACTCCTGGGACTATCTTCTTCCTGTGCAGAGGCCCCTACTTCTGCGCACTGGTCCTAGTCTCTTCTCCTGGCACTGTTCAGGATCCTGGGACAGTCAGGGGGTTCCTCCTTCCAACGGCGCATTGCGCCAGACACCAGCACCCTCTGCCTCAGCAGACCACACCCCAGAGAGAGCGTCTCTTCCTGTGCAAACACTTTTAGAGAATTAGGGAGGGGGCTGGCAGGAAGTCTCTGTTTGCCCTATCACACAACGACACATCACTTCTCTGACCCTGCTCCCTCCTTCCTGCCCAGGCCTCTGGGTTGGTTCAAGATGGCGTTGTCCAGGGTCTCCTGCCACATGGTCTCTGAAAGTCCCTTCCCCCCATTGCTGCCTTCTCCCTGATGCAGCTTGGTGCCTGGCACCCAGTGACAGCTGCTGATGGATTAGCCTGTAGCTCCACCCATCTTCTCTCCTTGGAGGGAAGGTCATCAATCTAGTCTGCTGGGGTCATCCCCCAGCCAGGCCCTGGATATGAGGTGACTCAGAGAAATATAACATTTCTGGAAGACCCAAAAGCAGTACAAATATGACTTTGGACTCTGCAGAATACTTCTTCTCACCTAGGTTACAGTGGACTTTGGTGCGTGTCTGGAATTTGTAGGCCCTAGGAAAGTAAAACTAGCCCATGTGCTCCCTATCCCCATAAGAGAATAATGGAATAAACACTGTAAAGCACACAGACTTTCCCTGGCATGTCTCTTCCCACAGTATAAAGCCTGTTACATGCCACCACCCAATTCTGCATAAGTCCTGCCACACCATTCACTTTGCAGCTGCTCCTGGACTGCGCATGCCAGGAATCTCCCCTGTGCAGCCCACACTTGTGTGCACACGCATGTACACATGTGTCTGCATGTAACCAACCCGGTGTCCCTTACTCCAAGTGCTGCGCAGCGGCCTAGTCAAGCTAGGGGGACACCAGTAAAATCCACAAGCAGTCTCTTTCATCATGAGTTCACTGTGGGTGAGTCCCAACTTATGAGGCTCCCCCACAGTAAAAGCTCAACAAATAGGTGCTCAAAAAGCGAAAAATCCGGGTGGCTCAGAGTGTCAGAACCACCTTCTAACAGTGGACAAGTCCGTTTTCACAATAGTGGCGATGCCAAACAATCAAAAATAGTGTGTTCAAAGCAGAGATGATGACTTCTGATGAGGTGTTGGGCACCGCCATTAATTTAGGAAATCTGGAACACTAGTAAGTAAATAGTAATACATTTTGATGAGTAGTTATTGGTCAAAAGACGCTAACAGAATCTTCTCTCCACACCTTTGTCAGGATCTTTAACATATGAAGAGGTTCAGGAGGACCATCCTTGTTCTAAGTTTGGCATAAGTGACAAGTGCTTACCTTCTCATCAAAGTGTTGATCTAGGTGTAAAAGCCATAACTTTTGCCTTAGGGGTCTCTTCATGGCCACCACCCCTCCGAGTGTTTCATGCGCAAGGTCGATCACCTGATCTTATAGAGACTAGGAATGACCAATAGCGTGCAACATAACAGTAATCCCTTCTGGCTGCAAGCCAGTTCCTCTAAAATTTTTTTAAACTCTCCGATTTTTTTGATTCGACTCTGTGAATAGAATTTGTGAGTTTTTTCAAGTTCATTCCATCTTTGAGACTCAATGACTGTACTCATCACACATAAAATAGGGCCCAGTCTAGATGCTTGCATCAACTCTCACGGTTTTCTTGCACATGGACATGACTGTTGAATGACAACCCTAAAGTATTCTTTCCCTATGGAGGCGCAGCCATTGCGCTTTCCAAGGGGAAGCGTGAGTTAAAATCTACTGGATTTTTTTATCCTCACCAGGTCTCTGCAATCTATAGTCTTGTAACCATTGTCCCCACCTTTCAAAGTGTGGTGGCATTTTAGCTTTGGGGTTCACAAATACTGAGAGTAGGGCTAGATGATCCATCCCAACAGTGAACGATTTCCCATACAGGAAGAGTGGAAAGTGGTCACAGGCCCATTTTACAGCAAGGAATTTTTTTGGGCCTGCAAATAGGCCATTTCTGGCTTGGAGAGGCAGTGACCGTCATATGCAATAGCACGCCTTGCGATTTAGGGTCTGTATCTCTCTGCGCAAGGATGGCCCAAGCCCCACAGGACTCGCATCAGTTGTCAATTCAGTGGGCACAGGGCATCTTAAGAGACAAGATAATTGGACACTGCAAAGACCATTTGACAGTGGCTCCCTTTATTGTGAGATTCCTTAGAGGATCACTTATAGAGGCAAAGTTTGGTATATACCTTGAACAGTAACTGGCATGCCCTAAGAAAGAACCAAGAGCAGAGATGTTTTTTGGGTGCGGTGCTGCGGTCAAAGCAGAGACCTTGGTGGGATAAAGCCACATCCCATCAGCTGAGAAAATGTGTTTGAAGAATTTAAGAGAGCTTGTAATAGAGTATACTTGTAGTTGTTAAGCATCAGGTTTGCAACTTGGAGGGCCTGACAGACCTTGAAGTGAGCAGCATCATGTTCTTACCGAGTTCTTCCATACTACAATGTAATCTCTATAATTTAAGCAGTGCTGGATATCTGTTATTACTTTTCGCATTTCTTCTTGAAAGATGTCATCTCTTATAGCAGTACAACCCACAATGGGTAGCAAATGTAGTTACACAGTGTGACTCTGCGGCTAGCTCCAGGTGAGCACCATTCAATTCGTGTATCATGTCTTCTTTCCGTGGAGCAAAATATTTTTCTCTCTGGATTGCTTTATTGGGTTGGTGCATGTCAACACACAGGAGGCTACTTACTTTCTTACTTGCCTATGTTTTGGAACAGGGAACCATGGGAAAGACCCACGGCATAGGACCTTGTACTGGTTTAATGATATCAAGCTTCATGAAGTTCTCAAGGTTGTGTTCAACTTGCTTTTGAATGCTGAAAGAAATACCTCTGAAATACTGTGCCACTGGTTTAATCTCAGCGTTAATATGTAGGTGAAGCTGGGGGCGTTTCAGGTTGCCTGTGCCACTGAAAGATTTGAAAAGAGTTCATCAAGGTGGCTGAGTTCATTACCTAAATGTGCCTATGGCTTCAACAACATCACATACCTCCATTTGTTATGCATAGTTCACCATGGGGTTGAAAACACCCGAGAGGCTTCAGTGATCTGTTAATATAAATGCTGTTTAATGTAGGCTGGTGAACAAGTGCAGCGAAATCAGCATCCGCTTTTGTTGATAGCGACTCCCTTGTCCATCAGGAAGGAAATAATGGATGTACCACCTAGGTCTACATTTATGATAAGCTATTTCAGATCTTCTTTGATTTCTGTGGCAGTAGCTCTTCAGATTGAAAATACTTTTGTCATTTGAATTCTTTCAGTTTCAGAACACTGTGAGTCTGATAACATTGAGGACTCCGGGTGGACAGCTACCTCCCTCAAGTGGTGAAGAGTTTGGGCCATGCTTTTCGGCATCCTCTGAGTGCCAGTTTCGTCGTCAGGGCTCTGGAGTGCCTGGGAATCGGGTCTCTTCCCACTTTTACTATAGCACACCGACTGGAAATTACCTCTTTTTCCACAGTTGTGGCACATACATACCAACTGGAAAATACTTCTCTAGCTACAGCTGTGACATGCGTTCTGTGCTGCTGGGAACACACCCAGGTGCAGTGAGTGAAAACCTTATCTGAAGATGTCCCATCACTTCCGCTTGATATTTGACATATTTGACAGTGCGGGAAGATCTTATAGACAGAATGTCTTCAAGTTTTTTCAGGTTCTGTAGTAGTTTCTGTCTCAAACAGACCAACTCACAACCAGCAACAACCTGATCTCAGAGCTTCCTTGCTGAAGTCACAGTATGGCAGCGAGTCCTTCAGTCTCTTTACAAAAGCGTCAGTTGTTTCACCTCTCTTTTGCATTGTGGCATGAAAAATGCATTATTCATAATCAACATTTCGTTTTGGGAGAAAGTAAGTCATCTAGTGTTGTTTTAGACTACCTTAAGAAAGATCGATATATATCATGTCATGTGGTAGGACCAACACAATAAATGAGAAGGCATCAGAGTGCTTTACATGAGGACCAGTTTCGTTACAGATGGACACGTTCATTTTTTTTTAGTAAGGCAAGGGGAGATTAAGTGATTTGCCCAGATTCTCACAGGATGTTGAGCGTCGTTGCCGAGACTTGAACCCGGTTCCCCAGCTTCGAGGTCGACAGTTCTTGCCGTAAGGCTGCATTTTTCATCTTCAGCGCTCCAGCATAAATGTTAAAATCCTTGAGCCATCAGCACCACCTGGGGCCTAAAATAACCAGGCTGAAAGGTGGCGGTACCTCCAAAGATATTGAGTCAGAGACTGTTGAGGCATGTGACACAGACAGCTTACTGCTTGACGGTAGGATGGGCATCAACTAATGCAGCAGGTTCATCATCTTTAGAGGGCAAGGAAGCCATCAAGACCTCAAGTGTGAGGCAGGGTTATGGGAGATGAGCAGACCACAAATTCTGCAGTAGAATCTGCATTGCCACGTTAATACTCATTGCCAGCGTAGTGACCTGGTCAAACCTTGGTTACATGGATATCAAACGCCGAGGTGGGAGACAGAACCTTGAGACTGCGTAGTCTCCTGGATTTGAAAACATCTGCATCAACTTCATAAATCGACACCATACTTCAACAACAGTTATTAATTCTGTTTCATACAACAGCACCGTCTCTTTCTAGCACTAGGAGAGGGAGACATGCTGTAGAGCTTAAGAGGACGCAACACTATCTTTCAGCAAGGAATTACTATCTAGAACCAGAGTTTCAGAAAGTTGGCCAGCATGTGCTAGTGAGAGATAGGAAAAGCACGGTGAATCAGAGTACCTGAATGCACTCCAAAGAGAGCACTCTTTTATATCAAGTGGGCGTTATACTGGAAGCTTGTAGCAGTCTTTTAGAGCTGGCATGACCGGACTCCACAAAACAAAACCAAAGGAAATGATGGACGGAGTGTTGAACATTGCAAGCACTCACCCCCAGTCAACTGATCTGGGTTTAATCCATCACCGTTCTTTAGCCCACTCTGCCACCCCAGTTCAGACATGGCCATATGCAAATCAGTCTGACCCTGTGCCCTCATGGGATCAGTCCAAAGCCGTACAAAAGGGAGTGGGCTTAAGAACGGTGATGGATCAAACCCAGATCTGTTGACTGAGTGTGAGTGTTTGATTGGTTCTGATGCTCAGTCCATCACCACCCCCTTTTGTACCGCTTTGTTTGCCATAAGTTGGCAGGGTATGCTCAGACGTGAGTCCCTTGCTCACTTTGCCACTGGATTCAAGCAAGCCTGGCTGAAGACAGCTGAAATGCCAGAAACCGGTCCTACGAAGCTTGTTTCCGGTCCAGGGAAGGCATGGCTTGGCAGTTCGGGCTGGACTGTTCCCATGAGGCACAGGGTCAGACTGATTTGCATATGGCCATGTCTGAACTGGGGTGGCAGAGTGGGCTAAAGAACGGTGATGGATCAAACCCAGATCTGTTGACTGGGTGTGAGTGTTTGATTGGTTCTGATGCTCTGTCCATCACCACCCCCTTTTGTACCGCTATGACCGGACTCCACCCCTTACCTTGTATGCCACATTCGGAACTGCCATCTCATGAGAGCAGTTTCTGTTCCATGGTGCTCATGGAGCATACTATTTATATTTACTGAGACAAAAGGACAGCCTTTATTTTCTCCCCTTGCAAGCAGATTCTTGTAGTGGCAACCAGGGAATGCCACTGTGACACACAGGTGGGCACTGTTGGGTAGTTCGCATCGCTGCAGACTAATCTGAAAGCTCAGACAGTAGGACCCCCCAGCCGCATCTCAACGGCTCTATCTTGAAATCGCAGTTCCACCAATTGCATGACCGTGAGTAGTACAGTTTACAGCCCAGTGACGGACAGAAGTGGGCCCTCTCGCCTGAGGCTCAGGGCAGCGCCATCACAGGCCAGGGAACACATGCAACTGCCAGCATTTGTAGCTGTTACAAATTTTGTTTCAGATCCATCTGGTAAGTTTTTCTGTCTGCCGTTTTTTATTAATTGTTCATTTATGTTGGATTTCCCTTTTGGGGTAGATGTGATGAACGCAACAGTAATGGTGGTGATTTTTAAACTTGGGCTTTTTTACTTCAATTTTCTCTCACAAGAGGATAAGGGCTTGGTTCAAAAAAGGCACATCACATCAATGGCCTTTTCACTGTGACCCCGGTTACATGTGATGGTGGAGGTGGCAGGTCTGTGTGTGTGGGGGGCCCCGAGAGGGCTTCCTGAAGCTGTTGCAACTACAATAGGATACTGATCATCTCCATTTTTAAGAAAATGGCTGTTCCACTTTCTGTCTTTGCAATTCATTAATAACACGAAGCGCTGAACTATTTTTTTCTGGAAACTGCTTTGTATAGCTGGTGTAACAAATGTAGCCCAAACCCTTTAGAAATATATTTTTTTTAATGTTATAGGTGGAAGGCTTACGTTAATATCAACCACTGGTAAATTATTCAGGCCCTCATTCCAGCCCATTAGTTTTTTTTCTCACTACACCGCCTCAAAGACCAGTCATATGCAAATGAGAGTTACTGCTGCTTCAACAAGAACAGTCAACTTGGGGAATGAGACAAGGTTCTTTCTGTATAGGAGCACAAGTGATGCCAACCCGGTTTCATCCTGGCTGGATCTTCTATCTGACATATAGCTTGACTCCTGAGGCACACTGAGCACTGGACTCATGCCTTCGTATACCAATTGCACTTGTGGCGTCGTGATGGTGGAATGCTCAAATTAATGAATGCCATTGAATACTTTGGGCTGCACTATAGTCGATCATTGATTATTTTCAAGGTTAGTGGAGACGTTCCCTAGCAATTTAGGCCGGACCATTCCACTTGGCGAAGGAGCACAGCTGCTCTATGTATGGTTGCGCCCAGTCTGGAGTGTGCAAAAAAAATGGACTGGAATGTGGCCCAAGCGATTGCAAGTGGACAAAACGTTTGCGGCCATTCCTCTAACCACCTGTTACTTTTTTGTATGTCACGAAGAAATAGGATTGCCACCTATCGGTTTTATACCGGCATTTTTTTTAAAAAAATCGAAAATTCAACTAAAGCGGGTATTTTTCCCCTTATCAGTAACATACTTGAAACAGTAAATGTTAGAAGAAAATACTTTAAAATGTGTTCTACAGTCTGCCTTACTGAACCCGGACTGATAACTAAACTAAACAAACAGACGACTTCATATGAAACTCTACTTAAGAATTATGCCCGGGCCTATGCAGAATATTTAAACGTTAACAGATGGCCGGTATTGGAAAAGGTGGCTAACTTAGGCCCAAAACCTTTATCCATAAAACAAGTCGCCCAAATCCTTTTTCCATAAAATAGGCCTGACGGTTTCTTGACTTGCACTGATTGCCCCACAGATTTTCAGGTCTGGGGCCTATCAGTTTTTGAAGCAACACTCAGACTGAGTATTAAGTGCTCACCATAAACACAGAACCAATGTGAGCCACTCATCGCCCATCCCATCTTCTGTCGTCGTGCAGGCCATTGCACAGGACTTACTTATGGAAAGGCTTTCCACAACACTTGTTGTCTGCTACTGGCCCACTACTCGATTGCTGCCCCTTCCCCCAACATCCCATCCCAAAAGGGCGAATCTGTACCGATACAAGTAATGGGAGATATAAAGGGTGCTGTTAAGAAGACTCTTCAGGCAAGGTAAGAGTCGTAGATCAACTTTATTAAGTCGTACATAAACAACACACCAGCCGGAACAGGAGGTCTGCGTCTCAGCCGGTCAGATCAAGAATAACTGTCAACGGTTAGAATATCAGCTGGCATTCAAGAATGCCAGCTGATGTCATAACAATGCCAGCGCGAGGGTAGGGAACGCGCGTGGAAGGGGACAGAAGCCTAGGGGGGACAAGTTAAAGTGAAAGACCTATTAAGGTGCAACACAACACATCTCCTTCCCAAAGGGGAAGTGGAGGGAAGGACTATACTGGTACAGAGAATAGGATGTACGTTCAAATAGGAAAAGTAATTATTCACAAAGTCTTTGAACTTGCTAGGCATAACAACTGTGCATCCAAATCTACTAGTAGTGCTTTCTTCTATCACCGAATCTTCCCCGGGATCCTGTTCTTCCTCAGACAGGCTGGTACTACCAACACTGGTTAGATCTACTGACTCACTACTGCTGATGTCTTGGTTTACCCCTATCGATTCAATTAGATCCTGGTTGGGAAGGACGTTGGCTTCTGTGGTTTGGGATGGCCCAGGTGTTCTGTTCTCTTCTCCCTCTATACCAGACTCATCATCAAACAACCAGTCCAAGTTAATCTGTCTATAACCTTCCTCACATATGTCTTTCTGAGATTGTCTGGCATCACCTTGATTGGGGATGCTTTCAGTCCTTCCGTCAGTTCTCTCACAGGCAGAAAGTGCAGAAGCATGCCATACTCTGCCATCGCTGAGAAGGGCGGAATTACAAAAGACTCTTTCTACGAGTGGTTGTGAAAATCTGTTTTGTCCTTTTTCAATGAGTACACTTCTTTTCACCCTCACTGTGTCCCCCTCTTTGAGATGAAGTGGTTTACACCTATGTTTAATATCAAATCGCCTCTTGCATGCGCTTTGTGCCTTCTGTACATTCTTCCTCACCAACTCCACAAACCACTCTGCTTTCCTTGCTGTCTTAAGCCAACCCACTTTGTCTTTAGATAAGAGCGTCCTACCTCTCATCAATTCGAAGGGGTTGAAAGATTTACTTTCTCCTGGTGTAATTCTGTAAGCCCAGATCATTTTGTTCACTTCAGTCTTCCAACATAGCCCATTGTTATTAGCTAGTTGTATTGTGCCTTTAATAACCCTGTTAAATCGTTCCACAGCCCTGTTTCCTGCGGGATGATACACAGAGGTGGTTTTGTGTGTTATTCCGTTTCTTTCTAAGAACTTTTTGAAACTTGCAGAGGAGAACTGGCTACCATTGTCACAGACTATAGTTTTGGGTATTCTTCTCTTGTGAAAATGCTATCAAGGAATGTGATAATGTTTTTGGCCTCGACCTTGTGAATCACCTTAATCTCTGGACACTTTGAAAAATGGTCCACCAGGACAACCACATACACGAGTTCCCCCTGGTACCGTATGGGCCCCATTATGTCTATACCCACGCCAGGGCAGGACAAAGGTTGCAACAGTGGTTTTAGTGTCCCCTGAGATTTGTCTAAATTTTCACATTGGACACAGTCCCTGACCTTTCTTTCAATTTCCAAGTCACAGCCAGGCCACCAGTACAAACATTGTATTCTGTGTTTAGTTTTGTTGATCCCTAGGTGTCCTTCATGGCAAATCTCCATGATTCTGCCTTTTAGGGTCTCAGGGGGTATTACCTTACCTGGTCTCAAAATGAGCGCCCCCCCCCCCCCCCCCCCCCACTGACAATTCATTTCTGAGTTCCCAGTATGGTCTCAACTTTTTTTTTACATGTTTCTTGCTTGGCCAACCGTCAATGATGAATATATTTACTTCCTGTAGCTTCTCGTCCTGTTCATATTCTTTCAACCATACGTCTGTGTATGCTGGGGAACTCCTCATTGATGCTTGCCACACAAAACTCTTCTTCTTTGCATCCTGTATCGTTTGAATTAGGTAGTGGTAAACGGCTTAGAAAATCTGCTACCACATTCCTAGCACCTGGCAGGTACTGCACATCATAATTGTAGTCTAACAGCCTAACTGACAAGCGTGCGAGTCTGGTGAGGCGTTATACAACCCTTTAACTGTGAAAACCTTCGTGAGAGGTTTTTGGTCACAACGTAAAGTAACTCTTTCCCCAAATGTACTGGCGGAAGTGCTCTAATCCCCAAGCGCAAGCTAATACTTTGCGCCCAATAACTGAGTATCTTCCCTTGGTGGGCGTAAGTGAGCGGGAAGCAAAAGCAATGGTTACTTCTTCTCCGGTTACACCTGTCTGTGTAAGGACTGCTCCTATTCCCTTTCCGCTAGCATCCGTGGTCACCACACTGTTGAGGCTCGGGTCAAAAACTTGCAGAGGAGCTGCATCACAAATTTCCTGTTTGATTGCTTTAAACGCTTTATTGCAATACTATGACCATTCAAACTTGTTCCTGGATTGCAATAATTGTCTAATGTCGTATGTCTTAGTTGAAAAATGTCTTACAAATTTAGAATAGAATTCCACCAGCCCTAAGAAGGCTCTCGGTTCCTCCTTGTTCTGTGGCACTGGTGCGTCCCTTATGGCATTAAGTAACTCCTTAGGTTTTATGCCCTCGTGTGATTTCATGCCCCAAGTACGTGACTTTCTTTTCAGCAAACCTGCATTTAGCATACTCTGCGGTCATTCCACATTTTTGTAGGGTATGAAGTACCCGTGTTAATCTTTGTTCATGGTAATTTTGTTTTTTTCCCATTACTAGAATGTCATCTTGGAAGACGAGCACATTTTTGACTCCTTTAAAAATTTCATGCATAAGTCTTTGGAACAATGCAGCTGCCGATGCCAGCCCAAAAGGTACTCTCTTGAACCTATAACACCTGAATGGTGATATGAAGGTGGTGAGGCACCTGCTGTCTGGGTGTAGTGGAACCAGGTGGTACGCTGCGGTCAAGTCAATAGTGGAGGACACCTTCATGTCTTTTGTGAGGTAAAGCATTTTGTTTATTTTAGGGAGAGGGTACTGTTCTACCAGGATACTTTTGTTGAGGTCGCGTAAGTCTATGCATAATTTCAACTTGCCGTTGGGCTTGCGGGCTACCACCAAAGGTGCTACCCACTCTGATGATTCTGTGTGTTCAATGATGCCTGCATCGAGTAGGACCTCAAGTTGTGCCTTGACCTCCTCTCTTAGGGTGAACGGAATGTGTTGCACCTTGTGTATGCTTGGAACAGCGTTTTCTTTTAGCTTAATTTTATGTTAAAACCCTTTCAACTTTCCGATTGTGCCATTGAAGACTTTGGGGAACCTGCTTGCAATGGTAGACCAAAGTCCTTTATCCTGCTGTGTCAATAGCATGGGTTCCGAACTGTTGGGATTGTTATCCCCAATTTTCCTTAGTCTTTCCATCCCAACACTGAGGGTCCCGTGGCAGAGATGTATAGTTTACTGATGGTTTCTCTGTCCTTAAATGCAAATATCAATTCCCTATAACCTACTAGCTCAATGGGTTCCCCATTTAATGTTTTTAGTGTGATATCAGGGTATTCCATGTCTTGTCCTAATGGGTTTTGGAATTTCTCTCTCCATACATCTCTGTTTATAAAGGTACAGGGTGAGCCTGAATCTGCGACAATTTCAATGCTCACTCCTCCTATCGCAACTGTACACATGGGTTTCTTCTTTTTAGCTTTTTCATTGACATTTGTTTCAGATACCTCAATAACATTAAGCACACACAAGTTGTAATCTGACTTGTCAGATATATCCTCCTCATATTCAGTGTTCCCTTCAACCAACTTGACTCTTGCACTCATTTTTCTGTGACATACTTTCTGAAAATGCCCTACTATTCCACATTTACTACATTTGCTGTTGTGTGCAGGACATTTCCAGTCATTGGCTAGATGTCTGTGACTACCACAACGATAACATTTCCTTTGTCCAAATTATTTAACTACCCCTTTATGATCATACTCTACTTCTACTTGGCTTTTACTCTTACTTTGTATATTGTGCCTTATCTTTTTTCCACTTATTTTTTCTACTACATTCGGTTCTTCTGCCTTTGTTTTGCTCTCATTCAGTACTGCTTTGGCACATCTTCCGTCATTTCTGCCCTCTTCACTATTTCAATTACGTCATTTAGGGGTTTTTCACCTTTTGCCCACAGCGCATCCTGAATGTTGGTGTTAGCTGCACACATTACTATCTGGTCTCTTATTAATTCATCATGCAGGTTTCCGAATTTGCATGTAAGTGCTATATTTTTAAGTATTGAAACGTAATCCTCTATACTCTCATCTTTTCCTTGTTTGCGGTGGTAAAATTTATATCGGGTCACTGCAACACAGACGGTAGGCTTGTAATAACTGTCTAAGTCTTCCAATGCATTCACAAAAACATCCCCCTGTTCGCCTTCCCGTACTTTTTTTGTTGATGCTATTATAAACTTTAAGTCCACCTGCCCGTAAGCAATGCAATAATATTTTCTTTTTCTCTTCAGGCTTAAGCGGTTCATCCTCATTTTCACAGGTGGAAATATAATTTGTGAAGTATTCTCGCCATTCTTCCCACTTCAATGGTGGCTCTCCAGATACCGCTAAAAATGATTGTGCGGGTGACAAATTGTATTTATTGCCAGTTGCCATGTTATCTGATTTTGCAATGCATGAACGCGTTCAATGAGCTTTTGTCTCCAACTCTCACTATTTCACTTTATATAATGCACTGTTTTCTTATTTTCAAATACTCTTCTAATTTCCCCACAATTCTTACTTTCTTTCCTTTTGCTCTGCGAAACTGCAGGACAACACGACCACCCGTGTTCCTGTTATCGTGCATCCATAGTTTACTCGATGGTGAAACTGACGGGTTGATTTCACAGCTGATAGTATTATTTCAAGATGGTTGCACGTACACGTAGCGGGCTGTCACGTGGAAGACTGTACTGCTGACCCAAACTGTATTTCAATATGGCGGCTGTGGTGCGCGCTCACGTCAGCGCCGCACGCTGGCTTCAACTGCGCCACTGACTTGTGAGGAGATCACCTCAAGAGTCTCTTCACACGGCTGGGACACTCGAGTATGCGTTCCCACAACATTTAAGTCTTTTAGCACATTCAACGCCTGTCAGTTTCTCTTTCCACGATGCATTCGGCCAAGATTATGCATGCGTCACCCTCCTTTCCTCACCTCTCAGCTGTTGACCGTCCCCATGGCTCGCAGCTCCCCAGGCAGCGCTCAAAAATAGTTTAACTCTCCAAATCTCGAGCGTTTCCCTTAAGAATGCGGTGTCAAGTTTGGGTGCCAGGTCTGAAAGGATCCTTCAATTTCAACCTCCTCCTTCGCGTGGACTCTTCGGTGTGTTGTTCTCCTCAACTCGTCGCCATAATTGTTAAGAAGACTCTTCAGGCAAGGTAAGAGTCGTAGATCAAATTTATTAAGTCGTACATAAACAACACACCAGTCGGAACAGAAGGTCCGCGTCTCAGCCGGTCAGATCAAGAATAACTGTCAGCGGTTAGAATATCAGCTGGCATTCAAGAATGCCAGCTGATGTCATAACAATGCCAGCGCGAGGGTAGGGAACGCGCATGGAAGGGGACGGAATCCTGGGGGGGGACAAGCTAAAGGCAAAGACCTATTAAGGTGCAACACAACCGGTGCGTTACACTAAAAAAAAACGCAAACAAGAAAATAGTTAAAGTACTCCGTATTTGAATGATGGAGAATGTGCCCGAAAGCCACATATCAGACTAAGAATTCAAAAGATAATATTCAATCTCCCCTTTATGACGGGAGCTTTGTCCCAACAGCTCCCGTTTCGTTTTTTTCAAGACAGGGGCGCCTCACAGCCAGGCCCCCAGGATCTGCGCTTTCGCAAGCAAAAAAAAAAAAAAAAAATCAAAGAAAGCAGAACAAGTTCTGTTAGGGGATTTGATTTTTACAAGGCATTGATAATATAAAAGAAGAAAACGCCAGGCTTGATAATGTCGCAGTGTTTTAAAAAAAAAAAAAGCTAAGAAGAGAGGCCATTTTTAATCACCCGCTGTACGTCTTTTTCCCCCCCAACGAGATTCAATTAACTGATAACAAGAGGCATCAAATTAATTTTTCAAGGATGTTAGATTTTGATGAAGGAAATCTTTCTGATTTCAATCGGGGCGTGTTGGAAAACGAGGCAGCATCTGTGAGGCCTGCACAAATAACATTACTACATTTGTCCTTCACTGGGAACCAAACACCCAATTGTAGCGCCTGACTCTCAGAGGGTAGCGTTGCAGAGCAGTCTGAGGCTTACTCAAGGGAGGTGGTGTGGGCTAGTAATCGCCATTTGCAGGTGCACAAAAATAACACTCAATAATTGATTGTCCAGTCTGTACTTTGCTTTATAAAAGTAAGAGTACATTTATTAAACACACACACTACTCAATACTATGCACCAATTTACAAATATACATAAGCTGTTGGAATTACTTTGTGACATTGCATAACATCTCCACCCCTCCCGCAGGGGGGGTGGGGTCTAGTACCACCACTCCCATGTATGCACATCAACTTGCCCCCAATGCAGTTAGTTGAACATAACCTGGAGCGAGGGCCCTGCGCACGGGCACCATCCCAGTGGCGACCCACCCCATTACCTCAACAAGCATTAAAAAGGGGTAAACCTGCCTTGGTGACACATGACCCTGACTGAGCATCTCCTACTGACCATAAAGTATGCACCTCTATATCTTAAGGGCTAGCAGTCTGGGGTCTTCACCTAAGCGCAGCAGCAAGAATCCATGTTTACGCACACTTTAGAATGACAGAACTCATCACCTTGGTTGATCATTTGAATGCATTGCAATTACAGCCCCTAAGGGCATCACAGATGAAATCACAGGAGTGCGCATAAACAGCCAGACACCCTAGCAGGACTGTCTGGCAACATAACCCCACTTGGCTTATGACATCTCCTTACATATGTGACTTACAGTCCCTTCAAAAGAAGTACTCCTGGCAACTACACTTCTCCTGCAGTGTGCCTCTTCACTTTAAAAGGAATCCCAGGTAAAAGCATGAGATTACGTAAATACAGCCAGACCCCCTAGCAGGAAGGTCCAGACACATAACTCCATTTAGCTTAACATCACCTTACACAGGTTCTTCACTTTACACATGTGACTTTCAGTCCACCTAAAAAGAAATAACCAATAGTAAATGCATTTCGGTGCAATTACACCACTTCACCTCTAGGGGATGCCCTTCTCCAGACATCCCCCAACTCAGCCCTTCAATCCGTGATGCACTTCATAGTACACCCTCAGCTGTAGAACATAAGTTCCAGCCTAGAAGGTGTTAAAGGCTGGCTGAGTCCTGAAGGGGTTATTCTTTCAGAGGCCCCTTGAAACTTAGGGGTGGACGGTTCTTCTTTATGCTGGGGGAGACTGCGGTGCTCCTGCAGCCCCCCTGCACCCCTTTTCACACGTGAGGGTGACCCCCTCCTCTGGGCACCAAAATGGCAGACTTCTTCGTGCTGTGGGGGGGAAGACTGGGCCTCTCCAGCGGCTCCCCCAGCACCTTTTCACAAGTGAGGGTGACCCCTCTCCTCTGGGGGCCACAAAGCACCAAAACTGCAGATTTCCAAATGCCCGGCGAGGCACCATGGGGCGCTTCATGCTCCTCTCCACCAGCCCCCACCAGTGGGTACACTCTCCTCCGCCCTCAGGGTCTCTGACTCAGCAGGGTGCTGTCTTCACTGGTTCCCTGCGCCAGCCTCTCGCCAGGCTCCCCTTCTGGGACTTCTTCTCCCTGCGCAGAGGCCTCTGCTTCTGTGCACCAGTCCTGGGCTCTTCTTATGGTGCTGATAGGGTCCTGGGGGCAGTCAGGGGGTCTCTCCTTCCAACTGCCCATTGCGCCAGGCTCCAGCACCTTCACCCTCAGCAGACTACACCCCAGAGAGCCCTTCTCTTCCTGTGCAAGCACTTTTTAAAAGTTGAGTAGGGGGCTGGCAGGAATTCTCTGTTGGTCCTATCAAACAGCAACACATCACGTCCCTGCCACTGCTCCCTCCTTCTTGTCCAGCCTCTGAGCTTGTTCAATAATGGCGTCCTCCAGGGTTTCTGGCCACATGTCTGAAGCCTCATTCCCCACACTGCCTTCCCTCCTTGTGCAGCCTGGTGCCTGGCACCCAGTGACAGCTGCTAATTGATGAACCTGTATCCCCTCCCATCTTCTCTTCATGGAGAGGAGGCCCTAGCTTGTGGAAGAAAGGTTATCAATCCATCCAGCTGAGGTCAGCCCTCAGCCTGGGTCTGGTCCTGGCTGGCTCACAGAAATATGACAGTTCTGGATGACCCAAAAGCAGTACAAATATGACTTTGGACTCTGCAGAATATGTCTTTTCACCTCCAAAACAATGGACTTTAGTACATGTCTGGAAACTGTAGGCCTTGTGGAAGTTAATTTAGCCATGGGCCCCACATTCCCTTAGGGAAATAATGAAGTGAAAACACAGTAAAACACACTGACTTTCCCTGGCATGTTTCTTTCCAGCGTATAAAGCCTATTCCATATCACCAACCAATACTGCATAAGTCCTGCCACACCATTCACTTTGTAGCTGCTCCTGGACTGCGCACGCTATGAATCTCCCCTGCGCAGCCCGTACACGTGTGCACACGCATGTACACATGTGTCTGCATGTAACCAGCCCGGTGTCCCTTACTCCAGCTGCTGCGCAGTGGCCTGGTCAAGCCAGGGGAACACCAGTAAAATCCCCATGCAGTCTCTTACATCCTGAGTTCACTGTGGGTGAGTCCCAACTTATGAGGCTCCCCCACAGTAAAAGCTCAACAATTAGGTGCTCAAAAATCAAAAAATCCGGGCGGCCCATAGTGTCAGAACCACCTTCTAACAGGGCGGCTATTGAATACCGGACAAGGTAAAAGTAGTTGGAATCGTGGTTTATTGCATAAATAATGCACCCACGACCGGAGCTATCCAACCGTGAAGAAACCAACGTCCAGAGTGACGTTAAGAAGGAATCTCCACGAGTGGAAGGCAACGCTCTGGAATGCACACAATGAAATGACATGAGTTGCGTGATGCCGCGCGACTAAGACACATACCATTGAACAGAGTAATACATCTCTTTAACACCTTCCCCTCTTTGAAGAACAAGAAAAATAAATGAATATACATATCATTATTCCAAAACATAGTCTCTCAATCTACACGAAATTCGTCTGAGACGTGATGATCTTTTTGACGTTGCCACAGAAAATTCACCAGCCTCCATAGCACTGGGCTGAATTTCAGGAGACAATGGCGAAGGTTCAGGGGCAACAGATTGAATGGGTTGACTTCCAGATGGTTCCAAAACACAACCTGAAAGAGGTATAGTCAATGCACCACTGTCAGTAACAACGGGTTGAGCAATTTGTGTACCAGATGATACCGAAATACCAACGGAAGAAGGTTTCTCATAGATCAAATCAAACCAGTCACAATGTTCAGACTCTGACTCTGAACAGATATGTTGTGTAATAACATCAGCTTGAAGGGGAGATACCTTAACAAGAGCTCTCTTGTTCCACCAACCTTTGTTGTCAAGGAGAGCAGAACCCCTACTAACATGAATGACTAATGTAGGAGAAGAGAATTTTGATTGCCCTTTTGGTATCCTTTTGGGATTTTTGATGAGCACCCAATCTCCTCTTTTCAAAGGTTGATCTACAGAATGTTTGCCAGCATCAAAACGTGCTTTCATGGCATTTTGTTTTATTTTAACATACTCTTGAATGGAAGCAGGCTTAAGTGAGACACTATCATCTTTGTGAAGCCAAGCGGGATTGAGATGAGCATGCACTTTCCTTTCCCTAAGCAACGTAAAAGGTGCAATGCCAGTGGTGGAATGTGGCGTGGTGTTATATGCCCAGACCTTATCATGTACAAAGGATAAAGGATCTAATCTAGAAGACATTGCAGTCTGAATGCCCTCCTTAATTATTCGATTGCACCTCTCCACCAAACCATTAGCAGAAGGTGAGTATAAAGCAACCTTAAAATGAGAAATGTCATGAGTCTTGAGAAAAGAACACATCTTTCGTGACACAAAGTGTGTACCATTGTCAGTCACAATGGTTTTAGGGAAACCTTCAACATCAAACACTGTTTGCAAAAATTTCATAGCATTATCAGTTGACGCTGCATTGCAAAAAGAATAGTATAACTATTTAGTATAGTAGTCAATCAAGACAATGAGAAATTTGTTTTCAGTAGGTAAAATATCATAAGGTCCAGAAAAATCTAACCCAACTTTGTCCCATGGGCCTACAGGAAGAGGAACAGGATGCAACGGAGTGGAAAGAGTCTTCCAATGTTTGTCAGAAAGAAGACATTGAGTGCAATTGTCAATCATTCTCTTGACGTGCATCCATGGAAGGCCACCAATAAAATTGTTTAATGCGTTGACACTTCTTGACAACACCAAGATGACCTTGATGGGCTGAACGAATGATTGAATTTCATAAGGATTCAGGTGGAACAAACAACTCATGACGCATAATCATATTGTTAACTAAAGAAAGTTCTTCATAAACATTCGCAAAAGCTTTTAAATCTGGAGAAAGATTTCTGCGCTCAGGCCATTTGTTCACAATAAAGCTCTTAACTTTGGAAAGTGTGACATCATTATACGCCGAATTCCACTCGGACTCAGACATTCCGCAACAGCATCAATTGCAGCAACCACACATTCAACATCATCATCATCAACAGAATTTTCCTTTAAAGACATTCTTGAAAGACAATCCGCTCTGAAATTTTTACCCCCAGAAATATGTTTGATGACAAAGTGAAATTCATGAAGTTTTGACAGGAGTCGAACAAGCCTAGCAGAAGCTCTGTTCGACGTGCTGCTTGAAAGCATGTGCATGAGTGGTTTGTGATCCGTGTAGATTTAAAACTCACGACCCCAAATATATGGTTTAAATTGTCCTCTCTTCTCCGTTTTCGCCCATCTTTAAAGAAAATCTCCTGCCCATTTCTCCCGCCGAAAGGCTTGAATCCCTACAAGAGCTTTCTATAAAAGGACACTCCAGCTAATTTCCCCGCTACAGTCGTGAAAGAAATATTCCTGTCTATGTTGATCATAATTAACTTAATTATGTCCTCTCTACAACTGTTCCTGGTATACGTCTGGCTTTAAAAACTATGTTAAACGCTAAGCAGCCGAACATGAATCTTTGCAACAACTTCAGTAACTGTTTATCCTTGGCTCTCTGACCATTTACCAAGTCCACTACTGTTCTATTGTCTTCGTTAAACAACACTGTTCTGTTATCCAACTTCTGTCCCAAACAGCCAAAGCAATTATCAATGGAAAAAATTCTACGAATGTAATGCTTTTCTTTTCTGAAAGCTCGGATGAAACACGGTGAGAAGGATATCCTTGAAGGTAGCTCTGGGTGGTGGGTGCGGAAAGAAATCCCGCTCGTCGCCAAGTTATTAAATACCGGACAAGGTAAAAGTAGTTGGAAGCGTGGTTTATTGCATAAATAATGCACCCAAGACCGGAGCCATCCAACCGTGAAGAAACCAACGTCCAGAGTGATGTTAAGAAGGAATCTCCACGAGTGGAAGGCAACGCTCTGGAATGCACACAATGAAATGACATGAGTCGCGTGATGCCACACGACTCTAATACACATACCATTGAACAGAGTAATACATCTCTATAACAGCGGCGTTCAAAAGGCACAAATGAATATCCCTTTTTAATCATCAGGGGCGCGGGGGACAAGGCCCCAAGTACCGAACGTGGAAATTCAAACAGTTTAATTACGGAGGTGGGAGGCGCCATTTTGTAAATTAATAATATGTCCATAAACTCCCACTCCAACAGACTACGCTTTTTTTCTTCCTCCCACTCACTATACCCTCATCCACGTATCCATCAGTCGTCTAAAAGGGAGAAAATATATTGTGGTTATTAACTAGGAAGCAATCGGCTCTCCGCAACTGAAAAAAAACTGTTTTGTTATGAACAAAATACTTAATGAATCCAAACTACGTGCCTCGAATATCACGTTAAAATTGTCCAGAAAAACTGTGAAACAGACTAAGGCGTGTCCGACTGAAATGGAGTACGCATGGGCGCGTCACCAAAACGTGGGGAGGAGGATGCGTGCGAGTTCCCCGATTCCCCTCCTGAAATCAAGAGTGCGCAAGAACTCCCGCATGCTTCATCAACGCAGGGGAAGATTGCGGTTCTTGTGGCGGTAGACAGACAGCTAACTGAATCAGGGAAGCAAAAGCGTTCAGAGTCGCCTCAGAGGAGTCAGGGTGCTCGCAACGACTCACAGATACACTTACTCCAGCACACAAAGCTAGAGTCCAGGGGTCGGCCTGCACCGGCGTGAAGCCTCGGGAGCCGTGGAAACGTCCACAGCAGCGAGGTGTGGTAGTGGGAGGCCACGAATAGTTCACAGAACGAGTGTAGCAGTCGGTGTCTGGTTGACACACAAAGTCTCGAGCTAGCGGAAGCCAGTGAACCTGTGCTGGCAAAACCACCTATGGGAAGGCTTTCTAGGAGCCAGCGGCGGACGAAAACAGAGAGTTGCAAGTGCCCCGCCCACGCGAGTACATAGTAGGAAACAGCCGGCCATGGCCAAGTACGCACGAGATAGATCGCCGAGCGCACTTGAGAAACCAGAAAACCCGCCACGCCTAAGAGAAAGAACAGCTAACTGCGGGCAAGAGGAAAGCAGGGGGAGTGGAGGGGAAAAACACACACAAGATGCGTAAAGAGACAAACTCGCACGAGGGTTGACAGCAGAAAGGCGTATAGACTGACACAAGTTACGGGACAGACACGCAGAATAAACTATGCCATCCTCAAGTTTCAAGTTTGATGAAGTCGTGCAGAAATGTGAAGGCTGAAATGTTAACATGCTGAGGCGGAAGATGTAACCTGGAACGAAACACTAGGTAAAAGAGCATAAAAAAGAGAAATGTTAGGAATTTACTTACGCCCTTAGCAAAAACAAACATACAGAGCTAGTCCCGCCTTTCGTAACCAAGTTTCAACGTGAGGTGCACGAAGTTGCAGACACATGTGTACCTCACCCAGGTCAGGAACGTCGTGGTTAACCGGGTCTGTACACACACACACACACACCTTCCGTGGTTGAGGCACAGCTGCATAGGTGAATTCAGGTTTAGAATTTTTTCGGTTGATGTGTTAAATCATGATAAAAATAAGCTTTATTTCGGAGTCATTTTGAAATTCTCTAAAAAGAATCAAACTTTGAGTCACTTGTAGAAAATGTAACGCCGATAAACTGGCACTCATAACTCGGCCTGTCTTTATCGCCCCATACTCGCATATTATAAGTTGTTGCACCTCACGCCAGGCATTTCATCAAATAAACACTCTCCCAAGTACGGAGACTGGGCTTCAGCAATCGGCTTCATTCTTGTGGCCATTGTAGTGTCCGGCGGGCGCGAGGCGTTCTAGCCTTCCGCGCCGCCGGGACGCGCTAGCGCTGACGCGTGACGTCAGACGCTAGCGAGGTTAAAAATAAAGGGGCATGGCCTCGACGAGTCAGTCGGGAGCCGCGTGCATACACACCACATGTCGGCTCCGGTGTCTTCTTAAGCGCTTATGCGCTGCTATGCAAATTAGGCCTCTAAAGGCATTACACTGGCGACGAGGGTCTTTTGAGCCCTGATGTGCTGTTTGGGCCCCACAATTCCCCTTCTGGCCTCCCAGTTGTCCTGAGCCTGTGTGTGCAGGCCCCCCTCCTGGTGTCCTGTTGGAGCCTGCTATGAGGCCTGGTGTGGATCACTGCAAGTGCCCTGGAGGCCCACCGAGCCGTCGGCGATGCTGCTGTGTGCGCCCTGGTGCCCCAATCCTTGGCTGGTGAGGGGTAAGTCTCGCCCAGGTGGTGCCACACCTGCCCCACGAGGTGCCTGATGACGACCGCGCCCTCCTACGGTTCGGGCCCAGGACGGGTGTGCTCGCCCCCACCCAGAAGCACCGAAGGGGTCCCGCGGATGACGTCTGGAGGTAGGCGCGCCTACCAGTGGGTATAGCCGCGCAAGGGAAGTCTACGTGCCGCGGCTGGAGAGGGTGCACGCCTGGTGGCGTCGACGCAGAGGAGCGGAAGCCGGTTCCACCCCGTGCTGCGCACGTGCCAAGATGGCGTCCATTCCCGCCATTGAGCCATTTGCAGTTGACGGCGCCCCGTCATCCCTGGCCCCGCGCTGGAGGGATTGGACAGACCGTCTACAGATCTACTTCGAAGGGGCTGGCATCGCGAGGAAACGGCGCAGAGCGTTGCTGCTCCACCTGGGAGGAAAAGACATCCACCGCATCTACAAGACTCTCGTGGAAGCCACGCCGAAGACATACCACACACTGCTGAACGCGCTCAACGCCCACTTCGAGCCCATGGCGAACAGAGACTATGAACGGTTCATCTTCCGTCAGGCCAAACAAGAGGCGGATGAGTCCCTGGATGCGTTCCATGGCAGGCTGAAGGAGTTAGCCAGCACGTGTGGGTTCCGCGACGAACAGGAGGAGATCCGAGGGCAAATCATACAGGGTTGTTACTCGTCTAAGCTCCGTGTCACGGTCCTCCAGGAAGAAGGAAAGCCCCTGGCGGACATCCTCACCCTCGGACGGTCGAAGGAGCTATCGCAAGCGAGAGCCTCGCATATGGAGGCGGCCCTACATCGCCCTATCAAGACGGAGCAAGTGCAGGTGGCGGAAGCGGTGAACGTAGTGCGGCCAAAAGGAAGGCAAGCCGGAGGGAGACGGCAGCCGGAGGCAAAGAGGAAAGACTGTGGGTACTGTGGCGGCCAACCCCACCGCATGCAAGACTGCCCGGCCAGAGGGAAAAAGTGCGGCGCCTGCGGGTGGATGAACCACTTTGCGGCGGTGTGCCGGTTCACCAGAGCCAAGAAAGAGGCGGCCCATGCGGTACGAGAAGAAGCAGACAGTGAGGACATGGACGATGACACCGAAGAATTCCCAGTCCATTACGTGTTCGCAATCCACCAACCACAGAAGAAGAAGCGCAGACTTCCGAAATGTCACATCCTAGTACAAAGTCAAGAGGTAAAGGCGACAATTGACACTGGGGCCTCCATCGAGCTGATGGCCGCCAATGTCTACCACCAACTGTGGGTCAAACCCCCTGCTGAGAGAGGAGAAGATTCGGGTGTTCGCATACGGCCAGAAGACGCCCATTCCCCTCATTGGGTGCTTCAAAACAGAGCTACAACATGGTGAGAGGAGCGTCAACACCACCGTCTATGTCACGGAAGAGGGCAGCGGGATGCTGCTGAGCGGGCAGTCGGCCGAAGAATTGAGACTGATCTCATTCGCCATGGCAGTCCTGGAGGAAGAACTGGATACAATCATGGAAGAATTTGGAGAGGTCTTTAACGGCATCGGGTGCCTGAAAGGAAAGGAAGTATCCTTAAACATCGACCCATCGGTCCAACCAGTAGCGTTGAGACACCGGAGGATCGCCTTCCACCTGCGGCAGAAGGTCGAGAAGGAGCTGGAGGCCTTGGAGAAACAAGGCATCATCGAGAAGGTCAGTGGGCCAACCCCATGGGTATCCCCGATCGTCATCGCCAGGAAGCCGAAGCAGCCAGGGCAAGTCCGCATCTGTGTGGACATGCGCCTCCCTAACGCCGCGGTCAAAAGAGAGTGACACCTGACGCCCACCATTGAAGACATCTTGGGGGAGCTGAACGGGGCCAGGTGGTTTTCGAAGATGGACCTACGGTCAGGCTACCACCAGTTACCACTTCATCCGGACTCGAGGTACATCACCACGTTTTCCACCCATGTGGGCCTCAGACGGTATCGGCGCCTGAACTTCGGCATCTCGAGTGCCGCCGAGGTATTCCAAAATACCATCAGAGAAGTGCTCAGTGGACTCCCCGGCGTGCTCAATGTGAGCGACGACCTGCTCATATACGCGTCAACCATAGAGGAACACCACCAGCGGTTGAGAGGAGTCCTCAAGAGGATCCAGGAGTCAGGTTTGACCCTGCACCGGGAGAAGTATCACTTCCTACAGAAAACGATCAGCTTCTTTGGGTACACCTTCTCGGACCAAGGGGTGGCCCTGGACCCGGACAAGGTAAAGGATGTCCAAGATGCCCCAGCTCCGACGAACATCTCGGAGGCCCGGAGTTTCCTGGGCATGGTCAACTTCTGCGGCCGCTTCATCCCGGACCTCTCCAACCTCACCAAACCCCTCAGAGAGTTGACCAAATCGTCCACCACGTGGCAGTGGGGCCAGGAACAGGAACAGGCGTTTCAAGCAACGAAGGCGGCCCTGTCCGCGGACACTACCCTCTCATACTTCGACCCAGCAAAGCCCACCAAAGTGGCGGTCGACGCGAGCCCGTTTGGGCTGGGAGCAGTCCTGACACAGCTCCAGGACAACGAGGAGTGGGCACCCATTGCTTACGCCAGCCGGTCCCTGACCGAAACAGAGCAGCGGTACTCGCAAATCGAGCGAGAAGCCATAGCCATCCACTGGGCATGCCGGCATTTTCACGTGTACGTGTATGGACACCACTTCACGGTAACAACCGATCACAAGCCACTCATTCCTCTGTTCCAAGGGTCGTCCTCAAAGCCGCCTCCCCGGATTGAAAAGTGGATACTCCAACTACAAGGGTACGACTACCGAGTGGAGTACAAACCCGGGGCCACGAACCCGGCGGACTACCTATCACAGCACCCGCGGAAGGCCACAACAGAAGAGAAGGAGGAGGCCGAGGACACAGAGGAGTACGTTCGGTATGTGACAGAGCGGTCACGACCCCTCTCGATGAGCCTAGCCGCGATCATAGAAGCCTCAGAAGGTGATGAATGCGTGAGAGCAGCGGCGGAAGCTGTCAGGTCAGGAGATTGGAGGGCAATCCAAGCCTCGCTCAACAGAAAGACGCCCCAAGCCAAGCTGACACTGGAGTCATTCCTGAAAGTGCAGAGTGAGCTGTCCGTCGACGCCCAAGGATGTCTTCTGCGAGGCCCGAGACTAGTCATGCCAGCCAGCCTCGCTCAACAGGCGGTGGACCTCGCCCACAGGGGACATCAAGGAATGGTCAAGACAAAGGGCAGACTCCGAGCCAAAGTCTGGTTCCCAGGCATGGATGCGATGGTGGAGCAGACGGTAAGAACCTGCATGTGGTGCCAAGCCGCAGGACAGCCGGAACGCCCCCACCCCGTGGCGACCGAAGATAACCCCCTGAGACCGTGGGAGTGTGTGAGTGCCGACTTCGGACACCTCCCCGATGGACGGTATGCGCTGGTCATCATAGACGATTTCACCAAGTACCCGGAGGTTGAGATTGTGGGGAGCCAGACAGCCACGGAAGTCATAGCGAAATTCGAGAAAACCATCGCCACTCATGGCATCTTCGGGGTGGTCAAGACTGACAATGGACCGCCGTTCCACGGGCAGGAGTTTGCCGAGTATCTTAAGAGCTGGGGGATCCACCACCGCAAAGTAACACCAAGGTGGCCCCAAGCCAATGGAGAGGTGGAGAGATTTATGAGGACACTCAACAAAACCATTCGCATCGCCATGGCCGATGGATCTCCACTGGAGAGAGCAATATACAGTTTCCTGCGGGAATACCGGATGACCCCCCACGTCACAACCGAGGCAGCACCAGGAACAGCCACCATGGGGCGGATTGTAAGTGACACAATCCCACACCACCCCACTTGGGTTCCGGCACAAGCCTCAAATGAGAAGACCCTAGCCAATCGGATGCGCTCGAATGACCACGCCAGCCAGCGAAGGGGTGCTAAAGAGTCCACGATACAACAACAGGACCGAGTGTATGTGAAGGACCGCTACCCAGGCAGCAAGTTCAGACTCCCATTTGAACCGCAACCATGGGTCGTCACCCGCCTGACAGGCACGATGGTGACCGCCCAAAGAGGAGCCGAAACGGTCACGCGAGATGTGTCGTTCTTCAAAAAGGTCCACCCCGGAACACCTTCCCGTCCCGGGGCCGAGCCAGAGGAGCCGGACCCCGACCAGCCGAGCGGAGATCAGGAGGCGGAGGACGGGCGGAGTGAGGATGGCGGTTCCCCGTCCATCCCAGCCACCCCGGGGGCTAGTCTACCTGGCGGGTCCCCAGCCAGGGCAGAGCCGAACACCCCAAGGCGCAGAGCCCCTGAGGTGGCCCTTTCCAGAGGCGGTCCGTCCCGCTACAACCTGCGGAAGAACCCGGCACCGTCATCCCAGCTGGCGGACTATATGGTGTAACCTGTAAGGACTGGCAGACTGGTAACAGACTCATCGTTGAATTTTTGGTCCTACGTTTTGTTTAATGTTTATAAAGGTTGGAAGGAATGTAGTGTCCGGCGTGCGCGAGGCGTTCTAGCCTTCCGCGCCGCCGGGACGCGCTAGCGCTGACGCGTGATGTCAGACGCTAGCGAGGTTAAAAATAAAGGGGCGTGGCCTCGACGAGTCAGTCGGGAGCCGCGTGCATACACACCACATGTCGGCTCCGGTGTCTTCTTAAGCGCTGCTATGCAAATTAGGCCTCTAAAGGCATTACAGCCATGCCCTCAGTGTTCACCTAGACGTGTGTAAGAACAGTAGACCGCTGCATTCATTTTCTTGTGTAGAGTCCTGACATGCACTCAGCTGTTTCTATCTTATAAAAAATCCTGCGGAATTAACTCTTGTGGCAGGCCTTATAGGAAGCTTATAAACATAGGGGTGTTTCAGTTTGATTTGTCAAAAGACCGTTCCATTGAAAAGTGGACTGCTGTTATGCTTAGGTCCTATATTTCCTGTAAAGGACAGCTGGCTAGCCTCTCTACCATATTAACCCCCTTTGTGCCTGGTTTAACGTTTCACCTTTCTGCTGCTTTGAGTCAATTTTGCGGGAATCCCAGAATGAAGGGGAAGAGAGGAGGATATGTGCTTTCTCTTCATTTCCTTTTTAGGTCTGGCTGGACAGTGCAGCTGTCGCAGAATGTAATGTGATCAACCAAAAAAAAAAAAAGAGCTTTTATGAGTACTACAGAGAGAGGCTGTGGTTATCCAGGAGTACATGTTTTGATTGGGCAGAAGTTGTGCGTGCCCACAGAAAAAAAATCCCCTACACGCAGCTGTGATTATTTTATTTTTCAAGTTGCCTGAACCAGCAGCATTATGGCTACATGAGCTTTCGTGGGCACACACACAACATTATAATGCTGTTGAAGTGTCTCAGAT
The DNA here is from genome assembly GCF_964204655.1 of Triturus cristatus. Lineage (NCBI taxonomy): Eukaryota > Metazoa > Chordata > Amphibia > Caudata > Salamandridae > Triturus > Triturus cristatus. The sequence goes on along the minus strand of NC_140579.1, from coordinate 852,574,730 downwards.
AACTAGATAAATTACATTGTTTGGCTTTCTCCAGCACAGTGCCTAATTTGAGCAGGTGGTTTCGGTGCTGGGCACCGGTAGTTAATTTAATTTTCAACATCAGCACCTATAACAGCTGCCACAGATAGGACAGTCATAAGGAATGTATTGCAGGCCCAGCACCTTCCCCTTCTGTCATTAACTTTAGACTTCTGTGTGCAGTTTTGTGTTTGAGAACAGCAGTGCTTGACTCTTTGCTGGTGGCCCCCACCAGCACTTATTTTTGGGGACCAGCACTTATTTTTCATCAGACATTTTCTGAGAGCAAGAGAAGAAAAAACAAACAAAAGTGAAAGACAGAAAACTGTCACAAAGAGAGAAAGCAGGAACATGCACGGATAAGATTTAGGCAAGAAGTGTCTGGCAGTGGGTTAAAAAGGCATGAGGTGAATTCCCAACTATCCAGCCTTGGTATTTGGCACGCTGATGTTTTAATAGCACCGGACGAGGGCTTCTGAACAGAGCTTTGAGCACCAGTACTCATTCTTTTAGAAATTAAGCACTGGGTATGGGGTGCCCAGGGCTACAATAGTCTACATAGATCATTGGGTGTGGCTTTTGCAGTGCATGACCTTACGTGATCAACACAAATGAGCTTTCGGAGTGCTACCAAGCAAAGGTCATAGGCTCCATACACATGTTGGTTTCCCTGAATACAAGATCTGATTGGGATGAATTTGTGTGCCTTAAGTAAAAAGACTTTGTATTGCGCTTTTTGGCTTGTGGTAAAGCCTATACACGATGTAGTAGGACTTATTTGATTATGGTGACTAGCCAATGACTATAGGCCTGGTCCGTTTATGATAAAATGTTATGATAAAGGCACTAAGCCGGACATATTTATTGAAAAAAATCATATGTAAAAGTCAAAAAGCATTTAAGAGAGGATTGTTATTACTCTGTTTTAAAGATGATATATGGGTATTTTGCTACATAGAATCTCACGGATGACTGTAGGAGGCAATGGCTGGTGACAAACCTTGGATATAGGATTGCTCTGTGAGAATCCTCATGATGTCCTCTTAGGCGAGATAGTACTTTGCTTAGCAAACTATAATTTTGTATACCTTTTTCAAATTTTATGACTGTGTCTGATGGTAGTCACGAGGAAAAACTTGCACTCAAAACTTTAGGCCTGAACTGGTCATGTTGAAAACCTATAGGCCTGATTGGTGGATTGGGATGGGCGTGGTCTGCTTATTATAAAAACATGACAAAGGCAGTTGGTGTAGCTTATTAACTGTGAAAAACATTTGTTGAATCCAGTAAGCCTATAACAGTTTTTTTTTTGTCAGGCTATAGCCCGGAATTTTGTTACATGTAATCTCACAGATTCCCAGTAGGCAATGGTTTGGGCCTTGGCCACCCATTCTGACAAATCCTAGGGGTTTTCATTGTGATGATATTTATTAGGCCCAGTTAATATGGGTTGTATATTGTCTTGCAAGCTGTATTTTTCTACATATTTATAATTTTTATAACTGGATGCATAATGGTTGCCAGTTTATGTGCACTGGAATAGGCCATTGTTGGGCAAGGTGTAAGCCAATGGTAAGAGAACATGCCTTATCAATCCATGTGGAAAAGTCATGCCAGATTACATAGGTTTGATCTGTTTATTATGACATTTTATAACCAAGCCAGTAAACCAGACCTAATTAATGTAAAATGCATGTATTAAAGTCAAGAGGCTTTTAAGAATGGATCATTACACTGTGCAAAACCTGTAGGCAGGTATTTTGTTGCATGGCATTTTACAGATTACCGTAATAGGCAAGTGTTTTGGTGATGGATTACTATACTACATATCTTCTTTGTGAGACTTAGGAGAGATAGCATTTTGCTTTGCCAACTGTAATTTACATTTGTAGTTTTATGATTGTATGTCAGATGGTTGCCTTGTGAAAAGCTTGTCCTCTGTACAGTAGGCTTAAGTTGGTTATGGTGATGACAGTGATAAAGGCCTTATTTCTTTTTATTATGAAAAGTAATGATAAAAGCACTAGGCCTGGTATATTTGGTATGAAATGTATCAAAAATAGGGGGGACCGGGTGCTGTATTTAAACAGGTCCTGCACACAAGCTCCGAATTGAACTGTGTATCAAGGGGGTGTGCAGTTCCTAGCGAGAGGGGCGGGGAAAGGGAGGTCTTCGTGATGCCCTCACACACCCCGAAAGATGTCATGCTTCATCACTGGGCCTTGCTCCTCGTCGGGCCGGCGCTGCATTGTCCGACGGGCTCCCGTAAACGGGGCTCTTTGTCAGATCTTTTGAAGAAGCCGTAAGGTGCATGCGGGTGTGAAGGCCGAGTAGTAGTTATTTCTCAGTATTTTGTTACATAAAATGCCACCGATTCATTTTGTAGGGAAGGATTTTGATGTTGGTTACTACCTTTGACAAACCCTGGGGAGACAATTTGCACCGTAATCACTATTTCTAGAATCTCTTCTAGCTGTCTGCCAGGGCCTTGTGATAAAAAATGATTAATACATTTATTTATATAAATATGTAACTATATAGATACATGGAGGGTTTTCTATGCATCTCTGTTCTGCCATTGGTCTGTCGGAGTGTCATTTATAGTCTACTTCCATCCATGACAGCGTACTGCAAGGAGCAGTGGTTCAGTCCACATTAGTCATTGGCTTTATTGCCCTGTGAATGACAGCATTTTCTGATAACATGCGTACAGCCACCTGAAAATGAGCATGCTTCCATGCTGGTCTGGTTGGCCAGTCCTTTAGTTTTGAATGTTCTCCTTTTCTAGATCCTCTTTTGTGTATTTGCTTCTCCTCTTTTTATAGGAATGTTTTTTTAAGCGGAAATTACAACTCTCCAGGCAGTGCTAACGGGTTGCATGCTTGCAGCTTACTTCATCTGTCAGGGACCGCATCCCATATGGCCACTTTCTCTAAACCAGGATACCATTATGGTATGCTATTGCCCACAATGTAGCATTGTTTTACCTTTTCAAGACGGCTAACAAGTTGGTTCTAAATGTGGCGGCCATGCTGGAACTTTAAAATAAGAATGGGCTATTTACAGTACCTCTGCAAGATGGGCATATGCTACTAGGCTTATTTTCATTATTACAACCACATGCCTGCTGTGTGTAGACAGCAACATGTTTTCTTTTTTCTACTTGCGTTCTTTTAACCCTTTCGCTGCTAGCCCTCACCCCTCCTTTGTGCGAAGCCTGTTTTTTGGCTATTTGGGGTAGTTCGCACTTAGCCCCCATAACTTTTTGTCCACATAAGGTATCCACGCCCAAGTTGAATCATTTTCTTCCAAATTCTGGGGATTCCAAAGGTACCCATGGTTTGTGGATTCTAGCTGAGGGGGACCGAGAAATTAGCCAAAATACAGCTATATTATGTTTTTTGGGGGGGAAAGTGCTGCAGAAAGAAGGTTTTATTTTCCATGCAAATGGTATCAAAGGGCTTGTGGTGCTACAATCGCCATCTTCCCAGCTTTCAGGAACAGGCAGACTTGTCAGAAAACCTCAATTTTCCACGGAGATTTGGCACTTTAGTGGAACATACCCTATTTTTACTATTATTTGTGCTTACAACCTTCTTCCAATTTGTGGTATAAATGGGTGTAAAACCAATAATGGAGCCCAGAAAGCTATACCTTTCTGAAAAGTAGACAAAATTATTCTTAATTCAGCAAGAGGTCATTTATGTTGATCCTTTAAGGTTTTCCTATAGAAAGTAACAGTTGAAATAAAAGAAAATATTGAAATTAAGTTGAAAAAAAACCAGTCATTTGTGCCTATGTTTTTACCTGCAACTTCTTCGAAGTATAGCAGGTTTTTTAAAGCAATAAATCGTTACGTCTGCTGGACCGGATATATAGTTCTTGTAAGTTCACAAAGAACCTGAGGTGCCAACTGAGCTGCGCCTTGCAATGGTTTTTCATTGTGTACCGGATATACCACAATTCATTTAGAGAAATATAAAGAGTGAAAATATGTATCAAGGAAGACTATCTATTTCTGAAATTGAAACATATGGAGTTTAGAAGCAGTGGTTATTTGCACATCTCCGAAATCGTGGGTACCCATACCAGCATGTGAATTAGAGGCCTTTTTTCAAAATGAATTCTTTTTTACACACTGTATTACATTTGGAATGCAGAATAGCATAGAAAGTGAATTGGTAATAACACTTGTTCTACAATTATGTATTACCCTAAGTCTCCCGATAAAAATGGGACCTCACTTGTGAGGGTAGGCCTTGTGCCCGCGACAGGAAATGGCCCAAAACATACTGAGGAGACTTCAAAATTATCAATCACAAAAAGACTTGGTTTTGCGAGGGAGTCACCTGCATTTTTGGTCCCAGGCACTGCAGGCATCTAGGGAAACCTACCAAAGCCAGACAGTTCTAAAAACTAGACTCTGAGGGATGTCCAGGGAGGTGTGGCTTGCGTGAATCGTCATTTCACTGAAAACCCAGAATAGCCCCGGGAGCTGGTGAAGCTATTCCCCTGCTCCCGAGGTTGTTGGAGTAAAGGAAATCCGAATACAAGAATGTGTGTCAGTGGATGCATGAGTGTTCAGATGAGTGACAGTCCATGTATCATGACTAATTGAGTTCCTTAACCCTTCAGTGACACACAAAGCACTTTCATATACTGGACTTTTTGTCATTGGCAGTGCTTATTTACATGTAGTCTCTTTCTGCCAAGGCCTCCGTTATTAGGTTCTGAATTTAAGCCTTTTGGAGGGACTGGCAAGCCAGCTACACTTCTTTTTCTGAAGTAGATTCCCATCCTCCTTTTCTCAATATGTCATGTCTCTGACATGAGTAGATTTTTACCTCCTTTACTGTTGCAAAGGCATTCTCGCTCAGTTACCAAGCCTGGGCCATATAGGAGGGTTGAAAACAAGAAACCCCAATCTGAAATGTCAATGCAAGAGGAGTGAGAAAGAAGCAGATGTAATGGGGGTACTACTCAATGACCATTGAGGCAGAGCTTAGCAGTTTCATGAAACTCAATCAACATCTGTAAAAGGTTAAACATGGGTACCGATAGGTATGTGTTCCCAGAAGCAAATACGCTCTGAGCAGAAGACTGCTTCTTTGGATCTTCGTGCATGGAAGGCCTCCAACTAGCCTGGACTCGGTCAATCTAGCTTCCCCCCACTCATCGCCTGGGAGCCTTCTACTTGTACGTTCTTTCAAGGCCCTACCTCTCCCACAGGCACAATGTTTTTTTTGTCTACTGCTTGCTGCTAAGCCCCACCCCATCCCACTTTCCTAATCCCACACCACCACAATCCTTGCAGTGTAGAAAGCAGCACTGGTCTTCTGAGACTGGTCTATTTCAAAATTTTAAGTATGGGCCTATTAACCCAGGATGGACTGACTATCACACCTGACATGAAGCCACTTGCCAGCCATTTTTATTTATGACAAAACTTGCTTGTGAGCTTCCCTACCGTTCCCTGGCACTTTAATACTAGTGGCTCTGACAGTACGAACAGTGGTTGAGAAAGAAGACTAGTGTTGAGTAAAATTAAGTGGTCCTCCTATAGCACGTTCATTGAACGGTGCAGCCTGAACCAGTAGCCCTACAGAGGTACATGTAGGATCCAGTGTCTTGGTGTTCACATGCATAGCACTCAGTGCTCACGGACTGGGCTGGATGAAGGATTCAGCTCTTTGGTGCTCACGTAAAAAAGTGCCCAGACCAGCTCAAACGAAAGTCCAGAGCATTGGTGTTCATATGGGTAGCTCTCAGTGCTCAAAGAGAGCTAATGTGTGTGCTCGAATGCAATGTTTTGCCTTGGGATATCTGGTGGCAGACCAGATGATGTATGCTGTGGCAATCGGTCCTATCTGGGAAAAAAAAAGTGGTTTAGCAGCTTAAGTGCAGACTGTTGAACCAAGTGGCATAGTTTCCAATATGGTCTTAACCACATGACTTGAGCTGTTTAGTTATCTTTATATACCTCAGTTCCTTAACGGCTAAGGAAAGCCAAGGGCAATTAGAAACTGGCTATGTGCCAGTATTAATCAGTATCAGACTTTATCTTTACTGTAGAGATAGTGCACTAGTGAGCGAAGAGCCAATTTAAGTTTGGAATTTGAGAGGGGAGGGTGGGTACGAACACCTCACGTGGGTACGAACACCTCACACTTCTTGGATTGCATCAATAGGGTCCGGCAGCCGAGGCTCATGGGATAGGCGAAGAAGTGCTGGTTTGCAGGTATATCGTTTATGGTGGACTCAAGGTGATATGCACATGCTCGATCACAACGTGACCTGCTGGTAAGTGATAAGGCATGAGCTGTTTGTTAAATAAATATTACCACATCGACCCACACTGTTGACTCAGATATCACTGCTCTACGTTTTTTTGTGGAGAAATGATTGCACCCCTCCTGCTCCCTCTGAATATTTGAACTTAGTACTTACTGGCCCTGCTAAGACCTATTGATTCTTAGTGCATGCCATAGAAGAGGATTTAGTACGTTTTGAGAAATTCCATGTTAACATTTGAGGCAAAGCCAAGATTTTCCATCAAATGTAAGCGAAACTTGCAGCTTTTATTCAACCTTCATACTGGATTCCAACCATTTCTAGACGCTACCACTTTTTTTATAGATGACAAATCTGAAGACTAGGCAGGTTGAGTGACTACCCCCCACGAATCACTTCGGTTTTCCAATGCAATCACCACATGTATATATCAAACCTTCTTTCATACGCATATTAGGAACATTTATACTGAGCAGAAAAAGAAAATATTCCATGTGTGCTTGAGTTAGTTACAGCATAGGTGTTCCAGTCCTACAATACCATCTTTATATCAGTAATAATGGCTTGGAAATCGAAGTTACTATTGTAAGACAAGAGACATTTTAATGCTACGTTAATGATAATTAGTCTGGTTAAATACACACTATTGGCTAAGCAATCTGGACATTCCATCTTCCTGTTGCTTATCGCATGAGGATAGCGTGTTGTTGTACCTAATCACCTTGCTTGTGTAACATGTTTTGTGTATAGATACTTCAACTCGTCTTTTGTTTATGTATAAAAACTTTATTTACTGTTAAGCGCTCTGATACCCGCAAGGGTCTTGTCCGCGCTCTATAAAACTCTCAAATAAATAAATACTCATTAGATACGTCTATAACTATTTACATGTTTGCTACTCCGATTGAAACACGCTTGTTGGCAGTATATTTCATATGCCATTGGATAATGGGATATACAGAACATTGGAGTCAGAGAAAATGAGAGAAGGAAAGACCCAAAAAAGGTACGACGGGGGGGGGGAGGGGGGGTGGGAGGAGAGATAGGTGGCACTATTCCTGAAGTTAAGCCTAGATATATTATTTGTTGAAAGCATTTTTTGAAAAATATAAGTTTAAGCATTCTAATGTATTACTTTTTTTTTTTACAATGTCCTTCCAAAGCAACTTGATTTTCCGGCATACATATAATAAATGACCAAAGAACTGTTCTTTTCCTTACAGTGCCAGCAGCAATCAAACCATTGTTAAACAGCTTACTTGGAGTCTTTGGCAATCTATGTGTGATTTGAAATCTTATGTGAGCCACCAAAGGTAAGATTTTTAACTTGAATGTTGATAAGGAAATGTTTCATTATATTTTATCTACGGATTTGTTAAATTTAGGTAAGTTCAAGTCTAGAGATTAGAAAAGACAGCTTCATTAATGACTGGTGATGAGTGTTTTATATCCAGGTTGAATTTTGACAGGATGATCCCAATTTTAGGAATATCAAAATAGTCTTGTCTTTGGACGGAATTTTAAAAGTAAATGATCTATACAGAAAGGCTTCCCACTCAACCTTTCTGTATATATTGTACACTCCTAAGGTTCCAGCGTTGATCCATATTGCATGGTTCTTCAGATAATCTTCAAAACTGTATAAACAACGCCACATGGTTTTCAATCTTTAGGCTTAGAATTCTATGGGCACCAAGCCCATGGCGTTGAGTAACAATGCTGTCATGAAGTGCCTCTCCTGGTTGCACTGTGCACATAAGCTAAGTCAATTTGAACACGGGCAGTGTATATGACGTACTGTAAATACACCAGACTGGGCAGGATGACGTATGGCTGAACCATCCTATGTTGATAAGCAACCAGTACCTCCAGCCTGCAATTTAGGTGCGCCAAGTGAGTCGCTCTGGTGTGTCACCACTGGCACAGGATTAGTACTAGTAAACCTGAAACCCGAGGTGTCGGGTAAAGAACCTAGCCGAAACAGGAAAGATTTTCACTCAGTTTGAGTTAGAAAATCAGAAAGAAAGAAACATTTTTCTTTGAGTCCCCTCACTCACCAGGGTTTCCCCTTGGTGACATACTTCATCATAGGGGCCATCTAGTTCTCTACGAACAGAGGCGTGCTGCGACTTGCGGTATTTACGTAGAAGCACTTCTGTGAAGGCTATGTGTAGTGCAAAAGTATAGTGTAGTGGACAGAGGTGGGTTAAAAATACCTTGCTAGTGGGCGAAATATTTTATTGTTGCTCCTAGTTTGGTATGTCTAAAAACGGGTTAGGATACAAGGAAAACTAGCTATAATGGACTAGTAATCCTTAGTATACGTCAACATGTTTCGAGCATTCCCCGAAGCTCTTCGTCAGGACTACACAGAGACCAGCCCTGTGTACGCCACTCCTATTCGGCCTGAATTTAGGCAGTCTAGAATGGAAAAAAAATTAAAAAACGCTGCAACTAATAAGCATGCGTAAATACATACATATGATCAAGATTCTGTCACGTATCTGTGAGAAAAAGAAAAACAATGTTAGGGGAACAGGAGCCCCCCCACTTAAGTGGGTGGACATACAACAGTTATCATGGCGTCTTATACCCAAAAATGCTCCTCTATGGTGCGTGGTAATTTGCAGTACTGAATGTGTTTCTGTGCCTATTTAGGAATGAAGAAACATGCTGGCTGATCTAGTGCCGCTAGTGAGTACCTGAACACTAGATCAACCAGCATGTTTCTCCCTCAGTCACACCCACTCTGGTCTACACTAAAGTCCACTCTGGCTCAGAACACAGGTAGCTGCTCCCAGGATACCACTCAGTTCACCAACTGCACAAAATAAACGCATTCCCAGAGGATCCAGATACAGGAACATTTGAGCTGCTGCTTACATTTTGGGTGGGGGTTTTTAATAAAATCCTGCCTAGCCATCAGGAGGTTGCGGTTAGAAAAAATGCACCTGTCAAGAACAAGTCTTGTACAGAACTTCATTCTCAAACAGGGCGTGCATGCACAGTGACCAGAGGAGTTTATGGCAGAATCACTATGATTTCCTCTTGAGCGAGTAAGGACACTCGCCAGGGCATCTACAGATGTATGCCAGTGCATGCCCTTGGGAACACATAACACGGCTATGTGCATGTTTATGACGGGAAAGTTCCAGAAATATCCTGATCTCCTCAGAAAAAAAATCCATATAAAATTATTTTTCGGGATTGATGTAGCGCAGATCATCCAAATGTCAAAAATGTGATTTGAATATTTGGCTCCCGCATCCTGTGCTGCAACATATTCTTCACAGAATTTTTTCACCAGTTTGATTAGTGTATATAGGGGTGTGGAAAATTCGAGCGGTTTGCTTTCACTTAATTACACCTGCCGTTTAGCACTATATTTTAGCACAGTGTGTGTCTTGGCACCAATTTTTGGCGCAAGGACGCAAAGTGTGCTTAAAAAAGCATGAAACACACAATTTCCGCAAACACCTTCTGCTCGTGTTCTGTTTGTTCTCATTATTTCCTCAGCCCCATGCTATAATTGTTGCATGAAAAGCAGCATAATTACGCGACGGGCGTAATTTCGGAAATATCGCTTAACAAGTGTAATCCAAAATTACAGAAATTAAGTGAATTATGCAGTGTATTTTAAATTTCGCCTGGGCATATAATGGAACTTGCTTTGGAGGTGGGCAGTTAGCATACATTCCAGGCCACATCGTAGTGATATAGTTTAGTCTGACAGCGCGGGGCTTGATGTTCAGTTTTTTTGCTGCCTTTTGTAGTTTACAGGCCTGCCCTTGTGATAAACAGATGGACCCAGAATAAAATGGACTACGATTCTAGCCTTAATAAAGGCAACAGAGGTTATTGGGCCTGTGTATGGGCGCTGAGAGGTTTATAGTGTGCTGGCTTGGAGATGAAAGTAGCATTGTGCCTGCAATGGAATGAGGGTGCTAGTTTACAGGTTTTAAGCTCTGTAGTGTGTAGGCACTGGGTGGAATATATCAGTATATGGGGAAAAAAGAGGTTTGTAGTGTGCAGACGCCGGGAAGAAGTGGTCCTCATATAGACTGGGAGGAAGGAAGGTATACAGCGTGTGGGCACTGGAAAGAAGGTGGAAGTGTACAGGCGTTAGTGAGTGGGCACTGGGAAGAAGCTGCCAGCCAAAGAGAGCCTCCTATGTGGGATTGACCGTGTGCGCGCAGTAAATTGGCAGTACAAATAATGAAGGCCATGAGATTTGAGATGGCAGTTATTTTGCTCTTACAGAGCGGGGACTTGATCTCTACATTGCTATCATGCTGGTCACTTGTAGCACTCTACCCTGCTAATTTGCAGCATATTTCTAAAATCCAAACGTTTGGTTGCCTCATCCTAGTTTCTTCCCTCTCTCGCTGTAGTGTGGGAGGGCCACCAAGTGGTGTGACCAAGGGAAAGGCTGAAAAAGTCCATACTATGATGGATGCTTGTAGACTGCCCCTCCTTCTCTAGAACGAATCCTTGATCCTGCAAGAGACAAAGCAGTGGAAGGTGGAATTGTGAATGACAGTAGGTGCCTTAGGGAGTTGCGTGAGAGTCTCAGGCCACCTGACACCAGAGGGAAGATGAGAAATCGAGAGGCCGACCCAACAGGAATCGAGAAGAGGGAACAGAAAAGGATGGTACAGAAATCACTATACACCAGACCAGCAATAAACTCAGAATCACAATTACGAATGGTAGATGCTCCAAATTCCACCTTAGATATAACACCAATTTTCATTCTATCAACTCATACTGTAAGTACTTTTGAAATTGAAGACGTAAGTGCAGTGGTATCTTTTGTTCCTACATTTAAGAATGAACCATTCACCATATTAATTGAATTTATTTGTTTTTAGATCCATTCGCCACAAATATTATTTCGCTATTCATGATTTAGAACCAGTAAGAAACACTTGACAAATATTGTCCTTCTGCGTTTTACCCTTCTTCTAACACAATATCCAAAGAAATGCTGACCTTTTAAAATGTGGTGATATTGGGAATTAATGCTGTTTTTAAGAACAAAAAGGTATGTAAAATGCAGCATGTTCAAAGCACAAGCAATGGGAACTCTAGGCTCTATAGACAATATTGTAATAAAGCAAGCTAACGGGGTGGGGGGGGGGAATTGAATGAAAATGATTATTATGCAGAAGTATTGACTCCATTAAAATTCTGGAACATTACCAATAACTACCCAAAAAACGACCACATCTATAAGAAAAGAAATATATGATGAAACACTTATAGGTCTCAATGATTCATGGCAAAGTGTAAAGGAATGTGAAGATTTAAACAAAAATGACTACACCACACCAGCATTTTACACACTGCCTAAAATTCATAAAAACAGTTCAAATCCTCCAGCTCGCCTTATAGTGACAGGATGCCAATCTGTCCTCCAATTATTAGCGTAATATGCTCTCTTTTATGTATGATTTGATAAGGGGAAAAAAGTGTTTAATGAATAAAATCGACCTGATAGTTATGAATCTACTTTAAGGTGAACCATTTTGACAACTCGCAGGCTTTTGGTAACCCTAGGTACTGAGGGCCTGATTATGACTTTGCCAGTCTGGGAGCGGCCCACCATGCCAGCGCCCCGCTCACAGATTACCAAAGTCGCCTGCCGCCCGCCTGTCAGATTACGAGTTTTCTTGTTGTATGGCGGGTGGGCGGTGCGGCAGTCCCATTGCAGTGCCTATTGAAAAGGCGCCGCAATGGGAGAGTCTAGGGCCGTTCCTGCATGACGAACTGTGCAGGGAAAAGGGTGCATGCAGACAGGGTGGCACATGTGCTGCCCTGCATGCATCCCCATACACAAGGGCAACCGAGGGCCCTGTAGGGCCCCCTTTGTTTCCCCACCGCCAGCAAAAAGGCTGGGGGTGGGGAAACTTGTAATATGCTTAGCGATGCCGCAGCGGCACCACCAAGCATACTGTTTCCCTAGACCGCTGGGGATCGTGGATCCCTGGCGGTTATGGTTGTCTGAAGGTCAGACCGCCTTACTCGTAATATGGTCGGACCGCTGGTGCAGCGGACCTTGACCACCACCACACCTTCACCACATGTTTGGCGGTCCAATGGACTGCCAAATTCGTAATCGGGCCCTTAGTATTCCACAAAACAATGCCCTAAGGATAACTGAAAGTGTACTTGAGATTCAGACTAGGCCACACAGGGTACCCATAGTAGATTGCATATCCATTGCTATAAAATGCAATTTATCTTTTACACTGATTTTTACGAACTGGTCAAGGAGGTAGGGATGGGAGCAATTTTTGGCCCCGATATAGATAACCTCTGCATTGCGGATTCTGAGTTTACTACTATTTGCAGTAGATTAAATTAGGAAGAATATGCACAAATGGATGTGTTCATTTGGAATGGAACAGACGAGGAGTTAACCTTTCTCCTTAACTGGCTGAATCTACAAAACCATCACTTATGATTTATGATGGAATATGACCAGAATCCGATTTTTCATTTAAAAAATTTTTTTTTTATGTCGGCCGAACCGGTAAGAATAACGCGGGTCACTGTATACTTGCCAATATACCAAACCCATGGCATGCGGCACCTTAATTAAATACAACAGCTGGCGTTCGAGAAATCTGAGCGTTAACTTACCATTCGGTCACTTCCTACGGATCAGGTGCAATTCTTCAAAGAAAAATAATTCTATCAAATAAGCAAAATATTGGCGCCAAAATTGTTTTTAAGAGGGTATTCCAACAGTTTGGTGAAAAAATCTGTAAAAAGAGCATGGTATAACAGCAGGGATTCACAGTTGAAAATTAAGGATAGCAAATCGGAAACACTGTTGATGTGTTACCACGTTTGGTACAGAATCAAATAACATCTAAAAAGTAATTTTAAAAAATTGGCACCTAATTAACTTAGACTCCTTTTATTATGGAAAAACCCTAGCTCGCTTTTAAAAGAGCTAAAAATCTCCGAGACAGATTAGTGAAGGCATATAATGACTCGATGAAACTCCTGACTCTAAAGTGGGGATGAAACTCAGTAAATAGGCACTATAGATGTGAAAATTGTACTACATATAATTACACATGTACAGTAAAATCTTGTTTATTCAATGGCAGAGATTGAAAACTACAACACTTCTCAAATTTTGCTTTAAATAAATGTTGTCTACTGTGCAGAGTATTCATATAATTTGAAATATATTGGCAAAATTATGCAAGAATTATGACGGCGGATCTTACAGCGTTCATCAAAAATGAGGTGCAACATTACCACTGACCCTTTGGTTGAACACTACAGAACCATGGACCACCCTGCTTAGGACGTTAGGTGGTTTGTGTTAGACATTGATTAGGCTCAACAAGAAGATATAATGTGGACCGGGCACTTACTATAAAGGAAAACAGATGATATGTACAAGGTGTCATAGAATAGTTCTAAATCAATAAACTCAATGGCATATACTGGCTACACTCCTGTCTATTTTATCAGCCCACTTTTTAATGCCTCTTTTATTTTGTATACCGTCCGTTTTCTATAAAAATACTTTCCGTTAACGGTTGACTTGTGATTTTGTGTGAGAGAACCTCTTTTTTTTTTGTAATTCTTTTTATTAAACCAATTCGACAGTCATTCCACAAATGTTGAGTTACAGGCGAGAGCAAGGTACAAATGGCCACATAATACACATAGCAAGACATTTTAACAGCAATTTTCCCTAGCGGTCAGGGGGATGCACGAGCCTCATCTACCGTCTGTCTGCTCGGTGGGGGACATACATCGCCTCTATAGTGGTTCCAAGCACCCCATACCTTGACCCACTTTCCGGGGCAGCCCCTGGCTACAAACACCGACTTCTCCCTCCACATGCACCAATCGAGATCCTCTCTCCACTTCCCAAGCCCGGGTGACTGCGCCGCGCCCCACAACTGCGTGATGTTCCTCTTCGCCACCATAAACGCCAGCGTAGCCCACTGCTGAGTGTACGCGTTGAGGTCAGTCGGCTCCCAGACATTTAGCAGGCACCTTCGCGCCTCTGGGTGGATGTCTACGCCCAGCACGGTCCGCATAACCCGGTGCACATCTCTCCAATATGCTTCTATCCGCCGACAACCCCAAAGGATATGAAAGAAAGTCCCAGTTTCACCGCACCCCCTCCTACACAACTCGCTATCCGCCCGCCCCATGCGAACCAGCCCGGGACCCGTTACATACGTCCTGTGGAGAATATTAAGCTGTACCAGCCGAAGTCTGGCCTGAGTCGCCACCACCCTGGGGGAGGAGACCGCCTCCTGCCAGTCCTCATCATCGAGCTCTAGACCTTCACTGTTCCAGTTGCCCCTAAGGCGCATCAACGGATCCTCCATGTTATTGATCAATTTCTTATAGATGAGAGAGATAGTTTTCTCGGGAATATGGCCATCTAATATTCTGGCTTCCAGCGGCGAGGCCTCCGGCAGCGATTCCCCCCCAGGGACCCGCGCCCGCAACGCATGTCGGACCTGCAGATAACGGAAGTACTCGGCGTCCGCCATATCGTACTGCTCCTTAAGGGTGGCGAACGGCAACACCCCGCCCTGACCCCACACATCCTTATTCTGAGTGATCCCTATAAGGTCCCACTTATCGAAGCCCTTGGATTTCCAGAGGCTCCCTAACTGTTCGGAATTCCAGGGAGGCGTTGCCCGCGTCAGTCTGCCGTCCCACCCCAAATGTTTATTAACTGCGTGCCATACTTGGACGGCATGTGCCGTGGGGCCGGTGAGCGGGAATCTACCCTGCCTGGCATACAGCGCTCTAGTATATTCTCCCCCGGGAAGCAGCCACCTGTCCATGGTGTAGCCGGGATCTCTCGGGTCACAGTATATCCCATGATTAATCGCTGCCAGCTGGGCCGCCCAGTAATATTTCCTAATATCGGGGAGGCTGATACCCCCATCATACCAATTCAGGGTCAGCTTAGAGAATGCGATCCGGGGTCTGCCATCCCATAGGAGCTTCCTCTGGAGGCCTTCAACCTCCTTAAAGTAGGAGCCAGGTACCGGGTCCATCGTGTTGTGAAGTGCATAAAGAAAACGCGGCAGGGCCATCATCTTAAAGAGGACCGCCCTCCCCAGCATAGAAAGAGGAAGAGATTTCCAACGCACTACGTCTGCTCTAAGGCGCTGCAAGGGCGGCTCTAAGTTACCGGCAAAGCGCCGCCTCGGGTCCAGGGAGACATAAATCCCGAGGTATCGGAAGCCGTCAGTAGCGACTGCTATTGGGCAGCCCGGGGGTATCCTTGGCGGCGCACCGGCCAGCACATAGATGACAGACTTGGACCAATTAACTGTATAGCCGGAATACCTACCAAATATAGCTATGACGTCTAGTAAACAGACCAACGACCCAGAGGGTGCAGCAAGGTAGAGCACAAGAACCTCCTCAAAGAAGGCATGTATTGGCTTACCTGAAAGGCACGCTGAAGTGCAGGTTGAAACTGGCAATATCAAGCTCAGAGAGGTTAATATTTGCAACTTTGACTTGCATATATCTTTGGCGTCTGTTGACCAATCTTCCCTAAAAATGTGGCACTCACTTCAGATGCTGTCTGGGGAGGGGTGCGTGTGTGTGTGTGTGTGGGGGGGGGGGGGGTTATAAATCTATTCTTTAGTTTTATAGATACTAACCGAAATCCAAATTTGTATATCTGGGGGCGAGGATCTGACAGTTCCGTGCTGAAATCTGAATGGCTGCCAACACTTCAACCAGGAAGTGTTGTCAGGCATTTTGGGAATCTGCTTGAGCGGAGTCCCACAAAAAATTCTAATAAAGAAAAAGGGGCAGGGTAGGAATACCCTGATGCTCCAGGTGTGGTGGTGGGGTCCCACAGTGAGCCCCGCTGGGGGTCAAAAACATTTAATTTGTCCGTTTTGCTGTTAAATCGCAGGTTGATCCGTGGATTTGTGGCAAAATTGGAAAATTAGGCAAAATAAAGTTGAGAAACGAGCAGAAAGAAGCAAAATAAAAGTGATTAACGAGCAGGAGGCGGCAAAATAGGGGTCAGAAACGAGCAGAAAGAGGCAAAAAAGCTGAGAAACAAGCAGAAAGTGGCAGAATAAAGGTCAGAAATGAGCAGAAAGAGGAAAATTAAAGGTGAGACCCTCAGAGACACATTCAGACATGCATCCAGTCACAGACCCCCCTCATCCACCATCTCACGTACCCACTCAAACACTTACGTTCCCACTCACAGATCCCCTCGGACACTCACCCACTCACCGGTCCACTCACAGACCTTCAAAGACACTCGTACACCCATTCACAGACCCGCCCAGACACTCATGCACCCACTCACACAGCCATGTACACACTCATAGTCACACATACAGCCACTCACAGACCTATACAGCCACACTCACCCACTCTCCAAGGTTACATGTTACAATTGGGAAATAAAATGTAAAATAGTTGATCTTCACTGAAAAAAACAAAGGCTACAGGGACGTTACAATTGGGAAATAGAATGTTAAGAAATGTAGAAGTTGAACGAAAAAAAAACAAAAGGTGGGTCTTCAACCTTTTCTGTACTGAGAGCTACTTATGTTCAATGAAATTCATTGAGAACTACTATTATTATTAGTATTGAATAATCTCCATCTCAAAATATGTATATTAATTCAACCAAGCAAAAGCTTTCTAATTTAATAAGCTGGGCTGCACACAGGTGAGCTACTCAGAGGTTGCTGGAGATCTACAGTAGCTCACGAGCTACTGGTTGGAGACCCATTACAGGAACTTTATAGTTGGGAAATAGAATTTTTTTTTAAACTTTAGAAATTCAATGAAAAAAAACAAAGGTTACAGGGACGTTATAGTTAGGTTCAGATTTCACTCATACAAAACTATAGAACTTCAGCAGTTATATTTACCTGAGCTAACTGTAACTTACGCCCCCACAATGCACTTTCTATGACCTCACATGTTACATCACTCATTACATGGTCAGTGACATCACAGATGAGATCATCCACCGAACCACTCACACCCCATACAGTCTCTTCTACTCACACACTCAAAAAACCATTCACATACCTATTCACATATCCATACTTGTCACACAACTGCTCACTCATCCATGTAATCGCTCACATTCCCACTCAGACACGCAGTGACTCACACAGCCACTCACTCACCTATACAGCTACTCACACGCCCATTTCTTCACCCATACAGCTACTTACACCCCCACTTATTTATCCATACAGTCTCTCACACACCGACACTGATAGAGACCGTTAGAAAGCTACTCAGGTGACATGTTAGAAACCGTATAATTCAGTAGTACAGAAAGAATAGTAATTTAACATATGATGTAGCTTAGTATATATCTTTAACTCTCGGAAACATTTACGAAACACAGTCACTGAATGATGTCATCAGTGATGTCATTTGAGATGTCACTGCCCATGTCATGAGTTATGTAATATGTGAGGTCATAAGCAGTGCATTGCAGGGGCCTAAGTTATAGTTAGCTCAGGTAACTATAACTGCTGAATTTCCATGGCTTTGTATGAGTGAAATCTGAGACCTAACTATAATGTCCCTGTAACCTTTATTTTTTTCAGTGAAAAACACACGCACATTTTCATGAGGCATTGATGTTTCGACCCATAGTTCATTATTTTTTGGGCGAAGTCTTCATAAGAACCAACATAGGAATGCACTCTGTAGCTATCAACAATAATGCCCTATAAGTTGTGGGAGCGGATATTAATCAAGGTTGTCAGGAATGACATATGTTGGACCTATGTCACCTAGGTTGGAGGAAAATTGCCACTAGTAGAAAACACAGAGTGGCGTAATTAATCACTTCTGCGGATGTTAAACATGTATTGGGATAATAGGGCGGAATATGACCTCTCGCAGGTAACGCATGTAGTAAAATCCAAATATAATCACATAACCAAATATTGTTGGGAAAACTGTACCAATGGTCAGCCTACTTCAGCCATTAGCCAACATCACTGTGAGACAACATTCTGCTTTTTTTTTTTTTTTTTTTTAACGAGGAGCACGTCTGCACCCAAAGTAGTTCTCTTCAATGCCAGGGACATCAATGGCAACGTTCGCTTTATGAAATGGAAAAAAAAGTGCTTTAGCTATTTTTATTTTTTATTACATTGACGATGGCTTAACAGCCCCTGCTCTCCTACCCAACAGTAACATTTTAAAAAAACTAGCAATATAAAACCAGCATTGATAAAGTTAAAAGGCTGGTAGCCAATGCCCTTCTATTGGCTTTGCCAAGGTTTATTGAATCATTGTGACTTAAGCCAGGATGGTGCATTTGTGTGGAGTTCTTGCTCTAGCAGAGATCCTCCTCTACTTGTGACTCACCGGTTGTAACCAGCCAAGAAACATTCCTGGGTCTGTAGTTTAGAGAAGGCTGGTTACGTAGCCCGTCCGTCAAAGTAGTGAAGATCGGAGGCATGAATAAATGGCACATTTACAAAATGTGGGATAAAGCAACACCGATACAGTGTATGGATATTTTCGCATAATTGTGCGCATTTTTCAGTCACTAGTTTGCCTGCCTTGGGTGGGCACCCGAGGGTTTGTTGTCTGGTTTTGGAAAGTTGCATTCCAGGGCCATAGATCAGTCGCAAAATATGCCCACTTTTTGCTCTAAACATGATTCATTGGTAGGGTGTCACGTGGTCTCCTGTCTTTGTTCTCGCGATCTCTAGTCAGTGACCTCACTAGCTAAGATTTTTTTTCTGTGACCTTTCCGTCTCGCTCTTCTTTCCATCTCTGCTTTGATCCCACACCGTCTTTGCTGTAATTTCTACCTATTGGCACTCTTCCCTCTGTCTCTCCTGCTCTCTCCTTTCTTTGACATGACTTTTTTTCTACGCTCTCTTCTTTTTCCCTGTCCCCCGCCCCACAACCTTTTTCTCTCGTCTCTTTTCTTCAATCCCACCCCTCCTATTGCTTATCCCACTCTTCCTCCCTCAGTGTTTCTTTACAATGACCACCTCTCCCCCTTGGACGAACTTTCGCTCCTTATAAGGCAAGGCCGGCACAAAGTGTTTGTTTGAATAGATCACTTTCCACTGTTACGATCAATCACAGAGTCGATTTATTGTGGCCTGTGCCTATGCCAAAGTACTGTGTATGGGGGGCAGTATGCTATCATACTAGAGCAGGTACACACTGTTGTATTAGATGACAACATAAATAAAAACACTTAGATGTCGAAAAACCAAGGAAAAGGTTTTAGTAAATTGCTTTGTTGGGTTTTCTTGCGAAGGTGCGTTTCCCCTCGTTGCCAAATGTATGTTGTATTAGATGACAACTTAAATAAAAACACGTAGTTAATAAACACACGCACTGGTGGGTGTAGGGCGAGGCACACACGTCCTCACTAGAGGAGGTAAGTAAACACAAACACATTGTATCTTAGAGCAGGGACGCACACATACTGGAGGGTGTCAGTGCATGCGTTGTAACAGTATAGAGCATGCGCATACAATGACGTGTGAGGTACGTATGGCTTTGTGTGCGCTCAAGGAGCAGGGACACGCACAACCAACCGGTTCAGCTCAAATCACAGATACAAATGTGTTCACCCCATACTCAAGCAAAATAGAGAAATCACGACACAGCTATGCAGACAGAAAGTGGCATGGGCTACAGACCTCTGACTTGTTCGGGCTAGCCTTTTTAGGTCTCGCCTGTGTTGCAGCGCATGCGCTGCATCGCCTTGGCGAGATCCATTGTCGTTGCTTTTTTGTCCGGCTTCTCTGGAAGCGGGGTTGGTGTCCGCCCTGTCTCCCTTAGGCCCCGCCCACCCATCATCTGTTGCTCGCGAGTCGTCCCTCCCTTTTGACCTCCCCCTCGGGGGCATGCGCTCCTCAGGTATGCAACATCATTGAGAGGCACGGAGTGAGGCAGTTTAATGTTTGAAAATTATTAAAAGAAGGTTGAACTGTGCAATTTGTTGGCTTTTTCTTTAAGATGTACTCCATTTTAAAACTATTCTATAGGTAATTTTAAAATGAGTAGTATTTCGTTTCCGTTTCATATGCTGTTAAGGGTGTGTAGATTGTCCTGCGGGCCTGTTGGCTTTGGAAATGCACGTTTCTCACCACATTCCAAGATTGCCGTCGCTCTGCCCTTTGCTATGCGGGAAACTATGCAGTCTTTGTCCTCCTTCTGTGACGATGCCGAGACACAGTGGGGACTCGCACCAAGATCGAGTAGTATCTGTATTGACTTGCGCTGTTCTGTCTTCATCTGCTAAGCTTCTTCATTACGGTAAGGTCCGCTGCTCTGTACAACTGTCTGGATTCCATGCGAAAAGTTCTACTTAGATCAGTAAGCAACTGTGTTGTAATTTTCATGAATGAGACGGATTGATGTCTGTCCCGGCCTCTTTTATCAGTAGGCAGATAAAAACCGATTATCTCTAGCGTTTTTGTCAGTTCCTGCCTACATCATTACCTTATGGAAGAAGCACTATCTTTCACAACACATAACCACATTGCCAAAAAACAAGCACTGACATAGCCTGTTGGTCTGGCTCTCAGCTATTTTTATTTTTTAATTGCAAGAGTATGCCATAAAAAGAAAACAGACCTCCACCTAATGGGACCACCATAGGCTTGCAATAAAAATGTAACCTTTGAAAAGAATAACCGATAGGGATGTGAAGCGGTTTGCTAGTTCTCTCTTTTTTTTTTGTGTGTGTGTGTGTGTGTGTGCAGTTTGTCATAATTTTTACGTCTTGCTTGAAACAGTACATACACTGCTGCTTGCAAGATATTTTGTTTACTTTCAGGAGGCTTAGAGATCGCCATTGGTTAGCTTCGTCACCCTAATTTGCTCACACCTCTTTAGCCAATGTGTACCGACTTATTGCTTCTTCTTGTGTTTGGCCCTCCCCTGGAGCATGCCCCTCCAGATTTTAGGTCGAGCCTGGCATGTAAACTGTGGCTGTTCATTGGTCAAAAGGCTTAGTAGTCCCTACTTCGTACCGCCTTATCTCATTTTGTAACCTCCCATGGTGACACCCCCTGTTATGTGTGTTGTTTCTTGGTAAGCTTTAATTACAGCCTCCGAGCACTATTTTCTCAAATAGCTTTGTCCTGCCTGCTGTTGCAGGCAGGACACGCTCTCTCCTAACACTTGAAAAAAATGTTATAGCACGCATTTGCAATGCAATAGGTCTCACATTTGCAAAAGTTTAAGCTATTGGTATTGTAAATGACGATGCCTTTTACTTATGTTTTAAAAACGCATAAATAAAAGGCACTGTCATTTACAATGCCAATAGCTCAAACTCTGGTGAATGCGAGACCTATTGCATTGCAAATGCTTATTTAAGTAGCGAACAACACTGCATTGTGTCCTGCTTCTAGCTTTTGTGATGCCAATAACAACAAAAGCCTCTAGACCACCTTTAACGACCTGCTCCTTGCGCTTCTCCACCAAGTGAAGGCCGGGTTCCTGCACATCCGACTCACCCCCGTCCACCCCGTCCCCATGGTATTACCGGGAGGTGGTGAATTGTGACCACAGCTCCAAGGTGCAGTGCCTCACCCTGACAGCACTGTAACCCATAGGCTGACCAAGGACAAAGACCTGCCAGTGCAAAGGAGGCACTGGCGCGAGTCCAAGCCATGCAGGTGGGAAATGTGCCACCGAAGAGATTCCGCACACAGGGCAACAAAGAGCACCAGAACAGACAGACCCCTTCTCCAGCCCGAGGGAGCAACCAGAAAGGGTGCAGTGTGCCACCTCTTCGGGGCTGGCATTCTTCAATGCCTGGGAAAGGTCCTCTTGCACGCAGCCCAGAACCTTCTGGAGATCAGGCTCTTTTCACTGCAATATCTCTTCATGGTCCGGCAGTAGCGCTGCGGGCAAACACACAACCACCCTAGGACCTTCCTCTAGGCACCAAGACCCTGAGCTGCCAGTCTCTCTGCGCCTATCTAGTTCTCTATGGATCGCTCGGTATCCTTCGAAGACTCTACCAGGATTTCGAACTTTCTGCCAGGCACGGGTTCCCCTCATTCCTCCCCACTTCCCATCATCCCGTCCGATGCCTGAGACAGTATGGCCCAATGCACCTTCGGTCTGATGATGTATTAGCGGTTTGGGGAAGGTTAGTATCCTCAAGGATACTCCCTCATACCCACCCCCTAGACTCTCCATCCAGCCTCTCTCATTTCCCTCACAATGCTTTCAGGCGACCTAACATGGCTGTGACAAGGAAGAGGTAACAGGCCGCGCATGTCCTCGTCTCGCTTAAAGTTTTTGCTTTCTTTGTGGTAGGTTAGTGCTATTTCCGTAGCCTAATCTGTTTACAGTATGGCTTTCTAGTGCCTCCCTTTGGAAGGGTCTTTTGATTAAACCAGTTTAAATTTAGAAGTTTCTGAGTTTGCACAATTTCCGGAAATGTACTGAAGATCTGCAGTTTACTACTTACCTACGTTGCGATCTGGAAGGAATGTCTTAAAATAATTTCTTCTTCATTATGGAGAAATATATTTTATCGTTTATCATTCCTGTTTCTCTGTGGTTTTACTTTCCATTGGTAGGTATTATACATATTATTTTATGTCCGTTTGTCACCCTAGTCGTGGATATAGAACACGATATACAAAAAAGGATAAATATATATCCAACGACTTAATGTACTCTTCTACGACTATCAAGTTGTGTGCCTATCTCTGGGGTTGATTATGCTACTTACCAGTATGCATCTGTTCTTGGCATGTAGGGCTGCTGACATTCATATCTGTGCATAGATCGCCGCCTAGTGTTGGGTCCGGATGATTGCACATTGTTGTCCTGGAAGAGTCTTCAAAGTATCACGAGATAGGTGGCTCCTCCCCTGGACCACAGTGCGCATGGGCATCCCCTCCATCCTTAGATTGTTTTTCGCCATTGTGGCATAGATGGAGTGTAATACAGTGAATGATGACCATGCTAACTAGAAATCACTGAATGCTACAGCTGCTACAGGTGCCGGGGAGGAGGGTGGGCAATATGAATGTCAGAAGCCCTACATGCCAAGAACAGATGCATACTGGTAAGTAGCATAATCAGTTCGAGGCATGTGGGCTGCTGAATTCATATCTGTGCATAGATTATATAGCAGTCCCTCCGTTTAGCGGCGGCTGCCCGTGCCAGCTGCAGCAGTCTGAAAAAGAGTTTTGAGAACAGCCTGGCCTACAGCAGCCTGCTGCCTTGAGTGTACATCTACACAGTAGTGTTTGGTACAGGTATGTATAGTGGACCATGTGGCTGCTCTACATATCTCCTCTAAGGGAATATTTCCCAGGAAAGCCATGGAGGCCCCCAACTTTCGAGTGGAGTGGGCTCTGAGGAATCGTTAGTGTGCGCTTAGCTTTTTCATAGCAAATCTGTATACATTTAACGATCCACCTAGCTATCCCTGCTTTGGAAATGGGGTTGCCCTTGTGCTGCGGGGAAAAGGCAACAAACAGTTGTTTTGTCTTCCTGAAAGATTGTGTTCTATCAATATAGTACATGAGAGCTCTTTTGATATCAAGGGTGTGGAGCATTCTCTCTGCTACATTCTCAGGATTAGGATAAAACACTGGTAGTTCTATAGATTGGTTCATATGGAACTGCGAAATGACCTTGGGCATAAAAGTAGGGTTGGTGCGTAGCACGACCCTGTTTGCATGAACCTGTATAAATGGCTCCTGAATGGCGAGTGCCTGAAGTTCACTAACTCGTCTTAGGGAAGTAATGGCAATGAGGAAAGCTACTTTCCAGGTTAGAAATTGAATCTCACAGGAGTGTAGAGGTTCAAAAGGTGGTCCCATCAGTCTGGTGAGGACCACATTTAGGTTCCAGAATGGTGACGGGGGGTGTCTAGGGGGAATGACACGTTTGAGGCCCTCCGGGAAAGCTTTGATGGCAGGCACTTTGAAGAGTGAGAGGTGCTGCCTGTTCTGAATGTAAGCTGCCAATGCGGTTAAATGTATACGGATGGAATTGTATGCTAGATTGCATCTGTATAAGTGTAATAAATAACAGATAATGTTCTGGGTTGACGCATCCAGTGGATTTATGTCATTTTTACAATACATGACAAATCTCTTCCACTTGGCCGCATAGCATGCTCTGGTAGTGGGTCTCCTTGCCTCCTTGATGATATTCATACAGTCTGGAGGCAAGTTTAGGTAGCCAAATTCTAGGATCTCAGGAGCCAGATCGCCAGGTTCAGCTGTTGCGGATCTGGGTGCTGAATCTCGCCACGGCTCTGCGTTAAAAGAGTGGGTGTGAGCCGTAGCCTTTGATGCGGTACCACGGAGAGTTCCAGAAAAGTGGTGTACCATGGCTGGCGTGCCCACGTTGGAGCAACCAGGATGAGCGTCATCGAGTGTTGCTTGAGCTTGTGTAACACCAGCGGTATTAATGGTGCTGGGGGAAAAGCGTACGCAAATTTGCCGGACCAGTTCATCCATATCGCATTGCCTTGCGACTGTGGATGTGGGAACCTGGCGGCAAAGTTTTGGCATTTTGCGTTTTCCCTTGTGGCGAATAGGTCTATCTCTGGATGACCCCACTGTTGGAAGTACGGTTGGAGTACTGATGGATGTATCTCCCACTCGTGCATTTGGTGGCTGTGCCTGCTGAGCAGATCTGCCATCTGGTTGTCTTTGCCTGGGAGGTGTTCCGCCATGAGGAAGATGTTCCTCTGAATGGCCCACTTCCACATGCTCTGAGCCAGATGAGACAACTGTGGCGAGTGTGTTCCTCCCTGCTTCTGTATGTAGTACATGGCGGTCATGTTGTCCGTTCGGATCAACACGACCTTGTTGCACAAGTGTATCTTGAATGCTTTCATTGCAAGGAAGATCGCCATTAGTTCCAAAAGGTTGATGTGCATCCTCCTTTGCTGTGTCGACCATAGTCCCTGCACTGTGTAATTGAGTGCTTGAGCTCCCCATCCCTGGAGAGACGCGTCCGCTGTCAGTATGATTTGTGGAGCAGGCTCCTGGAACGGTCGGCCCGTGCAAAGGTTTTGTGGATTCCACCAATGCAGAGAGTTGTATGCCCGACCGCTCACCAACACTAGGTCTTTTAACTGTCCGTGGGCCTGATTCCACTGACGTGCCAAGCACTCCTGAAGCGGGCGCATATGTAATCTTACGTGTGGGACTATGAAGATGCAGGAGGCCATCATGCCTATCAACTGCATAAACACTCTTGCTGGGAGTGAGTGTTGAGGTCTGAATTTCTATGAGCAACTGAATGCTGTTGATCCTCACTGAATTTGGCTGTGCCGTGGCTGCCAGAGTGTCTATGGTTGCGCCTAGGTACTGCTGTACGTGGTTGGGTTGAAGGTGGGACTTTGGATAATTCAGTGAGAAGCCCAGGCTGTGAAGAAGGTGAATGGTGTGGGACATGTGGCTGGCACAGTGCTGGGCCGACTTTCCCTGGATAAGCCAGTCGTCCAGATAAGGATAGACATGTATGTGCTGTCTCCTTAAGTGTGCCGCCACTGTAGCCAGACACTTGGTGAACACTCTGGGTGCCGTCGTTACCCCGAAAGGGAGGACTTTGAACTGGTAATGCTGATTGAGAACAGTGAACCTGACATACTTTGTGTGAGGGGTGTATGGGTATATGGAAATACGCATCTTTGAGGTCCAATGTTGCGAGAAAGTCTCCCTGACTGAGCAACGGTAGCACTTGTTGCAGAGTGAGCATGTGAAAATGCTCTGACAGAATGTAACGGTTTAGAGGTCTTAGATCTAGTATGGGTCTGAGAGATCCATCCTTTTTGGGGATCAGAAAATACAGTGAGTACACCCCTGATCCTCGTTCCTTTGCAGGCACGAGTTCTATGGCTCCTTTTTGGAGCATACTGAGAACCTCCTGTTGGAATAAGTGCAAGTGCTCTGCGGACATATGACGGTGTCTTGGTGGTATGTTGGGTGGAGTGGACGTGAACTCCAGACAATAACCGTACTGGACAATTTCTCTCACCCACCTGTCTGTAGCAATGGATTCCCAGACTGGCAGGAACCTCTGTAGTCTCCCCCCGACAGGTGTTACGTGGTCGGGGGGCAGTGACAAGACGTCACTGTTTGTTGGTGGCGGAGGACCTGGAGCTGTTGTTTCCTCTGCCTTTGATGTTGTTTAAACGGTATCCACCTCTACTATTTTTGTTATAGGTGGGCTGTGTACCTCCTTTTGTGTACTGCGACTGTTGGGAGTTCTGTGTTTTAGATGGTCCTCTGTTGCTAGAGCGACAAAAGGACCCACTCCGAAACTGCTGGGATTGCAGAGCCCCCATAGACTTGGCAGTCTCTGTATCTTTTTTGAGTTTCTCTAGGGTGGTGTCAACCTCGGGGCCAAAGAGGGAGTTAGGGTTGACCGGTTGATTGAGGATAGTTGTTTGTATCTCTGGTTTGAATCCCGAGATTCTCAACCAAGCATGCCTTCTTAACAGGACGCTGGTGTTGATAGCCCTAGCTGCAGTGTCAGCTGCGTCAAGAGCGCATTTAATGCAAGCGTTACTAATGAGCTTCCCTTCTCTAATAAGTGTCTCCGCTCCTTCTTTATACTGATCTGGGAGGTGCTGCAGCGGTGTCTCTAGGGTATCATAATGCGCCCTGTCGTATCTAGCGAGAAGTGCCTGAGTGTTGGCAATTCTCCAGATGTTAGCTGCCTGTGCAGCAACCCTTTTTCCCGATGTTTCCAAGACCTTAGACTCCTTGTCGGGGGGAGGAGCATCACCCGTTGTCTGTGAGTTGGCTCTCTTCCGAGCATTGGAAACCACCAATGAGTCTAAAGGCAACTGTCCTTTTATGTAGGCAGGGTCCACTGGAGCTGGCCTATATTTTTTTCAATTCTAGGGTTAAGGACTCTCGCCCTAGTGGTCTCCTTAAAAATGTCATTAGCCTGTTTTAGGACCCCCTTCAGCATGGGCAGAGTTTTCACAGATCTTTCTGAAGTAGAGAAGGTATCCATTAGAAAGTCGTCCTCAATAGGATCAGTGTGGAGCTGTACGTCATGATTGTTGGAGGCTCTTTCAATTAAGGCATTGAACGCAGCAGTGTCCTCTGTAGGAGATGTTTTTGCCACATATGCCTGTGTGTCCGGAGAAGTATGTGTGTCCCCTGCATCCGTATTGTCCACCCAAGGTTGGTTTTGGTCCTCAGGGTCAGTATCCACAGGATAAGTGCCCTCAGCATCACCATCATCTCCAGCATCCGTATCAGAGTGTGTGGGCGAGAATGACTGAGTTTCTGGGGTGCCAAATTGAATATGTTCCACCAGAACTGGTGATGTGGTGCTCTTCTTTTTTAATGGAATCTTGTATGGCTCCATTGGTGTCTCTGTTACGATTTTCCGTTTGTATATGGAAAGTCTACCAGTGGTGGTGTCGATAAACTGCCTTTGAACCTGCAACTGCAACAGGTCTCTGTCCCATCTGTATCCCTGTTGGTGCATCGACAGTTTTCTTCGGGTCGAGAGCTTCTTGCGGGTCGAGACCGTTCTTGGCGTCGAACATTTTCGGTCGCACCGCTGGTGGGAGGCCGAACTTTATATGCGTCGACGCAATGTGAACCGCGCTGACCGTTTTCGGCTGCGGGGCTGTCTTCGCACCAGTTGTGGAAGCCTTGTCGTGGAGGCGTAATAACGACTCCGACACCTTCTGTTTGACAAAGGGCGATGGCGTCGTGGATTGGACACGGTCCTTCGACGCTTTCTTCGTTGTGGCATCAAGCCCCGTACCAGATGTCGGCTTCTGGACAGGAATAGTGGGATGGGTTGGCTCTCGATGGCCGCCCTCCATATCTGTGTTGACGCTCTTTGGCGCCGATACTTTGGGGTCGGCAACCTTGGCTTTGAGTTTCAGCGCCACCCGTGGATCGACGTCCCCATGACCTCTCTTGGCGTCGACAGCCGTCTTTTGTGTCTTCGGCTCCGAGGGCTTCGAGGCCTTGTCGCCGTGGAGAGACTCTTTTGCTTTCTGTTTCGATTTCGGTGCCGTTGCCTTCAGTTTCGATTCTCGTTGATCGAGTGATGGCGCTTTGGATACCGATGGCTCTTTAGGATAGTTCGACGCCGGGCGTTTATGCGGGGCGGAAGAACGAGAGGAATGATCTTGGGTAAGGCCTTGTGGCGATCCTGCGACCTGAGCCTTATGGAGTGCCTCCTTCGGCCCTGTGGCGACCTGAGGGCCTAGCTCATTTTCTGAGCCATCTTCCTCGGCCCCAAGGGCCTCTTCGTCGTCTCCTACCTGTACAACGACGTCATCCCTCTCTTCATCTATTATATGTTTGTCTTCGGCATCATAGTCGGATTCACGCTCCGACGCCGGATCTGACATCTCTCCCTGAACTTCAAGGTCCACGACCTCCTCATCTTCGGTCCCGAAGATGTTGTCCGGGTGCGGCGCCGCTTTCTGCGCCTCGAGCTGAGCTGTTCGACGAATGCGAAGGGTCTTCTTCGATCGAAACCTGGAGCACGCCATGCAGGTGGCTTTGTTGTGGTTTGGAGAGAGGCACTTGTTGCACACCGGGTGCACGTCGAAGCGAGCATACTTAGCGTTGCAAAGAGGGCAACGCTTGAAGGGGCTATTCGATGTTTTTGGTTCCATCGTCGATCTTGATCGGGCCTCGGACATCGAAGGGCAAATGGCTAACTTCGATGAAACTACTCGGCGCCGAACAAAAACAATACCGACGAATAAAGGCCTAAATACTCTAAGAGCTAAGATTTGGACATCCGAACCCAATGGCGGAAAAAAACAATCTAAGGATGGAGGGGATGCCCATGCGCATTGTAGTCCAGGGGAGGAGCCACCTATCTCGTGATACTTCGAAGACTCTTCCAGGACAACAATGTGCAATCATCCGGACCCAACACTAGGCGGTGATCTATGCACAGATATGAATTCAGCAGCCCACATGCCTCGAACATAAGGAAAACTGCAATGTGTCAACAACCAGAGTTTAGGCAGGAGCAGAGAAAATGCTGAGTCTGACCACCTGAATGCTACATGGCTGGTTAGTCACAATCTGCTAGAAGCAATTAAAACATGCCTAACTTTCGGGACTGACCCTTTACCAGCAATGCAAGCAGAGGCCTGTTGGCACCATGTGTGCTATCTCATGGAAAGTATTGCGTGAGTACCCGGCAAACAACCCAGTGTTGGATGAACTAGCAGAACCCAACAATATCCACATCAGTCTTGAATGCCACTCAGCCCCATTGCCCTTGAGATATTTTGACTTTTACTAGTGCATGAGGGAAAATCAAACAAAGGTGACAAAATGATGCATAAGCTAGCAGGCCTAAAACCAGCTCAGGAAAACCTGCCCAAGTCACCCTCTGTTAGTGTATTCTTGGGTATTTCACTTCTAGACATCATTGTACCTAACCTGGGGGTGCACCGACTACACTCATCCTTTACCTCATAACCTGTGGTATGTGATGGGAAACCTAATGTAACTTAATACAAACTGTGCATGTGCCTTGGGTGCATTTTAAAATATTACAATAAAATCTTTACTGGCAGGGAGGAATCGAACCTGGTGAAACAAATAAAAGGCATTGTCCTTTACAATGCCAATGGCTTAAATTCTCGCAATCCAAGACCTATTGCATTGCAAATGCGAATGTGCTATAACAAAAAGCGTTAGGAGAGCGCATGAGAGGTTACAAAATGAGACAAGGTGGTACTTAAGAGGGATTACTAAGCTTATTGCTTTAATGACCAGCCACAGTTTACAGTGGACAATAATAAAGCCAATTAAAAATATGGGCTGAGCTTCAAGTCCCTACATGCCACGCAGAGCAGCCTCGACCTTAAAATATGGGGAAATGGTGTTCATACTATGAGCTAGGCACTGCAGGTGTTGGAGGTCCACGTTGAGGAAAGTGGGGTCTATGGGAATTCTGTCATTTTCGGAATCCCCTTTTGAGGGCCTGCGATGTACGTGATTGTGTTGTGTATCTACTAAAACTGATAAAGTGTTGTTGTTAAAAAATAAAAATAAAAATCTTTACTTGCAACTTACTAAATTAGCTCCCTTTTCAACAATTCTTGAAGCCCGTTAAACGTAGTCATCCTTAAAGTACTCAATTTTTTTTTATTTGTAACTATTTGTTAGGTGTTGCTTCTCTGTCATGGGCCCCTACTTAACAATTGTTGGCAATGCCAATAGGTCTGGCTTAAATGTGCAACACATGCAACCAGCATTTCAGCATGCACATTAAATCCACACCTATTGCCACACCTCTTACTGCGCACTCACACTGACACACCGCTGACCCTGCACTGATGCTGGCACACTGCTAGCCCCGCGCTAAAGCAAGCATACTGCTTGCCCTTCACTCAAACAGGCACACAGTTTGCCCTACACTCAAGCAGCCACACTGCTCACCCTGCACTAGGGCATGCACACCGCTTATCCTACATTCACTCAGGCACAACATTTGCCCCAGACTAAGGCAGCTACAACGCTAGCCCTGCTCTCAGTCATGCACAATGCTCGTCCTACAGGCACACCACACATCACGCATTCACATGGGTACATCGTTTGCCTTGCTTGCACACAAGACTTACAGCACACCCCAGACTCCGAAAGGGACTCCACTCGCCCTGCACTTCGGCAGGCACACTGTTCGCTTTGCAATCCAGGAGGGACCCTGCTTGCCCTGCACTCAGACAAGGACACGTCACTCCTGTGTGTTAATAACAGAAGAAGACGGCATGCACATCACAATGTATGCAACAAAGGCCAGAGTAAGTACTACTATGTTCTTGACAGAATCTTATGCAGGCGGGTGCTTACCCTCTGTATATCCATTGTAGGAAAAGAGAGTTAAACAGAGTTCAAGAACATACCAGGGGGTCAAAGTAACAAAGGGATTAAAGGAGAGACAAACAGAGCTAGAAGAAAGAGTACAGCGAAAAAGGGGGAGGAGCTAGAAAAAGAGGGATAATGTGTGAAAGCTAAAAGTGAGAAAAAAAAATGCCCAGAGACCATCAAAGAGAACCCCACCCAACCTAGCACCTCACCTTTGAGCAGCATGCACAAATCAAACACACTGTGGCAGAGCACCATGCCGCATTAATCTAGCAGCACTATTGGCACAACTTCTCTCTCCACCTGGTATTTCATCTCTCTGGCTCCTTGTCTCCGTTTCTCTCTGGAATTCCTCAATCTCTGTACCCCGGTCAACTAGTCTCCCCACAGAGTTCTTTCCGTGCACTCTCTCCTCTTCTGGAACATCCAAGCCTCATCTTGAGTAGCACAAACTGGTCAGGGGCGTAACACAGGCCCCCGCAACCCCCATGGAGCAGGGGTGCTTCCAAGCTCCAGGGGTCCCCCTCAGGACAGTACTCTGACCGGAGAGCTCCTGATTGAGGCCGGAGGGGGCCCCTTCACGTACCTTGCAAGGGGGGGCCCTCAAGTTTCGTTATGCCACTGGAATTGGTTCGGTTTCAGGCACACCTACCCAGGCGCAGGCTCAAACACAGCGGGGGCAGAATGATGGGCTGTCCTCCTGGCACCCCTCAAACTGCTAATACTTAGCCTACTTTGTTCCCTGGGCCCTTACCTTAGACTTGGCCCCTTGAAGCCTTACTCTCACTGTCGCTCTCCCCAGACTCTGTCTCTCCTCATATACCCTGCGGCTTAAACTATGACCCTAAACTAATACTGGGACATTTGCATCATTAGAGGATGCCTCTGAGGCAGGAAGTCTCAGCCCTGCTGTCTTATGCCTCTATCCTGACTGCACTGTTTTTTGTGATGCACTATTTCAGTTGAATCATACACATTCTGTCCAATCAAATGCTGTAGCGAAGAGAACAAACGTGGGTGGAGCCAAAACCATTCTCCTGACAGTGGCTCATAAAGCTCTTTTTCAGGTGATGACATGGCCTGGCGACACTAGCGCTGTCACGCCACATCCAAAAATCTTCCGGGCCATTGCTGGTTGATACAATTGTTAAAAGTGAGTATTGATTAATGAGGCATTTACATACAAACTCTCTAAAATAGAAGTCGCCATCCAGATATCTGATCTACCCTCTTTAGAGTGCTGGGCTGGCCTCTCAGAGTGATACTGCTTAATAACCTTGGAGGAAGCCTAACTTGCAGAAACATGGTGGCAGGTAAGAGGCCTTCTAGGCTGGCAGAAACAATATGGCGTCAAGCAGTCGAAGTTCGGACTGGTATGTATAATACGGCAGCAAGTAGATCTTGTCACATAGACTTCTAAACAAATATTTTTTGATCCATTTCTAAGAGGTTAGGGGAACGAGTGAGGGTAAGCCTTGCCAAACAAAATGACATTTTCCTACAAGACCAAATAGCCAGCTGTTAAATTGTGGTAAAATGCAACCAGGTGGATTTATTTTTTAGGTCGAGCCTGGGCAGTGCAGCGCTGCTCTGCAAGGCATGCTGTGTTCAGGTATGGACTTGAAGCTCTGCCCATCATTGGCTTGTCACTGTCCTTTGGAAACTGTTTTTTCATTGGTTAATAGGTTTAGTAGCCCCTCCTTACTACCGCCTTGTCTCATTTTGTAAGCTCCCATGAGGACACCCCCTTTCAAATGTGTTGTTGCACGGTAGCCTCCACACACTATTTTGTTAAATTATTTTAACATGCCTGCTGTTGCAGGCAGTACACACTCTTTTTTTTAGATAGCACGGCATGCCACGCTGATAGTGGCGGCCTTGCTTTTGCGTTATTTACTTGCCAAACGCGGCTGCATGGTTTTTTTGTTTTTTTTTATTATTCTTTAAATTTCTTTTATTTCTTTTTTTTTATTTTTTTATTGCCCTATGCCGCACTTACAATTTAATGTCGGACGCGCCCCTTACCTTAAACGAGCAGAGTCTAAGGGAAGGGACTCGGCCACCATTTAAGTGAAAGTACGGCATAGGGTGCTTTAACAAAAAAAAGCATTTGTCAACTTGACAAACATGCTTTTTTTTTATAAAAGTGCCCCATACCACGCGGCAGACCACCCCTTTCTTTAGACACGGCTTGTCTAAGAAAAGGGGTGTGGCCAGCATTAAAGTTAATGCGCTGCATGGGTGTTTTTACAAACAAGCATTTGCAATGCAATAGGTGTCGCATTTACCAAACTCTCGTAAACGTGCAAATGCTGGTTTTAATTTACCATGAGCAATAACGACCTTTTAAAAACAAACCTTTTTCCATGTGTAACTTTTGCATTTTCGTGCAAAAACAATACATATATTTTTGATAAAACAAAGAGGGTGGCACATAACTCAGCAGGCCACATGTTGGTCATTTAGACTCGCATGAGCAAATGGCAGGTCAAAGCACACGTCCAGCGCTTACAAATCCAAGGGCGTGAACACATCTTTTTCTGGGTTGGGGCAATGCATCAGTGAGAAAAGACCAGACAGAATGTATTACTTTTCACAGTGCTCCCATTACAATCTGAATAATGTTTATAACTATACACTGTAAACATCTTGTAGAGTTAAGCACTAAAAAGAAATAGGCCCCAGAGCTGTGAACACTGTCGCAACTAATGTGCTTTCACCATTTGCTTTGTGGAAACTTCGAGCAATTTCAATAACGAATTTCTGTAAGAAATAACACTCGAATCAGTTCCTATTTTGTAAACATTTTGTTACATTTAGTAGAATGAATGAGAAGACAGAATGCACTCAACTATACCTCGAACAAGAAGCTAGGGTGCTTTGAAATTCCGTTTAACAGTATCCACTCTTAAAACACCCGCCTAAGGGCACCCCTGGGTCATTAGAAACTTAGGCACATTGTCCCAAACCCACCTAAACACACCCAGCTTGCTGATCATCATCGGGGCCCTGTCAAGGATGAAGAGATTGAAATGCTCTGTCACATACTTTCGACGAGCCATAACTATTAGTGGATGTTGGCAATGTCTAAGCTGGTGGCCCATACTCCATGCTGTACACATGGCCACGTTGTGGTGGGGTTTCTGTGCCATTGTGCCCTGGTAAATGCACCAATCTCCATTTAGCGGAGCGTCTTAAGGAAATGTTTAGTAAATCATTGACTGCGTCTTCTTAACGAGGTACAAAAAGGGGAAAACACGAGCATAAGTAATAAGAGTTTTATATTGCGTGCACAGCTACCCCCAACGGGTTGTCCCGGCGCTATAGCAGACAGAGATGGGGGAAGTAAAAAGCAAACTGGTCGATTCGGCTAAATAACTGGGTTTTAAGGGATTTGCGGAATTCAAGATCTGACTGAATTAGGCGTAAGTAAAGAGGAAGGTTATTCCAACATTGAGTGGCACTCACCTCAAAGGATTTGCCTCCCATTCCAGCTTTTGAAAACCGAGGGGTGACCAGGAGGTGTTTGTTATTAAAACAAAAAAGTCTGGCTTGAAGATAAGGACGAAGTCTCTTCCTTAAATAGAGTGGTCCTTTGCCTCTACCTGCCCGAAAGGCTACGGTCAAGGCCTTAAATTCGATACGCTTAGCAATGGGCAGCCAGTGAAGTTGGCTTAAATAGGGAGAGATATGGTGGCGAAGCGGAACTCCGCAGACCAGACCAGACGTGCCGCAGCATTTTGGACAGTCTGGAGTCTACGGAGGAGGCCAAGAGAGAGACCCAGATATAGGCCATTAGCATAATCCAGATGGGAGGTTATCAACGCATGGACCACAGTTTTACAGGTAGAATTGGGCAGGTAATTAATGAAGTTTTTGATGATTTTAATTTTGCCGAAGCAAGCAGCCGAAACCATTTGGACCTGCGTAGACAGGGACAACTGTTTGTCACATCTGATGCCTAGATTCTGAGGAAAAGTGTCCTTGTCGGCATCCATTTTGTGTCAGACTCCATTATTTTAGCGTTGCCATTTCGTGTCAAACACCTCTGCATGACCCTCCTGGTCGTTTCTACTGATGCTTGCAATAGTTCTAACTGTCACGACCACCCTGCCCTTCCTGCTCATTGTAGTTAAGCCAATTCCAAAAAGGGGAACAGAGAATTGGCCTCTCACTGCCCTCGGACTGGACTCCTGCACGCACCCATCCTGTTTCGCAAGACTTGGTCACGACACTGTCCCAGAACTTGTTAGTTTCACATATCCTGTTTGTCAAGATCTGTTTAATTCTTTCACGTACATTCCCCGTTTGGCAAGATCTGTCCTAATCGATTGCACCATCTGTTGAAGCACCAGTCCTGCCTGAACGAAGAATGGTGTAACTACAGCCCCATCCGAACTGGTTCCTTAGGGTGGGGAAATATGTATACAAGGCCTGTAAGCTGCGGAGTAAAGCAGCAGCCTCCTCTGTCTTGTCACCGACGAGCTTGGGACTCTGTTCCATATCCCTGGCTATTTGAATAAAACCTTGTTCCTCCTGCAGACGAAGGCTCCTGTGTCTCCTTTTACAATATAAGGAGGGTATGGTAGACTTGGGCGGTTCCCCTGCCACCGAGACCCAGTAAGTGGGTATACCCGGCTCTACAAAATGGCGCCCGAACAGGGACCCCACGAGCACGAAGGTCAGGCCCGGTGGATGTGAGGAGGTGCACGGAGAGACTCCGACGGAGGTACCCTACCCGAGGGATTCTTGCAGTCCGGTAGCCAAACGACTCGCCCGCTGTTCCTCCCCGCCCGGTCTGGGCCACATGACCACGTCCTCGCTGGGGTCCCCCAACAGTGATTTCTGTAACAGGACACGGCCCTACGTCTGCTGAAGAGAACTACCCCGTCAGGTAAGGGTGGGCTGATCACTCACCGAGTCTGTAGGATTGCGCTCTTATTGACTTTTGCAAAAGCCAAGCCAGCGAGGTGAGTTTTTAAGGCGCGCTGTTTGCATTATCTGTTTTCGGTCCTTTTTTAGTATGCCGGCGAATAGTAAGCTTAAGAAATTATGTTGTTTTATGTGTACGCAGGACTCCCAGCTGGAGGCGGCTTGCCCGCTTCCTCCATAAGGGACGCCTGGTCACACTATGTACGCAAAACATGGCCCATCTGCCATAACGTTTTCCTTCCTTTGGACCAAGTATACCAAACGAGCCGTTCCCGATTTACAGTGGCCCCCTTATGGGTCCTTTGATCCACAGGTTCTTGCAAATCTATAGGAACAGCTATTTAAACGGTATGTTCGTCCCTCGATGTTTGAGTCTGTCAGACTGTGGAGGAAGGAAATTGAGCAAAGAAGGAAAAGGCACTAGAAAGGAAACGAGAGTGGATGTCAATGGCTGACCATGCTAGGGAGCACTTACAGGGCCGAATGGAAAAATCTGTAGAGATTGCTGATAGGGAACGTAGGGCGCCGGTGCAGAAGTGCTACCCGGCTCGTGAAGAGAAAGGAAAAGGCTTTATGGAAGGGGGAGAAGAGGGCGATTCCCTGCTCGATACCATGTTGGAAAGTCCTCCTGCTTATGCCCCCATGTACCCTGCGCTGACCGCCCCGCATGCAGCTGCACCAGCTGTGCTACACACTCCTTCCCCCACTGCCCCTCCTACTGTTCCCCCGTCACACTAACCCCCCCTATTTTGCCGCCTATAACACCAACTGCGCACACTGCCCCTGTCCTCGACGCGGGAATGACAATGAGTCCCCATCTACCCAATACTTGCAGCTTAACACCTGCCCGCCCCCTCCCTTCTTCCCCGTGGTCTACGGTTAAGCAGGATTTATATAGATTATTGAATTCCCCCCGACTGGCTTCCTTCCGCTCTGCAGTCAGCTTTTCGTCCCTTCGAGAAGATGACCTGCAAAGGCAACAGTGTGAATGCTGGATAAATAGCGGGAATATTTATCCATTTGAAGAAATGTGGTCCACCTTTTCCCGGTGGACGATTATGGAACAGACCACCTGGGCTGAATACATGTGTACCTTGGTTGTGCAGAGATTCGAGAATTCATTCATGCAGATACCCGCCGGATTGGTGGACCTCAGGTCACAAATAAAGAGAGGCGATGTACAGGGAGAGGGGATGTTTGGCGCTATGTCTGCTTTGATAGCTTACCGTGATATGACCGCTTTCCCCAGCCCCACTCTAGAGACAGCTATGCCAATGAGAGAGGCGGCCCCTGTCTTTGTTAACGCACTCACCGATGCCCAAAATAATGGCAGAGGGGCGGTCTAAGCACACTGGCGCAGGCTTTGGGTTCATGTTCCTTGGAAAAGGTCAGAAGTGATACAGTTAAAGGGACAATTGCCGGATCCTCGTAAGAATCCGGCTGCCTTCTATAAAGAATTATGCCAGATAATATCTGCCGGTACCCTTATTCTCGAAGACATAGATTTACTTTTTGGTACGGTTGTCCCTACTGAGGTCTGGGATAAAATACGACATACCGACCATGAAGTAGAATTGGGACGTAAATGGGCTAATCTAGAGGCCATGGAAGGTAATAGAGTGGGAGGGACGAAACCGAACGCCGCCATCACAGCCTTGCCTGGCAAAATCATAACATTCATGAAGACACTGTTGCCAGA
The DNA here is from genome assembly GCF_964204655.1 of Triturus cristatus. Classification (NCBI taxonomy): domain Eukaryota; kingdom Metazoa; phylum Chordata; class Amphibia; order Caudata; family Salamandridae; genus Triturus; species Triturus cristatus. The sequence continues at coordinate 852,536,936 of NC_140579.1, read as the reverse complement.
AACGGTCATCAATTGGGATAAAATTAACGCCTGTAGACAGCGTAGGGATGAGTGTGGCGGATTTCTTCACCCGTTTTGAAACTGAATAAAAGGGACACAGCGGCCTGGACACTCGGGTCCCAGGAGCCGGTCCGGTATTTGTTGACAAATTTGTCAGCAATTAGCTCCCTGACATTTCTGCCAGACTCAAGAAGGTTGAGAGTACATGGTCCGCTCAGACTATGACAGGTATCTTGGCCATGGCCCAATACCATTAGAATAGGGAAAACGAGGATAAGGAGAACGAGGTCAAGAGAAATAAAGACCTTAAAACGAAAGCACTTCTTCAACAGTCCTATCCTCCCAAAGGCCCTGACGCCCGTGGCAATTTCCAGCCGCCCCCCTCAGCGGCCGCCAAGAGCACGCCAGTCGACTCCCTCCGGGCCTCTCCAGACAGATCAATGTGCCTATTGTAAGGGTTACGGCCACTGGGTGGATAAGTGTCCTGTTTTGACAGAAAACATACGGACAGGTAAAACACGGCCTTGTGTTCACAGAGATGGGTTGATTGCTAAAGACCAAAGGCAACACCGGCCTAGTGACCGAGAGGGGAGACATAGGGATGACAACACCATACGACAACGCCCCGCTAACAAATTTGATAGGTATGAAGCCACACGTACTTATTACAATGACGATTATGAAGAGGTAGACGAGACACGGTTTTATCAAGCATAGGATAGCCAGGGAAGGGGTATTTCAAAAGTGCAAATTCCAGTCCACCAGAAGGGCACGTATGTTCAAGTGTTCGTTGCAGGGGATGCTCGGTCTTTCCTTCTGGACACAGGGGCGACTAGGTCTTCTATTGCACGTGTATCGGTCCCAGAGGCACCCCTTTCTGGCAATTTGAATGTCTCTGTGGGTTTTGCAGGAACACCCGTGACCAGCCCTGTTTCTGAACCCCTCCCTCTCGATATCGGCCCCGCCCATGTTGACGCTCCCTTGGTCCTTATTACAGGTTGCAGTGAAAACTTATTAGGCATGGATTAACTGAAAGCTCTGTATGGGGTGTGGAGGAAGTTAGGCGCCATCTTGGGTGGGTGTGTGTTGGTGGACTAGACTTTTTGCTTCGCGTCCTTCATATGCCGGCACTACTGCGGCCGCGCAGCCCCCTGACTCCTGAGGCTTGAGCTGGGAGACAGTTCGTAGCTGTGCGCTGCGTGACGTTGCTGATATTTCTGCCGCACTGCAAAGTGCATATGGTAGTCGCCTTTATTTTGCCTTGTTTTAAAAATTCATTTAAATAAATCTTTGTTCTTACCTTATTTTACTGCTACGCCTGGCATTAGAGTGGGGCAGTGAGGCGAGCTGACGTCGATAGTGTAGGAGGGGTGTGGAGGAAGTTAGGCGCCATCTTGGGTGGGTGTGTGTTGGTGGACTAGACTTTTTGCTTCGCGTCCTTCATATGCCGGCACTACTGCAGCGGCCGTGCCGAAGGCACGCCCGTCTGCGCACGTCAGTCGCCGGTCGCCAGGCACCCTGCACAAATTCCCTCCGAGCATATCAGTTACTCGCTTGCGGAGCTGTTGGGGCTGGAGGTAAAGTGCTCTACGTTCCGTTGGACGCCCCAGGCTGCTCCTTATAAGTGTAAATCCTGTGTATTCCAGTTAGCAGGTATGGATAGAGTGCCTTTTGCACCCGAGGACACTGAGTTTAAGTTTTTTAGCCTAAACTGCCGGTCCCTCATGAAACACCATGCGGAGTTGTTTGACTTACTTTCTGAGGAGGCCCCTGATGCCGTATTCTTAACTGAGACCTGGCTTTCGCAGGACTCAGTCGCTGTACCTTGGCTTGCCCTTCCTCAGGGCTATGTGTTGAAGACAGTCAGAGAGGGGGGGGGCGTGGTGGTGGCATCGCAATTATTATTAAAGATGTCTATAGCTCCAGCTTTATAAAAGATTCTATTATGGACTGTGAAAGTGCTGTGTTAAAGTTATGTTGACCCCCAATTTTACTATGTCAGGTCTTTTAGTTTATCGCCCCCCGGGTCCCGCTACTTGCTTTAGGGAGGATTTTCTTAACAGAATTGCTCTCTACGCTGGCAGGGCATCGAACTTTACCATTGTAGGGGATCACAATCTCCACCTTGAGTTGCACGAGAAAGCGGAGATTTCGAATTTTTTGGCTGATATGGAGGTATTTCAGCTGACTCAATGCGTCGCTGAGAGCACTCATGAGGCAGGGCACCTGTTAGACCCTATTTTTTCGAATCTGCAGTCTATACAGGTCGCTTCTCCAGTTCCACTGGCCTGGACGGATCATTATCTGGTCTCTTTTGCCTTGCAACTGCAGGGGAAAGTTGTTCCCCCTCGCCCAGTCCCTGTGCTGAAGCGTTCTTGGCACAAACTAGATCTTGGCCAACTTTCGGCTTGCCTGGCTGATAGTAGGCCCCTAATGCCCTGTGACGTGGAGGCTTCAATTTCTTGCTTCCACAAATGGGTTGTCCATAGCCTGGACACTTGTATCCCGGCCCGCCTGGGAGTAAAAAGCAGAGGGTTCTCGAACTCTTGGTTTGACGCTTCTCTTGTCTCAGCCAAAAAGGGCTGTAAGCATCTGGAACGTGTCTGGAGACGTTTTTATGACGTCTCGGCTAAGTGGGAATATCGGGCTGCCATAAAACAATATCATCGCCTTATCAGGAAGGCTCGGGCTGAGTATGTGGCAAAAGAAATCTTGGCTAGTACTAATCCTGCCAAGTCGGTATTTGCCCTACTCAAGAGTATGAAAAGTGCTGGATCTGTGGTTTCTTCCCCGATTGTCTCCAACCAGCAGTGTAGTGAGCTGGCTTGTCACTTCTAGGCTAAGGTTGAGCAGATCTACTCCAACCTGCCTCTGGTGGAGCAGTGTGTGGGGAGTGAGGTTTCCATCACTTCTGGCCCCTTGGCGGGTCACAGCATGGCATCTTTTCCATCTCTATCTCCCGACGAGTTTGATGTACTTTGTCGGAAGATTAAGTCTGGATCCCCAGCTGATCCCCTTACTCCTGCTTTATTTTGCCAACTCCACTCCGTGATTTCCCCGTGGGCTCTGGGTTTAGTGAACTTATCCCTTTCCTCTGCAGTGGTTCCTAGAGCGTGGAAACATGCTAAAGTTATGCCATTGCTTAAGAAGCCTTCCCTGGACCCTGGGGAACCGGCCATTTACCGGCCTATTTCCCTGCTTCCCTTTCTGGCTAAGGTGACAGAGTCCCACGTCAACTCTGTTCTCTCGGAGTATATAGATCATAATGCCATCCTTGACCCCCCGCAACATGGTTTCCGTGTGCGCCATGGGACCGAGTCTGCACTGCTGGCAGTGTCGGAAGCTATCAGGGACAGTCTGGATAGGGGTGATTCCGTGGCTCTGGTCCTATTAGACCTTAGTGCCGCATTCGACACCATATCACATGCAATCTTACTAACTCGTTTGCAGGAAATTGGTGTGGAGGGTGAGGCCTTGGGCTGGTTTCGCTCCTTCCTGAAAAACAGGTCTTTTCAAGTCTCTATGCCTCCGTTTCACTCCCAGGAGCTTGCCCTGCTTCAGGGCGTACCGCAGGGCTCAGTTCTTAGCCTGCTCTTGTTTAATCTCTATGTTCGCCCTCTGGCTGCGGTAGCTAAGAGTAGAGGTCTTGCATTGGTGTCATATGCTGATGACACCCAATTGCTGATCTCCTTTTCTAAGAACTGTGATGTCAACTTGAAGAAATTTAAGGAGGATCTTTTAGCAGTGGCGGATTGGATGGCGGGTAATTTCCTGCAGCTCAACGCCAGCAAATCCGAGATTTTACTATTCGGGAAGGACCGAGATTTATGGTCCGAACAATGCTGGCCTGAGCGTCTTAATCCTGCACCCTCTCCTAAGATAGTTGTAAAAAACCTTGGGATATGGTTTGACCAAGGTTTGACGTTTGAAGCGCAGTCCAAGACTGTGGCTGGGGTGTGTTTTGGGCTTCTTCGCGGCCTAAGACCCGTGATTGGCTTTTTCCCCCCCAAAGTGCGTCAAACCATAGTCCAGGCCCTAATTCTGTCTAGGCTGGACTATGGGAACGTACTTTATCTTGGCGCTAATAGAACCAGCATTAAGCGTCTGCAGCGGGTCCAGAAGCGTCTGCAGCGGGTCCAGAACGCCGCTGCGCGACTGTTGGTAGGGCTTCCTAGGTCGAGCTCAGTGACTGCCTTGCCTCCTAAATTGCACTGGCTTCCTGTGGAAAAACGCGTCCAGTTTAAGGCTCTTTGTGTGGCTCACAAAATTCTATCGGGTCAGGCCCCTTTGGGCCTGGCCAATTTACTTATGCCTTACACCCCTCGACGCCCTCTAAGATCGGCGGGCTGCGCCCTGGTCTGTGCCCCCCGCGTCCTCAAAGCTAGAGCAGGCAGTCGCTCCTTTCGGAACCTAGCCGCCAACCTCTGGAATTCTCTACCGGTTCCTATCAGCACTATTCAGCAGCATCTGCCTTTTTGTAAAGCTATAAAAACTTGGCTGTTCTCTGGTCCTGCTAAATCTTTATAGATTGAGCGGCCTTGCTGTCTGTGTCTGTCGCTGGGTTATTGGTCTTGGTCAGGGCCGCGCTGGGACGCCCCGTTGCTGGGGCAGCCATGCGCGCTACAAATCGGACTAATAATAATAATAATAATAATAATAATAATAATAATGCCACTATATCATGTAGTCCCCAAGGCGTGTCTCTAACAATTTCCCCCACCCCGACTCCTATATGTATCTGTCTGGTCCTCTCCCACCAGAGTTGCAGTCATTACCTTCCTCCCTCTGGGCATCATCAGACACTGATGTGGGGTGTCTCAACATACCCCCTCATGTGGTACACATTCACCCAGGCGCCCTTCTCCCCCGCCTCCGGCAGTATCGACTACCCGCGGAAGGAGAAGTCTCCCTTTTAACAATAATATCTGAATTGATGGACAAGGGCGTAGTGGAGGAGACACGTGGTAATATCTGTAACAGTCCCATTATTCCGGTTCTTAAGAGGACCAATGGAGATGCTCTCTCCCCTAAAATATACAGATGTGATTGACCTAAGAGCCCTTAACAAAATAACGCTCTCCCAATACCCTGTTGTCCCCGACATTACAGCCCTCTTGACGTTGGTCCCTTCTGACGTCACGCACTTTTCTGTCATAGACCTGAAGACTGTTTTTTTCAGTATTCCTATACATCCTGACAGCAGACATTTTTTTGGTTTCTCCCGGAGCTTTAGATTTTGCCGCGCCCCTCAAGGTTTCACCGAGAGCCCCAGTATCTTTAGTCAAGCTCTCAAAAGTCAACTAGATTCCTTGGAACTCCCTGATAATTCCACACTGCTGCAGTATGTTGATGACATCCTCATTGCTGCAAATTCTGCCCTGACATAAAGAGGCTACCCTCTGTTTGTTACGCCACCTTGCCCTCCATAACAACAAGGTCTCTTTAAAAAAGCTTCAGTTTTGTCAAGAGAAGGTGACCTATTTAGGTCATCTCCTCTCGAAGGAGGGAAGGCAGCTCACCGCTGATCGTGTAGCCATTATCAATGCTATGGCGGCCACACGAACAAAAAAGAAGGTACGATCCTTCATAGGCCTAACCTCATACTGCAGACCGTGGATTTCCAATTTTTCGGCCATGGTCAAACCTCTTCTTGCCCTCACCACTAAAGATATATCAGACAGCTCCTTTCCATGGACTAGAGAGCATACGCAGACCTTCCAGGATTTAAAAAGAGCTCTGTGTACTGCTCCAGTCCTCGGTACTCCTGATTATAACAAACAATTTTTTCTTTTTGTACACGAGACAGACGGTTGTGCATGCGCTGTCTTGACCCAGATGTTTGGAGATCACCATCGGCCATGTGCCTATCTTTCAGCTACCTTAGACCCTGTTGCGAGGGCTCTCCCAGGATGCCTACGGGCGACAGCTGCGGACGCACTCATGGTCCGTCAGAGTGCGGGGATCGTCATGAACTCCCCCTTAACTCTGATGGTTTCCCATTCTGTGGATACCCTCCTTAATAACACCAAGACACAGTACCTCACTAGCGCACGACTCACAGGATATGAATTGACACTCTTTTCCAGCCACATTAACATCAAGAGATGCACTGTACTGAATCCCGCCACATTACTCCCACTGGATACTCGGGATGCCCGTTTAGATCCACATGACTGTATATTGAGGACAGAGGAGGAGACAAAGGGACGAGTTGACTTACAGGATACCCCGATAACAGATCCAGAAGGTACACTGTATGTGGACGGATCATGTCTCAGAGGGCCAGATGGTAACACATCAGCCGCCTACGCCCTCACAACATTGGAGCAAGTAGTAGAAACAGCTCAGATTCCACAGTGCTCTGCTCAGGCTGCAGAATTAGTGGCACTCACTAGAGCCTGTGAGTTAAGCAAAGGAATAACGGTTAATATCTACACTGACAGTCGGTATGCTTTTTGGGTGGCTCACAACTTTGGAAGACTGTGGAGAGAAAGGAATTTCCTTCACATGGGACGAAAATTCAACATGGCCCCCTAATTCACCGATTATTAGACTCCCTGACATTTCCCAGAAAGGTAGCCATTATAAAATGTAAAGCGCAAAAGAAAGTGACGGATGATGTTGGAAAAGGCAATGCCTTGGCTGACCAGACAGCCAGCTCTTAAGACAAGCATTTACAATGCAATATGTCTCGCATTTGCAAGAGTTTGAGTTATTGGCATTGTAAATGACAATGCGTTTTATTTATTTGTTTTGTAAACCTACAAGCGGTGCGTAAACATGCACTTTGTACTTATAGGGCTTTCTTACGAGCAACAAGGCTGGCAGTAAAAGAGGCACAGTTACTGTCAGCCTTGCTTCTCGTAAGCAACGACTATAAGTATAAAGTGGGTGTTCACGCACCGCTTGCAGGTTTTCAAAACAAATAAATAAGAGGCATTGTCATTTACAATGCCAATAACTCAAACTCTTGCAAATGTGAGAATTTATACACGTGCGCTTCATTGTGGCCTACATCCTGTTACACGCCTGAAATGTAAACTGTGAGCAACCTGGCGCATCTGCAGAGATCTCGAGTGTCTAGCGTCAGGCACCATCATGGCTCCTCTCCATGTATTCCCTTATGTGTAACGGGATCTGTTTAGAACTATCCAGACACAACGTTGAGGCAGGATGGCAGGGGACCAGGGCAGCCCACATCTGTCACAGAGAATCTCGAGATTTTTGAAGCAGGGCACAAATCAAAAAGGAGGACACAAATCAAAAAGGGGAACACGAGAACAGTGCTTTCAGTGTTCGATTTCCCTTGCATTCTGAAAAGAGCATCCTTAATGTACATTGCATAAACGGGATGAACTACTCACGCCAGACAGGAGGCAACTGGAAAACTCTGGGCACCTCTGATGTCACCTACATAGCGGGATGCAGTCCCCCTCGTACACCCACTGATCTACCTGTCTGGAGGAGGAGCCTAAACCACAACAGGGTAGTCGAGGGGCCCCCATCTGCTCCAAGATCCGCGCAGAGGATGTGAGCACTCACCTGGCCCCTGTCACGACTGCAGCAAGCCCCTGTCAAGCAACCCACGTGGGTAAGAGCACTTTATGCGTCCAGCCTGGAGCCATCTCTCCACTTACTCGCTCACTAACACACACCACGCGTGGCGAAAGTGCAGGCACACCAAATACCAGCAGCCCAGGAATCGCACGCAATTAGCTCCGTCTCACTCCATTACCCCGGGCGGGCAGCCAGAGTCACAGCAGAAGCTGCGGGTCTCTCCTTGCCAAAAGCCACCACAAACACCGGACCATAATAATGGAATGTTTTTAATGCTGTGAAAGAGCTGCCAACACCATATCTGTTGGGGGTGGGGGATGGGCTGGCATACTTTACTGATTACAAGCATGGAGCACGAGGTGTCTGGATTCTCTCACTGTTTTTCTTCGCATACAAGGACTTTTACTTATCCTGTTTTAAATTCAGCACTACAAATACCAGGATGCAGTGGAAAACGAGACTGGCTGGACTCTACCTTCACACCTGATAAGGAAGATTTTCATACACTTTCTCTACGAGTACAACTATGCACTTTGCACAAATGTTATAACAGACAAACATGAGGCACATTTAGACCTCTATAGTTCCAGCTATGTGAAGCAGGGGCTAACAGAGTCTCAGATATCCCATCCACCTGGTGGGAAAGAGACCCCCACCTCACAGCGGCATGCTATGTGCGTGGGCAGCATTCACCGGGACAACTCAGAGGGGGAGGGATGGATAACATCCCGTTAACCAAACTCCATTTGTATCGCACAGTGGAACCTACAGTATCGGAATAAGTCTGACACTGGTTCCATTTTATTCTCTGCACTGGAAATTGAAGGCTCTCGCGGAGAGATCACAGCATCCGCCCTTATTCCGTGCACAAAGATCAGAACACGCTGCTCGTCTCCTGACCACCACCAGGAGCAAGCACAGCTCTTCAATGGCAGCAGGGGGTGAAAGGCCACTCTCAGTCCGACTTATAAGACGGGCAAAGGCTGTATGGAACTCAATATACAAAGCACGCAGTGTGAATGCCTTTGCTCGGACTGTGCAACTACAGATACCAGACTGCAAGAGGTAATGAGGAGCTTGTTCGCACAGCCGGGGTTTCTATTCTACCATTAGAGGGAAACTGCTTTGCTCCCCTAGTGACAATTCCGTCAGCACCACCCAAGTCGGAACGCGATATGCCGATATTCTTTATTTTTGTTGACACAAATAACCGCACCTCTTACGTGCAGAATAAGAGTTGCCTCCTATCAGGGTTATCGCTCGTATATTCTTTCTGTGGGACATGTTATCAGCCCACAGAGGCCACTCACTTGTGAGACTGTCTAGCTCAGTCGCTGGCCTAGGGTCCGGACCTGCGCTGCACAATGAAACATAGTGAACACTCCCAGTTGAACAGGGCTCGCCACTCCCCCCTCAAGCACTCAGGGTGCACGCCCGTGGGTATGGCTGTCAACACCGCTCGCACGTTACACAGGTAGAGCCTGAGGTAGGACACGCCCTCATATGCCAGCGCACACAGAGTACAGTATCGAGAGCTGGGACAGGCAAGGTGCCAGGGTGATGTTGCCAACCTTGTTCCAAAAGTAATAAAACAAGCGCTGACCTAGAAAATGCCGTAAAGAAAGTGAAAGCCACCGAAGCGCCGTGCCCGCACAGCAAACGCGTGCACATCTCTTGTCCGGGCGCGTGAAGGCACAGCAAAGAGGAGTTTACGTGGCAGCAGTGAAACCGAAAGCTAAATCAGGCGCGCGATGGGAGAGTAAAAATCTAAAATTGCACAAACTACAAAATAATGACAAAAGAGGACAAGCATTGGCCGCACGCGCGCCTCGCGCTAAATAATGACAAAAGAGGACAAGCATTGGCCGCACGCGCGCCTCGCGCTTAAAGTTAAACAAACAAAAAAAGACATGCCCGGCGGAGCGTGGCGCGCGCGTGTTTGGGGGCGGGGGAGCGGACCCTTTGAAGTGCTCCCAAAAGGCGGATTGCATGGCAGCACGATGCGCGTGATCGTGCGCGTGCTAGCCATGCAATCCGCTTTTTGGGAGCACTTTTCAAACCCGCTTTCTATAGTCTCGCTTTGCGATCGCTTACGCGATAGCAAGGTCGAGACCTAAAAAAAGAAGGAATGGGAGGTCCTGCCAGGTGGGTGTCAGAAGGGGGCATGGTTGAAAACACAGTACAGAGTGTGATTGATATTCAGTCCCATGCTACCCCTGAGGAGCTGCGGATGTGGACTGAGCATTTGGCGGAAAAGGAAATAGATGTTTGTTGTGCCCGTATCACTATGGAGAGACAATGGATGTTGCCTTACATGTCATGTGCTACCGGTAGTTACAATGGCCCACGGCCCTGCTCACATTACTACATTAGTACTAAAGGGATATGTAAGCTGTTGGAACCTACCTGGTATAACTCAAAGATACAAGTGTATGCTGAGAAGTTGGTCAAAACATGCATGATTTGCCTTATGTACAACCCGGGTAAAGGTACAGCAACTCCTGAAAGAGGATTCTATCGTCCTACCTTTCCTTTTGAAGCCCTCCAGATGGATTATATCCAGATGGACAGATGTAACATTTTAAAATATGTCCTGGTGGTGGTCTGTACCTTCAGCCGATGGGTGGAGGCTTACCCTGTCAAAGACAGCACCGCTATCACTACCGCCAAAATACTATTGAAAGAATACTTCCCACGATTTGGTTTGCCCCGTTTGATCTGGAGTGACAACGGGACACACTTTACGGCTCAAATAATGGAGTATGTCTGTTCAGCACTGGGTGTGAAACAAAAATTTAATGCAGCTAACCACCCCCAGTCAGCAGGTCTAGTGGAGGTGTACAATGGCATCCTAAAGACCAAAATTGTAGCCGAGACGGGTGTCACTTGGGTTGATGCTCTGCCCCTGACTCTACTGTCTCAGGACAACGGCCCATACCAGGATCGGATTATCTCCCCATGAGATTGTGTTCGGGAGGCCTGCCAATGTGTGGGGTGTCCCACGCCCTAAGAAACTGTCTGATGTTGAATACCCTGTGTTGACTGATTAACTGTATGGTTTGACTAACACCTTTCGTACCCTTTACCACCAGGTGCATGAGGCCATACCTGATAAAAGCGAGGGCCCAGGACACATTATCCAACCTGGTGACTGGGTTCTGATTCGCAACTTCCAACGTACTAAGAGCCTCGAACCCCTATGGACACCGCCCCGCCAGGTGTTACTGGCCACCCGCACTGCCGTGAAAGTTGAAGGTCGGGAGAACTGGATACATCCAACGCACTGTAAACGAATGCCTCTGCCTCTCCCCTATGATCAGTGGGTGAGAAAAGGACAAGGAGACTCAGAGACAGAAATAGTCCCAACGTTTGTTCCATTCAGCGATGCAAGATTGCATTCTACATCTACAGAAGCAGAGAGTGACAGTATTCTGAAGGGAAAGGTGCAACTCTCCCCTAACTCTGCTCAGCATCAGGAACAATTATTCCCAGACCATACTGTCCCTACTTTTACCCGATACAACTTGCGTTCCAGAAAGAAGGCTTGTCCTTGACTTCGCCCAGGTACCTATAGGCTGTAGGGCTGTGATCTTCCGGCTGAGACCGGTGCTGGTTTGTCAGACTAAGGTACGTCCCTAGGGCTCTTTGCACCTGCATCCAGTGAAGCAACCACCAATCAGACAGCCGCTAGTGGTCCCTGGCTTAGTACAATGGCAGCCGTTCAATACACCCAAGTCCAGAAACGATATGTCAGTCTCCTACATAGCAAGTGCTTCCTGGCCACCGTGGTGACACGGTTTGTCTCCCTTATCTTGTCTATCATCGGTTGGATGTTACTGATCTACTATCCTGTTACCCCACCAACTCCTACCCTGACTCCTGAGGAGCATCAGTATTTCACGTTACCTGCCCACGAATTCCCCGCTGTGCAGAATTTTTCAATAACACCTTCGTCCAAATGTTACATCATCATCAGCTGATCATAAATACTTCCAACTGTTGGGTATGTGGACAGATGCCGCATGCTATGACACAACCTGTCCTATTCTTTCCTTATCCTTTTTCCATCTCTGGGTCCTGTCTTGCATGGTGGATGTTGATACAGGAGGCCTATACTGTCAATGGTACTGCCAATTCTGCACTTTGAACATTTCGAGATGACTTCTGGCGGAATAGGTCTGGCAATACCAATACCCCTTTTTGCCCGACCAACTCATCAACATTGCTATTATCAACGGATGAACTCGGTGAGATGGTGGTATTTAATTCAACTACGACAAACATTTTCCAAATTTTGCGCCAGAAGGCTACTCCCTGATGTACGAAACACTGAATGTTATAAATGTGCGGACCGTGTCTGCATCCATGGCTTGGGAACTAAGAAAGTTGGTACTAGTATCTGTGACATCATTAAAAATTTAAAGTCTACTCCACAGTTGGTGGCACCCCCAATACTTATTTTATCTGTGGCACAGCAGCCTACACTTGGCTCCCCCGCAACTGGTCTGGCACATGCTATCTGGCCTTCCTCCTTCCACCAACGTATTCTACCCATGGAGATTACCACCTGTTGATGAAGGGTGCTTTACGCCGCTCACGTAGGGGTGTCATATCGGCTGAGGATACAGTAGGCCAGGAAGCCGGGGACTTCTTTAAGGGTTTCCTCCCATTCTGGGGCCCCATGGCAAACAGCTATACGAGGACTGACCAGGGTTCTTGAGGCCACCATCACAGAAACAGCTGGTGCCCTCTCCAATGTCACTGCAGAGCTACAGGCGAACCGCCTTGTAACACTTCAAAATCGTATGGTCCTTGAAATCATCCTCGCTGATCGTGGTGGTGTGTGTAAATTGATTGGCTCCAGCTGCTGTGTGTATATTCCAGATAACGCACCTACAGTATATGATGCCATCCAACGTCTGCATCACCTTTCCTCTGAAATTCATCAGGATGAAGGCAACTGGTCCCTCACAGGCTAGATCTGGGGCTTCCTTTCCCAATGGGGATGGAGGGTCCTCATCTTCCTTGCCTTGGGAGTGGCTGTATTAGTCTCCTGTTTGTGTGTTCAGTGCCTGCCAATGCTCTGTGTTCAGGCTCTTAAGCTTCCACCCTCAAACATTCACGACACCAATATGAAGATGATGCTCCAACAAGAAACAGATGATCTCATGAATATAGACATTTCGTAATGGTTTTGCCACTCAATGGCAAAAGGAGGGTCTGAGGAAAAGTGTCCTTCTTGTCGGCATCCATTTTGTGTCAGACTCCATTATTTTGCGTTGCCATTTCGTGTCAAACACCTCTGCATGACCCTCCTGGTTGTTTCTACTGATGCTTGCCAAAGTTCTGTCACGACCGCCCTGCCCTTCCTGCTCTTTGTGGTTAAGCCAATTCCAAAAAGGGGAACAGAGAATTGGCCTCTTACCGCCCTCGTCTGGACTCCTGCACGCACCCATCCTGTTTCACAAGACTTGGTCACGACACTGTCCCAGAACTTTTTTCTTTCACATATCCTGTTTGTCAAGATCTGTTTGATTCTTTCATGTACATACCCCGTTTGGCAAGATCTGTCCTAATCGATTGCACCATCTGTTGCAGCACCAGTCCTGCCTGAACGAAGAATGGCGTAACTACAGCCCCATCCAAACTGGTTCCTTAGGGTGGGGAAATATGTATATAAGGCCTGTAAGCTGCGGAGTAAAGCAGCAGCCTCCTCTGTCTTGTCACCGACGAGCTTGGGACTCTGTTCCATAGCCCGGGCTATTTTAATAAAACCTTGTTCCTCCTGCAGACAATATATACAATATAAGGAGGGTATGGTAGACTTGGGCGGTTCCCCCGCCACCGAGACCCAGTAAGTGGGTATTCCGGGCTCTACAATTCTTAATCAAATCCTTGGGTAGGGGTGCAGTACCTAGCTCATCAGGCCCCCACAGTTTCAAAGAAAGGGGAGACTGTTGGTTAAAAAAATAAGATCTCAGTTTTATCCGCGTTGAGTTTTAAAAAGTTACGGTCCATCCAGGCCACGGTATTCTTAAGGCACTCTTTTAGCGGCTCGAAGGTGGAGCCAGACACATCCTGAAAGGTAAACCATAACTGGGTATCGACCGCATATGATATAATTTTAATCCCAGTTTTTTAGATCAAATCTGCCAAAGGCGTCAGATAAACATTAAAAAGAAGTGGACTTAGGGCTGAGCCCTGAGGCACACCCCATTTAAGGGGTTTGACAGGGGAGATAAAAGGGTGGGTCCGGACCTGTTGTTTACGGTCAGATAAAAAATATGATATCCAGTTCAACACTGTGCCCTGAATGCTAATATCTTTAAGTCGATTTAAGAGGATAGAATGGGAGACTGTGTTGAATGCTGCCGACAAGTCCAGAAATACCAGCACCGCCTTCGATCCTCCATCGACTTCCCAGCGTATTGAATCAGCCATTTCAATCAGTGCTGATTCTGTACTATAGCCGGGGCGAAAGCCAGATTGAGAGTCATGAAGAAGATCATTGGTCTCAATAAATCTGGCCAATTGCAGATACACCAGTTTTTCTAAAACCTTAGATGGGGCAGGTAACAGCGAAATAAGTCTGTAGTTGCTAGTAATATCTGGATCCGCATTCGCTCTTTTTTAGGATGGGCAAAAGAAAAGCATGTTTCCAAACTGCAGGGTATATACCCTGTCTAAGTGAAGAGTTCCAAATAAAATTCAAATGGGGATTGAGGAGTTCTGCCAAAGCGCTATATTGTTTAGCAGGTCACGGGTCACTTGGGGAACCAGATTTGCACTTTTGCAACTCAAGGAGGGAAGCTTCGATGGAAACATCAGCAAAATCTGAGAGCACGATACTGGGGGTCAGCTTCGAATGATCATCCGTTGAGATCTGAGTTGCATCAGGTGGTTCAGGAAAGGAAGCATAGATCAGCGCGATGTTTTTTTTCCCTTGAAAAACTCAGAGAGTTGATTGCATAACTTCTGCGAGGGGGGGATGGGTGAGGGTAAGCGCTGAGGGGTCAGTGAAAGATTTTACAATTTTAAAATTCTCCTTAGAGGAATTTTTAGCATTATTAATTCGTACGGAAAGGAAATCTCTTTTGTTTCAAATAAGGAGTTTGCGGTATTCTTTAAGCGCCGCACAATAGCTTGCCTTACTTGCCACAGAGTAAGTAAGTCTCCAGCAGCGCTCTAATTTTTTGCATTCAGATTTCTTTGATCTGAGCCCCTCCGAATACCATGGAGCCGAGGGGAGAGCTCCAAGTGACTTTATTGCTTTCAAAGGGGCAAGGGAATCAAGCGCATCAACAACCCACTTATTCAGATTTAGAATACGGTCATCGAGATCGCTAGAGAGGAAGGGCGTGGAGTCCCCTAGGTGTTGTGTAAGGTGCTCTAGAGTAGCTCTCCTCCAATTTCTACTGGACTCTTTAGGAACGGAGCTGACTCTGCCAGTGCTAATTAGCTGGAATAAAAAAGAGATAAAAAAATGATCTGACCATGCTACTGGCAGCGGAGAATGAACAATGATCTCAGGAAGATTAGTACAAATCAAGTCCAGTATATGACCTGCTTTGTGGGTGGGCTGGAATACCTGTTGTATCAGATTGCACCCAGCTAATGTGGAAATAAAATTGGAGCTGCGAGGACAGGAAAGATCATCCACATGCAGATTCAAATCACCCAGCATAATAAAATTAGAGTAGGGTATACTAGCCTGGGAAATATAATCTGCCAGAATGGGAATTTGATAAAGGGGAAAACATGAGCATAAGTATGGACACATGTTCCCAGGTGGAGAGGACTATATTGTCCAATCACTGATCTCTCAGAGCGAGAATTATATAATGTCGCCCTACCAAAAGTGAAGATAAGGTACTTAACACAATGACCATTATCCAAAAATGAAACTGCTTTGCACAGTCCACGCAAACATCATTAGAACTATTGATTTGTACATAAGAGACAAGCCCTTCGTTAATGTACATACAAACTTTCCAATGCAACCTATGGGATCAGACCTTAATACACTAGGTTGCAATCCAACCCTATAAGACAGGGAGCTAGATACGAGGTAGCACGTGACCAAAAGCTGCCAAGTTTTTAAAAATCAACAGAAAACTTCATTGGCATTATAAGAGAGTACATGTTGCGGTTATGTATTTTTTATATTAGAAATATTTTGTAGTGTGCTGGCAGACTCAAAAGTATAGTAGCAATTTAAAAAAAGTTATTAGAAAATGCACCTTAAGACTCAGTGCACGAACACATAAGTACCTCTCTTTTTAGGAACGCAAGATAAGGGAGTTATATAAAATTGACGTCCAGGAAAACCCTATGGTTTGAAGATCTGCAAGAGTCAGTTATGTACTAATGCGAATAATGGGCCTGGAAACAGCTGTTTACACTATAGCAGGTGTCTCCAACCTCTCCTGTAACAAGAGCTACTTATGTGCATTGAAAATCATCCCAAGCTACTGATGTTATCAGTGTTGTAATAGTTACCACGCCAGGCAAGATTACATTAGGGACCGAGATATTGAAAATTACTAGTTATGATCACCTCAGTGCATGAGGCAGGGTTTCCAGCAGTAATGTTAAAAAGCTTTTGTCAATTTCAAATCCCTCTACATGGGTAATACATAATACAATGTCCCTGGCACTACAGTTATATCCCCAATCACACATGAGTTATCACTCAAATAGCAGCTTTAAATATATTTTGGAAATTGAGCCATGTTTCTCCAAATGTCAGTTTACGAGTTCTGAAAATACACACATTGAACACACACACTCAATTTTATTATGCATATATTAATTCAGTAAAGTAAAGCTTCTAATTTAGTAGGCTGGGATGCAGAGAGAAGAGCTAATTGCAGGTAGATTGCGAGCTACCAGTAGCTCATAAGCTACTTGTTGACGAAGCCTGCACTATATAGTTGGATATATTCCTCGAAAAACTTCAGTGCAATGGAAGTTAAGTTTGCAATTCAAGACTGCTGACATTCTGCATGTATGGTAACCAGTGCACCTACAACTTCACCCCATTGCTCTTGTGACCTTGCAAAACATCAGAGACTCACATACTCGGGGACGTTAATGTATACAGGCAGCACAGGACACCACCCCATGTGCAGTACATGCAGGCTGTGCTCTGTGCATAGTCAGTGTAGAGTCTCAAACTTCTCTGCAGCCATACATGCACCTCACCATCAGCCTTTGCAGGCCCTTCATATGCCATCTCACCACTGCGGGATTAGGGTTTCTATGATGTCCTGCTAATATTTTGGATGATAATCATAATAGCCCTTCAACTGAATTCTTTTAGGAAAATGTTCACCTTTCAATTACTGTAGTTTAGTATGTAATTTAAGTAGTAAACCAGAACTTTAACTTATTAAAGCGTACTTGCATGACATTTGGTGTGATGAACAATCACTACGTAAGCCATCTATGGGGTTTTTGATTGATGCAGTCAAGGCTCATTTGGACTGTGTGCGTTGCATCCGTATATAGTCCCCACTGAGCATAGGAATATGCGCAGACCCAAAATGTGAGCTGCTGCAAAAACGATCAACAAACTTCAGCCGATCAGATGATGAGTTTAGATCGGTAACGACAGCTGATGCAATTCTATATTTTAGCATTTTTAGAGGGATGCCTTAAAAGCATTAACTGTATCTATACCATTCCTAAAATGGCAGGACAGGTGTGAGAAAATGTGCATTTTCATTGCTACCCTCGGATGATGTATATGCAGTTTGTCAGTGACCTCCCAAAAAACTCGGTAAATTTCCCCTAAATCTAGGCCGCACACAAAATCACTTATAAAGTAGGTCTTGTGAAAGAAATACATTTTTTTTAAACGTTTGAGAAAATACACCACCGTGGCTGCACCAACCAATGGAAGGTGTTTAAAGCAAATAGCAAAAAAAAGGATTTTAAACAAATTGTTGCAAAAAAGGTTCTCAAAGTTTTCTGATAAACAGTTAAATATTTTTAAACCAGATTTGTTATCCACTGATGTGAGAAAGTGCCATCTTTCTTGCATGGTATGCCCACACTTTTTGCTGAATTGCTGAATGTACTTTGAGTGTGCCCTGGACTCCTGCCAATCAGGTGCCCAGGGCCTATGTTCCTTCCCTAAAACAAACCAAACCCAAATTGGCAAACCCTGGCCACATGTCAGCCCCTGGTAAATGGTACCCTAGGTACCCAGGGCCTTGTGACCAGGGAAGGCCTCTAAGGGCTGCAGCACTCCTTGTGCCACCCTTAGAGGCCCTGTACCCTTACACACACACACTGCCTTTGCAGGCTGAGTGTTTGGGTGCAAGACAAAAACAAAGTCGACATGACACACATCCCTGTGTGCCATGCCCATCACATACACTGCCATGGCATACATCAGCCACCCCTCTAGCTGGGTGCCTTATGCCAATGGTGTGGGCACAGGAGCAGGAGCCCTGTGCCCCTACAGTGCCCAGGTCCATTCCTGAGCACTGTAAGTGCAGTGCTGCCATTTAAGAGTACATGGTGCTGAGAGCTCGTCAAACACGAGCTCCACAGCACCATAATGGCAACACTGAAGACTGAGAAGTTTGGTATCAAACTTCTCAGCACATTAAACCCACACTGATGCCAGTGTGGGATTTAATGTACCCAGCACCCCAGAGGGCATCCTAGAGGTGCCCCCTTAAACCTAACCTACAATCCACGTCTGCTCTGAGGCTGCCTAGGCTGCCACCCAGCAGACATGTTGCTGGACCCCTGGGTAGGAGAGCCCCTGCTCTCCTGGGCCTGCAACAATGCACATCCTGGGCGAGGTGCTAAATCTCCTCCCCCAGGATGGGCAGGGGGAAGCTTCAAAGGCATGCCGCCTCTGTGAGCTTCCCCAGGCCACTGCAACCCCCCACTCTGGCGGGAAGCTTTGGCCGGAAACCCCAAATAAGGACAGGGGATGTGCCAGCCTGCCAACCCCACCCCACAGGTGGGGGAGGCGAGGTGAAGCACATCTCCGGGCTCTCGCCATCTTGAAGATGGGGAGCCCTACCCTATCAGGACTAGGCTACTGCCCCCCTCCCACAGGAGAGAGGCAGGATAGGGGGTGTACCCACCCCAGGACAGGGACCCATTGGTCCCTGCCCTTCACCTACCTGTAACGCCCCTAAATCTAGTATTTAGGGGCACCCTGAACCTTCCTTCCCCAGATTCCAGATTCAAAACTACAAAGAAGAGTAAGAAGAAAGAAGACCTGCCCTGCAGCTGCTAAAAAGAGGAAGACACCAACTGCTTTGGCCCCAGCCCTACCGGCCTGTCAACCCTCGAACCTGCTCCTGCTCCAACCCGGCATCTCTTGTGGCCAGCAACCTCACCAACCCCGGAGGACCTGGCTACCCTTTGGCTCTAAGCCCCTGGGACTCCCATGAGTAGAGGCTCTACTCAAAACCTACCTCTAATCCCTGGTAGCAGCCCGGAACCGCGAACCCAGCACACTCTGCACCAGCCAAGCCTGGCCAGTGCCGGAGTGAACAAAGACCCCGAGGACGACCCCACAGCGACTGTGACCCCGAGTCCGGCACCCAAAGACCTCCCTCGACACTCCTGAAGAAGCCTGCAGCCTCAGAACAAGGTGCCCCCCCTACCGCGATCAACAGAGGGTAAGATTTCCTGACACCAAAAGGCACCCCTGCACGCGGCGCCCTGCGGCCCCCTGGGCCCAATCCCTGGGTACCTACCTAACCTCCAACTACCCAACTTACCTCTCGAAGTGGTGGTGGCACCTGAAGAGTCCTCGTCCCTGAGCTTGCAGTCTTTTTCTAAACCGGAGATTTCCCATTGAAATCAATTGAGCACCCGAAGGCTCAAAAGCACTCTGCACCCAGCCGCCCGAGTGGCCCTGGCAGTGAAAACTCTACACCTACCTACTTCCCCACTTGCCCTGAGTAAGTGACCAGGAGCCCAGCTCCCACAGCCGCGTGGCTTGCCAGTCAGCAGCCACCAACCAAGGCCCCCCCTATCCCTCATAGGATAACATTAGGCCTAACTCTCTCTGCACCCGGCCGCCCTAGAGACGCTGAGGGTGAACCAACTGTACCTACCTGACCCTGGGGGACCCCAGAGTCTATGCCCAGAACCTCAACTCTGCCAGTCGAGTACTTACCCTTAAACCGATAACTCTTATTTCCTCATAGGGTAACATTGACTGGCTTTTTCCTGAAATTTCTTCTAAGTGTGAACTTTTCAAATCTTAAAATATTCACCAAAAATCAGCCGAGTAACGAAAACGAAATTACTCACCTGCTCTTAGGTGAGCTCCCAGTGCTGGATCTTGGTGCCCAGCACTGACTCTTACCCTTAACCCAATTTTCTTTAAAAATCGTATAATATCTGAAAACGTAATTACTTACCTGTTTTGGATAAAGGTCCCAGTACTGAGTCTAGGCACCCAGTACTGGATTACAAAAGTAACGAGAACATACTGTACCTGCAACTTGAATTTTCTTCCATAGGGAATCATTGACTGTTTTCTTTGAAATATTTTCTAAGTGTCAACTTTTAAAATAGCTAAATATTGTTTAAAAATCATTACAGTAATTAAATCGACTTTCATCACTTGATTCTGAGTACTGACCCAGGACTGAATCTAGGATCCAGTCCTGGAATTCCAAAAGTAATCTAAAAAGTAATCTGTTGCAAATAACTTGAATTTTCCATTGAGCTCAATGCATGGTTGTGTTTAAAATAGAGTTGCCTATTGCAACCACTTGTAACTGTTTACAAAAGTCAATTGCATATTGCAAAAGTATTTATATGAAACATCTCATTCTGAGAAAGTATATTTTAAATCCAAGTGTTGGTTCTAAAATAAAACAAGCATATATTTTTTATATACAAACCATTGGCCTAGAGTTCAGTTATTGAGTGTGTGAGACCATATGCTGACTGAGTGTGTACAACAAATGCTTTACACTGTCCTCTGATACTGCCTTACTGCTCGACCAAGCTACCACTTTAGAGAGTAAGGTTATATCTAACTTTAACCTCTGCCAAGCCTCTGGGGACTGTGGACTCCGTACACCCTGTACCTATTTGGGAACAGTATATACAGAGCCACTTTCTCACAACTGATACTTGAACGCTCAAGTGGGCCTGAAAAGGCATTTTTTGTTTTTTAAATAAGTATTATGAAACGGATGTCTGGTCAAGAGCATTAAACTTGCACTTTAAAGGTTTTCCTTTTTTCATGTCAAAAAGTAACACAAACGAACAACTGTCAAACATTTGTTTTCCGAGCACAATATTACTTTTGACTCTGAATAGTATTTGGATGAAAGTTTTAAAGTAGAAAAAATCCAACATCTGTAACCAGAACACTCATGGTACTGTCTATATAATGTTTCAAGTGAAATACTTTAGGTACATTAAGATCTGTTTTAAGCTACCCACACAATGCCACTGTATAGAATAGCTAACAGCAGTTATCAGTTATTAACGTTCACCATTCATATACCGCACACTATGACCTCAGATGTTTTCATTTAAGATGTGGTCACCAGACTCATTGGTTACAATTTACTGCCATACAATGATGAAAGGTTGAGTTAGCCCAGCACCCAGAGAAAGACTAACACTTAGTGCACCTTAGCCCCAACCCTCAGCTTCTGACTTTGAGGTTACACACAAGATAGGTGACTCAAAGCTTTGATTAAAGTGCGCAGGCCAAGCTTGCTATAAACATTAGCTAGTTCACACATATTTCTATGGAATCAGGTTTACTTATGATAAAATGGAACGGCAATTTACACCCTCTTTTCTAAAATTGCATATGGTGATGCAAAAAAATTTTTGGCGTTAGAAATTGCTTTCTTCTTTGATTTTTGCATTCCCGTAGCATTGCCTTAGGCGCTCACTGAATGTCAGGCAGGTGATCTCTGTTATTATAACACAAGTTTTACAAACACAAAAGATTTGTATACTGTTAACCTACTAATTTAAAAAGGTGAGCAGCCTCAAAGCTCATCAGTTGCAGACAGACTGCTTCAAAGGATAAGAGTGTAAGATGGTTACGTTTCACACAGAATTGCAAATGTTTCCAGCTATCGGAATCCCCATAAATCTACTCTTTACCATAACGATGTGGTCACCAACAAGAAAATATACATGCAATGAAATGTCAAAGGGTGCATGCAGCTAGATGTGTGAAACCGTCTAAGCGTTTGTTTGCAGTCACTCAAACCCTGGCACAAATTCTAGTTAACCAGTTACAGGTGGTCTGTATTGGAGCCCATTTTGGGAAGGGGCTGTAGGGTACTGGGTGATATAAGTGCAGCAAACCATGCCAGTAACATGTTACTGTTTATATTGGAAAAAACATGCTGAAACTATTAGACACCAATAACAGATTTCATAATAAAACTAGAATTAACAGAGTATTGCACTCTAGTAGACATTCAAAACCCCTACAACCAACAAGGGTCCATTTAAACCATTTGTAACTGCCCAACTGAAAATTCTGCTATGGAAACCCTTCTGCGGCCTCACCTTCCAAAAGAGGCTGCATGTAGTCCGGTATCCTTCAAAACAGAACAGTTTGTGGCCATGGATGAAAAAAGTGCCACCGTTACAAATTTGTTCCAGAGGTTCTCTTTTAAGTAGCTTTTTAAGGCACTTTCCCATAACTTATGAGACGCTGTTTTAATCAGTTCGACTCTTCACACATTGTAAAAAAATAAAAATTACAATATTTATCGATATAAATTTTTCCCTGTGGAAAATGGTAAGTGAATGCCTCCAAACTGCATTCATCTTAGAATATCTAAAGAATGAGGCAGCAATTACTAAATAAGTAAATTAAAATGTCGACTAAATCTAGTAGGATTGCAAACCACAAAGCTAAGAGGAAATGTGGTTAAATTGCTACTGTTCTGCTTTTGAGGCTTGGCCATTCCGTAAGAAAGTACCGGTAAACTACCTAACAAGGTTAACACACACACTTCATGTTTTCAAGCATTTTGGGTAAGGGGTATTGTACGATGAAAGCAAAGACTGACTCCATGACTGCTGCTCAGGAGGATACTTTTGTAAATAATATAGACGCATGTATTTGTTATGCAAATCTATATTGTGCCAACATGGCAGGGCGACAGAGCACTTTTCAAACAAGCGAAGTTACACAATGAATGAAATGACACTAAAGTGACCATGTATTGAAAACCACTTACAAAAAAGACCGTGGGTAAAGGGGAGGTTTGGGGGGCAGCCGAGCACAGCGAGGTCTGCCCCCCCCTGGGCAGATTGGGAGGAGGAGGGGTTGGCATGCGAGCGGCCATTTTGGGCTACACTGGGACTAGCCCAATTGTAGCCCAATTTTTCAGTTATTAGCCCAAAGGTATTTAGGGCTTTTTCATGCTTTCCCAGCCACAATTTTAGGTTTTGTGACCTGGTGGCTGGGAGCGCTGCGTAGAGTAGGTTTTTTGTCAGGGTACAGTTGTAAGTTTTAGGCAGGTTCGTGGTGCTAGTAGTTGTGGCAGTGTTTCTTTGAATATGGCTGGTGAAGATTATCGTGTTTTAGAGGCGGTGAGGCTGTTGAGCGAGGCCGGCCGGCTTGATTTGCTGATGCTGGAGGCCTCCTCTGCCACACGCCCGGTGAGGTGCGCGCCAGCCGGGATGGCGGCCGCTGTCGCGGCTTGTTCGCGCCCCCGGCGTGTGCGGCGGTTTCTAGGGAGGGGGTGGGAGTGGCGAGTTCCCCTGGTTTGCGTGCTGGTATTACCCGGTGGGGGAGCATGACCTGTGGGGGGGGGGGGGAGGGGGGGGGAGGAGGATTATTCCCCTTTGCTGATTGATTCAGAAGGGAGTGAGAGAGCTAAGGGGCCTGGGCCAAAGGGCTCGTACTCCGGTTAAAGTGGACAATTTGATTGCAGCCTGACAGGGGTATCCTGACGTGGAGGCTGCTGAACGTTTGAGGTTGGGTTTTTTGGAGGGTTTCAGACTGGGGTACGACGGACCGAGGATTAGACGGTGGGCAGACAATTTGAAATCAGCAAAGGAGCACTCGCAGGTAGTGCAAAAAAGTTGGACAAGGAAGTGCATGAGGGCCGCATGGCTGGACCCTTTCAGTATTGGCCTCTTAATAATTTGATTGTGTCACCCATTTGTCGTGGCCTGAAGGAGGTTCGGTGAATTATTTCATCGATGAGCGGGAGGCCGCGGTAGCCTATTCATCTGTTGACGTAGCATGTCACTAGTAGTGACTGCGGGCGCAACGGCGATGATGGCAAAGTGCGTCATAAAGTCGGCTTTCCGGCTGCTCCCAGTCCACCCAGATGACTGGAGTCTTTTGGGTATCCAGTTTGGCGGTCACTGGTACGTTGACGAAGCATTGCCGATGGGCTGTTATATGTCATGCGCACTTTTTGAGTGTCTCAGCACGTTCCTACAATGGTTGTTTACGGAACGGACGGGTCACCAAGGAGTAACGCACCACCTGGATGACTTCTTCTTTGTTGGCACCTCAGGCTCTGCGGACTGCCAGAAGGTACTGGACAGTTTCACTGAGATCATGAGGAAACTGGGCGTGCCGTTGGCACCAGAAAAGACTATGGGGCCCTGCACGGCTCTGTCCTTCTTAGGTATTGAATTGGACTCTGTTGATGGAGACATGCCTTCCGGCAGGTAAAAAGCAGCGAATGTTGGGGCTGCTGGCAATGATGTTGGCAAAACATAAGGTTATGGTGAAAGAAATTTAGGTGCTGCTGAGGACGTTTTGTAGGCGACTGTGCAGGGCACTAGCGGGACAGCGGCCGCCGCATCATCATGTGCGTTTGTCAGCGAGGGTGCGGGAGGACTTGAGAATGTGGCAGTTTCATACAAAACTTCAATGGCATACCCTTAATGAGGGAGGCCGACATGCTTTGGGATGTCCAAATATTTTCGGATGCGGCGGGAAGCACAGGTTTTGGTTTGTACTGGCAAGGGAGGTGGTGTGCGGAGCAGTGGCCCCCGGAGTGGGTGGATGGGGGCAGGAGCATAGCCTTTTTGGAGTTCTTCCCTTTGGTGGTGGCGATCACCTTATGGGGTGCCCAGCTGGCGCACAAGAAAATAACCTTCAGAATTGACAACATGGCGGTAGTTCACATTGTGAACCGCCAGTCTGCCCAGGATAAACAGGTCCTGAAACTGTTGAGGGTGTTTGTGTTGGGTTGTTTAAGGCATGATATCGCTTTTCGCGCTGTGCATGTGCCGGGTGTGGACAATGACATTGCGGATGCTTTGTCTCATTCACAGTGGGGGAGATTCCGTGGGCTCGCCAAGGACGCGGACGGGACTCCAACCATAATGCCGCAGCATTTGTGGTACGTAGGCAACACAGGATGTTGCAGCTGGTTTTAGGTTCCCTGGCGCGATCCACGAAAGCAGCATACAGGACAGCATGGGTGGAATTTTTGCGCTCAGGCACTATGCGTTGGGACTCCCCTGAGGCTAGACGGGAAGACGTGATTCAGTTTATTTTGGATTTGATTGAGAGGGGTCTGTCTAGGGTCACGATAGCGGCAAGCAGGCAGGGATTGCTTTTGTCGGGAAATTGTTGTGGGGTTATGCACCCTCCGCGGGGGAACTGGGGACGCGCATGTTGGAAGATTGGGCTCGCGAAAGCGGCCGTGCATCCCGGGTTCGGATTCCTCTGTTGTGGGAGCTTTTAGAGAGGGTGCTTGGGGTTTTGCCTGGGATATGTTCTGACGATGTAGAAGTTGGTCTTTTTTCCACATGGATGTTTTTCGGGGCCTTTCGAGTTTCTGCACTGTTGGGAAACAAAGCTGAACAGGGGCTGTTATGGAGTGAGGTGTCTTTCTTTAAGGACAAGGTCAGCATTTGGCTGAGAAAGTCGAAGACGGATCAGAGGGGAGGGGGCAAATGGGTTTCGTTGCACGAGGGAGATTCTCCGCCGGCTTGCCCTTACCGGTGGGGTTTGAGGTGGAGGTCCTGGTCGGTGGATTTGGTGGGTTTAGATTTCAGGCATGGGGACGGACGAGGTGTGAAAGCCTCGCAGCTTTTAGCTGTGCTGCGGAAGACGCTGGGCAGGCTGGGGATTGCAGGGAAAGGTTTTTGGACGCATTAATTTCGAATTGGGGCAGCATCTGAAGCGAACAATAGAGGCTGGGGGCGAGGGGACATTATGAGGTTGTGTAGGTGGTCCTCTGTCTGCTACCAGCGTTATGTGCGCAGCGCATCTGGGGGATTGTAGCGCGGTTGTTCCTGTATTCCTTTTGTTCATTCATGTTTTCCCTCGCCAGGAAGATGTCTATTTGGATTGTCGGCCATTCCTTTGTGAAGCGGGCGCAAGACCAGGCCCGCTCCAGCTATTTTGAGGAAAGCCTGGGGTTTAATAAAAGACATGTTTACTGTGTGTTGGAGGGGCAGGGGTGGTATGCGATGGAAGGAGTTGCTGCAAGTTCTCAACGGGATTTTGGTGGCTGGTAGGTGCCCCGATGTCTTGGTGCTTCATTTAGGGGAGAATGATATGGTGAGGGAAACTGGCCTGGCGCTCATGAGATGTATGAAGTGGGATTTGGTTTTGATCAAGGGTCAGTGGTCCGGTTGTGCCGTGGTCTGGACGGAATTTGTTCCTTGTAGGGTTTGGAGAGGGGCGGTGGACAAAGCCAGGCGTAAGCTGAATACAGAAATGGTACGATTTTGTCATCAGTTGGGGGTTTTCAGGGTTTCACACAGGGATATTAGGTATGACACGCCGGATTTTTTCAGAGGTGACAGAGTCCATCTATCCAGGCTGGGTATGGACTTGTATTTATTGGAACTGAGGGAAGTGTTGGCTAGACTGTTGGGCGTTCATAGACGTTGAAGTGGGGGGGGGGGCGGATTTCTGGCGGGCAGAAAAAGGGGGGAGGTGGCGTCTTCGCCTACCCTCCCGCCTTTTCCTGGGTGGCGGGGTTGTTGAAAATTGGCCAGGAATGGCTGTAGTTTGTTACATGTTGGTAGTTTGTAAGCAGGAGCAGGGAAAGGGTAACCAGGTAGGATAAGTTTAGATTAGAGGTTGGTTAGTTACAGTTGCACAAAGGCAGGTAGGGATTTGGGTTATGGAAGGTTAGGATTTGTAAATGCTAGATTGTGTGATATTATTGTTATGGAATGTTATGTTGTATTTTGCGGGGTGGGGGGGATCTGATGTGGGGATCGTAGTAGTGGGGGGGAACAAGGGGTCAGGAAATTCATGTATAGTGAGGTTTTAGTTTTGGAAGGCAGTTGTCAAGGTTATAAATTGTGATATGCACCTGTTTCAATAAAGCAGCCTTTTACACACACAGAAAACTGGTCTCGTGCTGGCTTTCCCCCCTCCCTCCCAAATTGACCTTCAAGCGCAACATATCCGCCGCCACGTATTATCTAGGAGAACAGCCTGCGGAAGATGCCTTGGGGTAGAGGCGTAGAGCACGTGCACGCTGTGCATTCTAAGGGACGTAGTGCGCCCCGCCGCGCACACAACGTACGGGTCACGGCACACAGCTGCCCCTGTCCCGTCCTGCTGCATGGTGCCTGGACCGCCGCTGAATGAATGCCTTGCTCGAGAGCTCAGCTTTTAGGAGGTGTCTCAAGGTGTCCTGGGGCTCTGACCTTAGGGCAGAGTCAAAGCTGTTCCAGACCTTGGCAGCTGGATTGTGCACCCTGGGCCGGGCCTGCTGCCTCCTTCTGGTCTCGAGAAGGTTCCGAGCTGCAGCACTATTAATGTTAAGCTGAGCGAATCGCACCGTTTTCTTAAAATTAAATACGTTTCAAAGGACAAAGTACATTCATCACTTAGCAAGTCGGGGTGACTCAGAAGTTTAAACCTCACCTCAATAAACCAAGGACTGTCGAACAGGAAGCGTATTATTTGGCATGCAGCGGACAGTAAAGTATGTTATGGTAATGTGTACCTGAGACTCATTGAGCAAAAACCCCTACAAAGCAACGGAGTGATGTCCACAGAGGGGTTTGCCGCCGATAATAGTGAACAATCTAATTATTCATTCCCTTTCTGCGAGAAACATTTACATTTCTACACCTGGAAATTCAAATAATCGAACCCTCCAAAAACAGCCAGTGCGTAAAAAACACCCATTTTTTTTTTTTTTTTAAATAGACGTTCTGTGGACAGCAAGCAACTACCAGCATAGAGCAACGTACTGCACGGGGAACCTACTGCAATTCGTAAAAAAAAATAAAAAAATAAAAAATAAAAATCGCAAAGCAGAATGATCTTACAACCTTGTAAATTGATAACCTTGGCCAAGATTTTGAAAGAAGTTGAAAATATGGGATAATTTTCCAGCTCTAATATAGATGCCACACAACATGAAAGCGCTGTGAGGCAGAGATTCACCTTCCTTTTAAAAATAAGGTTCTTTGTAAATTAGCAGCAAGTGAAACTAAATATTAGGAAATGTCATACAACTCTAAGAAGCGAAACAGAAGCAAATGATATGTTCGTGTCTGTACACATCAATGTACAGATCATGTGTCATCAAAAAGATAAGTACTAAAAAACTACAGTTCCCAGAGGGCCGAGCAAACTGCTGGCCAATGGGAACGCACAAAAAAACCACATCATCATAACCAATCAGGTTGCAGTAACAGGTATAACGTCACAACTGACTGCGAACAGTCCTCTTTTCTTGCTGCTCGCAGTCAGATAAGTGCCTTCTCTTGTTGCGCTATTTTTATATGTATAGTTATTTTTACAATGTGACAATGTGATTGTTTTACATGGTTCCGCTTTTGAGCGCTCATGTGTGCCTTCGCTGAGTTATTTCGTTCAAGGGGTTTTGAGGTTTTAACGCTCAGCTGTTCATTTCCCCGCTCGCACGTGCATTGACAGTTGTGTCAAACGGGTCACGCGGCGTCTGTTTACCGTCTCCCTTTTCTCCGAGAGCGCGTCTGCATTCCGATGGCGCTTCTCATTCCTGGGGAATTCATGGAGCCTCGTTCTTCTTCCTTTCTCAACGCCGCCTCCGGTGAGAGTGCCTTAGTGTTGGTTTCAGCATCTTGCTCCTCCCGGCCTTTCTGTTAACCCTTTCATTACTGCGTGGCTCAGCCTTTTCACTAATGGAGGTTGACAGCTCCCCTGGGTCCGACCTACATAATGAGGAAGGCGAAGCCTTTAAGAGCGAATGCTTTTATTTATAATTCTGTAGAGAGTGCTGTTGAAGCATCCATGAAACGTTTTTCCAAGGGAATGGAAAAATCTATGCTCAGTCTGTTGTCTAAAGCTTTGGCCCATTCTGCGGGGGATAGCAGAAAAAGAAAGTTGGTACCCTTGATGTCTACTAATGTCCCCAAAAATATGTAACGCTTGGTTAGCGAAACCGCCTCGCACCAGAATGAGGACAGTGTTCCTCTCAGGCCTCCTTCTAAGGAGGGGTTGTCTAATTCTGACGGAAAAATAAAATAAAAATCTAAACACTTTGACGTACCAAAGAAATTGGTGATTTCCACCATTATGGACACAGACGATGATATGGGTGACGCAGATGATGATTTGTGTTTCAGACCCTCCTTCCCCTCCCTCTAAGAAATTCAAATCTGATTCCTTTGCTTTCACTCGGGTTTTGGATTCTGATGGGGTCCCCATGTTTGATCCTTCCACCATCCGTCACCCCTACTCCACGGAGTGGTTCCCAGCTTCACATGTTGGTGATTATATTTTGGCCAGACTTTGGCTCCCCCTTGACAAATCAACCAGTTCTAAATTGAAGTCTGAATGTCCTAAACCTTCCTTACCTTCCAACATTACCGTTGCTCCTTCTATTGACCAGCCTCTCCTTACGTTTTTCTCTAAATTTGGCAAAGACCCCCGCAAAGGGGTGGACAAGGCTTGGTCCACCTGCCAGGACAAGCTTTTGGATATTGTGGGTCCCTTGGCTCGCAATTTGGATCTGGCATAAGCTGCTCGCTTGGAGGGACATGATTTGGATGCTGAAGACATTTCTTTGTGGGTCCAACGAGCCTTCTGTCTTTTAGGTAACGCCAATGCAGCTATCACCCATGAGCACCGTAAAGGGCTTCTTATTAAGCTTGACCCGAAGTTAGCTAACCTGGCTCCTCTAGATCCCGGCATGAAGGCGGACGGCCTTTTGTTTGGAGATTCCCTGGTTAAAGACCTCAGTAAATTTGTCACAACCTTTGCCTCTCTGGATAAGACTCAGCAATCTATCAAAGTTTTTTCGCCTCTGGTTTTTGGGCGGGCCGGCAGAGGCAGGAGTCGCTCTACCGGCTGCTCCTATCCGAATCAAGGCTCCTTCAACACAGGCTACCAGGAGTACAAACCTCAATTCTACCCACAGCGAGGTCGTGGGTACAGAGGTCGAGGGCAGAAAAACTTTCGTCACAACAACAGCAAACAACAAGGTAGGTCCTTTGCTTCCCCCAGTGGGGGGTAGTTTGAAACTCTTCATCCAAAAATGGCACACCCTAACCGCAGATCCCTGGGTTCTAAACTCTGTCCAAGGTAATCTTATAGAGTTGTACGCGCCACCTTCCCAAACAGTTTTCCCTCCTCCTCTGGTCTTTTCAGCAGACATGTCTCACCTCATTTCCGTGGAGGTTCAAAGCCTTCTCCAAAAACGGACCATTCAGATCACCCCTCTAGATCCTTCAGGTTCTCAGTTCCATTTTCCTTGTCCAAAAGAAAAACAAGAAAATGCGCCCTGTCATAAATCTAAAATGGTGTATCGCCACTTCAAAATGGAAACTATCATTCATTTGCGGGATACTCTTCGCCCAAACGACTGGATGGTCAGGTTAGACTTGCAAGACGCATATCTTACCATTCCTATTCACGCTTCTCACTCAAGTTCCTTCAATTCCAATGGCTAGGCGTAACCTACCGTTTTTCCTCCCTTCCGTTCAGCCTATCGTCAGCACCATGGTGCTTTACAAAGATCATGAAACCGGTGGTGTCTTATCTACGATCCCTCGCAATCAGGTCGATCATTTACCTAGACGATATTCTGCTCATGAACTTGGACAAACAGAATCTCTTGTCAGATTTGAACACCACTCGGTCTCTGCTTCTAGACCTGGGTTTTCTTCTCAATATAGAAAAATCTATGCTCATTCCTTCCCAGAGCATCGAATTTTTGGGCTCTCTCGTGGATTCTTCCACGGCGTCTCTTCTTCCACAGTCCAAAGTCTCGACCATAAAGTCAGAAATCTCTCACGTCCTTCGGACGTCTCTGATTTCCATCAGATCTCTCGCTCGGATCGTCGGTCTACTCTCTGCTTCCATCCAGACCATCTTTCCAGGGCCCCTTCATTATCACGTCCTTCAACCTATAAAGATCCGGCATCTTTGTCAAGGTTTGGCCTATTCCGAACTCATCGCTTTGGATCGGGAGTCTCGTGCAGAACTCCAGTGGTGGATCGACCATTTAGATGCTTGGAACGGGTGAACTATCTTCGCTTCGGCCCCAGATCTTGTATTAGAATCCGATGCAAGCCTGTCGGTTTGGGGCGCCCATTGTGGGCCAATATCGACTGGCGGTACATGGTCTTGTGAGGAGTCGAAATTGCACCTCAATTGTTTAGAGATGCTGGCAGGCTCCTTTGCAATCCAAAGTCTCACGAAGAACAGAGTCCGCTGTTCCATTCTCCTTCGTATGGACAATGTTTCTGCGGTCCGCTACATAAACCATCTAGGTGGCACCAAGTCCAAACCTCTGGCAGAGCTAGCAAAGAGTCTTTGGGAGTATTGTCTGTCAAGCAAACTATCGCTCAAAGCAGAGTATGTTCCCGGAGATCTCAACTCCATAGCAGATTGGCATTCTCGCTATCTTCGAGATTCCAGCGATTGGAAGCTTCTTCCATCCGTTTTCCGATCTCTTTCTCAAAAATGGGGCCCTTTTCATGTCGATCTTTTTGCTTCTCGCCTCAACGTCCAATTACCTCGCTTCTACAGTTGACGGCCGGACCCTCTGGCACTAGCGACGGATGCTTTTCTCCAGGACTGGTCCCTGCATCTCAATTATGCTTTTCCTCCTTTCCTCATGATCAACAGGATACTTTCTCAGGTTCGTCGACAATCGACATCCCTGGTCATAGTAGTTCCCTTCTGGCAATCATAGTTTTGGTTCCCGTCTCTTCTAGAGATGACGGTAGATTTCCCAGTTCTTCTCCCTGTTTGCAACGATCTGCTTCTGAATTCCTTGGGTCATCCTCAGTCTCATCCTGGGCAACTCCTTGGTTCTGTCGGCTTGGAAAGTCTCCAGTCTGTCCCTCCTGACCTCATTTCGCAGGAAGCTTCTCTATCAGCAAAGCCTGGGCTCCAGGTACCTCCAAAGCCTACAAGTCTGATTGGTCTTTATGGGCAAGCTGATGTCTGGAAAGACATATCGATCCCTTTTCAGCCCCTCTAAATTTTGTGGTCAAATTCTTGGCTTCCGAGGCCAGTGCAGGTAAGTCTTATAGAACGGTCAATTTGTATAAATCAGCCATTTCACTTAATCGTTACCCTATCGATGGCAAGCCTGTAGGAGTCCATCCTCTCATTTGCCATCTTCGAGGAGTTCGATTTTCCAAACCTCCGTTGGCTAAGTATTCTAATTTATGGGATGTTAATTTGGTTTTTAAGTTATTTTCTGATTGGCCGGACAACTCTGCTCTTTCTCTGAAAATGCTCTCTGCTAAACTTACCATGTTACTTTGTCTTGTTTCCATTAAACGTATTTCAGATGTTAAAGCACTGGATGTTTCCTCTCGCCAGTTTTCTCCTACTGGTGTATTGTTTAAAGTTAATAAACGTACTAAGACAAATTTAAACTCTGTTTTTTATCCTTATTTCCCTTCCCATCCTAAGCTATGTGTAGGTCAGTGCCTTAAGGTATATGAGCAAAGAACCTCTGATCTCAGAACGTCCTCTCATTCCCAACTTCTTATTTCTTTCCGCAAATCCCATCTTCCGCTTTCCTCAGCTACTCTGGCCCGTTGGGTCACATCCCTTGCGGGCATTGACGTTTCTGTTTTCGGGGCCCATTCCACTAGGGGAGCCATGGCCTCCAAAGCTTTTTGGGCAGCCTCTTGCTTGGTGGACATTCTGAGATCTGTGGATTGGTCTAACGACAATGTATTCTGAATGTTTTATTGTAAGCTGGTTGTTTCTGCTGTTTCTTTGGTTATTGATAGGCTTTGAACAAGCATAATAGGAGCCTCCGGTCTTAACATAAAATGTAGATTTTCCTAGTAGCTTATGACAGAAAGTCTTAATTTTATTAAAGACAAGGAGGCGAGTATTATCCCGCCTCAACACTAATAATTTGTTTTCTCCCTCCCTACAGCGGCTCCGGCGTTGCCTCCCGCATCTTCGTGATGGGATTCCTATTCTGCAAGAGTGCCCTGCTGCTTTTCGGGACGCCTCTTCTTCCTGTTCGGCTTCCTCTACATGGTTTCCTGCTGTCTCAGTGGTTGGATTTTGGTCAAGAGATATTTTCCTGGACTTTGGCCTTTTGTATTGTGTTATCTATTGTTCCACTATTTATTGACTATCTGAGCTGCTCGCCAGCGAAAAGAGGACTGTTCGCAGTCTGTTGTGACGTTATACCTGTTACTGCAACCTGATTGGTTATGATGTGTTTTTTGTTCGTTCCCATTGGCCAGCAGTTTGCTAAGTCCTCTGGGAACTGTAGTTTTTTAGTACTTATCTTGGCTGCTATTGGAATAAAGCAAGATAATAAAGCATACTACTTGCCTCCGTGTCTTTAATAAAAATTAAGACTTTCCGTCATAAACTACTAGGAAAATCTACATTGTTCCAGTTAGTTTATTATTGCCACCTGAAGTGGTTCACGTCACAACTGGATTTTGTATTGCTGCATATAATCCCAGCAGCGAACCTACGAAAATAGTGCTTCAACAGCCAACACCGACTGACTAGTAAGTGCTATGCAACCCGTTCACCGCCATGAAAGCTGCTGCTCTTTAACAAGCCATGTACTCTCAGGTTGGGCTGTAAATAACCATAGTAGCCACTCAAAATGGGCCTCTGTCTTACCTGCTTAGTATCTGGAAGCAAGTGATGTATTAGCTGAGCTTAGGTCTGTAAATAACCAAAGCATGTAGCACCCTTGGGGCAGCCTGGGAACAGCCCTATAATGCCTGGAAGCAGGTTGTGTATTGTATCGGGAAAGGTCTATAAATGACCAAAGTATTCATCCCAAGAGCTGTAGCGTTTGACACCCAAAAGTGCCCAGCAAGGTCGTATATTAGCTCATGTGGCCCTGCTGTGGTTTGAGCGCACTTCAAGGATGTTATGGTATGGGTCAGAACGTGGTTCATGTGTCAAATCGTGAGGCCTTACGGAAACTGGGGGCCTCTGGCAGCCTGTAGTAGGTAGACCGTCCCAGGCGGCCTCCAGGTGCACACGTCTGAGCTGCAGGGGGCTGCTCTAGAAGCATTTTATGTAGCCAGGTCCAGGTGAGTAACGAGGTAACCCGGCGCGCTTCCCGGAGCAGATGCTCTTGTAGTGAGTGGGTACCCCAACAGGGATCAAGTGCAGAACAGTCAGGACCACTGCAAGGTGGTCTGGCCACCCAAGACTAAGGATGATCAGGGCATGGCTAGCACCCTTTGCGTTTACCGAATGCAAGCTACGCATAGGTTGTGCTACAGATGTATATGTGCAATGCTACTGCTGCGAGGACATGGGCAATCTGGGGCTTGGGGGAGGGGGCAGTGACTGAAGTAAGAGGAGGCTCCGTCCCTCCCGCGCTAGAAACCGCAGGTGGCACAAGACCATGGGTGTCCACGGGGGGTGCAAGGAGGGGTGCTTGCCCCCCCCCATGCCCCTCCTTGCCCCCCACCCCTTGCGGACGCCCATGGTTTTACAGACACCTTTTGTCTGTAATTCTTGGCCCTGCAGGGAGCAGAGCTGTTCCCTGCCAGAGGCCTCAACTCCCTGATGGGGTGCCTCGCACTCCTCCTCGCAGCCCCTCCCACCCATTGTCATTCTGTCTGTGGCTGATTGTCACATACAGAATGACAATGGCCAGTTTGAGCTACTAAAGCATACTTCCCACCCTGGAACCTCTAAAGCACCTTACTTAGCTTAAAATCACCGAGGAGCCGAGCGGAAGGTAAAGTTCAAAGTTGAAGCTTAAATATGACACAAATGGTAGGAGAAGCAGAAGAGCACTGCGGGGTTAAAAGAAGTCTCCCCTTGCAGTTAGGGCACACAGTGAAGGCAGCGGAGGTACCCTGGGGGGTTTCGGTCCTGGATAAAATGCAAGTAGGGGATCCGTGCAGTTGAAAGCATAATCTCGCCCTTCTCTCATAAGAAGACGCGTATCTTCTAACAAATGTACTTGCTTTTGTTCGATAAATTGTGAGGTCTTGTTACTCTCCGGTGCCATTTCATTTTGTAGTGTGAAAGGAACGGACAACGCTTTATCTCGCTATGAAACTGTTAAAGAAATATTAATCAATCTGCTGTTTTAATGGTCTGTAATGAAAGAGAGGGATAGAGAAATGTTTGTGCACGTCTGTCTGTATACAAGAATAAACACAAACCGCTCCAATAAAAATACAAGGGCCATTTAGAAAAATACCAGACTGACTTCAGTCAATAGTAGAAAAGATTTGATCGTGCCAGTAAAGGTGAGCAGTAGGGGATGTGAAAGAACAGTAGTGTGCGCATGTGTGTGCTGTCCTGGCCTGGGGTTCCCACCCTTCACACCACCAATTATGAAAGATAGATCGGTAAAAGGATGGATTGATTAGTGAAAGGGTGGATGATGGGCGAGTGAATGGGTGGATGGATGAGAGAAATGATGGATGGATTTATGAATTAATAAGTGAAAGGGTGAATGGATGGATGACGATGGATGGGTGGAAGAGTGGATGGATGAGTGAAAGGATGGCTTGGGTAAAAAGGTAAATGGTTGGATGGATGAGTGAATGGAATTAATGAGTGGAAGAGTGGGTGGATGAGTGAAAGGATGGATTGGGTGAGTGGATGGTTGATGGATGGATAAGTGAAAGGGCGGCTGGATGGGTGAATGGGTAAGTGGTTGGATGGAGGAGTGGATGGATGGGTGGAAGAGTGGATGGATGAGTGAAAGGATGGATTCGGTGAAAGGGTGGATAGATGATGGATTGGGTGAAAGGGTGGATGGATGAGTGAAATGATGGATGGAAGAATAGACGTTGGATAGTTTTGCAAATGGTTGAAAAGGTTTGGATATGGATGGGAACACAGATGGAAGGACAGAATGAATGGTGAAAGACTGAATGGTGGATGAAAAAATTAATTGATAACAGAAAGTACATTTCAAATGGTGGATGTCAGGGGTTTGATGGAAGGATAAATGGCTAGATCCTTGGACAAGAGAGCTCTTCTGGGGAGGGTTATGATGACTTACTTTGCTTTCTTGGTGCCGTAAGAGCTTTAGTTCAAAGTGGGAGGTATTTCAATTTTCTGGCTGCTCCCTTGCTTATGTATTACTATTCTGTATTTGCTGTGTGCTTATGTGTGGATCCATACATCATGCATACAATATTTTGAGTGACACCCAACTGCTACTTGAATGTTACACTAGTAATTGTAAATGTTTGCATGCTTTATTTTAGGTGTATGATTTTAGGGAGAGCCTCATAGTGCCATGAGCTGGCGCTTGAGATGTATATTGTGTTTGTAACAATAGGCATGGTGTCAAATATAAACTATGTAATAGTGTATTGACAGTGCCTTCTTTAAGAAAGCTGCAGGGAAAAGCACCTTTGTGACTTCCGTCAGCTAGTGCAACTCTTTGCGAAACCTCCATCAGCAAAGTCAGATTCCATATTTTAAGTTCCACTTGCTGAAACACCCATAATGCGTTCCCTATAGTGGCTTCATCACAGCAATCCTCCCTTTAGTTCACCTATGCTTGCCGCGTTACATCTCACAATGGCACTCAGATATGAGATACTGGTAACTAAGTCTATCCGAGCATATCTTCCTGAGCACTTCTCTCACCATACATGTCTGCTCATGACCAAGAGTTGTAAACAAAATATCAGACTGGACATCTGTAGGAAGGTGGAATCTGACTATATGGTTGCCCCCACTTTTTTCCTGGTGTTTGAATGGTTTTTGACTAGTCTGGCTGGGATACTGCTATCCAGGACCCCGGCCTATCTGCTTACTCCCTTAAATGATTGGTGTGCATATTAGATACACTAGTGATTGGATACTGTGGTGCCTTGTGAGCCCCTAGTATATGGTACCTTAGGTACCTAGGGCATTGGTACTTCACAGGCCTACCAGGGGCTGCAGCATGTATTATGCCACCCCTGGGAAGCATTCACAATCTGACACCACAGGCCTGCTACTGCAGCCTGTGTGAGGTAGTGTTAGCACTCCTCACTGAGGTATAGGTTCCTATATCTCACCATACACACACATATAAACCTATCAGTCACCCCTATGGTAGGCCCTATCAATCCCAAGGGCAGGGTGCTTGGTTTACTATGTGAGGGGGTGCTTCTGCCTGAGCAGGACCCCTCTGCAGCTGGCAGAGTCTATTCTCTGCTGCTGTTTGTGGATGCGGTTAAACCATATACTCTTAAGTGCATTATAACCTCGCGGTAAATGCTAACTTTGGAATGACTGCATCAAAACATGTCGTGTTTGGTGCCAAACAACTTGGAATCCTACCCCCACACCAGTAACTGGTGTGGGAGTAGGATCCCACCCTTCTAGAGGGGACGACATGTACCCACTGTACTACACGGTAGAAATCATCTAGAGCCCTGGCATCACAAAATGGATGCCACCAGCACAGACACTGGGCTGCCCTCCTGCTGCTGACCGAAACTCGCAGTGGAGGGAGCTCAACAAAGGGTTTCCTGTCACAGGGAGGTGTCACCACCTCCCAGACAGGATTTAGTGTATTGGAGCTGGGTGGATGCACTCTTAGAGTGCGTTGAAGTCCTGCACTGGGGGAGCAGTAGGCTCCTCTGTGCATATGCCAGCTCAAACCGGTTCAGGGGCTACCTGCCCCTGCTCTGGCACGAAACTGGACAAAGGGAAGTGGGTGTAACCACCCACTACCCTGACCCTCCTAGAGGAGTGGTCATAGAGCTAGTCCCTCCCATCTTTTCACTATAAGATACCACACATTGCCAATACAACTTAGATTACACCTGGACGACGCTCTACAAAGAAAAATCCTGGCCCTTCGACGTTCCACTATCTCTGGAAGACTGAAGAATCTCCCTTGGAGTCAAGGAGTGACTCCCCTGCTTGGCAGGCACCAAAACTCTCTACAACGGTTGCAAACTTTACCGCTCCCGCCGGAGCCCGAGGTCCCTGCATCCCCTGAAGCGGATTTCCTGACCTCTCGACGGCTCATTTTGAGTCCCCAGCGAAGCTGTGGCATCTGGACCACACGAGTGACGAGGAACAGCAATACCAGGGAACCGTGCACTGATTTCAAGTGCAAGCCCTAATCTACGTCCAGCAAAGTTGGCTTTGGACCACTTGTTGTCCAAGTCCCTAGCAGGTCTAGTACCGAAATTCAGCGGCCTACCCCGTCCCAAGTGACCGTGGGCTGTTGGTAAACTTTTCCTGCAAAGGCGTCTTCGCGGTTGCTTGCCCGTTGGCTAGTAACTCACCTGAAGACTTCCACATTGACTTCAAGGGCTCGCCTGGTTGCTCTGGGCCTTCCCTCACTTACCCTCGCTGGGTAAGTCCATCAGACCTTGCTGGTCTGCACCATTGCCAATCTTCACTCTACACGAGACATGCAGTTGCCAAGGCTTGTTGGCTCCAATCCGGGTGCCGACACTCATCAGCTGCAGACGTCGTGGGAACCTCCGAAGCCAGCTGCTGGTCATCTTCGATCCCTCCTAGTCCTCGTGAGCAAAGAGACAAAACACCATCATCGACCTGAAGAGACGCGACAGCTGTGGTCATCCATCTTGCTGGCCACCGGTCACTGGCAAGTGACTCTGAACTCTGTCCCCTCAATTTCTAGGTCTTCTGCAACTCCAATCCATCGTCGGATTCGAACGGACACCTCTCCAGTCGTCACAAGCAACAAGTCTTCAAGGATCTCCATTGAAAACAGCATCGCGACCCGACACCAAAGGACACCTATGCACCCGGCTTCCCTGGGTGAGGTAACTTGTGCACTCCGGTGCCCAAGTGTGTGTTGGCTCTCGAAATACTTACCCTGTAAGTTGCTTGCCTGTTGACTTTTGCGAAGTGCCCTAGAACTGTAAAATGGAAACCGCGACATTTGCCATTGAAACGCATTGAAAACCCGCGTGTGTGTTTAGACACTGCACGTGTCTCCTGTGGGCTGATTACTTACCTGCTAACACTGCAGAAGTGAAGCCCCAGCGATTTCCAAGGCCCTAGGCCTCTTCATTTTGCAAGTCGAGTTTGTTAACCCATTATTTTAGTATATGGTCTGGTACGCCCCTAGGGCTACAGCCATATTTGTGCTTAATTTATTGAGAACTGTTGATCTTTTGAATGTTTACCTGGCTCTAATCTCATAAAGAGATTAGTAGAGTATATTTAGAAATAAATACATATATATTTAATATTACGAGTATTCCTCCGCTGATTTTCATCCAACGGCTCTCCCAAAGGATGGACACAGACCCGAAAATGTGCGCAAGATTTTCTTTTTATTCCATTGTCGCCATAAATATTTGATATATATACCTGTGTGGTGTCTTCATTTGGTAATTCAAGAGATTATAAGGTAAAACAAGCTGCTTTACATTCCTCAGAGACTTAGCCTGAAGGCTGCTCTCCACAGCTACCACTAGGATAGCTTTCTTTAAAAGGTTGTCTTTAAACCTATTTACCAAGAGTCGAATTGGACTGGTGCAAGGTGGCCACTATAACTAGTGACCAGCATATGCCAGGCCAACTTCTCACAACATCCCAGTGCAGTAACCATATAAATAGATTATTATCATATGAAATACTTCAAAAAGACGTGCACAGTTGCTCAAAGCTGTGCGCCTACCAAATAACCGTGAAGTGCACGATTGTCTCAACCTAATATAAACTTATTTTGACTTGTACTTGAGTGTTTGTCTATTTACTTACTTTTATACTATTGCACAACTTCCTCTGATGTGTCTGTAAAACGTACCTTTTGTTCCGAAGATTTGTCCTGAATTTTGACCTTCTGTCCTGAATTTTCATCCTGAATTATGACTCTTTGTTCTGAATTTTTACACTTACCGTCCAGAATTTGCAACCATGCCAGTTGGTCACCCTACATTAACTGGTGCGATCACTTTGGGGCGTCACCAAAAGTACAGAGTTCACCCGAGCGTGTCTGCAAAGAATTCACCAACGGATCCATGGTACTTATAATGTGAAACGCTCGGATGCGCAGATCTGGACAGGACTGAAGCCCAGAAGCATGACTGAAACACGCACCTCCACTAGCAGGGAAAAGACACGCTACAAGCCGCACAGCAGGGGGAAAGGGATGGCCAGTGCAGGTGACGCTTTTCTTTTGTATAGGAGTTTCTGCTGGCATCATAGCCCAGGGTTTGCTGTCTGTGCACTTGTATTGATGTGTATTCCATACAAGTGCACAGACAGCAAACCCTGGGCTATGACGCCAGCAGGAATTACTTTACAAAGGAAAAGCGTCACCTG
This sequence comes from Triturus cristatus, assembly GCF_964204655.1. Taxonomy (NCBI): domain Eukaryota; kingdom Metazoa; phylum Chordata; class Amphibia; order Caudata; family Salamandridae; genus Triturus; species Triturus cristatus. Next base: position 852,496,732 of record NC_140579.1, on the reverse strand, counting down.
CACTGCCATCCCTTTCCCCCTGCTGTCTGTGCACTTGTATGGAATACACATTCACGGCGCTGCTCACCAGATGAATGGTGAGCGGGGCCATGGATCTGTCTCTTTTTGCATCCAAGGGCACCGACGAAGAGGCAGAGGAGGCCCAGGCAAGGAGAAACCAGCAGACATTTGACCCACATCTATCTACACAGTGAGACCTTCGGGAGGGGCTGGATGCCAGGAAGACAGTGCTGCTGATCAGCCCTACTCCACTGAATAGTATCAGAAGAGCAGGCAGCAGTTTTTAAGTAAGTTCCAGTAACTTTAATACATTATACAGCATCAGCATTACCTACTGGCTGCATATCTAGGTTACTCTAAGTCACGGGTACTCATAGTACGGCCCAGCAAGCCTTCCTTGGCGGCCCGCGGACCTTGCAGACAGTACCTGTGGTATTTTTTGTTTTTTTTATTAAAGTGTCAGCAAACACCGCCGGTTGCAGCAGCGCAGACTCCAAGAGACTCTGCTCTATGTGGGCCGGGCGATTCCAGGATAGTCAGAGTGGAGATGCAGGGGCACTAAGAGGGGAAATACAACAAAGCCTCGTTAGCAGTAAATGGTCTTTTAAAGACCTGTGAAGTACCCGGTTGAGGCTGTGTGTGCGCCCGGGAAGCTGTCTCAGCCCGGGCTGACACACACGCGGGGTGAGGTGACAGAGTGAAAGTGGATGGCAAACTGCAAAGGAAATCGGGGGCTGCTGTATAATGAAGGGGTAAATTGCTAACTTCATATTAAATGTGTCAGAAAGTAACATGGAATAATCATATAATTGCCAAAGCCAACTAGGTGATGCTGCATGTGGCACTGCATTTCACTGGGATTTTTCATTAAAAAGAGTCATGCAAGCTGTCAGTGTGTCCTGTTAAAAATGATGGGGAGGATAGAGCAAAAAAACTAGAAAAAAGACAATAATGGAGAAAAGCAGTCACAGGCAGGACAATGAGGTAAAGAGAAAGAGGGACACAGATGAAGAGAAAAGAGACAGCAGAAGAGAGAAAGAGAAACCGAATGAGAGAGAGTTACAGAGAGAGAGAACAACAACAAGTAACACGATCACAGACATAGCAACCGCCAATTGGAACATGAAGATAATGGTGTGTACAATTTGAAAGCGAGCACAAACATAATTCCTGTGTTTTAGGACAATTCATTATATGCGCTTTGATCCAAGCTATGAAATTACAGGGTGACAGAGGACAGCAGGGCGTGAGAGCCGGGTGAGGTGACGGAGGGCAGCAGGAGTGAGAGCCGGGTGAGGTGACGGAGGGCAGCAGGGAGTGAGAGCCGGGTGAGGTGACGGAGGGCAGCAGGGAGTAAGAGCCAGGTGAGGTGTGCGTTAAGAGCCTGTGATGTGATGTTTACCGCCAGCCTGTAGTCAGGCCAGGGAGCTCAGGCCTGGTCTCTGCTCTCGCAGCACAGCGCACAAATGCTCGCTGCCAGGTTGGCGCTATATATAAAAGATGCATGCTTACCTACAAGGACGGGTGACTGGCGCCAAAGGGGGGTTTTGATCTGACAGCTTGGGGTGAGAGTCAGAATTAAAGCCAGCGACAGATGTGACCCCAGGCCCAGTGGTGGGACACAAAACCCGCGAAGCAGCAAATTCAGAGAGAAAACGAGCTGGCTTTTACATTGCAGAGGGAGAGGGGAGAGTAAGGGGGGTGTCTCTGGGCTGGTGACGGGGATGTGTAGACACAGTATGTGTGCACTGCCCGAGGCACAGAGACAGATACAAACAGACAGACAGACAGAGACAGGGACAGACTGACAGATAGAGGCAGAGACTTATAGAGGCAGAGACCAATAGATAGAGGCAGGGACAGACTGGCAGAGACAGATAGCGGCAGAGACAGATAGAGACAGAGACAGCGATAGAGACACAAAGAGAGAGACAGCAATAGAGATAGAGACAGATAGAGGCAGAGACAGGGACTGACAGAGGCAGAGAGACGGAGAGGGAGACAGAGGGAGGGAAACAGAGAGAGACAGGGACAGAGAGAGGAGGGCGACAGACAAAAGAGACAGAGAGGGAGGGAGTCAGAGAGAGGGAGGGAGGGAGTCAGAGAGAGGGAGGGAGGGAGTCAGAGAGAGAGAGGGAGACAGACCGAGTGAGTGAGACAGAGAGAGGGAGACAGACCGAGTGAGTGAGACAGAGGGAGGGAGACAGAGAGAGAGAGAGAGAGAGATAGAGTGAGGGAGGAAGAGAGAGAGAGAGAGAGATAGAGTGAGGGAGGAAGAGAGAGAGAGATAGAGAGAGATAGAAGAGAGAGAGAGAGAGAGATAGAGAGAGAGAGTGAGGGAGGAAGAGAGAGAGAGAGAGATAGAGTGAGGGAGGAAGAGAGAGAGAGAGAGAGAGATAGAGAGAGAGAGTGAGGGAGGAAGAGAGAGAGAGAGTGAGTGAGGGAGGAAGAGAGAGAGAGAGAGTGAGGGAGGAAGAGAGAGAGAGAGAGAGAGAGAGAGTGAGGAGGAAGAGAGAGAGAGTGAGGGAGGAAGAGAGAGAGAGAGAGAGAGAGAGAGAGAGAGGGAGGAAGAGA